>NC_138582.1:5859226-7059226 GCF_964289735.1 Phaethon aethereus | reverse complement strand
TTCTGGTTTTAAACCATTACCCCTTGTCCTACTGCAACATGTCCTCTTAAAAAATCTGTCCCCATCTTTCTTATAAGCCCATTTTAAGTACTGGAAGGCTACAATAAGGTGTCCCCAGAGCATTGTCTTCTCTAGGCTGAACAACACCAACTCTCTCAGCCTGTCCTTACAGGAGACGTGTTCCATCCTCCTGAACACTTTTGTGGCCTCCTCTGGACTCACTCCAACAGGTCCATGTCTTTCCTGTGCTGAGGGCTCCAGAGCTGTATGCAGTATTCCAGGTGGGGTCTCACCAGAGCGGAGTAGAGGGGCAGAATCACCTCCCTCAACCTGCTGGCCAGGCTTCCTTGCATGCCGCCCAGGATATGCTTGGCCTTCTGGGCTGTGAGCACCCATTGCCAGCTTATCCAGCCTTTCATTCATCCCCAAAGTCCTTCTTGGCAGGGCTGCTATCAATCCCTTCATCCCCCAGCCTGTACTGATACCAGGGGTTGCCCCAACCCAGGTGCAGGACTCTGCACTTGACCTTGTTCAACCTCATGAAGTTCACACGGGCCCATTCCTTGAGCTTGTCCAGGTCTCTCTGGATGGCATCCCATGCCTCAGGCATGTCAATCGCAGCACTCAGCTTGGTGTCATCTGCAAGCTTGCTGTGGGTGCACTCAATCACACTGTTTATGTCACTGATGGAGGTATTAACCAGTACTTGCCCCAGCATGGACGCCTGAGGGACACCACTCATCACCCATCTCCATCTGGACATTGAGCCGTTGACCACTACCCTCTGGATGCAACCATCCAATCAATTCATCATCACAGAATCACAGAATCACAGAATCACTAGGTTGGAAAGGACCTTCAAGATCATCAAGTCCAACCATTAATCCAGCGTTGCCCTGTCCCCTAAACCATGTCCTGAAGCGCCACATCCACACGTTTTTTGAACACTTCCAGAGATGGCGACTCCACCACCTCCCTGGGCAGCCTGTTTCAATGCCTGACCACTCTCTCCGTGAAGAAATTTTTCCTAATATCCAATCTAAACCTCCCCTGGCACAACTTGAGGCCATTTCCTCTTGTCCTATCACTAGTTACTTGGGAGAAGAGACCAACACCCTCGTCGCCACAACCCCCTTTCAGGTAGTTGTAGAGAGCGATAAGGTCTCCCCTCAGCCTCCTCTTCTTCAGACTAAACAACCCCAGTTCCCTCAGCCGCTCCTCATAAGACTTGTGCTCCAGACCCCTCACCAGCTTCGTTGCCCTTCTCTGGACACACTCCAGCACCTCAACATCCTTCTTGTAGTGAGGGGCCCAAAACTGAACACAGGATTCAAGGTGCGGCCTCACCAGTGCCGAGTACAGGGGCACAATCACTTCCCTACCCCTGCTGGCCACACTATTCCTGATACAGGCCAGGACGCTGTTGGCCTTCATCAACCCAACAGTCCACCCATCTAATCCATCTCTCTCCAATTTAGAGAGAAGGATGTTGTGGGGGACCGTGTCAAAAGTCTTAGAAAATTCCAGAGAGATGACATCGGTAGCTCTTCCCTTGTCCACTGATGTGGTCACGCCATCATAGAAGGCCACCAGGTTGGTCAGGCAGGACTTGCCCTTGGTGAAGCCATGCTGGCCATCTCAAATCACCTCCGTGCCCTCCATGTGCCTTAGCAGAGCTTCTAGGAGGATCTGTCCCATGATGTTCCCCGGCACAGAGGTGAGGCTGACAGGTCGGTAGTTCCCAGGGTCCTCCTTGTTACCTTTTTAAAAAGGAATTCAGTGTTTCCCTTTTGCCTGACTCCAGGGACTTCACCTGTCTGCCATGACTTTTCAAATACCATTGAGAGTGGCTTGGCAACTACATCAGCCAATTCCCTCAGGACTCCTAGATGCATCTCCTCAGGTTCCATAGACTTGTGCATATTCGGATTCCTCAGGTGGTCTTGAATCTGATCTTCTCTTACCATGGGAAGGACTTTGCTCCTGTCTTGGAGCCCATCCCCTCAAGGGGAGTGGGAAGAGACACTGTCAGTGAGGAATGAGGCAAAGAAGTCGCTGAGTAGCTCAGCCTTCTCCTCATTCGTTGTTACCAGTTTGCCAGCCTTGCTCATCAAATTTTCCTTGACCTTCAATGATGATTATTTCATCTTTGTCTGCAGAAAAGTGTTAATGGTATTCAAACATGTACGGTACATCTATGAATGATTGCAGTTGTATATAAGTCTTTGAAAATACACCAGTTTATAATCACACTTGCTCCAAGTTAGGCATCGAGTCTAAGGTACTCATCTAGACTCTATATAGAGTATATAAAGACACAGATTTGGATCTTCAGAGATAGAGATCTTAAGATGGGATGAATGACGTTCTGGAAGTGCTAATTTATCTCTTCATTGATAGTAGTATGATCCTAAATGATAGTCCAGACAGCTAAATTTTAGACAGTTAAGGTTACATAAGATTAATCTCTCACCTTGTGTCTAAGGAAAATGATTTTATACACTCTAAATTTTATCTTGTCTCATCAAATCTTATTTATTTTTATCTAATTTAATCTTTTTCTGTCCACATTGTTTCAGATCTAGCTACCAGGTTAATAGGTAATTTCTTATTTATTTAGAAAGATACTGGTGTCACATACACACAAACACACTCACAAAACTACTAGTATTTATCTTTACATGCAAAGTGCCCAGAACTCAATTTATGAACAGAAAGAAAATACTTACGTCAGTATACTTGCACTATAATATACATAATCCTTAAGCAAAGTGCTTTAAAGCTCCTGCCTCTCCCTTCTCTAGTAATTCTCCATGTTTCCATTTCTTTCCCACTTTCCCAGTACCTGAAGGTAGGAAGATGAGTTTTCTCATAATAATATAAAATAAAACTTAAAACATTCTTTGTCACTAATCAGAATTTTCTAGAGTGTTAGATTTACCCTTTTGACCTGGCTGAGCAGAACCTCACTCAGGTATAAGCCTGGCTATACACACTTTGTCTACTCTGATCATCACTATAGCACCTGAGGTTTACCACAAATCTTTCTAGCATGAGGTGCAGAAAGATTATGACTTTGATGTCTTCTAGATATTTGTATAATAATTATGTGCCACAAACAGACCAAGAGGATAAACAAGGATCTATTCAGAAGTAAAAGTCTTTTATTCAGGAAGCCAATCTTTGTTAATACATGTATCCTGACACAACAGAGGTTAATGAAGGCTGATCTAATGACCAGTAATATCAAACGGGGGTTAGGCTGGAGCTTCTAGACCTCAAGCAAGAACTGCTCTCTGTTACCTTGTCTTTCTGGAGATTCTCTGAGAAAGATTTTTTTTTTAATGGAAATAAGACATTTTGTTACTTTAACAATGAGCTTGGCTTTCTGAATTCTACCTGTTTACATGCAAATGCAGAACAAATTCTTATTATCTAATCTAAATTGGCAACATGTCTTGGGAGAATCAGTTCTAGTGTAATACAAGTCATTATCCCTCTGACTTTGCCTGGGAGGTTTTCACCCTCACAGGAGCAATAGAGAAGGATTTGCTTGGAAGGTATTTCCCCTACTTCTTGAATTTGCATTTATACTCTAGAATTATTGACTTCTGTCATTAGCAGGATTACAGTAGAACACACACATTCTATGTTACAGAAATTTATTTGTATATGAGAGGATAACCTGCAGTATACTTCTGTTCCCTGGCCTGTGCTCAGAGCAAGCATCTGCCCAAGTCATGTGCATCTGTAATTTTTGTGCCAAATCCAGTGAGTCTTGTAGGGTTGGTACCTACTATAAGCTGGTAGGACTGGAGTCAGGACATGGACATGTCACACCTCATCTTGGGGTTACCCAGTGTTCCTCAACATGGGTGTAACAAGTCTGCATGAGGGATCTAAGTCTCAGCCTACTTCAGCCTGAGTTGAGGGAAATTATTGCAGTTCAGTTGCTTTACAAACAGTTCACCATGGGAAATGTAACTGTGACTCATCCACTCCTGGTAAAGCAGCAAAAAGATGTGTGTACGTGAGCTCACTCTCTCCTTCACACATACAGTTGACTCTTTTGCCTGTCAGAAAGGCAGTGGTAGCAGATTATAGCTCCGTCATCTCTTACTTTCCCCCATTTCCTCACCTACACAGACATGCACTGAACATGAAGACTTTCTTCTCCTTCTAACATGGAATGAGGATCTGGGGAAATTGTCCTCTTGCCCAAATGGGAATAAACATAGTCCCTATTTCTCTTTGATGCCATAAAGTTGCAGACACAACCAAGCCAAAATCTTGTTAATAAAATAACAGCAACGGTAAAAACAATTAAAATTGTCAGAATAACATTTACATTTGTCCGTAGTATTAAAATCAACACAAGACTGTCACCTGGAAGTAAATAATTCAATATATTTTTCCCATGATAGAATACCATTCTTCAGCTCACAGCTGAGATATCTGTATCAGAAATGAGGTGTATTTTCGAACTGAGGATGATGCCATTTGCCTAGTAAGTGCAAAGATGGCAGCGCTTACAGCAGCACATAACCAAGGAGCTGCTCATTTGTTTGAGTGTCCTAGACTATACGTTAGGAGTCTTGAAGTTGTGCCAAACTACCTAGCAATAATTGTAGCAGTCATCTGTGACTAGTGATATCTGGCAGCATATTAGTAGTTCATTTAATTTATTGTCTTCCCACCTCATTAGCAGTATATCACAAGGCTGGAAAACTTTATAAGCTCATATTTCAAAAGCAGAGCCCTTAAAGCTGCACCTTAAAACTAGAAATTTGGCTTATGTAATTTTCTCCAGTCATGTCAATATAAACTCCAGACATTATTGTGTTGCAGAGCTCTCATTCACGCAATGACAGCTCTGTCTCCTCAGTGGCTAAGCTGGCTGTTAAAGTGATTCACTGCAATCAGCCTCAAAGATTTCCAAGACAGACTCCAAGGTAACTTAGAAAGTTGTAGGGAAGTTTGACAGGCTGCTTTATTTTGCTTTGTTTGGAAAAAATGCTCAGAAATCATTGAGTAGTGATGTCAAGGAAGGAACTTCAACCTTTGTTTCAAACAGGTTGCTTTGTTTTCTTGTGTACACAACCACAAAGCAACAAATACCAAGGACATCAGGCACAAACAAGAGCTCACGTGTGCTCAAATACACACAGCAGGAAGGATAAAATTTGCTGTATATGATGCCACGCATTGTATTCTTTCCATTACTCTTCAAGTATTTGAAGTATTAAAACTGGAGAGTTAGTGCCCTCAGCCCTGTTCTTTGACTATTCTGTCTATAACTCATGTATTTACATATGTATCTCTGAGAAGGTAAAACTAAGATTCCTGTAGTCCTGAGACATTTTCCTTCTAAGCTCTATGTTCAAAGATTTAGGTCAACCACAAATAGATTCATCTTGCGAATTGCATTATAAATATTGAGTCAGCCCATTGATTATTTTTTATATGTGTTATGGCTCACTGCCAAGGTAAAAGTTGGAGGTACTTTAGGGAAGAGCACACATTGTTCTCTATTAGGCATAAATATCACTAGCTGCTGTTCTTTAAATGATACAGTCTCCCATCCTGAGTTCAAACTGCAAACATTTCACTACATCTTGCAAAATGCATAATAAAGAGAATAACTTATGGTCTCTCATGTTGACTTATAAGAACAGTAGATCTATTGTGCCAACATTTTCAAAGCAACAGGTCACATTATTTCCAACCAGAGACATTGGAAGAATAGATTATTTTGAATATATCATATTTCTTAAATCAGATAAGAATATATATTATCAAATACGAAAGTGTTTTCAGGATGTTTTATTGACCGTGATGTTTATTGGCCTAAGCCTTTAAAGGTACAGATAGATAAGCACTAAAGCTGGCTACATACCTTTCACTGTGGGTAAGAATTCAATGCTTAGCTAGGGTTTGCTGAATAAATTATTTAAAGGCTTGGTTTTTCATTATATGAAAGCAGACGTTCATTGCATTTGTGGGGTTTATTTTTGTCTTCAAAAATGTTCATAAATTTATGCTGAAGTTCCCAACCTTAAAAGCACATCAACCTGATGCTTGAAGGATCACTTAGATGAATAAAGGAAGCAGAATAAAGGAAGTCAGAGGGCTGTCCATGATCCCATGAAATTTCACACCCCACCTCCCCAAAAAACTCCAACCAAAACCCCCAAAACCACAGAAATCCAGAAAAAATTGTAAGTCAAGTATGATGAGATAGCCACAAGAGTCAATGTTTTCAAGCCTTATGATGGATGTAACATTTTTTAACTGAGTTCTCTAAGTCATCTGCTAGTGTGAAAATTGAACTAACAGCCTGCTCCCAAGAGATAGAAATTCAGTAGCTGGTCTTTGAAACAGAGCCGATCGTTCATGATGAAATGAATGGAAGGACCAGAGGATGCTTCATCCTTTCTAAGACTGAATCCAAAAGTACTGATGAAAAGTTTGTTAAGGCATGAGTGTCGTGGTTTAGCCCCAGCCGGCAACTAAGCACCACGCAGCCGCTCGCTCACTCTCCCTCCCACAGTGGGACGGGGGAGAGAATTAGGAAAAACCTCGTGGGTTGAGATAAACACGGTTTAATAGGACAGAAAGAAAGAAGGGAACAACAATGATAATACCAACAAAGGAATGTATAAGAACAAGTGATGCCCAATACAGCGATTGCTCACCACCCCGTGATCGACAGCCCGTCCCCGAGCAGCGATTCCCGCCCCCCGGCCAACTCCAGTTTATGTACTGGGCATGACGTCGTATGGTAGGGAATATCTCTTTGGCCAGTCTGGGTCAGCTGTCCCGGCTGTGTCCCCTCCCAGCTCCCCGTGCACCCCCAGCCTGCTCGCTGGCAGGCCAGCACAAGAAGCTGGACTGTCCTTGACGGCTCAGCAACAACCCAAAACATCAGCACATTATCAACAGTTCCTCATCCCAAATCCAAAACACAGTCTCACACTAGCTTCTGTGAGGAAAACCAGCTCTATCCTGGCTGAAACCAGGACAATGAGTTAACATTTTCAGGACTCATAGTATCATTAAGGCCGAGGTAAGAACTATAGAATTTAAGCTATAAAATTGGAATAAAGATCAAATTCAAGTTTCTATTATAATTGTGATATAGCTGTGCATCTGGGCCATGTCTCTGTAAACATAAGTCATAAGATCCCATAAGACTTGCCCAGAAACTCCCCATCTAGTCAGCTGCACAGATGATACAATGGACCCACCTGAAACAAGGTAATGGACTGAACTCTTAGATGGCTTCACAACAACTCATTTGACTTAGTGCTACAGAAGATCGCCAGTGTGGGAATTTTGGACAGTCCCACAGATTTCCCCCAACCAGCTACTTGTGTGTTTGAGTGTGCTAATTAAAATCCTTGGTAAGCAATCTGGCTGTTGCAGGCACTCTGCTAGGAGGTTCCTGCTCCAGAATCCACCAAACTGAACACAAATAAGATGCTTGTGAATGATCTTATAGAGGCAGAGACAGTCAAGTAGGACAGTCTTTTTAAATAGTTCAAGTTGTTTAACTACATTTTGTGTAAAGTTTAAGATATTCAATAATGGTGGATCATGTGTGTCCTGGATTGGTCACAGCAGACCACACGTCAGCTGGATAAAGGAATTCAGCAGAAATTTTGCTTCAGCTCATCACACAGTCCCTTATTTACCAATCTCTGCTCATTTGTAGACACTTGCCTTCCCTCTTTCTCCCCATCATGATTTGAATGTTTGAACAACAAATATTTTCCACATACAAAACCTTTGGTGGTACAGACAAACATAAGGTCTGCAAAAGATTACTGCAAAAGGTTTTCATTTGGCCAGTCAAAACTTTGCTTGAAATCACTTTAAAAAAAAAAAAAAGAGTTGCCATTCACACACTCTGTCAAAAAGTCTTCTTTCCTGGTTAAGATACTGGGGAATGTATGTCTAACCACTTAACCAATTTGTGCAGCTAATGGCAGTATGTATCTTCCCCTGTGAGCTTTCAACTACAGCACAGGCAGTCATGGACATGAATGACACACAGATGACATAGATGGGACAGGATCTGTAATAGCTATTTTTTTCTGAAAATGTTAGTATTTATGCTCACAAAGAAAACAATTTGTACTTGGAGGTACAGGTACTTTGAAACAATAGCTGTTGTACTTTTTCCCTATAGAGATTTCTCTGCAGCTTTTTAAGCAGTCAAACAAGAGAAAAAAAAAATAAGGAAAATTTATCCATGCTAATGATTACTATGAATAACCCAACCATAAACATCTCATGAGTAAAAGAGCAGATCAATTGGCTGCATGCTAGTAATCGTATCCAGTATAAGCCTTCTAGCCTTCATCTAATCCCATCCAATTAAACGATGTCTCCCTCTCTTGTGGATTTATTTATATGTTGCTAGCTCCCTTTGCTAATCCAGGAAAGAATCAAAAGATATAACTGCTATTAGTACTTACGTTGGAAGGAAAACGGCTCCTGAAGAAATAAAGGAGGCTTTTACAGGCAAGCATGTCCTGCTTGCATCTGAGGTTCAAGCTTGAACCTGAAGTTCAGCAGATATCAGACCAGTTCTTGGTCCAATAAGCTAAACAAAAAACAAGCTCCACTTGTGGCCCTGAGGTCAAGCGATACAGCACAACTGACAACCTTAAGGGTCAACTCTGTTTCTGCCCAAACAGGGTGATGGTCCTCATACCACGAGCGTTCATGCTCTCCTATTAATGCTGCCCAGCAGAATAGTGTGTCTCGGCACAGGCCATAACCGTGCCAGAGGCCACGGTATCAAATAGTATGGATGACTTAAACCCATGCTCTACTGCTACTAGCTCACGATTATAGATGTAAGATCTGTGTGATCCACAGAACATAATTTCATCTCTCACTCTCACATATTTCTAACATAAATAGTGCTTCTTGTCTCCCAGCCCTTTCCTGTCTTTGTCTTCTGTGACAATAATCACGTCCTCCTATTTTAAGAGTTAATGCAGCTTTCCTTTCGCTAAACTCCTAATAGTTAAGAATAACAAAAAATAACACATCTCTCTCAATACCGTCATGTACCATGAGTTTTTCTATGGGAAGTTCAAATGCTTAAGATTAATACTGTCACATCTTTTATCTGTTTGTACACATTTCCACATCCTGAAGGTTATTTCTGCTTGTTAACAGTGGACGAGCTGAATGAATTGACAGTTAGATAAAGTACCTAGTATATTAAATTTTACACACACATATAATTTCTCAGAGAGAGTTAAAAGAGGCACCTTCCTTCTGACAAGAATGTTATGTGCCCTTTGTGTTGTTTACTTTTGTGCATTTGTTTTACTTTTTAAGATTACCATAGTGACAACAAAGCAACAATGAGAAAGTCCATCTGTATTCTGTGATTTCCTGGTGGAATCTGTGCATGGCAATCAGAAAATAAACCAAACTCTTGACAGAGAAACAACACAACGCTTGTGAGCTAATGAGCAGCATGGAGATGGGCCAGGTATGCAGACGTGTGCTGCAGCCTAAAAACAGATATAACAAAATAGGAGGGTAGGACAGGGAGGAACCTGCCCTCTGTTATATCACACTACTGTGCCACAGAGCTGCTTTCAAAAACAGATGCTATAACCTTCCAGGAGCATGTACTTGTGCTTAAGGGAGAGCTGTGAGGCAGCAGGAATCCTGGATTTCTGTTCACACCTTTTCACACTTTTCTTTTTTTGCCAAAACCTAGACTGTCACAGCCTGAGGTCCGCCCTACAGGTAGATCTAGTTTATGTGCAGCTGCACTTTGAATGGTCATGCAGTCGCCCTGGCATGCAGATACCTGCTATCCCTTCCTGTCAATCAAAAATGGTTTTACTTCCAAAAAGGCATCTTTATATTGACTTCTGTTGGCGCAGCTTCAGTAGTAAGAGTGGCAATAGGGTTGACACCTGACTGGCAAATGTGAGCTGGCAGAAGTTCCTTAGGTAAAGACAGGCTAAATCCTTCTGTGACTGGCACAGGTTTCTTTAGTCAGTGCTGTTTACCTGCACCCGTATCAGGAATATTTTGCCAGTGCAACGAATAAATATTGTGGTCTCAGGAAAGTAATAATACAGACAAACCCTACACCTACACAAGGGACATTATTTATGTTTGAGTTAAGGACGTGCCACTTTCTAGTACGAGGAGGGAAGGAAAAAAAGAGAGAGGTCTTGCTTGGCACTGCTCACTACAGCACTGGTGGAAGTGAAGATTATCTGTATAAAAACCTACTTCTCCTCTGAGAAAAGAAGGCAGAACCTGAGGAGACTGGGGAAGAAACACTGATGTTATTGCGCTAGTATGAGTCTGAGTAGCTGACAGACCTTTTTATACTGATGTGCACGCAATGGATTAGCTGGGCTTTGAGCCTATAAACCCGTAACAGCCAAGGGATTCAACCCTCAGTGACAATGTAAATTCAATGGGCCACTTAGCACCCATGCAATCTTTGTTTCAAAGACCAAAGACAATTATCTACATTTTACAGCATGTGGTTTAAACATCAATCTTATGCTTTGTGGGTTTCTTTTCGGTTTTTTGTTTGGTTGTTTTTTTGTTTTAATTTAGTTTCCGCTTCTCTTTACAGAGAGAAAGCTAAGCCAGACACCCACTAAACCACCTCTATAAAGCTTGGACAGCACAATGAATATGTGGCCATCCCCCATTTCTGCAGGAAAGCCACATGTTCACCGTCTGCCTATTTTAACTGTGCCATGGGTGTCACATTTGTCTCAGAGAGACTACTGGGTCTTTCTGTGTGCCTTGCTGTCTCTGGCACATGGGAAGCACAGATGAGAAGCCGCTGGGCATCGCCAGCCGGTCCGCAGCTGCAGCTGCATGGCAAGGGGGGCTCGGAGGGGTAGGAGCTCTGAATGTAGGACCAGGTTTCAGTGAGTCATGAAGACAGACACAGAAGAGGATTAAAAGAGGCAGAGAAGGTCAGTAAGATAACTCTATGCAATTTCTTCCTAACAGAGACAAATATTGGGGGCCTGAGGAATTAATAATGAAAACTGCTTCTTTAGTCTACGTATATTATAAAGAAAGAGACAGAGAAAAAACTTTTTTTGTGGGGACAGTGGCGTTACTGTCCAGTTACCTGTGGCAAACAGAATACATATTCCCTTCAGATCTTAACAGCCTCTGAGGTTTGGAGGATAATGTTTCCGCACACCCTTTGATCACACAGCTAGAGAATGGAGTTGTCTGCCTTCCTGCAGACATCTCCCTGAGACAGGTCTCCTGGGATTTCAACTCATGCAGGCAGGGAGTTGGCTGGTGATCCTTAACTCATGCAGGTGAGAAAACAGAGGAAGAAGGTCCCCGTTTTCAGAGCAGAAGCACTTTGAACAGGAGGGTCGGCCTCCGAGAACCTGCAATTCTTATAGAGGTAGATTTTGCAGATAATAACAGATGACTGTAATAAAAACTGGCAGTTTCTTTAATGTTCTATTTATATGCATCACTATGAAGGGCTATAACTAACACATGGAGAAAGATTTCTTCACAGCCTTATTTACTTATGGGTGAAACAACATTATAATGATAATGCCTTACTGATCTGGGGCTCTCACTAGTACAAAAGCTGTTTTATAAGAGTGTGCCTCTGTGTGTGTGTATGCACGTGTGTATGATAGTAGCAATATTAGGTGTTACAGTCAGCAGCTAGGACCTTCATCTTAGAAGGCACTGTACTGAAACTGAGCAAAACAGAGTTTGTTTGAAGACTGTGCTTTGTACAGAAACCCTGAATGCCTCAATTGTGAGGTGGAATACAGAAGCTGTTTTCAAATAAACAAAAACAACTTTGTAAAATAATCCAGGCTAGGAAGACAGATAGATTTTGAAACTCCACAGAAAAAGAAGGTGATTGTAGAAGTTAGGATGGATTTTTAGCAACAGATTTTTAATAATTGAAAGGAATGAAACCAACCCTTCTTTCTCCCTTAGAGTTCCATCCTTAGGAACTTGGATCTGTGGGAAAAAGTTTGTCTTCAGGATCCCTGAAACTGCTTTTACTCTTTGAAGATTCCAAGCTAGACTGGCTTCTGGGATATTTGACACCTGTAGGTAACAACTGGCCCAAAACCCCACAACATTTTTCTCAAAGCTGTCTTCCCCAACTCAGACACAGAGGTTATGTCTAAGACTAGCAAATACCTTTAGGAACTTCTCCAGGCACTGAGAGAAAATGGCATGGAAAAGCCCAAATCTGTGCTGTTGGACTCTCTCAGTTTCCAAAACCAAGTCACTACTCTCAAACTGTTTATTGGGAATGGTTCCTGACCAGACTAACATCAGAGCTATGACCAGGACTTGTGTGGGAGAATGCTGCTTTTCCAAGTAAAAGACCATTCTAACTGCTTAGCAGTACATTAAAAAAAAAAATAAATTAACAATCATATTATGATGTCAGGGCATAATCTCAGATGCTATTTAATTTGTTAGTATAGCCATATCAGAGAGGATACAGAAAGTTCCTGATGAACATACTGTGCACCAGGTAGATATTGGCAGAGAAAGCCAATTTCAAATATCTGAAAACAACATTAATATTCTCTGTCTATCCTACAGATATTCTCAGGAGGAGCCATATATGACAGAACTTTATCAGGTTGGTGAGAAACTATCTTCATAAAGGTAGAGCCATAAGTATCATCTCTACAGAGAATTTCCTGACCAAAAGAGAGAGCAGGTGTAGTCATCCCCTAATTTATATTCTTTATCTGTGCATTTATTTTTATTTGGCTAACAATGAATACATAATATATACTCTTTATTGTATCAAATATCAGGGTTCTCTAGTGAGTAAGATAATATCTCTAATTCCCCATGGTTACCTGTGCTACTGAGCCAATAAAATACTGTGCATTGCTATTATTGGATTTCAAACCTGATCTGAGTTTTACTTTTATTAACATTTGTATTAATTTGACTGCACTGATAAAATTATAGATGAATGTGTCATCTCCAAAATGGGAAAAGGTATACGGTGGTCAAAGGGGTTGAATATGAAATTCCCAATAATTTTATATTTCAAGGGAGGGGTAAAAAAACAAAACCAAAAAGAAGAAACCAGTTCTATAGAACACAAAGCATAAATCAAATGGGCTGCTGCGCAGGATGTCCATTAGAAAACGATGAAAGTCATAGAATCATAGAATCTTTGGGTTGGAATGGACCTTTAAAGGTCGTCTAGTCCAACCACCCTGCAGTGAACAGGGACATCTTCAACTAGATCAGGTTGCTCAGAGCCCTGTCCAACCTGACCTTGAATGTTGCCAGGGATGGGGCATCTACCATCTCTCTGGGCAACCTGGTCCACTGTTTCAACACCATCATTGCGAAACATTTCTTCCTTAGATCTAGTCTAAATCTGCCCTCTTTTAGTTTAGAACTATTACCCCTTGTCCTGTCGCAACAGGCCCTGATAAAAATCTGCCTTGTCTTTCATATAAGCCCCCTTTAAGTACTGGAAGGCTGCAATAAGTTGTCCCCGGAGCCTTCTCTTCTCCACACTGAACCACCCCAACTCTCTCAGCCTGTCCTCACAGCAGAGCTGTTCCATCTCTCAGATCATTTTTATGGCCTCCTCTGGCCCCACTCCAACAGGTCCATGTCTTTCCTGTGCTGAGGGCTCCAGAGTTGGATGCAGGACTCCAGGTGGGGTCTCACCAGAGAAGAGGAGAGGGGCAGAATCCCCTCCCTTGACCTGCTGGCCCAGCTTCCTTGGATGCAGCCCAGGAGATGGTTTCTGGCTCATGTCCAGCTTTTCTTCCACCAGGACCCCCAAGTCCTTCTCGGCAGGGCTGCTCTCCATCCCTTCATCCCCTAGCCTGTATGGACACCTGGGCTTGCCCCAACCCAGGTGCAGGACCCTGCACTTGGCCTTGTCCAAATGTCCTAGGCAGCAACACACAGAAGGCTTGAGCATTCATGGTGTATATGATTGGTCCAATAAGCCTGCAGATTACATGTACCTCACTAAATCCTGGAGGGCATAACAAACAAAAGAAAACACCACCGCATAAAAACATAGCTAAACATTTAATTTGCTTATCAACAGCTCTGCATAACTGTGTCTTCTCCAACACAGTCAACATCTTCTCTCTGGAGCAATGAGAAGGTAAATGCTGCCAACTGGTTCTGCCCAAGGCAGGAGGTTTGGTCTAAGGCCTAACCTTGACTGTTGCTGAAGTCTGCAGGAGGTTTTCCTTTTACTTCAGTAGAAGTTTTTCCCACACCCTTCTCACTGGACTTTGAGCACCTGAGTGAAATGTGTAAGACAGGAATATAGTCAGTTTAGGCTTCCTCTATATAGAAGAAGAGATTGATGTTACCCCCCTGAAGTCTAAATGACCTCTGGAATGTCCTATATTTCTCCATTGATTTCCTATCTCTCTCCATTCATTTTAATGAGTGTAGGGCAGTTATATCCCTAAATTAGCTAATTCAGTTATGTGCCAAATGTTATATGGCCCTTGGGCTTAACCTTGCTTTATCAACATGCTTTATCTGAACAGTTGTTTTTTGGGTTTTTTTCCAAGAAAGATCTTGTCCCTTTTTGAGCAAACATCTGTAGTTTCAAACCCACTTTTTTTGTAGAGACAAAATTTGACAATCCCAAGTCATTTTGGTAAAAAAATGTTTCACATTTGCACCTAAAATACCCTGAATATTGTAGAGGTAATTCAAGGACGGTGATGGTTAAGTACATATGCTTTCAACAGTTCTCAAGAAGTACTACAGTCTGAAGCAGTCTGTTCTATGCTGGTTTTGTTACCCTAATGACAGCATTAAAATGGTAAAAACAAAGACAGCTCATATTTTAAACACAGAATGTATACCTAAAATTCATTGGAAAAAAAATTACTGTGTATGTGGAGTAAATTGGCAAATTGTTATGCTGAGACAACTAATGTAATGAAGAAATGCTGACCAGTTTATGGTAAAACTGGTTTTCCTTCTCTTTCTCAATTACTGCATGTTCTCACACTGCCTGCTCCAGCCAGATTAAAATGACTTTAATGACTTGTATGAATGGCATCAGGAGTTAGCAGAGCTCACAAAGTCTCCAGTGAGATTGTTGCTCTGCATTTTACTTCTGTTAACAAAATTTGATATGAGTTGCCTCTGTGTCCTCAAAAGGGTTGTTTCTTGTGTACAGGGCTTCCCACAGAACATAAAAGCAAGAAAATGCTTTTCAAGAATTGTTTCATAACTGATAAATTATGCAAATTTCTTTAGACTATGAATCACTGAATAGTTTACCCAGAGGATAATGATGTATGCTTCAATAAAAAATGTTTGGTATAATTACAATTTTATTCACAAGTCACTTAGCTCATGCTCACTGAAGGTATTTCGGTGTGATTTTTTTCACAGTTACTTTGATTTTCCCTACTACATCAATTCTGAACATTGCTGCCCACCATTATAACTGCATGTGAAAACTCCAGTTCTTGTTTGCTGGTGTCGTCTGTAGCATAATAATGATTGAGGATAAAAGGCTTTTCTCAGATCTTGATTTTGGTCTTATTCTTTTCTTAGACAAGCAGAGCTCCTAATGTCCTCACTGAGCAAAGTTTAAAGTTGCCATCTTGGATACCATTTTCAGTGAAGCTGTAACAAAAGTGCAGCTACGTATTTACTGTTGGGGTAGAAACTATGCTTCTGTCATGGTCTTGAAATTCATGTTGGAGCTAGATGCAATGGGACAAGAACATTGTTCTCTGTAGTTCTTAGTCAATAGAATGCATCCTAGTTCCTACAATTCATTTGTTTACTACGTAAGAGCATTCATGTGACACCTAGGAGTCCCACACATGGACTGTCTGTGCTAGACTCTCAAAAAGCTGAGACCATAAAGATCATCCCTGCTCTGAACCTCTCATCAATCAAAATCCCAAGCCAGAGGTTGTTCACAGAACACCAGTAAATAATAAGACGGCACCACTGGCAGCTAAGTACAGCGGTAGCCTGTTTGATGCAATTGCTCACAAGAAAGTAAGGCAGCTTTGGAAAACAGTAGTAGTGGTAGTGTGAAGTGCCTGAGTTGCCTCGGCTGGGCTAACAACTTGAAATGGTGCGGTACTTGTAGTGACTGGTTTGTGCTATATTTTTCACAAACAAAAAATGCCCATGAGAAATATAAATAGTGCCTTTGTTCTACTCAGACTGTGGGTATGGTGGAGTGTGAGCACAAAGTCCCACAGGGTGATCCAGGCTTCCTATTCCTCAGCACAGAGCAGATGTCCAAGACTCAATGGCTATGTTTATATTAATAAAACATAGGGTACCAGAGGACAGACTTGGCATGATTGCCAACACTATTAAATTCTCAGGTTGGTTTCTGGCATGGTATTAGTGTGGTGTGGTCCTATTAGACTCATCCAGAAATTAGCACAGATGAGAGGTCATTTTCAAAAGGCTGGTCAGATGCTACTTCTCTCTTTTGTAGACTAAGAGATTTTAGCTGCGCTGGCACAAGCCATACCATAATGCTTGGCCTCAGGATTAGAAAAAAGACAATTATCTCATCTTAGTGCTATAGCTATGGCTATTAGATCCCTGCCTGCTCCACCTAAAAGTTCTTCCACAAGTAAGGAAATCCTAGGTCTTAGAACAGACTTAGTTTGAGGAAAAAGTTGTGATTATGAGATTAAAAGTGTAGAAGTAGTTAATCTGCTCTTGCATCTCCAGAGACATGTAATCTGTATTCTAAGTGTATTAATGTCCTAGCTTCAGCTGGGATAGAGTTAATTTTCTTAATAGAAGATAGTATGAGGCTGTGTTTTGGAATTGTGATGAAAAAAATGTTGATAACTTGCTGATGTTTTGCGTTGTTGCTGAGCAGTCAAGGACCAAACAGCTTCTCATGCTGGGCTGCCAGCAAGAAGGCTGGGGGTGCACGGGAAGCTGGGAGGGGACACAGCCAGGACAGGCTGCCAAAGCGATATTCCATACCATATGACATCATGCTCAGTATATAAACCTGGGGTGAAGAAGAAGGAAGGGATGGGGGGACATTTCGCATGATGTCATCTGTCTTCCCAAGTAACCATTGTGTGTGATGGAGCCCTGCTTCCCTGGAGATGGCTGAACACCTGCCTGCCCATGGGGAGTGGTGAATGAATTCCTTGTTTTGCTTTGCTTCTATGCATAGTTTTTGCTTTACCTAATAAACCATCTTTATCTCGACCCGAGAGTTATTTCACTTTTACCCTTCTGATTCTCTCCCCCATCCCGCCGTGTGGTGAGTGAGCAAGAGTCTGCGTGGTGCGTAGCTGCTGGTTGGTGTTAAACAGTGACAGTTAACAAATGTAAGACCTCAGAAAATAGATTTTATGGAAGCTGAGCATGTTGAGCTGAAGGATTTGTAAAGAAGTGTCTTCACAAGAGCTCAATGGTTAGGGCACAGATCCCCAGAAATTAAAACTTTTTTTTTTTCCTCCCATTTTGAAAATGGAGGAGTTTGAACTCAAGGTGTTTACAACTGTTTTTTCATTTTATATTAGAAATAAAAACAAAACCAGAGAAACCCACCATTATTAGTTTAGTGTTCAAGTGTCAGTGAGGCGGAAACTTTTTTCAGATTATTTCATATTCTTGACTGAATGGGGAATCTGTCAAGATAAATTAAATTTTTTATCTCTTACTTTCCCTTGTTCCACTGTACGACCTTCACCTTTATGATCAGAGCACTCTCTGGAGATGTGGGTTGAAGTCCCTAAGCAGAGCAAGGTCACACTCTGTGCATGTGCTCTAGCCAGGAGACTATTCTGCAAAGTGTAAGTACTGCCACTTCCTGTGCCCATTTTTTTAGTTAGGTCATTTCTATCAATATCTAATCAAAGCTGATGTGTCCCTGTGTGGGTTCCTCAGCTTCAGTCTGAATTGCAACAGAGTATTAGTGCTGAAGTTGAGTGTTTCTGAATATATGCACATGGGAATGAAGACATACAAGGACTATTCAGACCCACCAGAGAGGTACCAGGGAGTTTATGAGCACCAAGGATGAGACTATGTCAGGGATTAGGCCATCTGGAAGACAAGTACATGCATCAGTTCTTAAATCTCAAATTAAGCACCTGGATTTCTCAGACCTTAGCCACAGCCTGTATCTAAAGCTGGCTACTGTCAATGGAGACACTAATGTTGGGTGGCACTTTCATATGCGTTACAGTAGGCATCTCTTGAAAACCTGTATTGGAATAAATTCAATACATTGCACATCTTCTTTTCAATGAATAGGGTCCTGCTGTGTGTGAACTATTTTAATTTCCTGTTTGAGGGCAGCTATTTAGTTTACTGAGCAAGATGCAAAATTATTTCCTTTGGCTGGTTTCTAAGCCCAGAACTGACACTGGACTTGAATGTAACTCTGAACCAGTGATGACACCTTTTTGTCACTGAGGTTGCTGTTTTGCTTTTTGTATCCATTTATACTTTTAAGATTTTGAGATGCTCACAGACATATACCTACACTAGAACAAAAAAATGCTAGTATAATACAGATAAAAGGCAGTAATAAAACATATTTGGATTTCTTGTTGCTTTTTTTTTTAGATTACTGCAATGACTGCAACAGTGGTAGTCACTGCAACACGTGTAGTCAACCTATGTCTTTTATGGTTTCAGGTATCTTAGGACATGGGACATGAGTAGTACATTTGTGTTGATTCCATCTGAAAGCATCTTGTATGTTGTGGTTTATTTCAGTTTTTCTCAATAATGATGTACTGAATAAAAGATGGAGGGCAATAAATATTTCTGAACATGATCAACACTTCTGCTGAGAAAGAGAGAGAGGGAGGGAGCACTATAGGGAGAAATAAAGAGGCATTGGCAGGGGGAGAAATCTGATGTGTTTTCAAAAGGCAAACACAACCTGCATGAGAAGACCCTCACGTACAACATTTAACACACTGTAAAATAACATTATTTATATAAATTTTATCAGACATTTCATCTTTCAAATTTTATTTCAGTATTAGTCTTGAAATATCCCTAAGGTATTGTCTTACTTGCAAAATGTTATTTCAATTAGTTGAATATCATTCTTTACAGGATTCAGGTCAAACGAGGGGCAAAACTAAATCCAAACCAAACAATATGTGTCTGCAATAAATTTCTGTTCCTGAATTATTCATACATAATGGCATAGGTGACTCTTCAAGCATTTTGAATTAACTAGAATTGATTTCTCACTTTTTTATGCCTAGTTGTACAAGCTTTTTTGTACTTTTACTTCTCCTTAACAAATAAAGTATTGATTTAACTCCACTGAACATGTTTTATTTAAACTTTGCCCTTTGTCAGCAACTTAGTCTTCTACCCAGAATTCTCCTCTTTGACTTTCCGTTGTCTCTTGATCTGGAAGGTGAAATATACTGGATAGGCTCCTTGGTATGACATAACATATAAAATACATTCTAAATTTGCTGGGAACAGTTACAATACAAAGCACACACCATGCGCTTCAAAGCACTTAGTGCTCCTTTTCTTGATTAGACTTTCAGACTGGACCCTGGGAAATTCAACAGTTTCAAAGTCAAATAAACAGACATACAAATTTCAGGCATTTTTTTTCCTTTGGCTAGTTTCAGCTAGTGTGAGACTGTGTTTTGGATTTGGGATGAGGAACTGTTGATAATGTGCTGATGTTTTGGGTTGTTGCTGAGCAGTCAAGGACAGTCCAGCTTCTTGTGCTGGCCTGCCAGCGAGCAGGCTGGGGGTGCATGGGGAGCTGGGAGGGGACACAGCTGGGACAGCTGACCCAGGCTGGCCAAAGGGACATTCCATACCATACAACGTCATGCCCAGTACATAAACTGGAGTTGGCCGGGGGGCGGGAATCACTGCTCGGGGACGGGCTGTCGATCACTGGGTGGTGAGCAATTGCTGTATTGGGCATCACTTGTTCTTGTACATTCCTTTGTTGGTATTATCATTGTTGTTCCCTTCTTTCTTTCTGTCCTATTAAACCGTGTTTATCTCAACCCACGAGGTTTTTCCTAATTCTCTCCCCCGTCCCACTGGGGGAGGGGGAGTGAGCGAGCGGCTGCGTGGGGCTTAGTTGCCGGCTGGGGCTAAACCACGACAGTCCTTTTTGGCACCCAATGTGGGGCTCGAGGCTTGAGATAATAACGGTTGCAGGTCACAATATCAGTTTATTTGATTTGCATCATGCTCTCGTCTTTGTTGTACATGTTAAGGATCGGTGTTGGTCTCTGCGGGCTGCTGTACTCGCCTGCGAATTTTGTTTTTAGAACTCTGACCTTGAGCTTAATGTGGTATCATCTGAGCTCTGTACTAAAGCCGTTACTGTATTTTGGCTACTGTCTTGTGGAGACGATTAGCAATTATACTTCTGCCTCTGAAAGGTTTTTTATGGAGGAAATGCAGAATGGTACCTTTGCTACCCTCTATCATAACGTCTCCTCCTTCATCACAATAATTTTTCAGTATTTTGAACACCCTTGGGTAGTTAAAATACCTCTATTGCTACTTCTGGGGAACATGGTTTCAGTTTTGTCTAAGGTTGGCAAGCAATTTAAGAATATCACCCGGAGATCTGCCCCAAGGCTGGATAGTTACGAATGGCAGGACGTGTGGAACAGCATGGGCAAATGCCTGGGGCGGTGGGCACCTCCGGTGTTTTGGAACTTCACTCCCGAACAAGTGCAGAATCCTGATAAACTAGCAGAATATCTGGAAGAAGTATGCTGTCAGCCTGGCAGCTCCAAGGAGACACAAATCATTGCCATGTGCTGGGGCCTGGCCCATGCCTACCGAGCTCTATTTAACACTGTGCAAAGGGGAGAGAGGCTCTGTGGGTCTGATGGCAATGTGGCAGGCACTGTCACTACTCCAACCCCTGTGGCAGGCACTGTCACTACTCCAACCCCCACGGCGGGCACTGTAGCTACTCAGACTGTTGCAGCTGAACCAGAGAACCAGCCCATCCCGGTATCAGTTGCCCCTATCCAAAAGAAGAAATCTTGGAAGCGGAAGTCAGCTCGTTTAGTAAGGGAGGAGGAAGATATTTCTAAGAAGGAGCCAGAGGAAGAGAGTGAGGAGGCAGAGTGCTCTGAAGCAGGGCCATCACAAGGATGGAAGAGGGAAGAGAGCGAGTCATCCCTTGAAGAGGAGGAAGAGGAAGAACTCATAAAAGAGACGGTAACTACCCGATCTCTATCCCTGAGTGAATTGCGAGATATGCGAAAGGATTTCAGCCGTCGTCCAGGTGAGCACATTGTCACCTGGCTGCTCCGATGCTGGGATAATGGGGCCAGTAGCCTGGAATTAGAGGGTAGGGAAGCCAAGCAGCTGGGATCCCTTTCTAGGGAAGGAGGCATTGACAAAGCAATTGGAAAAGGTACATGAGTCCTCAGCCTCTGGAGACGACTCCTGTCAGGTGTGAAGGAAAGGTATCCCTTCAAGGAAGATGTTCTATGTCACCCAGGCAAGTGGACCACCATGGAGAAAGGTATCCAGTACCTGAGGGAGCTAGCGGTGCTGGAAGTGATTTATGGTCACTTGGACAATGGACAATCATCCAAAGATCCAGATGAAGTCAATTGCATGCAACCTATGTGGCGGAAGTTTGTACGGAGTGCACCATCATCATATGCCAACTCATTAGCAGTAATGGCCTGGAAAGATGGAGAGAGACCAACGGTGAATGAATTGGCTGGCCAACTCCGGCAATACGAAGAAAGTCTCTCTTCCTCCCTATGGGCCTGCATCTCTGCTGTAGAGAAACTGTCCCAGGAGTTCTGGCAATTCAAAGAGGATATGCCCTACCCTCCACCCATACGGACCAGTGTCTCAGCCATTAGGAGTAAGCGCTCTTCTGTTCAAGAGAGAGGATATAGAGGATACACACCGCGAGTCACCCTGTGGTTTCAATTGCGTGACTACGGAGAGGACATGAGGAGGTGGGATGGAAAACCTACCTCGACCCTAGAGGCACGAGTACGCGAGCTGCAAGGAAAAACAATTACAAAAGGGCGTTCAGGTTCCTCGAGAAAAATCGTCGCTCCACTTTCCAGTGAACAGCTTCCCAGAAAGAATAGAAGAGCTGATCTCACCTCTGATCCTCTTGAAGGGACTTCTGATTCCTATTTACAAGAAGTGGGTAACGAGTACTATGATCAGGACTGGAGGGGCCCTGCCTCCAGCCAGGCGGAGGAGAGGGACAACCGAGTTTATTGGACTGTGTGGATTAGATGGCCTGGCACATCAGACCCACAGGAATATAAGGCTTTAGTGGACACTGGTGCACAATGTACCCTGATGCCATCAAGCCATACAGGGGCAGAACCCATCTGTATTTCTGGAGTGACAGGGGGATCCCAACAGCTGACTGTGCTGGAGGCCGAAGTGAGCCTAACTGGGAATGAGTGGCAGAAGCACCCCATTGTGACTGGCCCAGAGGCTCCGTGCATCCTGGGCATAGACTACCTCAGCAGAGGGTATTTCAAGGACCCAAAAGGGTACCGGTGGGCTTTTGGTATAGCTGCCTTGGAGACAGAAGAAATTAAACAGCTGTCCACCTTGCCTGGTCTCTCAGAGCACCCTTCTGTGGTGGGGTTGCTCAGGGTCAAAGAACAACAGGTGCCAATCGCTACCACAACAGTGCACCGGCGGCAATATCGCACCAACAGAGACTCCCTGATCCCCATCCATGAGCTGATCCGTCGGTTGGAGAGCCAAGGAGTGATCAGCAAGACTCGCTCACCCTTTAACAGCCCCATATGGCCAGTGCGAAAGTCTAATGGAGAGTGGAGACTGACAGTAGACTATCGTGGCCTGAATGAAGTCACACCACCACTGAGCGCTGCCGTGCCAGACATGCTAGAACTTCAATATGAACTGGAGTCAAAGGCAGCCAAGTGGTATGCCACCATTGATATTGCTAACGCGTTTTTCTCGATCCCTTTGGCAGCAGAGTGCAGGCCACAGTTTGCTTTCACTTGGAGGGGCGTCCAATACACCTGGAATCGACTGCCCCAGGGGTGGAAACACAGCCCTACCATTTGCCATGGACTGATTCAGTCTGAATGACTGAACTGGAACAGGGTGAAGCTCCAGAGCATCTGCAATACATTGACGACATCATCGTATGGGGCAACACAGCAGAAGAAATTTTCGAGAAAGGGAAGAAAAATAATTCAAATCCTTCTGAAAGCCGATTTTGCCATAAAACAAAGTAAGGTCAAAGGACCTGCACAGGAGATCCAGTTTTTAGGAATAAAATGGCAAGATGGACGTTGACAGATCCCAGCGGATGTGATCAACAAAATAATAGCTATGTCTCCACCAACTGGCAAAAAAGAAACACAAGCTTTTTGGGTGTTGTGGGTTTCTGGAGAATGCATATTCCAAATTACAGTCTGATTGTAAGTCCTCTCTATCAAGTGACCCAGAAGAAGAACGATTTTAAATGGGGCCCTGAGCAATGACAAGCCTTTGAACAAATTAAACAGGAAATACTTTATGCAGTAGCCCTTGGGCCAGTCCGGGCAGGACAAGATGTTAAAAATGTGCTCTACATGGCAGCCAGGGAGAATGGCCCTACCTGGAGTCTCTGGCAGAAAGCACCAAGGGAGACTCGAGGTCAGCCCCTAGGGTTTTGGAGTCAGGCATACAGAGGATCTGGGTCCTATACTCCAACTGAAAAAGAGATATTGGCAGCATATGAAGGAGTTCGAGCTGCCTCAGAAGTGGCTGATACTGAAGCACAGCTTCTCCTGGCACCCCGACTGCCGGTGCTGGGCTGGATGTTCAAAGGGAGGGTCCCCTCTACACATCATGCGACTGATGCTACGTGGAGTAAGTGGGTCGCACTCATCACACAGCGGACTTGAATAGGAAACCTCAATTGCCTAGGAATCTTGGAATTGATCATGGACTGGCCAGAAGGCAAAGATTTTGGAATATCACCAGAAGAGGAGGTGGCGCCTGCTGAAGAGGCTCCACCATATAATGAACTGCCAGAGAACGAAAGGCAATATGCCCTGTTTACTGATGGGTCCTGTCATATTGTAGGCAAACATCGAAGGTGGAAAGCTGCTGTATGGAGCCCTATACAACGATTCGCAGAAGCTGCTGAAGGACAAAGTGAATCAAGTCAGTTTGCAGAGGTGAAATCCATCCAGCTGGCTTTAGATATTGCTGAACGAGAAAAATGGCCAATACTCTATCTCTATACTGACTCATGGATGGTGGCAAATGCTCTTTGGGGGTGGCTACAGCAATGGAAGCGGAGCAACTGGCAACGCAGAGGCAAGCCCATCTGGGCTGCTGAATTATGGCAAGATATTGCTGCCCAGGTAAAGAACCTAGTTGTAAAGGTACGCCATGTAGATGCTCACGCAGCCAAGAGTTGGGCCACTGAAGAACATCAAAACAACCATCAGGTGGATCAGGCTGCTAAGATTGAAGTGTCTCAGGTAGATCTGGACTGGCAACATAAGGGTGAATTATTTGTAGCTTGCTGGACCCATGACACCTCAGGTCATCAAGGAAGAGATGTGACATATCGATAGACTCGTGATCAAGGGGTGAACTTGACCATGGACGCTATTGCACAAGTTATCCATGAATGTGAAATGTGCACTGCAGTCAAACACGCCAAGTGGTTAAAACCTCTTTGGTATGGAGAATGATGGCTGAAATATAAATATGGGGAGGCCTCGCAGATTGACCGTATCACACTCGCACAAACCCACCAAGGCAAATGCTATGTGCTCACAATGGTAAAGGCAACCACCAGATGGCTGGAAATGTACTCTGTGCCCCATGCCACCACCTGGAGCACTATCCTGGGCCCTGAAAAGCAAGTCTTATTGTGACATGACACCCCTGAAAGAATTGAGTCAGATAATGGAACTCATTTCCAAAAGAACCTCATAGACATCCGGACCAAAGAGCATGGCATTGAGTGCGTATATCACATCCCCTATCACGCACCAGCCTCTGGGAAAATCGAATGATACAATGGACTTTTAAAGACTACATTGAAAGCAACAGGCGGTGGCACATTCAAACACTGGGATAAACATTTAGCAAAAGCCACCTCGTTAGTCAACACTAGGGGGATCTGTCAATTGAGCTGGCCCTGCCCAATCAAAACTCTTACATACTGTAGAACAGGATAAAGCCCCTGTGGTGCATGTAAAAAATGTGCCGGGGAAGACAGTTTGGGTTACTCTTGCCTTGGGCAAGGGTAAACCCATTTGTAGGATTGCTTTTGCTCAAGGACCTGCGTGCATAGGGTGAGTGATGCGGGAGGATGGGGAAGTCCGATGTGTACCTCAAGGAGATTTGATTTTGGGGGAAAATAATTGATGATCTGAATTATATGATGTTAATTGTTGTATAATACTGTATGTTATCACTACTATAATTGCTATTTGCCATATTAATGGTATTATAGTAAGAGTCACACAGATTAATGAAGCCAAACAAAGACCAGCAGTGACAGAACCAAGCCTGCCTCAGTACACAACAATCTAATACCACACACCATTTGTCCTGCCCTAAAAGACTTATGTCATATGGAGCCCAAAGTCATGGATTAATGGGGTCAATGGACATTTCATGGACATTTGTGGACATTTTACAGACATTTTACAGGGGTGGTCCATAGACTACGGGAATAATGTCTGTGTATTATATCAAGGGATGGAAAGGGGGCTGGTGGTTCATGAGGTTGCATTGGATAGAAATTTCAGTGAATAAATTCTGATTATTCCATCAGATATGAGAAATGTAGATGACTGATTATGAAAAACAAATTGTTATTTTGGTAAAATTGAAAGTTACTATCTTCCAAGAAGCAAAACTTAATCACACTGGTTACTATTTCACTATGATGTTAGAATCCATTAGAACAGTTTAATTTACACTGCAGTGTAATTCTTTCAGTTTATTAAGGTGGTTATATTTACGGTAGAAGTAAAATCAGCTTCTTTCCCAATTGTATTCTTTGCAAATGCTATAGGGTACAACAGTTCATAAACTCTACATGCAGGTTACAATACCAGTTTTGAACATGGCTGACAACATTATTATGATAGTAGCTACCAGTGCAGCATCATATAAAATAAAGATTATTATCATCATTACTAAATCATAGGAAAAAATTGTGGATTCCATTTGGCCAGATAAAGACATTTGTTATTTTATACATATCAGCTTTATTCCATATGTAATCTTTTAACTCTTCACCTCATTAGACCTGGGCATAAATACATTTCATCTGTAAAAATTAACTGATTGTAGACCTAAAGACAAGTGAGAAAACAACAAAATACCATGTTGACAGTAACACAAAGTCCCTGGTCTTCAAATGCAAGCTCTTTTCGTTATAGCAAATGCAGCTGTAGAGCATTACATCTAAACAACCCTCAGTAATAACTGACAACATACTGTGTTTGTATATCCCTTAGTGACAGTCAAAGAAGAGTCAGTCTTTACAAAGTGATGGTAGATACCTATTTCCTGATTATTTGCAACAGAATCAGCTTGAAAGAGCTAGTCTTGACCAATTCACAAGATTATCATCATAGTCAATAAAGTCATATAAAAAGATAGCATAAGTATGAAATGGAAGTTTCTTTTAACTGGTAGAATACAGTATAGATGTATATATATATATATATAACTGCAGTGTATATACACAGAAATGTAATAAAATCTTAGAGGTAGCCTTTACTCAGTATGAAAGAAAAAATGGGACCTTTATTTTACCATTTCTTTTAGAAATGCAGAGAAGACCTGGTATCAGAATTCATTAGATCTCATGTTGTCCTCAGTACTGCTCAACATCTTCATTACTGTTCCGAATTACAGGTTGGAGTGTAACCTCAGCAAGTTTTCATGACACCAAACTGGAAGGAATGGCTGATACACCTGAGTGATGTCCTGCCATCCACAGGGACCTCAGCAGGTTGGAGATATGATCCAACAGGAACCTCATGAGGTTCAACAAGGAGAAGTACAAAGTCCTGCACCTGAGGAGGAACAAGTTTATGCACCAATATATGCTGGGATCCACCCACCTGGAAAGTAGCTTGGCAGGAAAGGACTTGGTGGCCCTGGTGGACACCAGGTTGAACAAGAGCCTCCAGTGTGCCCTTGCTGCAAGATACAATGAATAGTATCTAGGGCTGCATTAGAGCGTTGCCAGCAGGTTGAGGCAGTTGATCCTTCCCCTTTATTCAGTGCTGGTGAGGCCACACCTGGAGTTCTGTGTCCAGTGCACAGTACAGGTCCCCAGTACAAGAGATGCACGAACATACAGGAGGGAGTCCAGTGAAGGGCCACAAAGATGATGAAGGGTTTGGAGCACCTGACATATGAAGAAACGCTAAGAGATCTGGGACTGTTCAGCCTGGAGAAGAGAAGGCTTGGGGAGGATCTTATTAGTGTGTATAAATATCTGAAGAGAGGGTATAAAGAGGACAGAGACAGGCTCTTTTCAGTAGTGCCCTGTGACAGGAGCAGAGACAAACTTAAACACAGAAGATTCCCTTCAACATCAGGAAACACTTTTTTACTGTGAAGGTGACCAAGCAGTGGCACAGGTTGCTCAGAGTTTGTGGAGTCTTCTGTGTTGGAGACATTCAAAAGCCATCCAGACACCGTCCTGAGTAACTGGCTGTAGGTGGCCCTGCTTGAGCAGGTGGGTTGGACAAGATAACTGTCAGGGTCCCTTCAAACCTCAACCATTTTTGATTCTGTGATTCTGTGATAAATATTTTCTCTACAATTTTAGTCCATCAAGTCCCTTAGACTGTAGGATTCAGACATACATTACCATAATGTACATATGTTAAAAATTGCTTGAGGCATTCACGAGCTTTATTGTTTCCTGTGAAAACTGCAATATATTTACATTTGTGCTATCAGCTGTAGGACAGAAATCCAGCATGTACCACTAGAACTGCCAGAGGAAATCCTGGAAATTCATGGTCTATGAGGGAAAACAGTTGTTCTCTTCTTCATTTGGTAGGTAGAAATGTGTGTGACTTTTAAAGTTGTCATATCTTGTGGCTTCCTAAAGTAAGTCACCAGCTCACAAAGTTTTTTTTCCATAATCTCACAAATTCCATTGTAAAACAAGATTGGCTTGTGGTCCCTATACACCTTGTGGAAAGCTATTTAAGATATCACTTAGATTACTAGAATCCTTCTTCTATTTTCTAGCTTAGATGCGCACCATTTCTTCTCATCTTAACACTGACAGTTAACTTAAATAGTTCTTTTCCCTCCGTAATGCTGAGCCCTCTTGAGTATGAACCAGTCCCCACCTACTCTTTATTTAGCTAAACTAAAAGACACTTTTCGAAGGCTCCCTTTCTGTAACAGCTTTTTGTATTGTTCATGTCTCCCTAGTATCCTTTCTCTGTTTGTTCCCGTCAGAATGTATCACTCTTGAATGCAGCTGACCAGAACAGTAGAGAAGATTCCTCTGGGCTCTTCCTGATGTTTTCTGCAATCTTCTTAATAATCTGAACGTGGAGTATCCAGCCTGACTCTTTTAAAGGCTGCATTTGCATTTTTCTTGGCAAGTAACATCCATGTCCTAAGGACATTTTGCAATTCACTGATAAAGTAGTGAGAAGGCTGCCCGCTTTGTAGCAGCCTGCATATGTCTGTGTTGCCTTGGGGAGTGAGGATGCTTCTGAAAGTAGTCTGCCTTCTGCTTTTCCTCCAAGGTGGTCCATACCACATGTCCAGTCTGGGTCACCTGAGTGAAAGCCCCAGATCTTCACTACTAGGCCACAGAGGAAGTATGGGACATGAGCCCATGTCACGGTGAAGACAAAGCCACACAGTGCTACCACAGAGTTGGCCTGGGCAGCTCTCCTCTGAGACAGTACAGGCTTGACCTTCCTGTTGCAAAGGCAGCTCCTGACTAGGACATGTGTGCATAGTGATCTCTCTATAATTCTTCTCATAAACAGAAAAAAGGAGTTTGTTTAATTTCAGTTTGCTTGTTTGTCAAATCACCTGGTGATTTTCAGGAGGAAAATCATCTTGGAGCAGAAAACCTCACATGTCTTATTAAATGATATGTTTGAAATAGACGTTGCTGAGACCAATCAAGCACAGAATTACTTGTTTCAGGGCAATAGTGCTGACAGAGATAGGGACCTGGACAGGCTGGATCGATGGGCCAAGGTCAACTCTATGAGGTTTAACAAGGCTAAGTGCTGGGTCACAACAACCCCATGCAACGCTACAGGCTTGGGGAGGAGTGGCTGGAGAGCTGCCCGGCGGAAAAGGACCTGGGGGTGCTGGTTGACAGCCGGCTGAACATGAGCCAGCAGTGTGCCCAGGTGGCCAAGATAGCCAACAGTGTCCTGGCCTGTATCAGAAACACTGTGGCCAGCAGGAGTAGGGCAGTGATTGTGCCCCTGTACTCGGCACTGGTGAGGCCGCACCTTGAATCCTGTGTTCAGTTTTGGGACCCTCTCTACAAGAAGGACGTTGAGGTGCTGGAGCGTGTCCAGAGAAGAGCAATGAAACTGGTGATGGGTCCAGAGCACAAGTCTTATGAGGAGCAGCTGAGGGAACTGGGATTCAGTCTGGAGAAGAGGAGGTTGAGGGGAGACCTTATCACTCTCTACAACTACCTGAAAGGGGGTTGTGGTGAGTTGGGTGTTGGTCTCTTCTCCCAAGTAACTAGTGATAGATGAGAGGAAATGGCCTCAAGTTGCCCCAGGGGAGGTTTAGGTTGGATATTAAGGAAAATTTCTTCACTGAGAGAGTGGTCAAGCATTTGAACAGGCTGTGCAGGGAGGTGGTGGAGTCACCATCACTGGAAGTGTTCAAAAAACCTGTTGACATGGCACTTCAGGACATGGTTTAGTGGGCATGGTGGTGTTGGGTTGATGATTGGACTTGATGATCTTAAAGGATTTTTCCAACCTTAACGCTTCTGTGATTCTGTGATAGTCAAAACATGCGTTTCTCAGTTGCTTAATACTGAAAACTTGTTTCTTTTCTTTGTATGTTCAGTCATGGACAAGAACGGAGAGAAGGACAAAAGTTGTTTGAGCAGTTAAGAGACTAGTGAGGTTGGTAAGTAACATAATGTAATACTAAGAACTAGAGAGAGAAAGCACAGTTGTGGTACTTATTCATTTCTCCTTCTCACTGTATTCTCTGATGTTTTGATATTACTGAAGTACAAAGGAGGTGCTGCTAAAAGTTATCAACAGTGTAATTGAGAAACACAATACAAATCAACAAGTAGTGGGCAAACACACACTGTTGCTAATCAAGTTGAACCAGCTTAAAATGAACTCCTTACGATGAAGTTGCACAGGTTCCAGCAATGAAATTAGCCTCCTATGAATGTTTTTCCCTTGCTGATGGTGGTAAGGTAAAATAAGAAGTGCTTCCCCATATCCACCTGATGAAACTTGTCCTCTGCCATACAATGCATCTTCCTTCCTCTTACAAGCCCTAACCAATAAATTTGAACCCCTGACATGTTGAATTAAAGGCTTGATTTCTGAGCCAGAAGAAAATAACTGAGTTTTTCCTGTTCCCTTCATTTGGCTCTGGATCAGTGTTTCAAAATAATAGTATCTCCTAGTAAAGATTTAATTCTGTTAATCAGCCTTTGCAATTATTTCTTGTTCCATGCATCAGTTCTCAGGATATACAATGAAAGGCTGATATTTACCACAGTTGGCTGGTAATTCATTTTTACCATAATTTTTTCCCCAGAGGAGACTACCGATTTATCAGAACTCACACTTCCAAAGGTAAAAACATTATTTGACTGATAGCTTCAGTCAAATTTTGAAAAATAAAGTTCTGGATACTGTAATATGTTTCTAGGGACTTCCACCACCACCCCTAATTTAAAAAAAAACAAAAACAAAACCAAAAACTTTTTATTTTTGTATTCTCATAAATTTATATTTTCATGCATACCAGATTGATATCAAATCCTTTCAAATTTTACAACTGCAATGTTTTGACTTACCCATCCATATTTCTTCCTTTGCAGGGTTTCAATTTTTTTAACAATTTGTACATACTGAACATTTTTATTTTTTTGTCAATCCATGATTAAGATATTTTTGCACTTCTTATTTCCAAAAGTTTTGGTGTGCTAAGAAAACTTGTTTTTAAAAATGCAGCTCCAACAGTTACCTTGTCTTTAGAGTTGCTGTGGTGGGTTGACCTTGGCTGGCACCAGGTGCCCACCAAGCTGCTCTATCACTCCTCCATCAACAGGACAAGGAGGGAAATACGGTAGGTTAAGAGAAGGACAGGGGGATCACTCACCAATTACCGTCACGGACAAAAAAGAGACTTCACTTGGGGAAATTAATTTAATTTATCGCCAACTAAACAGAGTAGGAAACTGAGAAATAAAAACTAAACTAAAAACTCCTTCCCCTACCCATACCTTCTTCCCAAGCTCAGCTTCACTCCCGTCTCTTCTACTTCCTCCCCCAAACGGTGCAGGAGAATGGGGAAGGGGCATTGCAGTCGATTCCTAATGCTTTCTCTCCGCTCCTCCTTCCTCCTCACATTGTTCCCCTTCTTGAGCATGGGGTCCCTCCCACAGGATACAGTCCTTCATGAAATGCTCCAGCATGGGTCATTCACACAGGCTGCAGTTCTTCAAAAACTCCTCTAGTAAGGGTCTTTTCTATGGGGTACAGTCCTTTGGGAATGGACTGCTCCAGTGTGGGCTCCTCTCTATAGGCCACAGTTCCTCCCAGGAGCCTGCTCCTGCATGGACTCTCCACGTGCCACTCCTGCATGGACTCTCCACAAACTGCAGTTTCCTTCAGGGCACAAGATCTGTACACTACCACCTGAGGAACCTGGACATGCACAAGTCTATAGGACCTGATGAAATAAATCCCAGAGTCCTGAGGGATTGGCTGATGTAGTTGCCAAGCTACTCCCAATGATATTTGAAAAGTCATGGCAGGCAGGTGAAGTCCCTGGAGACTGGCAAGAGGGAAACACTGCACCCAATTTTTTTAAAAAGGTAACAAGGAGGACCCTGGGAATCACTGACCTGTCAGCCTCACCTCTCTGCCTGGGAACATCATGGGACAGATCCTCCTAGAAGCTCTGCTAAGGCATATGGAGGGCAGGGAGGTTATTTGAGACAGCCAGCATGGCTTCACCAAGGGTAAGTCCAGCCTAACCAACCTAGTGGCCTTTTACGATGGAGTGACTGTATCAGTGGACAAGGGAAGAGCTATGGATGTCATCTATCTGGACTTCTGTAAGGCCTTTCACATGGTTGCCCACAACACCCTTCTCTCTAAATTAGAGCAATATGGATTTGATGGGTGGACTGTTGGGTGAATGAGGAATTGGTTGGATGGTTGCATCCAGAGGGTAGTGGTCAATGGCTCAGTGTCCAGATGGAGATCAGTGATGAGTGGTGTCCCTCAGGCATACGTATTGGCACCAGTACTGTTTAATATCTTCATCAGTGACATAGACAATGGGATTGAGTGTACCATCAGCAAGTTTGCAGACGACACCAAGCGGTGTCATCTGAGTGGTGCGGTGGACACACCTGAGGCATGGGATGACATCCAGAGGGACCTGGACAAGCTCGAGGAATGGGCCTGTGTGAACCTTATGAGGGTCAACAAGGCCAAGTGCAGGGTCTTGCACCTGGGTTGGGACAACCCCCGGTATCAATACAGGCTGGGGAAAGAAGGGATTGAGAGCAGCCCTGCCGAGAAGGACTTGGGGGTCCTGGTGGATGAAAAGCTGGACATGAGCCGGCAATGGGTGCTCGCAGCCCAGAAGGCCAACCATGTCCTGGGCTGCCCCCAAAGCCGCGTAGCCAGTAGGGCAAGGGAAGGGATTCTGCCCCTCTACTCTGCTCTGCTGAGACCCCCCCCTGCAGTACTGCGCCCAGCTCTGGAGCCCTCAGCACAGGAAAGACATGGACCTGTTGAGGCAGGCCCAGAGGAGGCCACAGCAATGCTCCGAGGGCTGGAACAGCTCTGCTGTGAGGACAGGCTGAGAGAGATGGGGTTGTTCATCACGGAGAATAGAAGGCCCCTGGGAGACCTTATTGTGGCCCTTCTGTACTTAAAGGGGACTTCTAAGAAAATGAGGACAGACTTTTTAGCAGGGCCTGTTGCGTCAGGACAAGGGGTAATGGTTTTATACTAAGAGCAGGTAGATTTATGCTAGATCTAGGGAATATTTTTTTCTCCATGAGAGTGGTGAAACAGTGGAACACGTTGCCCAGAGAGGTGGTAGATGCCCCATCCCTGGCAACATTCCAGGTCAGGTTGGACGGGGCTCTGAGCAACCTGAACGAGTTGAAGATGTCCCTGCTCATTCCAGGGGGGTTGGACTACATGACCTTTAAAGGTCCCTTCCGACCGAAACTTTTCTGTGTTTCTATGATTAAGTAAAGCTGGGGTCAATGTTATACTTGTCTTATACACTTGCACAGTATGTCTGAAACTGCAAAGCACTCCTCACTCTGATCCCTGACACGGAACCTAGACGCAGCACAAAAAGGCTTGCATCCATACTAGTTATTTAACTCTCTACACAAGGTGGCTTTGCCCATGTTCTTTACTGGGAGTGCTAACACCTACATTATGCCCAGGAACTGTCTGTGAGTGCTGCCAACATCATGCCAGGGACTGTTTCGTAAATTTAACAACACAGAAGATTGATTCCAGTGCTTGGAACTGCTCCTGGGACAGGAACTGGAACTCCTGCTTAGTTCACCAGCTAACGAGTTCCCTTGGAGTGCTGTCTGATATTCCACCATCTTTTACTAACATGCCTTGGTGCATGGAAGTGCTATTATTCATGGTTTAGAGGTGAGAAATTAATATATCACATATAAAAGTAATGTGATGTAACTTTAATGTATAGGATTTCTTCCCATCAAAAATCTTCAATATCTGAAATTAGGGCACTAATTTTCTCACAGAGGGGTTGTACCAGTGCTGCACAGATATAGGGTCTGTTAGGTGACCCCGTCTAATCATTACATGATGCAGAAAATGTGCACTTCCCCAATGTCTCTTGCCCCCCAAACCCACTCCTGCTACTGCTGCTCCCAGGTGCATATTCATACTTCCCTATTAATCCTGGCTATTAGTTGTTTGGTCTTCCGTGATTTGTTTTACATCATTAAACAGGCAGGAAAATAACCCACCAACAGTAGAATAATGTTCTGTCAGCTTTTTTGTCAGAAGCCAAGAAGCCAGTTGGATGCTGGAGTCATCTCAAAGTGTAAGTGGAATACACAGTAAGGAACAGAAGAGGACGAAGTAGTATGGGACTTCTCCTTTGAGCATCAGCAACCCCTTGTATCATCTCATTTTTCTCCTAACCACATTGCCTAGCCTTGACTGTCTGACAATCAAAGCTGTTAGCACGATCACTTAAACTAGTTACTGCAGACGTTCAAGAATTGTCTTTGCCTCTTTTTATAGTCATAAGCTTTTACCAAACAAACAATAATCACTTCAAGCATCTTATGATTGCTTTTCCAGAAAAGTCATTTTTCTAGTCACTTAACTCCCCCTTTTTAGCTGTTTGGAGAAGAGCTTCATCTGCTTTCCCTATTATGTATGTTCAGTTGCTATCTCGACATTACCTCCCTGCCAGCATTTCTCACCTGCCTCACAAGGTGTTATGTGATGTAATTAGTTTTATTATTACTGTAATTACCATGAAACCAAACTGACAAAATGAGACTGCTTCCCCAGGCTTTTCCCATCTTTTTTGCTGAGCTTTAAGATTATTTTAGCAGTTAAAACTTTTCCCGGTGCTAGTTATCTATTCTTACTACTTTCTTTTTCCTTTCATGTCATTTAGTTATGGTGGTGATAAAGCATGCTGACGTATTCTACTGTATCATTTGCCGCAGCTGGCTTGAAAACAAAAGTCACTAACAAAATGGGACCCTTCTCCCATTTTAGGTAAAGAGGGAACAAATAAATATTTTCTATTTCTCTTTTTTTTTCCCAAGGAAATTGAGCACAATGTACCTACATATTTTGCACACTCTCAAAGCCTGGAGAACGCACATGAATGGTTTAGGTAATGCTTTGATTCAGGTTCCCTGGTTTTGCCCCAGCTTCACAGAGATTTAGATTTTGCCACACTGAGCATTTCAATACTTAACAATGGCATGTTTCCCTCCAGGAGACAAATTCAGAGTCCTCCGTTGCGCAGGTTCACTGTGCTGGAAATGAAGATGAGTAGGTGCTTCACACAGGAATGGCAAAAGGCGGCATGCCGAGCCAGTCTGTGCCTGTCAGAAAGAATATGCGTGAGTTGTGTCTTTCACAAACACACTCAGGAAACAAACCGAAGTTCACAGGTATGTGCTTCTGCAAAATTTCCCTTTGCACCTCTGAGTGTGCACACATAGGGCAAATGGTGGTGTTGGCTAAGTTCCATCCTCAAGGATGGCAACGGCTCAAATCCACCTTCCTGAGATCCCAAAAGAGTGCTGCAGATTGCCATCTCCAGCTCGGGCTCCCTAAATCAGTCTGTATTTATTGGGAGCTAGCCTGAGTTTATTTAGTTTATCAAGAAGAAAGAAGAGGAAGAAGGGGAATTTGGAGGGATACTGTTTACAGCTGCAGTCAATTGGTTGTTAGCAATATCCTGATAGAAAAGGGAAAGCAAAACCAAATGCTTCAAAGATGATGATGGAAAAACAGTTTGAAAATGCCAGTACTTTTAAAATTTTACACACCTGTAGAAGAATCTTGCTTGAGCCTGGAGTACATTTTCTAGTAGTTCAAATATTTCAAGTAATTTTGTATGCATTCCTAATATATATGCCTCTAATTATATATTTATTTATTTAGAATATTGTTTGAAATATTATTAAATATAATTTAAACATTGTTAGTTACTTTTTAGTTTAAAAGCTATTTTGAATACATTATTTCCGTTAATCATAAACTAAAGTGTACTATAATATAAATCTTTATTTACCGTTAAAGATGATCTTAAAAGTTTTATGTACAGCAAATTATTGATCTATCACCTCAATGGTTCTTTCTTTCTAATAATTTGCTCTCTGTTCTGATACATTAGTTTGAGGCCAGAATGTAACAATCTTGCTTTTTTTGTTTGGGTTTGGTTATTTTTGTTTTATTTTGTTGAGGTTTTTTTAGTTATTCTAAAATCCAACTTTCTTTAATGTATGCTATATTTCTTCATATCCATGCTAGTGCCTTCAGGGTACCTAGGTGATAAATGCATAACTCTGCTTTCTTCTTTGGAACAAGAGCAACCTTACCCTAACTTGCTTTGAAGCAGCCAAATAGTTCTATTATTTCCATAATACAATATTTCATATTCCATGTAATACAATATTTCATTTTCCAGTGAATTTTTTCATAGTTAATTGCATTATATTCTGTCTGAATATGTGACACTGTGAAGCAATTCCAGAAAATTCTGGTCCGATTCTTCAAGACCTGAAACCCAAAACAAAAGGAAAAAAGCCCTCTTAGATAGCAGAAAATGTAACAGTGTTAAAGCTTGAGCTGGAATGATCAGGAGACCCTGACTCTGAAGACACTCCTCTAAAAAGGAGGATCTGCAGTCCTTGGAAAGCTGCTATTATCATTATAACTGAAAGCCTCTCTTATCAGAAAGTTGAGCAGAGTGTTTCTTTTCTTTCCTTCTTCATTTTTTTTTTTTAATTAACCAGATCTTCAGGGAATGTGGGTATCAGGGAGCTTCTTTCAGGAATTTTTTTAATATTTCCTCTTTTATACAGAAGTCTTGATTAATGTCTACATTACTTGTCCTATCTCTTACCCTGCTGGAAAATGAAAGGTTAAAAACATGGTGACTTTATTCCAGGTTTTGAAAGATACAAATCAAACAGAGAAATAAGAGTGTGCTGTAATACCATATGCAGGCAGCATGTTGTCCTGTGCTGGAATGGAATATGGATAGGGCAGATTGTGTGCAGGATTTGAAAGGGAAGCCAATGCTATTCTCTTGTTCCCATTCTTTTTTATCCTCTTTTGCCTCACTTGCAGATAATTATATTTACAAAAATGTACATAAATTCATTCTTTTTATGCATTGTGTGATCTGCAGGATGTAAACTTAAGAAAGGCTGAATTTGGAAGTCTAGATATTGGCACACATGAATAATAATTTGAATGAAAAATGAAATTTTATGCAGTAAACCTAAATATTTATTTTCCTCCATGGCCTCCATCAGACCTGTACAGGCCTGGTTCTGGAAGAGTTCCATGTAGGTAGCGTAAATAATGTGAATGTTGCCTGGATCAAAATCTGAGGAAGTCAGTACAGAATCACTCCCCATGTTTCAGGATGTATTTCTGAATGGCCTGTCCTTAGTAGTCATGCTAATGATGTCTTCACCTTCTATGCAATGGGATTGTAGTGTAGTGCTGTTATGAACGAAAATAGAAACTAAAGATTAAATTGTCTGTGTTTCTCATGTCTCCTAATGACTGCATCTATGCTAGAAAATTAAGCAAGGCCAGGGAATTGACTCAAGCACTGACACATGATCATCCACACCCTTTAATACTCAGAACTTCCTTGACACAGTTTTGGCCCATGCCACCAGGCACTCTCCCAGACAAAGCTCATCCATAATTTGGAGGACACAGAATCACACAGAATCACAGAATCACAAGGTTGGAAAGGACCTTCAAGATCATCAAGTCCAACCATTAATCCAGCGCCACCATGTCCCCTAAACCATGACCTGAAGCGCCACATCCACACGTTTTTTGAACACTTCCAGAGATGGCGACTCCACCACCTCCCTGGGCAGCCTGTTCCAATACCGGATCACCCTCTCAGTGAAGAAATTTTTCCTAATACCCAATCTAAACCTCCCCTGGCGCAACTTGAGGCCATTTCCTCTCGTCCTATCACTAGTTACTTGGGAGAAGAGACCAACACCCTTGTCGCCACAACCCCCTTTCAGGTAGTTGTAGAGAGCGATAAGGTTTCCCTCAGCCTCCTCTTCTCCAGACTAAAGAACCCCAGTTCCCTCAGCCGCTCCTCATAAGACTTGTGCTCCAGACCCCTCACCAGCTTCGTTGCCCTTCTCTGGACATGCTCCAGCACCTCAACATCGTTCTTGTAGTGAGGGGCCCAACACTGAACACAGGATTCGAGGTGCGGCCTCATCAGTGCCGAGTACAGGGGCACGATCACTTCCCTACTCCTGCTGGCCACACTATTGCTGATACAGGCCAGGACGCTGTTGGCCTTCTTGGCCACCTGGGCACACTGCCGGCTCATGTTCAGCCGGCTGTCAACCAGCACCCCCAGGTCCTTTTCCGCCGGGCTGCTCTCCAGCCACTCCTCCCCAAGCCTGTAGCGTTGCATGGGGTTGTTGTGGCCAAAGTGCAGGACCCAGCACTTGGCCTTATTAAACCTCAAACAGTTGACCTCTGCCCATTGATCCAGCCTGTCCAGATCCCTCTGCAGAGCCCTCCTACCCTCCAGCAGATCAACACTCCCACACAACTTGGTGTCACCTGCAAACTTACTAAGGGAGCACTCGATTCCCTCATCCAGGTCATCTTTAAAGATATTTAACAGGACCAGCCCCAAAACCGAGCCCTGAGGAACACCGCTTGTGACCGGCCGCCAGCTGGATTTAACGCCATTCACCCCAACTCTCTGGGCTCGGCCATCCAGCCAGTTCCTCACCCAGCGAAGAGTAAACCTGTCTAAGCCACGAGCCACTAGTTTCTCCAGGAGAATGCTGTGGGAGACGCTGTCAAAGGCTTTACTAAAGTCCAGGTAGACAACATCCACAGCCTTTCCCTCATCCACTAGGCGGGTCACCTGGTCATAGAAGGAGATCAGGTTGGTCAAGCAGGACCTGCCTTTCATGAAGCCACGCTGGCTGGGCCTGATCCCTTGGTTGTCCTGCAGATGCCCCTGCGAGCGCTCTCAAGATCAACCGCTCCATAGTCTTCCCCGGTACAGAGGTCAGGCTGACAGGCCTGTAGTTCCCAGGATCCTCCTTCCAGCCTTTCTTGTAGACGGGCATCACATTGGCAAGCCTCCAGTCTTCTGGGACCTCCCCTGTTAACCAGGACTGCTGATAAATGATGGAGAGTGGCTTGGCAAGCTCCTCCACCAGCTCTCTCAGTACTCGCGGGTGGATCCCATCAGGCCCCATAGACTTGTGGGTGTCCAGGTGGTTTAGCATGTCCTTGACTACTTCCTCCTGGATTATGAGGAGTATATTGTGCTCTCCATCCCCGTCTTCCAGCTCAGGGGACTGAATACCCTGCGGATACCTGGACTGGCTATTAAAGACTGAGGCGAAGAAGGCATTAAGTACCTCAGCCTTGTTCTCGTCCTTGGAGACAATATTCCCCGCCATACCCAGTAGGGGATGGAGATTCTCCTTGCCTCTCTTTTTGTTGTTAATACATTTGTAAAAACATTTTTTATTATCCTTTACGACTGCGGCCAGACTGAGCTGTAGCTGGGCTTTTGCCTTTCTAATTATGTCCCTGCTTGACCTAACGAGATCCTTGTACTCTTCGTGAGTTGCCTGCCCCTTCTTCCAGAGGTGATAAACTCTCCTCTTTTCTCTGAGTCCCAGCAAAATCTCCCTGTTCAGCCAGGCCAGTCGCTTTCCCTGCCAGCTCTTCTTATGGCACATGGGGACCGCCTGCTCCTGCGCCTTTAAGATTTCCTTCTTGAAGGCTGTCCAGCCTTCCTGGACCCCTTTGTCCTTCAGGACTGTCTCCCAAGGGACTTTCTCAGCCAGTGACCTGAACAGGGCAAAGTCTGCCCTCCGGAAGTCCATGGTAGCAGTTTTGCTGACCCCTCTCCTTACTTCGCTCACAACTGAGAATTCTATCATATCGTGGTCGCTAAGCCCAAGACGGCCTCCGACCACCACATCTCTCACCAGTCCTTCTCTGTTTGTAAGCAGCAGGTCCAGCAAGACACCTCCCCTGGTGGGCTCACTCACCAGCTGTGTCAGGAAGTTCTCCTCCACACACTCCAGGAACCTCCCAGATTGTTTCCTCTCTGCTGTGTTATACTTCCAGCAGATGTCCAGTAGGTTGAAGTCCCCCACAAAAACAAGGGTCAGCGAATGTGAGACTTCTGCCAGTCGCTTATAGAATGCTTCATCTGTCTCTTCATCCTGGTTGGGTGGTCTGTAACAGACTCCCAGCAGGATATCTGCCTCACCATGGGCCAGGGAAAGTTCCCAACAGGCAGTGTGGATGGAGTCACCCTGTTTCGGTCGGGCAGTTAGCTGTATGGTCATAATCCATATTTTCCCAATTTTCATAGCCGTTCAAGATGAAAAGTAATTTTTTGTTTACTAATACAGACATAAATGGTGAAAATTTCAGCCTGTCTCAAACCCTCTAATATGTACTGTAATGGCAATGTATGATAGACACAATGAAAAATATTGCTGTGATCTGGAAAAGGTACAGTACAGGTGAAATTTCTGGGATCAAAACCACGGACAACACCATATTTGTCAGTGTTAACTGGGGGAAAGGAACAGAGGAGTAACAAAGGGCTCTTGTGCATCTAGGTGCTCCACCGTGACTCATGGCATGTCTAACAACACAACGTTAGAAACTGAGTGATCTCAAAATAACAAAGCTGGTAGTAATGATCATGTGGCTGTTCCACCTTGATCCCCAGTGTTACTAGACAGCAAAACAAGAATCTGCAGGATACCGTAGTTTAAAAAATAGAGCTACTAGCTTTACCATATTGATGACCTAGGAGAACAAAACCAGGGTCAATCGACAAATGTGGGTGGACTGCTTATTTTGGAGGGGATGGAGATGATAAAGGCTCTGGAGGGGAAAAAAGAGAGAAAAGAAATCCAAAAACCAAGGTGGCGCAAGTCATATGAACAGGGCTATTTGGGGTTATCTGTCAAGGCATCAAAACAGCGAGGACCAGGGCAATAACCCTGTCACTGTTCCAGCCATGGCTGTGTCTGCCTTTCTCCTCATGTCAGGAGAAGCTGGGTACTTTTGCTGTCACTGAGAAGGGAGCACCTAGAGGCAAAGAACATCTTCTCACCAGCACAAGGTTCCTTTTTTTCACTGCTGTATATTCATAGAATATAATCATAGACTAGTTTGGGTTGGAAGGGGCTTTTAAAGGTCATCTAGTCTAACAACCCTGCAATGACCAGGGACATCTTCAACTAAACCAGGTTGTTCGGAGCCCCATCCAACCTGACCTGGAATGTTTCCAGGGATGGGGCATCTACCACCTCTCTGGGCAATGTGTTCCATTGTTTCACCACCCTCATTGCAAAAAATTTCTTTCTTATATTTTTGTGTGACTTGTGTTAGCCACTCCAATCTGTCTTTCACTCAGATAAATGAATAGAAAGACAGAAAAGAACAGAACAGAACAGAATAGGATCATAGGATCATAGGATAGTTTGGGTTGGAAGGAACCTTTTAAGGTCATCTAGTCCAACCCCCCTGCGGTGAGCACGGACATCTTCAACTAGATCAGGTTGCTCAGAACCCCATCCAACCTGACCTTGAATGTTGCCAGGGATGGGGCATCTACCACATCTCTGGATAGGATGGGATAGGATAGGATAGGATAGAACAGGACAGAGCAAAACAGAACAGAATGCTTCAGTTGGAAGGGACCTACAATGACTATCTTGTCCAACTGCCTGACCAATTCAGGGCTGACCAGAAGTTAAAGCGTGTTGTTAAGGGCATTGTCCAAATACCTCTTAAATACTGACAGGCTTGAGGCATTGTCCACCTCTCTAGGAAGCCTGTTCCAGTGTTTGACCACACTCTGGGTAAAGAAATGCTTCCTAAATGTGATAGTGCAATTGCTCTTGGGTCCCTCAAAAACTGTGGAAGAGACAAGAACATTCCTAGGCAGAGATCTTTGGTGGCCTGAACTCACTGATGCTACAGAGAGACTAGGAAAGCTTTCCCAGTGTTAGTGCTTCAGCTCAGTGCCCAAGGCTAGATATGATAAATTAAGGACTCTTGTCTCTATGTCTCTAGTGTTTTTCCATGTGAAAGTAAAAAGAGCTTCATTAAAGATTGTGTGGAATTTGAGGAAAACCAAATAAAACTTATTATTCCCTCTCATTTCCTTACATTTTGCTAACAGAAGTGAGAACACTGTAGGTGTTAACTACTGAGTTGCTATTCTAACTATTGAGAGACCTATTTTTGCAGGTGGAGCTGTGCCAGTAAAAAGCCTTTCACCACAGCCTACAATAGCTTCTTGTCACTGCATCCCTGCCAATGTGTCCCTTCAGTCTTTGTTTTATGTGTTTGAAGTGCAGCTACCAAAATTACTTCAGTCTCCATGAGCAAAGTTAACAAAGATATGCTATTTTTAAACTCACCTGTCCTATTTTTACTGAACTGGGTTAAATCAGGATCAAAGAACAGCTCAGCCAGCAGGCCAGAAGGGCTGGTAACCTTTCCAAGAGGAATAGGGATGATGTGCATGCCAATCTCTACAAATGGCATAATATGGTTAGCACAGGGCAGCAGAAAAGAGCCTGAAATATTCTGTCTCAGAATGTATCATGAACAAGATCAGTCCTGGCCTTTGCATAGATGCATATATGTGACATTTTTGTATTCAGGAATCTTTCTTTCCTTTCAATCAAGATAAGAGGTACTGTGCTACCGGGATCACAAGGATGTCACTCTCTGAGAGTTTTTATAAATGTAAATCATCGCTGTTGGTGGAGAAAGAGATCCTGCAGGTTAATTGATTCTGGGATCCTGGGAAGCCCAACATATTATAGAATCACAGAATCACAGAATGGTTGAGGTTGGAAGGCACCTTGGGGGTCATCTTGTCCAACTCCCCTGCTCAAGCAGGGCCACCTAGATCCCATTGCCCAGGACCATATCCAGATAGCTTTTGAATGTCTCCAAGGAGAGATACTCCACAACACCTCTGAGCAACCTGTGCCACTGCTCAGTCATCCTCACAGTAAAAAAGTTTTCCTGATGTTCAGAAGGAACCTCCTGTGTTTCAGTTTGCACCTCTTGCCTCTGGTCTTGTCACTGGGTACCACTGAAAAAATCCTGTCTCTGTCCTCTTTGCTCCCTCTCTTCAGGTATTTATATACATTAATAAGATCCCCCTGAGGCTTCTCTTCTCCAGGCTGAACAGTCCCAGATCGCTCAGCCTTTCCTCATACATCAAGGTCTCTCTTGTACTGGGGAGCTCAGCACTGGACACAGCGCTCCAGGTGTGGCCTCACCAGTGCTGAGTAGAGGGAAAGAATCACCTCCCTCAACCTGCTGTCAAGTATTCTCATGTAAGCCAAACTAGCTCCTAGATGAAGAAACAGTTTCTTATGTCTTGACATAGAAGATGTATGTTTTCAAGGGTTTGTTATACATGAAACAACAGAATTCTGTGGTAGATAAAAACTGTTATCAATGGACCAAGTTTCAGTGCGTTTTTTTAGTTAACACTGCAAGAGTGTTAACTAGATGCTTCTACACCTTAGCAGCATAATTTAGGAAAACCAAATATCTTACCATGATTTGGTCTGAACTTGGTCAGTGAAGGAAGTACTTTTCAGGCCCAGGTTTTCTGACACAATCATGCATGTCTAAATATAGACTATCCAAACACAGATACTGTCTTTTCCACAAACTAGGACTGAAAATAACTTCCCTGTTCTTGGTCTGAAGACTAATTAATTACAACAACTATGGCTTTGAATTTGTCTTGCGTCAAGAGAAAGTCAATAACTTAACTAATGTCATCACCAGTTGACCTGAAAAAGGAGAAAGGCTACACAAAAGCAAAGAGCTTTAAGTAGTTGATACACCTGGTGCAACTTGGTTCACTCTCAATCATTTTTTCTCTTCCACTGTTGAAGTTTTGGCATACCAGCAGCTAAGGTCTATCTATACCCATAGTCAGTTTAGACTAAACATTCTAGACAATATCATACGTGGATGCTGTTATTCTGAAATAATTTTCTGATTCCAAAATAGATGTGACTAAACTAGTAAGAAATTCTCTTCCTTCTGAATAAGAATATATATTGATATGCCAATATGGAATGATCATACAAGTTTGAATGTATAACTTTTTATTCAGATTATGTTTCATGGGTACATCGATGCTGATGGAAGAATTTTTCACAGTGAAAAGGGGAAACTTTTAAAGGAATTTAAAGCAATATATTAGAACAAAAAAAGACTAAAAATTCAAACCTATTGGACCCTTAGGTGACAGCATTTGCTTAATCCAACTTCAAACCAAGCTACAGTAAAAGAATTAACAATGGGGTAAGTTGTAAGAACAATGATTTTGTATGAGGGAAGAGAAGAGAAAAAGGTAATCCCTTTTAGCCACAAGTCCAATAAGAAAGTTTACTTCTTTAGGGATTGAAAGAAGAGTAGCAGAGAGAGAATTAACCAATGCACAGCATCTTGTTGGTCAAATAAGGCCAAGTGCCGGGTCCTGCACTTCGGCCACAACAACTCCATGCAACACTACAGGCTTGGGGAGGAGTGGCTGGAGAGCTGCCTGGCGGAAAAGGACCTGGGGGTGCTGGTTGACAGCCGGCTGAAGAGTGAGCCCAGGTGGCCAAGAAGGCCAACAGCATCCTGGCCTGTATCAGAAACACTGTGGCCAGCAGGAGCAGGGCAGTGATCATGCCCTTGTACTCGGCCCTGGTGAGTCTGCACCTCGAATCCTGTGTTCAGTTTTGGGCCCCTCACTACAAGAAAGACGTTGAGGTGCTGGAGTGTGTCCAGAGAAGGGCAACGGAGCTGGTGAGGGGTCTGGAGCACAAGTCTTATGAGGAGCGGCTGAGGGAACTGAGGTTGTTCAGTCTGGAGAAGAGGAAGGCTGAGGGGAGGCCTTATCGCTCTCTACAACTACCTGAAAGAGGGTTGTGGCAACGTGGGTGTTGGTCTCTTCTCCCAAGGGACCAGCGATAGGACGAGAGGAAATGGCCTCAAGTTGCCCCAGGGGAGGTTTAGGTTGGATATTAAGGAAAATTTCTTTATGGAGAGAGTGTGGTCAAGCATTGGAACAGGCTGTCCAGGGTGATGGTGGAGTCACCATCACTGGAAGTGTTCAAAAAACATGTTGACATGGCACTTTGGGACATAGTTTAGTGGGCATGGTGGTGTTGGTTTGATGATTGGACTTGATGATCTTAAAGGTCTTTTCCAACATTAATTATTCTGTGATTCTGTGATCTTCTAGTGCTTCTCCTTCAAGGCTCTTCTCCGTGAGTACTGGATTGAACCTATCATCTGTGTTTTATGAGACGTGATAGGACTATAGCCTTGGATAGCAATGATTCTATGCTGGCTGCTTGCTACTTCTTGCTCATAATATGCCAACCTTCCTTCTGAGCATGTGCCACTTGCCCTTGAATTCAATAATGGGTAAAAAGTTTATTTCAGAGTATAACACATGCTCGAGGTCTCAATATTTAGCTTGTCACAGTGCAGCCCTCTCACAGTTCCTCATAGTCACAGAGCGTACGGCACACATTCTCTAACACAGTGATCTATAAAGGCATACAGTTTCTGCAGAGTTACTGATGCCTTTATATTGACAAAAGTAGATCATCTAAAGCAATGACCCCCCAAAGGGATCAGTTGCAAGAGAGGGCAAATTATTCATGTAGATTGTAAAGAATAATGTTTTTTTTTTTCCTAAATAAAGACTCAGAATTCTGTAATGTAACTAGAATAATCAAGTTGCTTCCAATGAACACTGAGATTCTGAGTGATTTGAGGATACTATTTTAGGTTTTTTTCCTGCAAGTCTCCTGAAGGAACTTCAGTCTGGGTATTCTTCTTTCTAGTAAACACAAGTCTTTATAGACCAAAACAAAAAATAGATTTTATTACCAGTGTTATAAGTCAAGAAATAAACAACATTAAAATATGTATTTTTAAATTTCTTTTATTCCTTTATCCTCTCCAGTGTGGGCAGGTTGCTATTTGCAATAAAGGATATGCTGCAATTATAAACTGATTACTTTTTGACATTGTGATAAAGAAGATGCTGCCTGGAAACCTCCCCCTAAGGACATGGATATTTTTCAGTGCCCGGAAAGTGCTCTGTATAAGCGTTAGGTGTGAGAAATTTATTATTTCCAGCACTCCATGCTAACATGTTAACCTTCTACTGAAGGTTAGTTTCCTAAAGAGCACCTCAAATGAGCAATCTCATAGAATAGTATTTCCTGTACTGATCCGCAAAAACATAGACACTGGTATTCCAGCATCTTTTCACTGTAGGGTGAAATGTGAGACTTACTCCATAACCTTGTGGATTGGCAAGGGATCTGCAGAAGAACATGTAATGTCTCAAGGTTGCTGTTCTCTCTCTTGGGTGAACTCCTCTAGAATGTCCCTCTACCACCAGCTCTCTTGTGGTCTTAAGTCACAAATGAAAATAATTCAGTGGTCAAGACTTGAGACTTGAACACCAGCGTTTAGTTCCCTGTTGATGCTGAAAGCATAAATACATTGCTGTTAAGGCATTTGCAGTGTGGCTATAGATCTCAGTTCTTTTTTCAGAAATGAGTAGTCATTTATTATAGCAGTTCTGAGCAAAGTACATTAGCCTACAGTGAGAACTACTGTGAAGTCACCTTGGTATTTGAATGCTGAGTTAGAAATATCCATAGAATACAAATGTTATTCTGTGAAGATTGCTCGCTCTGTTAGGATAGGGTACATCGCACCTTCACTTTGCAGACATTTGTATCTGAGCTCTCTTTTATGGTCAATGGAGATAAACAAGCATTTCTAGTGTCGGAGTCCTTTCATCTTACAGGAGATACAGAATAGGGAAGATGAATTGTACCCATTTCTCTCCCTTTGCTATATAGAGAGTTCTCTTGACCAACTCAGATGGAGAGAGCTTCGTTACAGGGGTCTAAATTATGTGAGATAAATCCCACAGTTAGTAAGTTCTTCTCCTATCTGCAAAATAGGAATAACATTTTCCTGACAGATACTGACAAGATAGATATATAATAATATTTTTTTGTTAGCACTTGAATATTACCAATATAGCTAAGTGCATCCTGTATGTGCAAGAGAGAGAAAAGGGTGAAATGAACCATCTGCTGATCAGTTAATGATGCAAAATCAAGGTAAGGCATATAATAAAAATGGACAGCTACTAAAGTGTCTGAGGTCACAGATTAAACAACTGCTTTCACATCAAGTCTGAGTTTTTTAAGCAATCTGATCTGCTTGGAGATGGTGGCAGCACAGATTTGCTCTGCACACAGCATAGCAGCTTTTCTATCCTGAGGGCCTTGTAATTTTACAGAGAGTCCTTTAGTTATAACATCTGATAATTTTGACTTTGATTTTAAATAAAGATATGTCTGTAACCGCTACCTTTCCCCATGAAAAAGATGTAGAAATATAAATTTTGATTTAAATGTAAGCTAAATGCTCTAAATTTGGAAAGTTGAACATGTACGCACCTCCAAAGCCCTGAGACATAATGAAACTGAATGAGGTTTGGGGGATTTTCTCAGTTTTCTTTGGATACATGGTTTTAGTAATACTACACATGAAATCTTAGGGTGCTGCCAAAGTGTAAATAAGAAATGCTGCAAGCTCAGTCAAGGAGCTGTAAAATACTGTGAACTACCAGTCTCTTACATGATCACAAATTTTAAAACAACAACAACAAAAAAACCTACCTGGAGTTGTAGTCCTTACTCAGTACTAACCTTCACTTTCTTTTGCTGTAGGTAAAAAGTATTGCTCTTCCATCTAATCCATGCGAATTCACAGAGACTATACTGAACTAGGTATTCTTTTTTAATTTAAGTGGATGCTGAGTAGGAGGTTGTAACATTGGCAGAAGAATAAAGCTTCTTGTCTAACAGCAACAGTTGAGAAGAGACTTTTTTTGGTACATCTTGGACTCTGAATTCATTAGCATGATCCCTGCTAAACTTTTCTGACCCTTTTTTTACTTTGCAGAGGACTGGCATAACTGCAGCTCTCATTATATCACATCAAATGAGTCCCACTGACACGAACTAAGTACCAGCTTGTTAAGGAAAAAACAATAAAGGCAAAATTCTCCCAGCAGATCTGCATGACAGGTCCTGATTACAGATACCCCACTCTCTCAAAATGTGTAGTCTTGTCTTTGATGTGTAGTCTGACACACACAATATCAGAGGCAAAAGGTTTTCTGTGAAAAAATTAGTTTGCCAAATTGCATAAACAAACCTATTTTTAAGAAGACTTTCTTTTTAGATATTTTATTAACAATTTAATAACAAAATTCATCACTTTTTAATTACAAGGAACAACAAATCTCATATTCTTTCCCCTCCATGCAACATACATGAGAGGGAGAAGATCAATATTTGGACAAATACATGCAAACTCAGCTGGGAGTTCGGAGACCAAGAAGGATCCTACACATTATGCAGACTGTGCATTAACCCTGATCTCACCACAAGGCAACACACAGAGAAAAAAAATGTGATTTATCTGATGGACTGGCAGAGAATGTGGTGCCCCAAAAAACATGTCCATACAAAGATCAAAATATTCAACTTAAAAAAAAAAAGAAAAAAAAGTGGCCAGCCATAACTCCCTGAAGGAGCAGTCCCAGAAGTGCTCTGAAATCAGGTGTTGCACCTTGTGTCCTTATAATCAATACACAAGGACTGCATTGAGTCACAGTACAAAATGATGGAAAAATCCCACCTGGTTTGGAAGTGAGGCTGTCTCAGAAGGAGAACCCTGCTGCTTGTCAAGGAGGCATTTTTTCTGCTTGATTCTTTCTTTGTAAGGAGAGACAAGACAGTTTGAAATTTGCAGTCTGTTTCCATGGTAAATAAAGATGGTGGGTGAGGTGGGAAGGATTGTTGTAGGCACTACTGCGGCTGAAGGTCACCCTTGGAAAAATCTCCTGGGTTATTCCTGTGCTACACATCTGTCCATTCCTACAGACAAAAGGCAGCTCCCCATAAAGTCAAGGGCTGTCAAGAGGGAGTGTCCAAAGAATAATGTAAATTGCCATGCAAAAATACACATTTTTTCAGGTATTAAGTGGAACAATCTACATTACCTTGATGCAGTTGAGAAAGCCTTCAGTCTAGAGAAAACGGAGTGAGTATAATCTTCTCTCTCATTTTGCACATTTACTTTTTATTACCAATTTCTTCTTATTATCACACCTCTGTTCTCATAACTACTGCCTGTACAACATCTCCTTACAAAGTTCAGGTTTCAGTTTGCTAATCAGTTTCCAACCAATATTTCCTCACATTTGTTAAATGACTGGAAGGTTCCTAAAAATTTCATCTTCCTGTGCAGAATACAATCATTTACCTTGGAAAAGAACTCTAAGATCATCGAGTCCAACTGTTAACCTAGCACTATGAAGTCAACCACTAAACCGTGTCCCTAAGCATCACATCTACGCATCTTTTAAATACCTCTAGGGATGGTGACTCAACCACTTCTCTGGACAACCTCTTCCAATGCTTGACAACCCTTTCAGGGAAGAAGTTTTCCCTAAGATCCAACCTAAGCCTCCCCTGGCACAACTTGAGGCCATTTCCTCTCATCCTATCACTAGTTACTTGGGAGAAGAGACCAATACCCACCTCACCACAACCCCGTTTCAGGTAGTTGTAGAGAGTGATAAGGTCTCCCCTCAGCCTCCTCTTCTCCAGACTGAACAACCTTCAACTTTCAACTTCCTTCAGTTCCTTCAACTGTTCCTCATACTATTTGTTCTCTAGACCCTTCACCAGCTTTGTTGCTCTTTTTTGGACGTGCTTCCAGGACCTCAATGTCTTCCTTGTAGTGAGGGGCCCAAAACTGAACACAGGATTCGAGGTGCGGCCTCACCAGTGCCGAGCACAGGGGCACGATCACTTCCCTACTCCTGCTGGCCACACTGTTTCTGATACAGGCCAGGATGCTGTTGGCCTTCTTGGCCACCTGGGCACACTGCCGGCTCATGTTCAGCCGGCTGTCAGCCAGCACCTCCAGGTCCCTTTCCACCGGGCAACTCTCCAGCTGCTCCTCCCCAAGCCTGTAGCGTTGCATGGGGTTGTTGTGACTCAAGTGCAGGACCCGGCACTTGGCCTGGTTGAACCCCATATGACTGACCTCAGACCACTGATCCAGCATGTCCAAACCTCTCTGAAGAACATTTCCACCCTCAAGCAGATCAAGTTAAAGGTTTAATATAGAAAAACATACAATGAACTGAAAAAACAAATTTAAACCCTCCCAAGTATCAAAGGCAATCTGTCATGTAAAACAGGAAAGCAGTGTCATCATTTAGCCCCAGCCGGCAACTAAGCCCCACGCAGCCGCTCACTCACTCCCCCTCCCCCAGTGGGACGGGGGAGAGAATTGGGAAAAAACTCGTGGGTTGACATAAAAACAGTTTAATAGGACAACAAGAGAGAAGGAAACAACAATGATAACAACAATAATAATACCAACAGAAGAATGTACAAGAACAAGTGATGCCCAATACAGCAATTGCTCACCACCCGGCGATCGACAGCCCGTCCCCGAGCAGTGATTCCCGCCCCCCCGGCCAACTCCAGTTTATGTACTGGGCGTGACGTCGTATGGTATGGAATATCCCTTTGGCCAGTCTGGGTCAGCTGTCCCGGCTGTGTCCCCTCCCAGCTCCCCGTGCACCCCCAGCCTGCTCGCTGGCAGCCCAGCACGAGAAGCTGGACTGTCCTTGACTGCTCAGCAACAACCCAAAACATCAGCACGTTATCAACAGTTCCTCATCCCAAATCCAAAACACAGCCTCACACTGGCTTCTGTGAAGAAAACCAGCTCTATCCTGGCTGAAACCAGGACAGCAGCATGTACTTTTTGATGGACAAAATGTGTTATCAACATATATATTAACTGAACAGATTATTCAGCTCTTGAATACTATGAATGTTATTTAGTGAAAAGTGAAGTTTAGTTACGGGTTTAAAATTCAACATTTGCCTCTTTACTCAACTTCTCTATGGCACTGGAGAGTTTAGCAGAGATTTTTAATCATGCTGTTATTTATTAATGTTTTGTGTGTTATTTATTTAGCCACTCTGACTAACAATATTCTCTAGGTACATCTGGAATTAATATTTTATATCAAGGGGCACTGTCAATTTCAGTTTGACCTGTCTTTTCAAAAGAAATCAACCATCAAAAAATTTTTAAAATTTCCCAAGTTTTTATAAACTCCAGCTCAGTAAGTTTTTTCTTGAAATAAAAATATCATCTGAAAACTACACTATTCCTTAGAATTTTCACGCAGCTGTCCAAATCCTAACTTTGCGTATTATAAGTTATAAACAGAATCATCTTAAAAGAAATGCAGGCAGAAAACAATAGTGAATGAAAAGTAAACAGAGAGATTAAATGTCTAATCTGCATAGATCTTCAAAATCAAAATTTAAATATTTATTCACATAGACTTGCTCCTAGAAACTACAATCCACAAAAGACAGACCATCACTCTCTCTTTCTTCCTTCTCCCAAACTTACTTCACCAAAACATAGGTAAAATTTTTAATGTATTGTCTGCACATGTAATTTATTTCCAGACTGTAATCTTGATATGAACAAACATCTTTCTCTTAGGGAAGACATAGCTAAAATTTGATACGGGTAGATCACAATGATTTCCTGGACCTAAGCAGATGTGAGATATGTAGCTTATCTAGATAACACTTTCTTGTCAGTCAAATCAATCCCTAGTGATAACAACTAAGCGATTGCTCCCGGCATGTTTCGTCTGTCTACCTGCCCCCATACCCAATACCCCTGTTGTTTATGGGGGTGGGTTGTTGGTGAGGTTATTAGGAAAACTATGTTTTTCGCCAAAAGATCTGAATACAGAACTGGGAAACAAGCATGACTGATTAGAATATAATTCTAATTCCTTGATTTTGCATTTGATGTCAATGCAATGGAACCAAAAGGCCTATCTACTTCTGGAGCAGACTACATTGGAGTAACCCTAAACTTCCTTAATGCAAAATGTTAAAATTTAATGTAAATAATTGTCTTCAAAAATATATATATTAAGAAGTCCTATTAAAAATATATTCTTTTGTAATCAGTTCCCTATGGAAACAACTGCTGGATGATCATGAAGGGTGTGTAAGTATTTGTGTATGTTCACATCAATCAGTAATTCCATTTTCTCCTTCATTCCTGAAGTAACTTTTAAATCTGTTCTACAACTTCAATGACAGTTTATGGACTCATGGCTCAAGCTGTACCACACTCCTACAATTTCCATGAAAGCAGGTAACTGAGGAGAGGAGAAAATTTCCCACTGATGAAAAAGCTAAGAACACCATTACTAGACATCAGAGAATCCACAACGGGCGAGGGGCAGGTGGAGGTGAGGGAAGCATCAGTAATCACGCTTCATTAATTCCACCCCTGACTGAATGGCCAGTATATTACCTCATTTTTTTCCTGCTCAGTTTTTATGATCTCAGCATGACTCTTTCTTCAAGAGTCACAATTTCCTAGGCTAAATAGGGCCTGGATTTTTACTATTGCAAAAAAGATGTATTTCTTTCTATTTCTAGAAGGAGAAACCTTCTAAAGCACTTCAAGTGCTCTGTATTCATCTGGTACAGGTAGGGATAGTCACACTAACACGTTTATTGTGACAGGTCAGTTTTAAAAATCCTTTTTCATTAAACATTTTATTGAGTGATGTGGAAAAAACCACAAAACCAGCAACTTCACGTCAGTTAAAAAACTTAATACTTAAATTCAAATAGAGACATGTGGAAAATGTTTCGCACAGACACATCCCTGATGTCAACAGAATGGGAGCCTGTGGCTCAGTGTGCCCTTGCATCAAGGATAGCGAATGTCCCGCTGTTTCCTACATCACTCCATGTGCTGGGGGACCGTCTCCCCCACGACACTGGTGTGAGACCTTTGTTGGCTTTACAATATACAGCTTCAGCTTCCTGATGGTGCTTGTATGTCTGAGGTTTGCACATCAGAGTCGGGGACCCCGTGAGACTTGTTAACGGCAGCGTAAAGGCTTCATTAGCCACCCCAAGCACTTACACCCCAATAGATCTGTGCTTCGTACCATTCTCTGATACATACCTATCTTTGGCCTATAGACTCTCACCTGCAAAAGCGATTTTAGTGAAAGGGGAGCGGTAACCTGGATTCACATCATCAACTTTGTCTGGAGGTGTAGGCAGCAGGGATTAGGTTTTATCATCCACCTTCTCCTCTCCTCTCAGCCCCCGAAGGCAGGTTTTGTTTTTCATTGCTGCAAGGTACCTGAACGAGAGGGCCTGCCAGAATGAGATAGACATGGGGGGCCTGGGAGGGGAGAAAAGCATTACAGCAGGGTAAAAAAGTCAAAGGTGTGTGTTTATTATTGCGAGGATGTCTGTGGAGCATTTTCGCTCCGGGTCATTGACAGCAAAAACTCTCATGCAGAGCAGCATGTGACAAATTGATTTTCTTTGCAACTTTCAGCTGACCTTTGAATATATGGTAAGTCAAGGCCACAATAAAAGAACCTTTACCTCCTTTAATTCTCTGCTGTTTCTTAATAAACTGCCTCTGAAACTTCTGCTCAGGACCGTCTCATTTTGGTTTGATCGATTCTTTAAGAAAACAACTATCCTGAGTAACTGCAACTGATTTCTTTGGTGAAGCCTAATTTCTACAAGCAGCTTACCCCTATGTTTCCTCTCCTTTGTTATAATTCATTGAAGAATAATACATGTTTTGAGATGATGAAATCAAACCCATCTATATTTCCCTAGTTATTCAAAATTTTTACCCAGTCCATTTAATCAGTTTTTTGCAAGAAAAATAGAATGCTGCACAATATTTCACCATTTATAGGGACTAGTCATGCAGTTCAATAAAAGATACTTAAATTAGATAAGATACAGTTTTGGTTGGTTTTGTAATTGTCCTTCTGAGCTTTTAAAATACATTTTGTATTTAACTTTCTACAGTTTCTTTTTCTTCTAGTATAGCAAGAAAATTGTCTTTTAGAGTCATTAAGCAATATTCTGAATTGAGGAATGTGTAGCCTAAAAACCTGCAGCCTATGAAGAGTTCCAAAGACATAACAGAGACTCCGTTAAAGATAATTGTCATAGACCAACAATTACTCAGCAGCTCTCCTTACCCACGCACAAGCATGCAAACCCGATGATGTGATGACCTGAGATGGAAAACACAGCTGCTTACAACCTTGGGAGCCTAACGTAAGGAAGTCAGGCACGTGATTTGGCTTTATTTGGGGAACTAGAAGAACTGTCTAAAAAGCGGGGGTTTTGTTTTGTTTTGGGTTGTTTGCTAGGGTTGAGGTTTGTTTTTTGTTTATTAAAAAAAAAAAAAAGGAAAGCCAAATAGTCACATTAGAGTATCACCATTGTGTTCAACCAACCAAAAGAAATATTTGAAAATCTTGGTTTTTTAGGAAAAAATCAATTTTCTGGACTAGATTTCTGTTTTCCAGGTTTCAAATGGAGAGGAGAAAGAAGAAAAAAGATACTGCTTATAGAAACTGTTTTTTATTAAAAATAATAATTAAAAGAAAGCAAAAATGCACCTTTGATACTGAAATTCACTCAGTTCTATCAGTTTACACTACAATTACCTAAACACTACTACACATCCAAGAGGGTTTTAAAATCTTTGCTAAACTGTATTTATCTATATATCCTAAAAGTTTCCTGTGATTTTTTTAAATCACTTTTAATTCTGTGTGTTTATGTGTAACAGCTGACTCACCCCAGAGGTATCTGGAATGTTATGAAGACTAACAGAAATCTCAGTTTTGCTCACATTTGATATAAAGTACACAGGCTTGCAAAATATGACAGCCCACTCCTCAGAACATCATAGAAAGCGGCAAGATACCACAACTCTTCTAGTATACTGGGATTTTATAGTGGGAATGATCTGTGTAAGACATCTGGAAAACTTTGTGAGAAGCATAAATTAAAAATATTGTGCAATGTAGTAACAGTAATAATAACAAAATAGGAAGACCTGTGCAGTACTAATAGGTTGCAATGTAAAAAACAAAAGGTTTACCATCTCCCTCAGTAGACTTAAATGCATCAGAAAAATAAATGACTAAATATTTGTACTCATTTTAATGTTTGCCAGTTGTTGATACCTGAAATAGTTATGTCAATATTTCCTAGCTGAGGAACGATAGCTACTAAAAGAGTGTATGTACAGAAACTTAGGGATCCAGATGCCTAAGCACAGACAAATAGCACCCATTTGGTTTGATAAGGTGCTCTTCCTAGGCTCCATTTGCCGCTCCAGGAAGCACACACCTCCCCAGGTCCTGCTGAGTCTGCCAGCCCCGTACAAGAGTTTCAGGGACCACTGGCACATCTGACACGGCGGTGGTCGTTCCTATCTTGACGGCGAACACCACCTGTATTTTTGCCTTGCAGGATGCAGTGACAGGCACTGGTAAACTTTCAGAGCTTTGTCTTCTTTTTAAATACACTTTGCTTCCCAGGAATAATACTTGTACTTTTTTTTTTTTCCCCAGAAAGCAAGTTTTTACCTTTAATTAAATAATTAATTAATTAATATTAAAAAAAGTGTCCTCAGAAACAAACATCTAAGACTGTGCTGAAGTAGCATTGCCAACCCAGCAGCTCAGATTGACCATTTCTCTATGATTTGATCTTTGACAAAATACAGGATCACAAATTTAGGTGCAGAAAACATAATTAGCCCTTACCTTGATAACTAGATTTGGGGATGTCCCATCCATGTATTCACCATATCAAGTCAAAACATCTACCCCTCCGTTTGAACACATAAAGCCACTCCTCCAGGGGTGGATGCAGAGACTCAGAGTTGGATCCCTTAGGCAGCCGCTACAGCATGATAAGCTACTGAAAAAACATTCCCTTTTTCTGCCAAATTAGTATTTTATCCTACCTCTTGTATCAGGGAGCCAGCACAAGAGAGCATAGGCTGGGAAAAAAGGATGGATGAAGCAGGACAGGGAGGAAAAATTGGCTCATTCTCCTTTTCAATTACTTCAACCTGTTAGCTGTGCTTACCCCATCTGCTCTAATTCCATCTTGATGCACTTGTTAGCAACTAAACATTCGCACTTCCAGTGGAAAATCTGAAATTTAGGGAACCCAAAAAAAGCAAGTGTCCTCATTCATAAGGAATGTGGGAAGGTGTGAGAAAGTTATAGCAGTAGTAAATAACAACTGCACAAATAACAGCTCTGACAATAATCAGACACTACTAGAGACCCTGTTGTTCCCTGGGGCTGCTCCAAGCATTACAAGCAAACATATTGAGAAAAATGTCCTTTTTATAGGATAGTGTCTTAAGCCAAAGTATCTTTTCTGATTTTTTTTTTTTTTTTCCCCCCCATCAAACCCCTTTCTCTCTCAAAATAAGAAGCTTCTGTTTCTGGCCAGAAGAAAGGGCCTTCCCACTTTTTCATTTTGTGATGAGAAATCTCCTGTTCACTTCCCTGCTTCAGATAATGACTCCAATCTCTAAGGCTATCTCTAAAGTGGTTGGAATGGCTCAGGAAAAAAGAGCTGATCAGTCTCTAGACCACCTCAAAGCTGCAACAGCTCAGTGACCTGGAGAAATAATGATGGCTTTTTCAAAGCTAGCACAGACCAGATGATGTCTGCGTTTAAATGACAAATGGAGAGAGAAGTGATTTCTGTATGGCAGGCAGCTTGAACCTCTTGGCTTCTTGGGTCTCAGTGCTTTGCTGGGCACAGATAAAACCTCCTGACTATGGAGATAAGGAGAGCGTTGATGTAAGGAATCCCTCTGAAGAGTCATTCCCTGCACTCTGTTATAAACTGATTCAGTTCCAACCTCTACAAACCAAACTTATTTCAAACCCTATGAACCAAGCCTTGTGAAGTTCAAATAGCTCCTCTAAGGTACAGTTCTTACACTTTGCTTTCACAATGATGCTCTGAAAATCTGAGGTTTCTGACATGAAAGAGTCTCCACAAATACCCAGGATTATTGGATAGTTAGTGATTAGGATTATTTTGTATTTTGCCAAGTCTGGCTCACCAAATAATGGAAATACTGAGAAATAAAACATAAAAGCCTTGTCCCTGCTCAATAGTAAAGAAAATAAAACATCAGCTTCTTAACTGTTGTATTGGGTTTACGTGAAAACATTTTGGTTGCAGGGGCACTGCAGGGGTGAAGTCTGTCAGAAGAGACCAGAAGCTGCCCCTATGTCAGACACAGCCAGTTCCAGCCAACTCCAGTTGGATCCACTACTGGCCAAATTTGAGCCAATTTGTGATGTTAGTAGCACCTCTGTGACAACATATTTAAGAAAAGGAGAAAAACACTGCAGAGCAGCTGGCTCCAGCTGCCAGAGCAGAGATTCCCCTGCAGCCTATGGTGAAGACCATGGCGACACAGGTTGTCTCTATGCAGTCCATGGAGGACCATGGTGGAACAGATATCCACCCTGCAGCCTGTGAAGGATCCCATGCTGTAGCAGGTGGATGTGCCCTGAAGGGAGCTGCAGCCCATGGAGAGCTCATGCAGGAACAGGCTTCTGGCAGAAACTGTAGCTTGGGGAGAGGAGCCCATGCAGAAGCAGGTTTTCTGGCAGAGCCTATGGCCGTGGAGAGGAGCCCACACTGGAGCAGTCCATTGCCAAAGAACTGTACCCCATAGAAAGGATCCATGCCGAAGCAGTTTTTGAGGAACTGCAGCCCATGGGAAGGACCCCCGTTGGAGAAGTTCATGAAGGACTGTATCCCGTGGGAGGGACCCGATGCTGGAGCAGAGGAACATCATGAGAAGGAAGGAGCAGCAGGGACAAAGCATTAGGAATGGACTGCAACCCCCATTCCCTATCTCCCCTGCACTGACTGTGCCGAGTGCGGAGGAGGTAGAAGAGACGGGAATGAAGTTGAGCACAGGAAGAAGGTAGGGGTGGGGGAAGGTGTTTTTGGTTTAGTTTCTGTTTCTCAGTTTCTTACTCTGTTTAATTGGCAATAAATTAAATTAATTTCCCCACGTTTTGCCTATGATGGTAATTGGTGAGTGATCTCCCTGTTCTTACTTCACCCACAGGTTTTTCCATCCTGTTTTTCCCCCGTTCTGTTCAGGAGGGGGAGGGAGAGTTTGGCTGGGTGGGCATCTGGCAGCCAGCCGAGGTCAACCCACCACAACTGAATTACAGAGAGGAGCTTGTTGAAGGTAGTAAGAACAAAGATATAGATATGACTTCTAACACAGAAGACCCCAAAGCTGTAGATGGCTGGATAATGAGAAAACATTCCAGGGTGGATGGATGCTGGTCTCTTACAGCTTCTCCCAAAATATTTGGCACTGTCAGAGATCAGTACCAATGGGGTCTAATCCAGTACTGCTGCTTTTACAGTCTGATGTTACTTTAGAATATAGCAGTATTATTGGTGTCACATTCAAAGTGCGACAAGTATATTTACCATCTCCTCAAAGCATGAGATATTAATCTGTCATCATTCTGGACCCAAAACTTCTCTAAATGCATCACCATCATGCATAAAGTTGTCCTCACAGTAAAGCTGTGGAGCATTAACGTCTTCAGTCATGTTTCACAGATGGAGGAATACGTTGCCTGCCAAGATCAAGGGGCAATCTGGCCATGCAGCAACCCAGAAGAACTTTGGCTCTGATTTCCATATGTCTCAGTCTAGACTCCTAAAGGGGCTCACCAGGGTTGTTTTCTAGGAAAGCTAGGGAACAAACCCTCATCTGTCATTTGACCATTGTAAATGAAATACCAATTTTTATATTTCGGTACATATTAGTTTGTGATATTCAGTTCACATAACTCACAGTAGCAGATGATCACAATATAAACATTCCCACAGATGTGATAGGGCATGAAGCAAGAGTGGGAAGATTCAAAGCCCTAGAAGTTTATCGATAATAGTTTATAGATAAGAAAATTAAGTAAACCTCTAAAAAGTTCCTAAATCCCAAGTAATGAGATCCCTCTGTCTGGGATAATGGCTTGAGTGTCAAACCAATAGCTTGTTTGGAAAAATTTAAAAATAAAATTCTATATCAACTTATAGCTTCTAGCTCAGCAGGTGCATCTTAGGTTATGGTAATATGTATATTGTAAGTGCAATAACTAGTCTAAGGAAAATCACTTTAGTGGATTTATCAGTAGAATATTTTACCCAGACAGTGTACGATTGCAGTTCAATGTTGAAATGGATGAAATTACTGTTCAAATTAATGAACTGAAAAAAAAAGAAAATCGAAAGTTTGAATATTAAATGCACTCATAAGAAGTTTCTTAAGATAGAAATTGAACCATCTATAAGTAATGAACAAGTTTCTCAAAACCATAATATTTGTACTATAGCAACTGTCATTCCCTTAGTAACCATGTCACAGTCAAATAAATAAACCTGGCATGCCAGTGAGGAAAAGGAAAAGGAAAAAAGGAAAGGAAAAAAGAAAAGGAAAAAAGGAAAAGGAAAAAAGAAAATTAAAAGGTAAAGGAAAAAAGAAAATTAAAAGGAAAAGAAAAATTAAAAGGGAAAAAAGGAAAATAAAAAAGGGAAAAAAGGAAAAAGGAAAAAGGAAAAAGGAAAAAGGAAAAAGGAAAAAGGAGAAGGAGAGGAAAAGAAGGAGAAGGAGAAGGAGAAGGAGAAGGAGAAGGAGAAGGAGAAGGAAAAGGAAAAGGAAAAGGAAAAGGAAAAGGAAAAGAAATAAAGACACACCAATCCTTAAAAGGGTTCATTTAAGTAGCAAAAGAATAATTTAGAAAGGCTGGAGAAAGGTCAGGTCAGTTGAGTCAGTGGTCACACATTGCTTACATATTATATTGACCATTTATTAGCAAGAAGATTCAAAGGCATGATGAAAAATAAAGATTTGTCCTCCTTGCACTTTATGGGAACCTTTATGGTCAGAATTTTTTCATCTCCTTATCTGAACTGAAATTTGAGCTGAAACACATTGGAGTTCTTGATTTTTGGTCTTCTGCTTGGGCAGGCAATCCCTCCAACACCCCAGTGCTTGGCAAAGCAGCACAAAAGGATGAGATACTCGCCGTCAGGCTCTAACTATCCAGTCACTGTAGACTCCTGAAAAGGATGAAGGGGAGTTAGGCAATTCCAGATTCAGCCCATCCTGACATGCCTGGTTAAGACAGAGAATAGCAGCAGCCCTTAAGTGGCTGGGAGGAAGGCCTAAAGTTGGGGGTCTCAGCTCTGAGACGGAGTTTATTAGTTTTTTGGACATCACGGTTGTTAGGGGAATAGGGCCAGATGTGGCAGCCTGAAAAAAGGGAAGCTGCTGCAGCTGCGTAGCCCCCAGGTCTAACTGGTAGTGATGCTGAAAATGCATTCCCAGTAGGCACATGTATACAGAACACACCTATACATCCCATATATACATATACACGTATATACATATCTACATATGTATTTATATACTTATATACATATATACATGTATATATGTGTATATATATATTATATATATACATGGCTGAACAAACAGATCACAGACAGACACACAGAGCAGTCACACAATCACACACAGCACCAAAGGCCTCATCCTGCTTCCCTCTCTGGCTGAGCAGGATGGAGGTCCATTCTTCAAAATACACAGATGCACATCTGTACAAGGTGGATTCCTCCAGCAGCCGAGGGACACTCAGTCTGCCCAGAAGCTGCCCCTGAATCTCAATATCCCTAGCTGCTGGCACCTGGACCGTATGTTGCCAGGACCACAGCTCTACTCCAGTTTGCACCGGAACACACAACACCCCATAGCTGGTCAAGACTCCCTTGGACTCCAATAGCCAACCGCACTGTGGTTTCATCCTTAGAGACACCTCTGGCTCCCACACCACACCACCTACCCTCTGGCTACTCCAACTTGATCTTTGCTGATCCTCACAAACTCACTCATATGCCCACACTTGCTCCAAGTTGTGCACAGGCACCTGTCTTCCCTGGTCCCACCCCAGTGGCTGCTGCCTGGTTTCACCCACTCCCCTCTCTCCAGCCATGGGACCTCTAGCCTTGGTCCCAGCCCAGCTGTTAGCACCCAGACCCCATACACACATTGTTTGCAGAACAAAAAGCCCCTCACCCAGGAAAATTGTTAGAAAGGAATTTAATAAGTATTCTGAGAAGCAGCTATGACCAATCCTTTTTATCCCCTTTATCCCCCTGTTTACACACAGTTGTTTCTCCCCAGACTACCTAGATCTTTCCCTTTCCTCACCTTTGGCCATAATAAATCCTATTCAATCACAAAATGTTTTTCTGCTGCATCCCATAGTGTGTCCTATACCCCCAGGGAGCAATCCCCTCAATCCCAAAAGTGCTCCAGCATTGACTTATCATGATGAATTTCCCTCCTGGGCAGTGGGGCTGGGGTTCTCCTGGGATAACACTAGGAGGGGCTCAAGACAGGTTGTCCCTTCCTCCGAGTCCTTAACTTGTGTTCCTGGTTGTCTTTGGGTCCCTGTGCTCCTCTGGACTCGTGCAGATGGGCTTTTTATGGGCTGATGGCTCCTGGGATGGGCCTGGGGTAGTAATCAGGGCAGAGTATTATTGGGGGTTCCCCTCCTACTGTTCTCTCTCTGTGTTGTGTTCCTTTGTAGGTGTGCATATGGGCTTTTATCACATAACCCAGTGTCATGATCCTCTTAAATCTCCATGGTGGGATGCAAAGACTGTTACTGGATTCTGCACAGTACTCTGAGGATCGATACTCTAGGTTTCTGTATTTTAGATGGTTAAAGGTACAGGAAATTAAATCCAGCCCGTGTTCAAAGTGAGGCTTGGACCGGGAGCATGGGAAAAGTGAGACAGGGAAGCAGGAAGCAGTACAAAACACTGTTTCCAAATTGCATTAGGAAAAGGATTCAAAGTAGTACAAAAAACAGCCTGGGAAATGCAAGAGCTACTTTCTGTGGGTTTTTTTACTCCTAATATTCCATAAACAGTGTTAAAGAAGCAAGCTTGGCAAACATAACTCCTCCAGCTTAGTTTGCTCTACTGCTAGCTCTCTGTTTAAATAAAAATATGCAAATATTTGTATTAAAGACTGTGTGCTACTTTTGGCTGGGATAGTTAGTTTTCTTCGTAGTAGCTAGTATGGGGCTATGTTTTGGATTTGTGCTGGAAATTGTGTTGATAACACAGGGATGTTTTCATTATTGCTGAGCAGTGCTTACAGAGAGTCAAGCCCTTTTCTTCTTACAGTGCCTGCCAGTGAGTGGGCTGGAGGTGCACAAGAAGTTGGGAGGGGGTACAGCCGGGACAGCTGACCCAAACTGGCCAAAGGGATCTTCCATATGGTACGATGTCATGCTCAGCATATAAAGCTGGAGAAAGAAGAAGGAAGGGGAAGACGTTCGGAGTTATGATGTTTGTCTTCCCAAGTAACTGTTATGGGTGATGCAGCCCTGCATCCCTGGAGATGGCTGAACACCTGCCTGCCCATGGGAAGTGGTGAATGAATTCCTTGTTTTGCTCTGCTTGCATGTGCGGCTTTTGTTTTACACATTAAACTGCCTTTATCTCAACCCACAAGTTTTCTCATTTTAACTCTTCTGATTCTTGCTCCCATCATGCCATGGAGGGAGGGAGAGAGTGGCTGTGTGTTGCTTAGTTGCCAGCTGGGGTTAAACCATGACAGACTGATATGACTTTTAGGAGATGTTTCTAACTATTTCAGCAGCTTAATCACAGTGTGATTTTAACCTGAAATAATTCTCATGAACAAATCACAACTGATGATGACTTAACTCTATTGCATTAACATTTGCTAAGATGTCTGGACTTTCAAATCCCCCAGTGGAAAATACCACAGAGTTTTTATAAAAAGCACATTACAACACTGTTTTTCTCCTATTTTGAATTTTCATGTACATATTTACACTCATTTCATGCTGCTATTTACATTTTTTCCAAGGCAAGCATATATTTAAATGACCTGAATACTAGGATTACCTTTCCTAACAAACATTCGATAAAGCTGCGAATACGCATTCCTTTGTCGTAGAGCACCTTTCCTTGCCAGTGTTATAGCATGTTATATTGCACTATCAGTAAAATCTCTATGTGTCTGGCACGGGGCAGAACCTGGCCTCTTTCCCCAGAGCCAGCCCTGCAGCCCTCACTGCCAGCATCTGGGCACAGACAGCCCATAGACTGAAATAAAGAACTAATAATCAAGTGTAAAGTCATTTTGAGAGAAGAGTTATTCCATACCTTAAGCTAGAAAGAATGAGGGTAGAATGTTGTCAGAAGAAAAAAAGATGTATGAAAAGCAAGCTAAATACAAATGCAAAAGGCCTGAACCCAAGTAACTGTTCAGATTATGATACTTCCATTAAGCAAGACACTGACCCATTAGAATTGGCACTTCTGCTAGAGTTGGATGGTGAGAAACAAAGATAAAAATTAAAACAGCACCTTCCCTCTCAATCCTTTCCCCCATGCTCAGCACCTCCGCTTCAGGCCCGACCCCTCTCCCCCCGAGGGGGGCACGGGTGGGCACGGGGGTTGCGGTCAGTCCCTCCCAGCCCCTCTCGGCCGCTCCTCCCTCCTCACAGGTCTCCCTGCTCCAGCGCGGGCCCTTCCCCGGGCTGCAGCCCTTCAGGGACAACCCGCTCCCGCCCGGGCTCCCCACGGCCGCAGCTCCTGCAGGAAATATCCCCCTGCTGCGGCCTGGGGCCCTCCCCGGGCTGCGGGGGGGTCTCTGCTCCCGCGGGCTCTCTCCAGGGCTGCGGGGGATCCCTGCTCCGGGCCTGCAGCCCCTCCCGCCCTCCTCCTCCTCCGGCCTCGGGCTCCCTCTGCTGCTGCCGCCTCCTGGGCTCCCTCCTCCTCTGCCGGTGCTGCCTTGGGCCCTTCCTGAGTCCTGTTTTCCCCTCGGCGCCCCCGGCTTGGCTGCGGGGCTCAGCTGTGTCCTGCGCTGGGGCCCTTGGAGCCGGCTGGGACCGGCTGGGACCGGCAGTGTCCGGCACCGGGCAGCCCCGGCCGCTCCTCACAGCAACCGCCCGGCAGCCCCTGCTGCCAGCACCTGGGCAGGGACACCTGATACAATTAATATTATAAGGCCAGATTTTCAGTGTAAGTCACTGGGGAGATCCCGATTTATTTCAGATAGGACTTGTCATGGTCTATACAGACGTGTTTGTTTCTGTTTACTAAGGCCTGGGTTGTGTGTTCAGCTGTGTTACTGGAGAATTTCCCATTATTTCCAAAACCCTTTGTGTCAGCCCTGAAGCAGCAGGGTGTGTTCTGTTTTCTAGCACCACAATTCCTTTCAGTAAGATTTCTCATCCTTCTTAAAGGAAGATGGCTTTTAAGAAAATTCCCATACGGGTCAAAAAACACAGTCTGTTTATATCACATGCCAAGTCATATAATAGGACAAATAAAGGTATGTCGGGAAAAACTGCCGCTCCACTGCCTGTACTTTAGACATGTTTAGGACTGACGTAGTTGTGACAGTGCTTATATAACTGCTGTAAAACACACTTTTTTGTCACGGAGCTGAAGGAGCTTTGAATGTCACAACATTTATCTGATACGCGAAACATACCGTCCCTGTGTTCCTCTGTTGCACTAAGGGACTCTTTTGTCAACTTCAGATCTTTTTCAGGTGGCTTCATCTGAAGCTATCACTGCCACTCTGACTCTAAAAACATCCCTCCGAGCAGAAGGCGGTCACCTCTTCTTGTAGGACATTCTCCTATGGACCTCACCTGAGGTCACACTGGTGCAGGCAGCTGCTTGGAAGCAGAATTTCCCCACTCCCGTGCAAACATCTGACATTTCCCCACCAGCTGGCATGCAGGGCAAACAGCGAGAGGTGGTTAGTCTGCCTAGCAGGCACGCGGTGCCTCGGTATTTGGCTCGTGGTGATACAGGGCTGCCACTCATGAGATTCTGCCCCAGCAAGCTGCTGTCGGTGGGTCTCTCCAACACTGCCTTTAGGCGTTCCTCTGAGACAGCTGACTCTGACTGAGGCCGGCAATGAGATTGTCAGCAAAAACAAACCCTCTGCTGGAAGACAGCAAAGAATTAGAAAATATGACAAACATTAGAATTTAAGCCTTGCAACTACTTGCCTGTCCTGTTGGTGATGGTGAGAGGTTTCCATTGTAGTCCCCACCGATCCAGGTACCCTGCTAGGTGCAGGAGCTTATCAGGAAAGCCTGAACATCTTGCCTGTGCTCGTGCTTCTTGAAATGGGAAAAGGCCTTGATGTAAGACAAAAATAAAGGACCTTTTGCATTTGTAGAATGATGATAAGTACAAACCAATGTCAAGCCTTTGACATTTGGGGAATGTAGATTTTGAAGAAAATTCTGTGACCAGTCACTGGAAACATATGGTGTATCAGAGAGGATCCAGGCAGACGTTTTAGCACAGTTGCAAATATTACATCTTCTCATTATCACTTATACATTCACTGTCTTTTATAATTGTTTGGATTCGGTGAGGCGCAACATTGGTGTACATCCCTAGTTTTCCAATTAACTAAGTTTAAAAACTTATGTAAGTGTGTATGTTTATTAAGATATTTCTTGTTAATTAAAACTTGAAAGTGAAAGTTGGTTTTGCTCTCTTATTTCCATATTTTTTAGCAAAAATTGCAAAACTTTTTTCCTTCGTTTTGCATTGAGCTTTGTAATGCTTATTTTTCAGATGGATTTGATATTTCACTTTCTTTTTCATCCATTTATTTTTTCTTTAGTCTTTTTTGTTTGTTTTAGTGACCAAAAAGAAAAGAAAAATAGAGGAGGAAAGGTGAAAATGGAAAAAATAATGAATATAAGAAAAGTGAGAAGCTCACACAGAAATAAATAAAAACATTCAAAATCATGAGATAAAATAACTTTTTGAGATATATGATACTATACATACACATGTTTTGAAACTGGGTTCTTTGCACTAAGTTTACAAAAACATTCCATACAGAGATGTTAAATACACATAACACTGATGTGAGTATACGTGGTTATAGTGGTCATGTTGTTTTCTAAAAGAGCATTTTTAGATTGCTTCATTAATGTCTCAGCATGTAGCACAATTAAAATTAATAAATGAGCTTTAATTAGTGTTCATAGGCAACCAGGTGAGCTAGTGGTTATATTAATACTGAGGATGATTTTCCTGTTTTGTGTATGTGCTTGATTTTAAAAAAAAGATGAAGTGTTCAAGGCATGGATGAATATTTGCTACTTCAAATGCATGACTTTGCCTACAACATATCACGTCCGTTTAATAAATCAAGTGGGGGAACCACTTGTATTAAGATTTTGTGAAGAAAAAGGACTCTGAATATTTCATGCATAGCATAAACTATTAAGTGTATCTACAAAGTTTGTTGCATACACCCTCCAAGTGGTTATTATATATAACCCATACTACACACCACTGAAAAGCTGTTCCCTATTGCAGCATTCCAACGCCATTAAAGAACATTTTTTTGGGTGGAAGGACGTAGTTTTCAAACATGAGCAGAGTGACAAATGTAACTTTGGGGATTCCATGTACATAACTGAAGTATCTTGTGCTCATAAACTAGCCCCCCATGTCCTGTTCACCTCCATAGCTGTAAGGAACATGGGGTATGGGTTAGAAGAAAGAGAAGAGGGAGTGAAAATGCTGTTATTAAATGCTGTTATTGCTTTCATAGTTCCAAATAACTCTATAAAGGCTTCCCTGGCTCTTCCTGCTACTGGCATATACTGCGAATTCTCCCCCACAGGGTCAGACCTGCGGTATATTGCCTCCTTCATTCGAGGAACTCAAAGTACTTTAAAAGACATCAGTTTCAAGGCCCATTAAAATCAGTGTGCATCTTTTCCACTAATGTCAAGAGGCTTTTAATCAGATTTCAAATTACTCCCCAGCTTCAACTGAGTTCTGAGTTGTTTCTCTCCCACAAATGCATTTTCCCTGCTTGAATCTCATTTCCTGCCTCTCTCCTCCTAATCCCCTTTTTAGGGCCCTTCTGTTGTTTCTCTCTCCTTACATTGTATTTTGCAACACTTCCCACCATAGTGTCATCTGCAAGGTGAATTAATGAGCTCTTGTCTTCCAGATGATTAACAAAAGCACTAAGTATAATCACAGGTGAAAACTGTCCATGATATACCACAACCACACTGTGAGGAATGAGATGCATTCCCCTGTTCCCGACAGAACTATACAGGTTCTCAAAATCCTTCACTCTTAGCTCATCAAGGAAAGCTCGTCAAGCTCATTCAATTACCTTTTTCTCTCAGCAGAACGGTCTAACACACACACAGACACATACATAGATAGATGTATCTATATCATCTTCCAGAGTGAAGAAACAGAATGAGAAAAGGTAAAGAAATAGTGTATGGCAGAGCTACATAAAACTCATCTTTATACACATATAAAAATACATTTAATAGCACTGGTATGTTACAGAAGCTTGACATATTTTTGATTGAATCTGGCCCTCACTTTATATTTCAGTTCCATCTGCTAAAGATGCCACACTCACAATCTCATGGAAAATAAAATATTTATTAAACCCTAACTACTGCTGGTAGTGAATTTTCTTTCTATGTCTGGTATTTATATACTCTATATTCAGCTGTAGTCAGATAACAGATTTCATTATTATTTACCACATTCCTCAGATAAACTTTCCATGGTGCAGATAAATCATGCACTTTCTTAATTATTTATTTGAGCGGGAGGAATGTATCTGTTATTTTGTTGGGCCCTATCAACGCAGGTGACCCTCGTAGCATCCTGACATCATAGAGTAGTTGGCACCAGGGCGGTTTGGGAGAACAGAGAAGGCGTCATGGAGGTGATGCGCACGTACGTATGAACAGCCATGTGCATACACCGGTAGAGAAGGGGTCTCTGCAGGCATCAGTGGCAGAAACCTGGCAATAGATGAGGAGCCTTCAGCTCTAATGCTGGCAGCATTAGCCCAACGTGAGCAACCGCCTTCTTCATCTTCTGATCAACTGTGTTTACCAGGAGGCTGAAAGGAATGTCTCCCCACTAACTCCGTGCTTTTTATTCAGCCAGTCCTGCGAGAACTTTCTGCATATCATCAGAAAGGGTATATTTGGATTTAATCTTCACTATCCACGTCATCCATTTCTAATTTAGTTATATGGTTATTACATGGGTTGTGTAAGTAAATGGCAGCGAAGTATTCCTGCCATGTAATTATATTTTAAAATCCAAGTAATAGCAGTTACTTTTATTAGCAATAACAATTATCATCCCTCCTAGCATAGTCTCAGATAAAGAAATTCCTTGTAATGATCTTGTAATGACAGTCTTATATCCATGTCATATTGACATGAATAATAGATTTAATGTCAAAAGAAAAAAGATTAACAGTTTCTTCATTGAAGGAGCATGAATTTCTATGCATCCACATACTTATGTCCAGGGATCTTGTCTCATTAGCTGGAAAATATATTAAAAAAATGTAATGAGTAGCAAATTCCAGGTTTTAGTCTTTTAAATAACGGAAGTCCAGAAGAGGATTTTAAAAAAATGAGCTGACTTAATAGAGATTCAGTACAGCTTTAAGGAGACAGTGCAGTACTAGAGATCTTGAGTTAACTCCAAGGAAACTAGTATGTCTAGGCAGTTTAGTCTAGACTTATTAAAGGATGCTGGGATCCCAAAAGCAGTGGAAATGTGTCAATGAGGAATTCCTGGCGTCTAATGAGCCCTGCCTCACTGTGGACCTAATAAACCCTGACACAGCTCTGGCCACACAGTTTCTCTTCAGCGTTATTTTAGGAACCTCAGTGGCTGAGCCCTCCTGTCCTACACAGCCATGTCTTCAGTGTCAGAGCTGGTAGATGTGTTGCATGACACTGCATAGAGTTTGTCACACAATAGGGCAGAATCTTATCCTGCCACAAGCAGTGCAAGGGGAGACCAAGCTCTGCTCTCTCAAAGACATCCTGCACAATAATAGGGAACTCGATCAAGCAGAGTTTGCCTGGGGCGTTTGGGTGCCTGCCCACTTGAGAACTGGGGCATAGAGATCCATCTGAGTGCCTGCAGCTGTATATCTCAAATTATTCTTTTGTTTGCAAGGGAGAGACATGTGCAGTTTTCTACCTCAGACTCTGAAAATGAGAGTAATCAGAGATTTGAGGCATACTCATGTGTAAAAATAATCCTGGTGTTCTTAGTAAATATGTTTGGGACTTTTCTCAGGCACCTAAGGCCAATGAGCACAGATGAATTTGTACCCATATTCTTAAATTTTCCTAACATTAAAACCAGAGTGGTGACATCAAAACTGCCTGCTGGGAATGGTTCATGCCATACGTTGATTTGTGAACTACTCAGGAATTGCTTGGAAGAGTCGTATGGGATTCATGCAAAATCAATTACACAATATCGATGGCTGACTTCCAGTCCTTAGGTGCATTCACCAGGATAATTTTATTCCATTATGTAGCTGTAGCCTGTAATATCATACATCATACACTTTTTTGTTTATTTTTTTTTTAGTTGGACTTTTAATCAGTTCTCCCCTTAGTTTTTCTTTTTTTTTCTGTTGGATCTCTCCGCTCATAAGCACGTTTTCACAAAGAGAGAAGAAAATCCAGACTGTCCTGGTTTCAGCCAGGGTAGAGTTAATTTTCTTCATAGAAGCTAGCATGAGGCTATGTTTTGGATTTGGGATGAGAAAATGTTGATAAGGTGCTGATGTTTTGAGTTGTTGCTGAGCAGTCAAGGACAGTCCAGCTTCTCATGCTGGCCTGCAGCGAGCAGGCTGGGGGTGCACGGGGAGCTGGGAGGGGACACAGCCAGGACAGCTGACCCAGGCTGGCCAAAGAGATATTCCATACCATATAACGTCATGCTCAGTATATAAAGCTGGGACAAAGAAGAAGGAAGGGGTGGAGGGACGTTTGGAGTTATGGCGTCTGTCTTCCCAAGAAACCATTACGCGTGATGGAGCCCTGCTTCCCTGGAGATGGCTGAACACCTGCCTGCCCATGGGGAGTGGTGAACAAATTCCTTGTTTTGCTTTGCTTGCATGTGCGGCTTTTGCTTTACTTATTAAACTGTCTTTATCTCAAACCGTTTCCTCACTTTTACTCTTCCGATTATCTCCCCTGTGCCACCGTGGGGGAGTGAGCGAGCGGCTGCGTGGTGCATAGTTGCTGGCTGGGGCTAAACCACGACACAGACATAATAAAATCTTCTGATAAACAAATTACTGTGCCATCTCATAAGAGACATTTTAATGGGAATTATAAGTTAGTTGGCCATTAAAGAAAGGAACTGTGAACTTTTATTTAGATGCAAATTCACCAAAGCAAATTCAGTCTGACTTCATTCTCAAAATACAGCCAAACTACACATGCAGTTTCACATGTTGATAAACAAGAGTTCTTAGCTGCTCTCCACCAGCTGAATACCACTGAATCCCATTTCAGACATAGGAACCATTGGGAAAGACAATCAGATGATGAAGCACAAGTGTGTAGTTCCAGTTTAGAAACCCCCAACTATCTAGGATATCTGCAGAGGGCATCAAAATATTACACAGGGTTTACAAGAGGCTGTCACCTTTCTGACAGATGAGAAGTATGTCAGACTGGTTACTCCAGGAGCCTTACATGGCACTAAAGTTATCTGAGAAGTTCTCTGAAGGAGAGAGACCACTATGGGTCATGTCGACAGTCTTCCTGAAGAGCGAAAGTGAAGGTCATGACATCATGAGCCAGTTTGGTGTTTAACAAAACTGAAGCATAGAATAGTTTGGATTGGAAGGGACCTTTAAAGGCCATCTAGTCCAACCCCCCTGCAATGAGCAGGGACATCTTCAGCTAGATCAAGTTGTTCAGAGCCCCGTCCAACCTGACCTTGAATGTTTCCAGGGATGGGGCATCGACCACCTCTCTGGGCAACCCGGTCCACTGTTTCACCACCCTCATTGTGAAAAAATTTCTTCCTTAGATCTATGCTAAAACTACCCTCTTTTAGTTTAAAACCATTACCCCTTGTCCTATCATAACAGGCCCTGCTAAAAAGTCTGTCCCCATTGGTTTTTTTACAAGCCCCCTTTAAGTACTGGAAGGCTACAAGAAGGTCCCCTTGGAGCCTTCTCTTCTCCAGGCTGAACAGCCCCAACTCTTTCATCCTTTCTTCATAGGAGAGGTGTTCCATCCCACTGATCATTTTGGTGGCCTCCTCTGGACCTGCTTCAACAGATCCATGTCTTTGATTTCAGATCAAGAAGATGTATTTACTTCTTGTGCCCCTGTTCTTCTTTTTCAACACGTCATGTAGTGCTCACTCTGCTAACATTGCCCTGGACTTTGCTTTTATAGCAAAACCATCATTCCATTTCTGTGGGTTTGTGCCATTTAGACTCAATGTCTGTGTCAGATCATGGCTTTTTGTCCTTGTTTTGTATTTCAGGAGCTATGAATATTATTACTTGCAGCTAGCAACATTTCTCTGTGATTTAGCGAATTACATGAAAACAGTTTGTCCCCAAATCTAGCCTGCTGTTTAGTTAAGTTACTTATGTAAATCCTAGGGAAATCCTAAAAAGTGTTTATGGCACTTTACTGCTACTACTTCATCATTTACCAACTGTACTTCTGTTATATATGTCTGATGCATAGCTTTTGGGTGTAAGTTTGGGTTAATTGCTTATTTATCCATTCTTTTTATCCCATTCTTTGGCACTTATCCCATACACGTGAAGTCTTACAGCTCTGAAATGCCAACAGCTTTTGCCTTCCATGATGAATCCCATTGAATAATATTGAAATCACAGACAAAAGAGATGCCTGTTTTCCTTTGGGACATGTCTGTATGTACATCAAAGCAGAAAAACCTCACAAAGTTTGGCTGTATCCTAGAGTAGGTAATCTAATACTGTATAACTCAGTGCAAAATATAGTATAGCCTTTCTTAAACAGCACATAGAAAGCTGAAAATTTGAGTATTTGAAGAAAGTTAAAGTCTACAATTGTCACTATTTTTGTTTTAATAAAGTCTTATTTAAATTCTGAGCTGCATCTTTAAACCTTCTGGGCACTATTTCATTTAGAGGAATATCTCACTCTCATCAAGACTCCCTGTGTACACATATTTTCATCATTATCAATGTTCTTATAATGGTAACATCTGAATAAGCTATATGATATAATCTCTTTTTTTTTTATTAGAACAGCACACACTCTAAGTGCATCCACTTCAACTCTGTCATGGGACAGGAATTAAGATTACTGTGATTGTGTATAATACAATATTGAAACATTTTCCCATACATCACTTATCTATTGTATCTAAGCTACAGTGTTAGACTTGCAGAAAGGAGTGTAACATATCCATATAGGACATAGTGTATAGCTGTTCTAATCAGTTTTATTAATGCTTCAATAATAAAACTTAGTGTGGGGTTAACATTTTTAAGGTTAACAGTTTTGATTGGTTTTTGCTACATCTGAAGTAAACGATGAAATCCCCTCCAGCAAAGCTCCCACTGCAATCTGTGCAACACATTTTTGAATCCCTCCCTGATGCGTTCATTTAGGCAGTCAGCTCCCAGTGCTGGTGCAAGTTTGCCTGCCCATGCGCTGAGAAAGAAAGTAGGAAAACCTTCCAGATCTGGCCTCAGGTTATCGGCAGTGAAGTCTCTGCAATACTTTTGTGCCTCTGAACTCTAATTGGCCTGGAGCTACACAAAGTTCACAGATCTGGAGCGGGAGCTGAGCCAAGTCTAGTAGTCCTAACCTTGGCAAAGTTCTCACCGAGGCATAGGAGTTTCATCTGATTAAAAATTTCGGGGTCTGTCCTGCTCTCTTTTAACTTTGTATGTGTTCTCTAACCTACGCTCAGGAAGTGGAGGGCTGTAAGATCTCAATCCCTTCACTGAGCTGCAGCTGAAATAAATGTGAACAGCTCCTGTGGTTTGAAATATGGGACGTAATTTGAGAGATGCTTTTGAAATATTTTTTGAATTAAGATGACCCAAAGATATGGCAACCTTCAGATGGGAGCTGTTTTCAAATAAGCTGTTTTCTTCACGCTGTTTGGGTTTAGATCTAAATGCTCATTTTTGAAAAACTAATGAGGTTAATCGTGTCTAGATCCGAGCATCACATACTCGTAGAAAGGACAAATCAGCTGATGGTGAGGTCTTTTTCCTATGGACTGGTGTTTAGATAGACTTTACCAGATGCTGCCTTGGCAAGTTCGTTAAATGCAAAGTATGGAAAACAACTTTACCATTCCTCATGGAGCAATGGGAACAGCAAAATATAAAAATGCAGAATAACTGCAAACATTTCAAATTTTGAAGAAATGGGAGCTGTGATCACTTTCCTCAGAGAGGAACTGTCTTTGCCTTGGTTTTGCTTTGAGGTTTTCTAAAAAGAAAAAGTCAGAAAGTATACATTAAACTTCTTTCCAAGGGGCACAATACTTTCACAATATTCATAGCTTCTGTACATCTTTTGAAATTATCTATTTAGAACCTAGTGCTATACCCATTCACTTTTCATCATTTCCACATCCAAAAATGTATATTTAACAGCTTCCTAACAGTCCTTCAAAGGATGTTACTCTCTCCCTGTTTTATATATCAACATCAAGGTTCAGTGGTAAATGTACTTTCTTGTTAACTAGACCTTGATTGAATTCTTCCACCTCTTTCTTGATTTCTGTCTGTCAGTAACATATCTGTCATCTTTATCTGTGAGTGCTGTCACCTGGGATTTTCTGTTGCTCAGATGATATTTTATCTTTTTGTTGCCTCTATTTTATTATTTGACCTCTTGAAATATTTTCTTGTTGAATGGCATGAATTCTTCTGACAGTTTCAAATGAATAGTTTTGCCGACTTCAGCATATTAAACTTTCTCGCTTGAGTGTTGGCAGTTTTTCTATCTTTTATTTTCTATTACATTCCCTGAGTCCCTTGAGATCCTTTTTAGGTCCTTTCTATGAGTTATCCTCACTACATTGCTCTTCCTTTTATTACTTGGTCAAACACCTTTTCAAAATACTGCTCAACTTTTCATTCAGAACTGGAGTGTAAGTGGCTTAGAGCTCTTCAGGCAATGGGAAAGATCATTCTCAGAGTAGCAAGAAACTCCATTTTCTCTCATTCCTGTTGTTGTAGAATAGGAAGGAGAAATATTTTTTTTTTACCGTAAAGGGCTCAATCATAATGATCAGTGTCATTTGTAAGCTCACACTATAGCAAATAGCAGAGGACATGACTGCCATATCTTCACCCTATTTAAATACCAGTTTCAAAATGACAGAACTGTACAAATGTTATCACTAGCTGTCTTCTTTACCTCCAAATGTCTACATAGTCCTCAAAACATCAGGCAAATTATAAGATTTATTTAAAAAGACATTCACATAAATCAGCACAAGGTCATGCACATCAGGTCAAAACTATTCATGGTTGCAAGGTGGGTGAAGTCAGTCACACTGCCGAAATGAATGTTATTATTTAAGTCAAGAAAGTCCAATGTGGAATGAATTTGGTTCCATATTTAAAGAGATGAGGCTCAAAACCTTCTGAAGTCCAGAGCTTCACCTCCTTTTGAAGCCAATGGTGATATAAAAAATAAATCTAACGTCTCATCCCTCTACATACCTGTTCCAAGCCCAAACCAAAATGTACAGTTGTTATAATGTAGGTACTTACAAATAACAAAAAGTCCAGGCTGTCGTTTATGTTGTTTTCAGCATTCTATCCCACATGTTATTTTTAATCATTCTTTGGTGAGACCTGCTGGATCCGGATTGTAAAATTAATGAGGATCAGGTTTTGTATTGCTTATTTACAACTCTGAAAGGTTAGTCTCAAGAAATAAATATTCTTGAAACAATATAACAAAAATAACCCCAAAAATCCCCAGGATAATAAAACAAACTCAAACCACCTTTGCCTCTGGTCCAGTTTTTCACATTAATCCCCATTCATATTGAAAGATACATATTTATATTATATTTATCAGACACCATGAAATTTTGTATGCAATTTAATGAGTTGTGTACATGGCATACCCATAGATCTTTTCTGGTAAGATGTTGTTTTCAAAAGCATGAGTCTTTCCTGACTTTAATCATTAGCCACAATGTGATTTATGATTCAGCTGAAATGATCCATCTGTTTCTGAGAATGAAAGAAATGCAGAAGAAAATAAGGCATTATTTTGTTCAGATTCAAAGTTCTTACAGCAGCTCTATTAAAGAAGCAGTTCACCTTTTGTAGGGTGCATTCTGGAGATAGTGAGTATTTGCATCCCTGAAAAAAATAACCAAATCTGGGCATGTTATCCTGAAATCTCTCTTTGCCTAAGTTTAAATTTGATGTTTATCACCTACCTACATTAAAGTTTCAGTGAATTAAGAGACTGCTGCAGATCTAAACTGCAGGAGGTAACCAACAGGTACTGTTGTTACACTTCTCTAGCAGGAATTACAGGGGTGCTGAGGAAAGGGAAAGTGTATTCATGCAATATGATCAAGATGGATGAAGAGAAGTCAGGGACGATAGGAAAGGCTGGGAGCAGAGATTAGGTTTTGCTGAAAGACTGTAATTCTCTTCGAAACCTGTGTTGGTCTGCATCTGCTTTACAAGTATAAGCTCCCACTACAGTCAATGAGCGCTTAGTTCAGGTGAGCACACGTAACAGTTGGGTGCCATTAGTGATGCCTGAAGACATCCGCAATAGGCTGTCGGACATGACCCAGTACCTACAGTCCCTATAGTAGATCCATGCCCTCTTGGAGCAGCAGCTAAATACCAGTGATGGATGACCTAGAGCATGTCAAATGGCCAAGATGAAAACCTTTTCATTTGAGAAGCTCAACCATGTCTTAGAGATCTGTCTTTATTAGCCACTGGAGTGTTGAGAACTGCTCAGCTGATTAGGCAAAAGAGTTTTGATTTAGTTGCCTAAAAATGGACACATAGCAACATTTGAATGCCCTAGGTTACCCAAAATCATAAAATGAGATATCTATATGGGACTTGCAGATATGACAGAGGAACAACCCCTCAGAGACCCATGCATTTCTGGAGCAGAAGATGAAGGTAAGGAGGAACACTGTAATGTCTCCAAAATGGGATTAGATGCCTCTGTTTAAATAAGTGAATAGATTTCCTGGGTGTCTGCCTTCAAATCAGCTACATTCACCACAAGGCACCACTGACTAGATCCCCACTGGCTATAATGACACCGTCCTTGCTCACAGGTGGACACCAACACATGCACACCAAAGGCCGGGTGGCTTAGAGGACTCCCACCGCAGGAAATGTATGTGGGTGCTGACCTTGGTGCCATTTCAGAAGCCCTAAGGTATGGTATCCAGGCGGTTGATAGGGACGTGCATAAGAACACGGGGCGTGCTTCCTCACTGGTGTGTGTGTTAGAGCGTAGGTAAAGGCGCAGGTACAAATAAAGCAGAAGCACCCACAGCTCCAAAAAAAGGTGTGTCTAAATGGGACACCTGCCCTTCCAGAAGGGGGGTGTGCTTGTAGCCCACACTTCCTGACAGCAGATGTATGTACAGTTCTCTGTGTGTGTACTTGCACGACTGCGTGTGATTATAACTTCTTGGAATAAAATATTGAAGGGTGTTTAGAAATGTATGGTTTTATTAACACCTTACAAGTTTCTGATATTGTGATTCATCTGTTACATTGCTGTTACTGATCCTGAATGCCTAGTTCACTGTTTGTGGGTTAATTAGATGTCATTAACAAATCAAAACTTCTTTAAACCTAATTCTGTTTAGATTGCATGAACTGAGCAGCTTTTCCCTGGTGCACCAACTTATAGAGGGGCTTGCTGCTGGTCTAAAGAGCAAAACATTGCTCTAGTTTGGATTTTTATTCCATAGGATAGAACAGATGCTCAGATTTTTATTGTTTTCCTGTGTTAGTTACACCCCTACAGTAGGAGAACACGAAGGTGTAAAAATCAAGTTCTCAAACTATGGGAAACACTTGAAAAGAGGCTTTGTGGGATTTTAATTCAGTCCCTTTTTAATCATTTTGCAGTATAACGATAGAGTTTTTAATTACCCTCAAGACTGTCTGGAATAGAGAGCGTTAGAGATTCTATTTGTCCTTTGAAAGTGTGCCTCCTCCTAAGATCTTCTAAACCAAGATGTTTAAAGATCTCATAACCTGGCTTTGTGAACTGGCAGTGTAAACATCTGTGACATGGGGGATAGGTCAAAGTGTAAATTCAGAAAGCATCAATAACTTTTTTTGAAGGAAGTCTGTTCCTCATCTGAAAACTCGCAAGTAGAGCTTGGTGTTCACACAGTACAGTGAAGAGCCATTTATGCACTCAGTTTGTCTTTTATGATAAAGCACACAATCCCGTCTTTTCATTTTGAATTCCCACACCATTCTTTGTCCTTATTGTAGCTGGTAGTGATGCTCTCATCAGGGAGCAGAAGATTAGAGGCAGAACATATGTCACATTTTAAGTTTATAGCTGAGGTCTCTTTAAACAAAGCTGGTATGTATGACTTTATGTCTCACTTTACTTTTGCTTCATACAGTGCAAAAATATCTGGGATACCCACAGAGCTTTGCTACATGTAAGAACTCTATGTTCTGTCAAAATAAACGCAGAGGAATTGTGCAAGCTTCTGAAGGATGAATCAGAGCTCTTCTGAGATCTGTTTTGTTTCTAACCCCTTGATAATTCCCTTAGTGGTTACCAAAGTCCCTAAATGAATGAGAGCTATATTGAGATGTGTCAGTACTAGCTGCGGAAAGCAGAGATTTAATCCAGGAACAAGTGGCACCAACCTATATAGGATTTAGATGTTCTATAAAGGACACTAGCTAATGTATGAATAACTCCACAGGAATCACATTCTAGATAGCCGCCAGGGAATCAACTGAATTGGCTCTTATTCCATTCAAACTGAAATTCTGACAGCTATGTGAACCCTAGAAGCAGAAAGGATTTTTTAAAAAATAGTAAAAGGAACCACAGGTTAGCTGCTTAATGCTTACATTTCCAGAATTCTGTCATGTGTCTGCTGCACTTCTAACAGGGGAAAAGGGGAACGAAGGAGAGGGAAGTGAAGCTCTCTAGAATAGATGCCAAAATGCCATTAGACTTTATGAGATGTCTTGATTCCCCAGTGGACTCATGGTAGGTTTGGAAGAGACTACATCATCATTACCCTGACTTTCTATTGCTGTGTTGAATAGAGTGACCTTGAAAACTATTTGAACAAGGCACTCTGTGTTGCCTGTTTCTTGACTGGAGACATTCAAGGTTTCTATGAGAAAAGCCATAATCCTGTCAGTTTTCAGATGCAGGAATCCTGGAGACATACAATGGGACTTAGATAATAGCACCCTTTTCCCTCAATGGGTGCTAGCATTAATGTGGTCTGTTTGTTATGTGAAATGTGAAATTTAGAACTAGAGATGTACAAAGAAATCTTCTTTCTTTCTTTCTTCTTTTTTTTTTTTTCTCCCCAAGATGGAAATACAGGATCAGAAGGGTGTAAATTTGCTTCATTTGTCAATAGAGCTTTCTTAGTTTATATTACCCAGTTTCTGCCTGTGGTAAACAACATTGGTGTTTGTTGCTTGTTTTTTTTTTCCGTTCACATTGCACACAATATTTTGTTGATGAAAATTTCAAAGCATGTTGAGAAGACTTGGCATCAACATACTACCGAATGCTCAGACTACCTCATCTAAGGATATCAATTTCTAAAAATGAAGACTGAATCTATAGTCAGCCAAGCAAATGAACAAGAACATTTAACAAGCAGTAGGAGGATGTTTAATCTATAGTGAAGAAATATAATTTTCAGTCATTTAAAACCACACATCTGTTCTGCTCAGCTATGAAGGACTGATTCCCTTGTTACTTAATATGAAGTAAGTCAAGAATATAAAGGCTGAAGTCTGTTGGCATATACCAGTGTAAAATCAGGATTAAGGGAAGAATATTCAGGGTCTCTTAAACTATGGCCACAAATCTTCGCAAAATACAGCCTCGACATTTCTAAAAGGACTATTTTGTGGTTAATGTATAGCTACAGATGCACTTTCAATACAGCAAATGCTTAATGAAAAATATCCTTTGTCTAAAGAATTTCTCCAAAACTGTGGGCTGAGTGCAGGATTGCTGGTGTAACTGATTTTAATGGTAGTGGGACAAGTTCACAGTATGACTTCTGTTCTTTTTTTCATGGAAGGGAGGGGCAGGTATGCTCTGAATTTAGAGAGTGCACTTTTGTGATGCTAGACATTGAAGAAATAATTTCATTTTCCTAACAGAACAAAAAAGATATTTGAAAGAAGAGATTGTACTGCCAATGTCTCGTCACCTGCTTTGCCTTGGTTCAGCAAAAGAAAGAAATGTTTTTCTTATTTTTAACATTGCTAAAATGTATTCTGACTTCATAGAGACAAATGGTAGGTGATATTCATCCCCTCATTAAGAAGAAACTTAATATTAGGTTACATATGCAGCAGAAAGAAGAAAATCTGTTTATTGCATGACAGATTAGAGTGGGAAACATTCATAGTAAATTCATAACTGCTATATATGCTGATTTGAAAAATTGGCAAAAATTAATTTACAACAATAATTTCTAGCAACTGGCAAGGCACAGTACTCCCTTAGCAGGACAGCTGGCAGCTGGGAGGATGTAAGTAATTCAGTGCCAGTCTGTAACCAGCTTTCTTTGCAATGAAATAGAGGTGTTAAAACCAAACTGGATTTGCAATATGGAATGCAAAATATGAGCATGTCATTGTCCCTGTCAGCATCACAAATGGAAATGTGGATGTGCTTCCCTGTTGATTTCTTTTCCTGTCACTGAAGTCGCTGTCAAGAATGAAACTATTTTAGTAATCCTCATCTTCTCTATTCAACCCAGTCAAGGCACCCTCATCTCTAGAGGTATCTCTCTAAAATCCTCCCAGTTTCTTTTACCTTACAAAACCTACACGTTTCTGTTCAAGATGATGCCAAATTTTTGGTGTTTGTTACTGCAGGACTTCTTTATTCCACATGGTGGAATTCTTTTCCATCATTCAATGTTAAGGAAATAACCTCCCAGAATGTCAAAAAAGTATTTTGCTTCCTTTTAGGTTATACTAAAGGAAGTGGTGGTGTAATCAAAACCATATAACAGCATTAAATATCATCAGGTTTTTACACAAATTAGAGGTGGTCCTGCCGCATCCTAATGCAAACCTATTCTGATGATTCCTGCTGATCTCCTTCGCACTTTAAGTGGGTTGCAGCACTGCTCTTTTCCTGTCCTGGTGCTAGAGTGTGGTTCCATGCTGATGAACTGCTGTAATTTGTAGTCCCTGTGGTATTTATGCTTGAACAGGCATAAGTGTCATGTCAGATATTTCGACCAACTGCACTTGAGGTTTCTAGAAAGTGTTTCCCCAGCTTTAAGAAAAGATAAATATTAAAATATGGTGCATTTTAGATTTTTTTTTTGTGAAATGCAGCTAATTTTCAATATAATAAATTTTCTTACACAAAATTGTACAAAAAATTCTGGAAATGAGACAACAAATTCATGTTTTTCAACATTGTCATGGCCACTAGTCTCAATCCCACACCAAGTCCTAGGTTCATTTGACTTTACTAAAATGAAGTGCTAAAGTTATGAGCATAGGCTGAACATTAATCTCTCTAGCTTTAATGAAGGACTCAGGTTGTCCATGCATATGCATTTAGTGCCATTTTAGACACCTAAGGCATTGCCATTTTACCATCAGTTGGTGCTCCAGAAGCATTCAGGTACTGTTTTATATTTGTCTGGATGCTTCAGATATTTTTGGGCACAGTAGAAACTTTTTTATTCAGGAAATTAAATTACTCCTTAAGCATCTATAATGTAGATTGTCTTAATTTGGATCAGTTATGGAGGCTGCCACTGTAGTTAGTGTAGATCTTGTCAACAGACATTTAAGTTGAGATATAATTCCTCTAAAAAAAAGTAAACCTGAGGGTAAGGATTGCATCTCAAATACCAATGGCTGTAAGAATTAAGTCTCTACTGACTATGAAGGAAGCCAAGAGTGGCCTGCCCAGCTGTAGATATTCACACTACACACCTTTAGTCAGAGGAATCTCCTACCTCTATTTTTTAAGTGAAATTCATTGAAGAGGCATGGGGACCTGTAGACCATCACTCAGATCCGAGCTGCCGTTCCGAGGCATCTGTTTCTTTTGACTCAATATAAAGGGAGCCAGGAGGTTTGATTCAGGTGCTTACACATGGGCTTCTAAAATCATCAAAGGTGCTCTATGATACTCATAATACCTGCAGAAATGCAACTTGTTTGACACAGAACATATGAAGCATCTGACCTCTTTGTTGGTGGTCAGGTAAGGTATATCAAGGCCCTTCAAACAGTACCAGATACTTGCATACAAGCCAAATTGCCTCAGTTAACTGCCTCATATAAGTGTTTAAAATTAGGTAGGGTAAAGTAGTCCAAGAGCTGCAGATAGAGGTTGTTCAACGTAGCAACAAAACCCAAGGCGAACCTCCTGACTTACGTCTGTTACCTGTTTTCAGATGGTATAATTCCCTTCAGTAGTGTGTCCATGCAGACGCATACTGTAATACGGTTGCTTTTGATGATAGGATTACAACATAACAGTACCATTTTCTGTCCCTAATTTCAACACCTTAACTTTCTCCTTCCTTAATTGAGCTGAGCTGCCAATGAAAAAGTTTGCTTTTTGTAAGCTGATCAGCTGGGAGTGCTAGCTTTTCTCCGGCAGAAAAACATAGTCATTTTAGTCTTTTGAGAATCACATAAGGTGTCTCAGGGTTAAAGAGTTCTTCTTACATGTATTACCTTTCTCTGATTAACTGAAATTTTCATTGGCCTCTGTTGTATCCACTCAATCAGTTATTTTTTTTTATATCTCCCCGGAGATTGTTTTCACAATCTTGTATATAATTAACCAGCGTAAGTAATTTTAGAATGAAGAAATGGGCCAGAAAATGGGCTTGTTTCATAAAATAGGGAGCAATGGAAAAGTTTTAGGTCTTTAGAAAGCAGGTGATTCTAGAAGAAAAAAGTAGGATGTTAATTATTTCCGTTCATTAAAACCATCAGAAATTATTAACCAACAACATTTATAAGTGTTGCATTTCATAATGAAGCAAAATACAAGCCTGTGTGTATATCTAGACTTGTACAATGGACAAATGCATTCAGCCTTATGCACACAAAGTCATTTAGGAGATTATGAATCCAGTTTTAAATCCCCTTTTATCAGGATTTTTACTTAATTTTTCATCTCTGGATTTATGAAATGTAATAGTGAGTGGGTTTTTTGGGAGCTGATGAAGTCTGCCACCAAGTGAACAGAATTAACTGTGTGATCACTGGGCACAAAATATATCAGAACAAAATTAACAACATTTTTACTTTTATTTTTCTTATGAAAGGTAGAATTTTCATTTTCTATTTTCTCCACTTCTTAACTGTATATGGGAGAATACCTTTAGTAGCTGTATCAATCATCAGTTAAATTTATTTAATTAAACAGTATTTATACATTTAATTGCTTAATAGGCAAACAAAATTGGTCATGAATTAAGGCATTCTTTATTCAATGAAGAGTATGTATAATATGTAAATATATAGATTTAATACATGCAGAACATTTTCTAATAATAGTTATATTGTTGGCTTAAACAGAAAACAGAAGAAGGAAAAAAAGAAACAAGGAAAACCTGAAATATTGAAAAGTGTCTTTAAAGTCAGGTTCTGAACATTTTGCACATTAGTAAGAGGAAATGATGTAATTCATTATGTCATTGCCAGATAGAAAAAAGATTCAGGGTAAATGTATATGTTCCTTTATGGCAATCACTGGCCTAATGAGAAGATATAATTTCCAGCTTGCCTCAGCAACTTGTTGCCACTCTTTATTTGTAGTTGTCCTGCTTTTTCATCTGCCTCATACACTGCAGCTACAGAAAGCACCACTAGTTCTGAGCAAAGTGAATTCCCTAACCCGGCTCATTTTGATCAAAACAGGCCTGGAAATGTTCACAAGATCAAAACACCAATAACAACTGTCTGAGACAGATGCAGTCAATACAGCAGACAATTTTTAAGTTTACTTTTTTTAGAATAAAAAATATATATCCAGAATAAAATGCGTACCTTCATCCTAACTGAGACAAAATAGACTCATGTCTCATCATTGCTGTGGTATCCGAGAGGTCTCCGTCTTTAGCCTATTCATCCTAGAAAAGTATATCTAGTCATCTTTGAGGCTGGAAAGCTGAAGAACAAAGACGTTGATTAACATGTTCATGAAAGAAAGCTTGATGTAGACCGGGACTTGAGTCCCAGATTCTTCGTCTAAGAAAAACTGTTTATTCCCTAGGTCAGCCTTCCTTCTTTCTGAAGACAGTACTTTCAACTCCTTGAATTAATCGGCTGGAGTGAGAAATCAGATGGTTTTTTTATATCTCCCCGGAGATTGTTTTCACAATTTATTTATTTATCACTTTGTGTGGTTTTACATGTTTCTATTCGCAACATATTCCACAAGTATTAATTAAAGGAAGACTTGGTATGAGGCCATTAATCAGCAGGCAATGATAAATAGTACTGAAGAAGGCAGTTTGTTAAAGGTACTATCAGAGCTGGTCAAAAAATGCAAAGTATTTCTTAGCAAAGTTTTTTGTAAAAATGTTCAAAGTAACTGTGTATCTCCACAAAAGAGGCAAACTGGACTTGCCTGAACACAGGCATATAAGACCTTTGGAGCTGCCCTAACGTATCCACCTACCCTCCAACTACTGCTCCAGAAAGAGATGTGTCTCCTATGGATCCTATTTCATACCTTGCAGAACCCACATGGACACTTCAGATATAGTATGGCATTTTGCATTGCAAAAACGCATATTTTTCAATTATATTTTGCAAAATAGCTATTGCATTATTATTGCAATAACTCATTTTGCATTAAGTGCCTGTAAGTAAGCAAATGAGTTATCTTCCTGAAGTTCTAAGAAACATTTATTTTTTTCTAGCTTATGGATTTTTATGACATTCATAATCACCTGTGAAGGCTACAATTAGAATTGGACGTGACAAGTGAACTTTTATGTTTCCATCCAAAGGCTTCATCCAAACCAATGGCTTAGGTCAACTGCCATTAGTATCACTGGACTTTGAAGGAAGCTCTTCAGGAATAGACCGACCCTGGTTGCCTCCCATCTTAGGTCAGTAACTTCTCAGAAAATAAAAGATACATCTGTAATAGCTTTCGATCAGTGAAATATATATGGGCAGTGTTTAGTATTCGTTAGTATCGGCCTAGAACTTTGTTTTCACAGAAGCAAGGTACATGTACAGCTCAACATCATCACTATCAATGTTTGTCATTCCTCTCAACCTGCTTTCCTGCACATTTCAGTGTTTACGGCTGACTGCTGCACTCCGCTCCAGAATTGTTCCACACAGCTTCAGGACCCACTTACTTGCTCCATTCTTTACTTTGTTTATGCATTGCCACACCCGCAGTACTCACAGTCTTCGCTGAAAGGGATCACACCTTCTCCCAGTTGTTCAGCCAACGGGTTATGTTCATCTGACCCTGAAGGTCCCAATTCCTCAATTTCAAGAGCTTCTGTCGTTCACCATCTTCCCTGGGAATTGCTTTCCCGCCACAGCAGCAGCCATCCTGCCTTCTCATCAAAATTATTTTGACTGACAGTGAACATTTTTAAGGAAAAAATGGGGTATGTCTATTTGTATATACACATATAAATGGTGTGTGTATAAGTTTATAGACATGTAGATTTACTTTTATATACATACATATATATTACTATTATACAGTATATGGTGTATAGTATATATCATATGTTATATAGAAAATATTATATAGTAAATATTACATTATATTACATTACATTACATTATATTAATTATATTATACTATATTACATTATACTGGAAAATGGAATGGAATGGAATGGAATGGAGTGGAATGGCCAAGCTAGCTGAATTTCATCCGTGGCCTTTCCATTGCTTATTATGAGACAGAACATTTTGCTATTACAATCTGTGAGAAGTTTTGCATTTATTGAAATGGAATGCAATAGCCCCGTTCTGTGGAAAGCCATTTAACTGTTTATGCTCAGCTTTATGTGTGTCTGCAGTACAGATCTAATCTAGCATTAATCAGTGATTCCTTCCCTTTGTGTTTCCTTAGCTGAAGAACTCTAATGGACAGCTTTTTCAGGTTTCAAGGTCCAGTGACTGTTTAAAAAGATTGTTGTTTGAAAAGGTTTGACCATTTCTATGACAAAAAAAGAAGATAAAATAAAAAAGAAAGTTTGAAAACCAATCCAGACTGTTTCTTTTATGTCAAGCTTAAGTACTCCCCTAAAGCAATAAACTAAACTGACTGTGGGGCATCACTGAGTTATTTTCAGCTTTTCTTTGCAGAAAAAAGGCAATCCTTCAGCATCACACTACAGGCCTGCTGCTCACTGTCTGTTTTTGCACCACTGAAAGATGAAACCTCAGCATGGCATTCTCCTTGCACAGTCAAAAGGGAATATTCAATGACAATTTGCTTCTGGTAATATGCTTTACTCCATTTCTTAACTTGCATGGATTTTCCCTTTAAATTAACTCCCGCAAACTCCTCCTTTCTTTAAAAATGAAGACTTAAATGTAAACATAAAGAGAATCTCTCTAGTTGTGAAAACCACTGAAGAATAACTAGAGAGTGTATTGTTGCAAGCAGGTAATTAGCCTGATTTTAGTACAGATATGCATAGCCAATTCAAATTCTGGCAAAGAATAGTGTGACTTCAGGACTCAAAGTTCATTCTCCATCCAGGCAGAACATGTGGGTTTTTTAAGTGTAACAAGATCACTGAAACTTGTTATTTTGGACCTACTCTACTGTGCTTCTAGCCAGAGGTTATAGCTTCTAGCAAAAGGTTCATGGTTTAAGTGTTCAGATTTAAAATTACTCAGCTCTCTTGAACTGCAGCTGGAATTCTTCTAGGGTTGACTCAAATTTTAAATTTCCCGTTTTTTTTCTCCCCTTTGCTTCCTATCTAGAGCTTCCGAAATGGTTTGCTCTGTCTCAGCTGGTACTGTAAGAGACCAACAGAAAGGCCAGTCTACTATATGGAACAATTCAAGGAAATATCCCACATAATCTAAATAAGTAATGCAATGCAAGAACCATAGTTCCTGCTGGACCTGAACTGAATATTGTATTTAGCCGCAATCTCAGTGGCAGCTCCTCAATTTTATAAGAAAACAAACTCCACCATTTCAACTGATGCAAATATATATTTATCTCCTTGATGTTATTACAGTAAGGACTGATTTCCACAGGCGTAGCTGGGGATAGAGTTTAATTTAAATTGATAGTGCTCACTATGTTTTTCATCGCAAAAAGAAGGTCCTTGCTGATTCTTTCTGTTAGCTTTTTTTAAAGAAATTTAGATTAAAGGTAAAATAAAAAATTAGATCTACATATTACTCTCAACTATTCAGAGAGACCAAATTCCTAAATCTTAGACTGATTTGTGATTTTATCTCCACATAGTTTAACTGATGGAACCAGCTGTTAATGAAAAAGTGCTTCATCTACTCTTGTTAGTGTTTAATATATTCTGTAATTGCTGGACTAAAAACACCGACATCAAGTGAAGAGTAAATGAAAAGGCACCTCTAACTTCATGAAAATATTTTTCTTTTTTCTGATGTCTTGCCAGAAATAAGGGACACACTAAAATATACTTGGTATGTGCTTTGATGAATATATTCAAAAACAGTGAAGTAGTTTTTCACAGAATCACAGAATCACAGAATGACTAGGTTGGAAAGGACCTTCAAGATCATCAAGTCCAACCATTAATCCAGCGCCACCATGTCCCCTAAACCATGTCCCGAAGTGCCACATCCACACATTTTTTGAACACTTCCAGAGATGGCGACTCCACCACCTCCCTGGGCAGCCTGTTCCAATGCCTGACCACCCTCTCAGTGAAGAAATTTTTCCTAATATCCAATGCTCCAGCACCTCAACATCCTTCTTGTAGTGAGGGGCCCAAAACTGAACACAGGATTCAAGCTGTGGCCTCACCAGTGCCGAGTACAGGGGCACGATCACTTCCCTACTCCTGCTGGTCACACTGTTGCTGATACAGGCCAGGACGCTGCTGGCCTTCTTGGCCACCTGAGCACACTGCCGGCTCATGCTCAGCCGGCTGTCAACCAGCACCCCCACGTCTCTTTCCGCCGGGCAGCTCTCCAGCCACTCCTCCCCAAGCCTGTAGTGTTGCATGGGGTTGTTGTGACCCAAGTGCAGGACCCAGCACTTGGCCTTATTAAACCTCATCCAGTTGGCCTCTGCCCATCGATCCAGCCTGTCTAGATCCCTCTGCAGAGCCCTCCTACCCTCCAGCAGATCAACACTCCCACCCAGCTTGGTGTCATCTGCAAACTTACTGAGGGAGCACTCGATCCCCTCATCCAGATCATCAATAAAGATATTGAACAAGACCGGCCCCAGAACCGAGCCCTGGGGAACACCGCTTGTGACCGGCCGCCAGCCAGATTTAACGCCGTTCACCACAACTCTCTGGGCTCGGCCGTCCAGCCAGTTCTGTACCCAGCGAAGAGTAAACCTGTCTAAGCCACGAGTCGTCAGTTTCTCCAGGAGAATGCTGTGGGAGACGCTGTCAAAGGCTTTACTAAAGTCCAGGTAGACAACATCCACAGTCTTTTATTCAGTTGTATGCTAAAAGTATGCAGAGAAGCCTTTAATTATGAATTGTTAATTGATAATCAGATGCTAATTAAGCTTTTTATGAGATCTGAGTATAAAATATATCACCCTAAATAGATTTTCCTTTCCATAAATCATATTTTTGCTGTGATTTTTGAGGCTGGAGAAGAGAAGGCTCAGGAAGATCTTTTCAACATGTATAAATACCAAATGGAGGGAGTAAAGAAAATGGACTCACACATTTCTCAGTGACAACCAGTAAGAGGACAAGAGGTAGTGGACACAAAATGACATACAGGGAATTGTGTTTAAACATAAGAAAAAAACTTTTATTTTGTGCATGGTCAAACACTGAAACAGGTTGTCCAGGGAGGCTGTCCCTGCTTTGAGCTGGGAGTTAAACTGGATGACCTACAAGCAGTGCCTTGCAAGATAGAAATCTTGGGAAAAAAAAATCTCTTCTGCTAAGACAAAATTGGCAAGGGTTGAATGGAAGTTTCTTTTGCCTCTGCAAATTTCAATGCTAGTAGCAAAGTCATGGTTAAGACAAATGTCTTTTAATAACGTTACTTCAGCATTGTTGGCTGGAAGAGGAACTCATGTCTGAAAAGGCATAAAAAGTAATTATCTTCTGACCACTCCTGTTTCTTCTTTTCGTTCTTTTTAACAACTCATCAGGATATTGCATATACCCCCACTTCCACGGAGAAACAAAGTCTGTCCTTGTTCATTTAATTAAATGTCATTTTAAATGAAGCAAACAGTGAGAGAGCTCAGAGAGACTGGGGAATTGTGTCTGGTAAGTAAACTTGTATTTTAAAATGATTGTTTGGGAACATATGGGCAGCCTAGCTTACAAGGGCTAGAAAATACGCCCGGACATGCTGAGAAACATGGGTAAGCATATTTAATAGTGACAGGTCTTAAGTGACTTTGTCTCATCCGTTCAGAGTGCTTTCCCTCTGGTTTCCTCTTCTTTCTGCTCTTCTCCAGGGGCAGAACAGCAACAATGATATTCTGAAACGTACAGCACTGCTCCCCCTCTCCCAGGGGCCCTGTACAGCTGTCACTAAAGTTGGTGATACAGCTTCTCCTCCGATAAAGGTTGGGAACATCTGGTGCAAGCCCATATGTCACCCTGGAACCTGTTCTAAAAGCACCGTCTTGAGCTTTTGTTGATTTAGAAGGGCTCAGATGTTTCAGTGATGGAAAGAAAAGCAAGTAATGGAGAGATAACCGGATGTCTTTGCTATAAATGACATATCTAAGACACTGGCAACTGTACAGACAGTGCATTTCCAAGTTTGATATGGGTTTTAAAAGGCACCATAAAAAAAGAAGCACCTACCTTAATAACTCTGAAGGGTGAAGGTAGATAGGTGAGATAACGCCCAGAAGAGCAGCACTTGTTCCTTCTGATCCAGGCGTGGACGTGTCTGCAGAGACCACAGGGTAACGACAGCGCAGTGTGCGATCTGTCCAGCCCTGATGCTTATTATCTGAGATGACTATCGTGGGTCAATACTTCTCACGGTTGCTGATTATAAGCCTTATTTTGTTTTGGAAGTTCTCAGTTCTCAACACCAGCTGAAGGTAGGAAGAGAACTAGTCCCCTTCTCAGTTAAGCCACTATTTCTCGATACACATCTGCCACCAAGGCAGTTAATGCCACCCGAATTGTTGAATGCTGTTCACAGAATAGATGGAAAGCCAAGATTAAGATTACAGCTGAACTGCTCCCATGGGAAGAAGACTCTGGCTGTTCAGCGTGATTCCTGACTACCGAGATGAACTTACTGAGGGTTCATAATGAACTGCCTCACCCCCCCAGCCCCCCAAAAGCAGAACACGTCATTTTGAGCTGCTAGTGTAAGTCCTTGGGAGTTCCTTTGAACAGGTTGGGGTCAAAGCCTTGAGAGAGGTTTTTCCTGGTTCTGCTGTCACAGCTCCTGCCACTGCAACTGTGCGGCCGCTCCTACTACGCAACGCCGCTCAGCCCGGTAGGTCGGCACAGCAGCCACACTGGTAGGTGGGAGCAAGGAAACACTGGTTTCCCAGGTCTAGCTGCATAGCGGGTGGGAGTACATGGGTAAATAAGTTCTGAGAGGCCTGGGTGAAGGTGAACTTAGAAGAATACAGAAGTGCAGCAATTTGTTCAGTGAATCCACAAGGATTATTTCCAGTCACACCATGACACGCTTGCATAATTTGTGATTGAGCGTAAGCTTGACGGTGATTTTTATTGTATTTTTGAAAGGGAGACAATGTCTTCACAGTAGGACCAAGGCAATAGGATTGTAGATGCAGACATGCTGCCTGTGATATAAAGTACTCAGTAAAATATGAATATGGATGACTTAAAGTACTGCTCATGCATATGAATGAAGGGAGAGAAGAGGCAGAGAATGAGACAAAGAAGCATATTTGTGCCCATATTGAAGTCAATGGAAACTTTACTGTTTTCAATGCCAGAAGAAATCACCAGACCCTTTCAAAAAACAGTTTGTCCTGTCTCTCTGGATTTTCACAGGCTTTGTTTTTCTCTTCTATATTTCAGTTCTTGACTGAAATACAGAGACATAGGTAAGAGTATTAACTTCACATAGAAATGAGGAGCAGAAAAAGAGTAATTTGGGTAGACAGTACAGAGCATTCCCTTCAGAGCATGATAGGTAACAGTGACAAAGCTGCTGTTCCTACCCGTTGCTATTTCTAATACCCTCTTGCCCTATTTCTAGTGCACAAAATAATAGTACAAGTGTACTAGATAGGGTGACCCGTGCAATAATACACATTTGTGATTTAAAATTCGTTAGCTGTCACACGTGGTCCAAGGCATACCAATGGCCTCAGAGGATTTCCAGTGTCATCAGTGCAGCCAGGTTTTCAAGTAGGACTTTGAAGGAGATTGTGGCTTTGTAAATTTTACTGGGAAGATCTTACACAACGTAAAGGAATAAACAGAGGGAGGACAGCATTTTTATTATATTTTTGAAAATGTTTAATGTGCATGTCCCTATCTAAATTAAATGTTCCTAACAGTGTGATTCCTTCCATGTCCCTAAAGGTGCTGTTCTGTGAACTAGTAAATCTTCTTAATTTTTCATGTTGTTCATCTAAATCGTGCCTTTACCTAATTTCCCCTTAATTTCTCAACAAAATTTTGATACCCTATGAAAAACCTTGAAGCATAAGATGTTTCTAATTGTAATAATTGCTTCTATTCTCGACACTCAGCTAGACTACCATTCTCCCTGTGCACTAATGGCCTTTTAACAGGCAAATGGGAACTTGGGAAACGGAGTTTGAGGTGTGTGCACTTGACAGACTGGGTGGATTTTAGCTGAGGGTGCTGACGCTTTTCATTAACAGGACAACACTATACATTAAGTAACCCCACGCTACTAGCTCAGAAAATAATTGTTCATAAATGGTAAAATTAGGCTTGGAAAAAGGAATAATTTATTTTAAAATCTTAGGTTTTCATTTCATTTCTTTTCCACATTGGTTGTTTTGATTTAATTATGTTTCCGTTAGTCATAGCAACATGGTAGCTCTGAAACAAAAATAATGTTCGATGATACAAAAGGTACATGCAATCTTTCAAATAAAGTTCAAGCTCTCTGTCAGATCTCTGAGTGGTTTTGTCCTATGCTGCTAATTCCAGTGTTCCCATTCACTCCCACTTCTTTCTTTCCACTTACTGTTCTCTTTAGACTTTCTAGCTTCCTTTTTATTTTCCTTACATATTTCATGATGCAGTTTCTGCTTCAAATTCTGTTTTTGCTTAAGATCTAGGTAACCTCTTCTGACTGTACTAATCCAGCCTTCCACTTTGTCTCTTCTGTGCTGTTTATATTTGCTATGAAACACGGGCAAGACGGCCCCTCTGGAACTTAGGCCAGCTTGATTAGAAGAGTCTGTGCATACAATACTACACAATATTACATTTTAATTGTATACAATAGTAAAGTCAGCCTCACAAAAGGGCCACAAACAAAGCAAATAACTATCTGAAAAGATCCCTGGTCTGTGCTAAGTCACTGGCTATATTTTGAAATGAGATTAATGAGATTGTTTCTTGGCAAGTGCCAAAACCATGCAAAGAACATTCTGGATATTTAACTACATAGTTGATCAAGATCCAGTGCTTAGACAAATTCCTTTGCCCAGTTTAATTTCTTAGGGTAGGTGTAGTCTAAGTTCCTCATCAAAGTTTTCAAAAGATACTACTGGATATATAATTTTGTTAAATTTAGTGAACCAGACTGTTTAAAATAATACAGGCTGTTGGAGTGATAATAAAACTAAAAAAAAAAAAACCCACAATGTTTTATTCGGTTTTCAAGGGTCTTGTACATTGCATTAAAAGAACATTTATATTTTCTTCGGGCCAAGGGTGGTTTAAAGGTGATAATCCTAAAGGGCTTAGTGACCACAACATGATAGAATTCTCAGTTGTGAGTGAAGTAAGGAGAGGGGTCAGCAAAACTGCTACCATGGACTTCCGGAGGGCAGATTTTGGCCTGTTCAGGTCACTGGTTGAGAGAGTCCCTTGGGAGACAGTCCTGAAGGACAAAGGGGTCCAGGAAGGCTGGACAGTCTTCAAGAAGGAAATCTTAAAGGCGCAGGAGCAGGCGGTCCCCATGTGCCGTAAGAAGAGCTGGCGGGGAAGGCGCCCGGCCTGGCTGAACAGGGAGATTTTGCTGGGACTCAGGGAAAAGAGGAGAGTTTATCACCTCTGGAAGAAGGGGCAGACGACTCACGAAGTGTACAAGGATCTCGTTAGGTCAAGCAGGGACAAAATTAGAAAGGCAAAAGCCCAGCTAGAGCTCAGTCTGGCCACAGTCGTAAAGGATAACAAAAAATGCTTCTACAAGTATATTAACAACAGAAAGAGAGGCAAGGAGAATCTCCATCCCTTATTGGATATGGCGGGGAACATTGTCTCCAAGGACGAGGACAAGGCTGAGGTACTTAATGCCTTCTTTGCCTCAGTCTTTAATAGCCAGTCCAGGTATCCACAGGGTATTCAGCCCCCTGAGCTGGAAGATGGGGATGGAGAGCACAATGTACTCCTCATAATCCAGGAGGAAGTAGTTAAGGACATGCTAAACCACCTGGACACCCACAAGTCTATGGGGCCTGATGGGATCCACCTAAGAGTACTGAGAGAGCTGGCGGAGGAGCTTGCCAAGCCACTCTCCATCATTTATCAGCAGTCGTGGTTAACAGGGGAGGTCCCAGAAGACTGGAGGCTTGCCAATGTGACACCCGTCTACAAGAAAGGCCGGAAGGAGGATCCTGGGAACTACAAGCCTGTCAGCCTGACCTCTGTACCCGGGAAGATTATGGAGTGGTTGGTCTTGAGAGCGCTCGCAGGGGCATCTGCAGGACAACCAAGGGCTCAGGCCCAGCCAGCATGGCTTCATGAAAGGCAGGTCCTGCTTGACCAACCTGATCTCCTTCTATGACCAGGTGACCTGCCTAGTGGATGAGGGAAAGGCTGTGGACATTGTCTACCTGGACTTTAGTAAAGCCTTTGACAGCGTCTCCCACAGCATTCTCCTGGAGAAACTGGCGGCTCGTGCCTTCGATGGGTTTACTCTTGTTGGGTGAGGAACTGGCTGGATGGTCAAGCCCAGAGAGTTGTGGTCAATGGAGTTAAATTCAGTTGGTGGCTGGTCACAAGCAGTGTTCCCCAGGGCTCGGTTCTGGATCTGGTCTTGTTCAATATCTTTATTGATGATCTGGATGAGGGGATCAAGTGCTCCCTCAGTAAGTCTGCAGACGACACCAAGCTGGGTGGGAGTGTTGATCTGCTGGAGGGTAGGAGGGCTCTGCAGAGGGATCTAGACAGGCTGGATCAATGGGCTGAGGTCAACTGTATGAGGTTTAACAAGGCCAAGTGCCGGGTCCTGCACTGGGATCACAACGACCCCATGCAACGCTACAGGCTTGGGGAGGAGTGGCTGGAGAGCTGCCCGGCGGAAAGGGACCTGGGGGTGCTGGCTGACAGCCGGCTGAACATGAGCCAGCAGTGTGCCCAGGTGGCCAAGAAGGCCATCAGCATCCTGGCCTGTATCAGCAATAGTGTGGCCAGCAGGAGTAGGGAAGTGATTGTGCCCCTGTACTCGGCCCTGGTGAGGCCACACTTTGAATCCTGTGTTCAGTTTTGGGCCCCTCACTACACAAAGGATGCTGAAGTGCTGGAGCATGTCCAGAGAAGGGCAACGAAGCTGGTGAGGGGTCTGGAGCACAAGTCTTATGAGGAGCGGCTGAAGGAACTGGGGTTGTTCAGTCTGGAGAAGAGGAGGCTGAAGGGAGACCTTATTGCTCTCTACAACTACCTGAAAGGGGGTTGTGGTGAGGTGGGGGTTGGTCTCTTCTCCTGGGTAGCTAGTGATAGGATGAGAGGAAATGGCCTCAAATTTCACCAGGGGAAGTTTAGATTGGATGTTAGGAAAAATTTCTTCACCGAGAGAGTGGTCAAGCATTGGAACAGGCTGCCCAGGGAGGTGGTGGAGTCGCCATCTCTGGAAGTGTTCAAAAAATGTGTGGATGTGGCGCTTCCGGAGATGGTTTAGTGGGCATGGTGGTGTTGGGTTAACGGTTGGACTTGATTGTCTTGAAGGTCCTTTCCAACCTTAGTGATTCTGTGATTCTAATGAACACCAAGAAATTAAGGATATTGGCCTTAAACTTCTAATTTTGGGAGTTAAATTATGAGGTGCTTGGAGCCTGACATGGAACTAGTCTTCCTTTACAATGCATTTACAGAGCTAGACCTCCTAAAGCCAGTCACATAACAACCAACATGTTGACTGAAAAGGCTCCTAAAGTCAGACAATAAATATCCAGGCACAGCTATGATTTTACATGGTTTTCCAGGTAAACAGATTTTATGGAATCACATTCACTGTCTTCCTGGGCATTCATATTCTGTCAGTTGTTCTGATCCTATGTCTTTGATTAATTGTTATGTTTCAGTTTAATTCAATAGATCAAAAATCTCCAAGCTCCAAAATTCCTACAGGACTCATGACAGGGAATGCCTAGATCATTGAGAAAGTCCATAATAGGACCATATTAAGGCAAAAATTAGATTTTCAATTAAACATAATTTCAAATAAACGTTTGAATTCTTTTTTGTTTGTTTTTCCCCACTTGGATGGAAGTCACTGATTATTATTCCCAGAGACACCATCCCATAAGGTAATGCATAGGAAAGCTCCAGAAGGCACAGTTCTGGGTTGGTAATGAGAATGAGCTGAGGATACTGGGTGTCGTCTATCTGGACTTTTATAAGGTTGTTGGCATGGTCCCCCACACCATCCTTCTCTCTAATTTGGAGAGTTATGGATTTGATGGATGGATTATTCGGTGGATGACGAATTGGTTGGATGGTCACATCCGTATGGGGACCAGTACTTTTTAATATCATCATCAATGACATAACGGGACTGAGTGCACTCTCGGCAAGTTTGCAGAAAATACCAAGCTGAGTGGTGCGGTTGACATGCCTGAGGGATGGGATGTCATCTAGAGGGACCTGGACGAGCTCAAGGCATGGGCCATTGTGAACGTCATGAGGTTCAACAAGGACAAGTGCAGGGTCCTGCCCCTGGGTCAAGGCAACCACCAGTATCAGTACAGGCTGGGGGATGAAGGGATTGAGAGCAGGCAGCCCTGCTGAGAAGGACCCGGGGGTCCTGGTGGATGAAAAGCTGGATGTGAGCTGTCAATATTTGCTCACAGCCCAGAAGGCCAGCCATGTTCTCATCTGCACCCAAAGAACGTGGCCAGCACATCGAGGGAGGTGGTTCTGCTCCTCTCCTCCGCTCTGGTGAGACCCCTCTGCAGGGCTGTGTCCAGCTCTGGAGACCTCAGCACAGGAAAGACATAGACCTGTTGGAGCGGGTCCAGAGGAGGCCACAAAAATCCTCAGAGGGACGGAACACCTATTTTATGAGAAAGCTTATTGCAGCCCTTCTGTACTCTTAAGGGGGCTTATAAGAAAGATGGGGACAGACTTTTTAGCAGGGCCCATTGTGACAGGACAATGGGTAATAGTTTTAAACTAAAAGGGTAGATACAGGTGAGACATAAGGAAGAAATTTTTTACAATGAGAGTGGTGAAACACTGGCACAGGTTGCCCAGAGAGGTGGTAGATGCCCCATCCCTGGCAACATTCCAAGTCAGGTTGGACAGAGCTCTGAGCAACCTGATCTAGTTGAAGATGTCCCTGCTTATTGCAGGGTGGTTGGACTAGATGACCGTAAAAGGTCCCTTCCAACCCAAACTGTTCTGTGATTCTATGACTCTCTTCATTTTATTCCAGCAAGGAGAGAAGCAGAATCTCAGAACACAGTCTGATGACCGCTCCGCCAGTAAAGCAACTTATTCACCTTAGAAAATCAGTATATAATACCTATTGCTATTGAACGAGTGGATTTTGAAAGTCTGAGGATATTTGACTTGCAGAGACATATATAGAATTTTACTACATACCTCCCTTTAGTGCTTACCAGGATAGGAGAACAGCTGATCACTGTGTCAAGATCTTTTCTATGCTGAGAGTGTATATACTGGAAAATAATCTTTTTTTTACTTATTTTTATTTCTTTAAGCAACAAAACATGCGTCTCTAAAGGTGGTAGGATTAAATCTTCTGTTCATTTTTTTTTCTCACCACTTAACACTAACATTCCCTTCCCTTACTCTTAAAAAAATATTTAGTATCCTTAAAGTACCATGAATAGTACAAAAATATTTAGATACTGAATACAGTATACCTTCTTTCCCATCCTCCAAACTTTTATACATCAGTTTGAAGGAAATGGAGAAAGACATATTTCTTTGTAATTCTTGCTGGTTGTCACAATGCCCTATTAGATGCTGAACTGCAGCATCAGGAAGGTAATGATCCACATCAGATATGATAATAGCAGAAAAGAAGATGCACAGAGCAGTTTAGAGTGGACCTGTGCGGGACGAACTCACCCCTATGAAATCATAGAAGCTCTGCCATTGATTTCAAACTTCCAGCTGTCTTGTGAACTGCTGTTCATTTTCAGCAATATGTCATCATTAACAATATGTCTGCTTTCTTTTTTAAGCTATATGCCATCATTAATTCCGAGCTGCGGTATTCCTCAAGACACTCAGCTCAAATCCAAGCTTAATGAGGTTGAGACACATGAAGTTAGATAATTGTGTATGAGGAAAATGAAAATGGAGAAGCAGCAAAAAGAAAACAAGGCCTGTAACAGCACAGGTTTGTTAGTGTGTTTAAAGAATAAATTGAGCCTAAAAAAATTCCAGTCCCTCTCCATTTACCTTTATCATTAATGCACACAAGATTGAACTTCTATGTTTCCACCTAATTTTGATGAGTTTTGTCTTGTTTTATGAAGCAGCTGATGAAATATTCCATGACCTGATAGAATCTGATTTGTAAGGGACAGGTTGACCTTGTAGGTTAAACAGTTAATTGGTTAACATGAACTTTCTACAAAGGACAAAAGGAAACCAGTGGTATTTTAAACTATTTTAAACATTTTATATTTCTGGCAGCGGGAAATACTTATTTAGACTGAAGCATCTGCTGGATTCCTAGATGTACAAATAATTCTTTAAGCTCTTTTAATCAGGTTTATTCCTGCACATTTTTATATCATCTTGTGTGCTGTGAACATTAATGGTTAACTAATAACAATCAAAATATTTATTCATTACATGAAAAACTTCCAGCAGGGAGTTTAATTTTTTCAGAAAGAGGGAAAAGATAAAATGTCATGCCAGTAAAATGAACTGAAATAGTTCAAATTAGTACCCTATTCTCTGGGGTACTTTATTTGGCTCACTGGTTTTAGTGCTTCAGCACTGCCTCTGTTAAAAGAATCTTAAACTTGCTGTTCTTTGCTTCAGGCTAATTGATGAGGAAAGGAAATATTCCTTTGTCGTCTTTAAAACAAGGGTGGCAAACCACTACATCATAGTAAACAAGATTTAGTGGTGGTGCATCACAACTCATGCTGTCCTTCCATTTCTTGTCAGCCTGAGGCACGAGGAAATAACAGCTTGACAGGTGTGGTTTCCTTACCCACTTTTCCGAAATTCAACATATTTATTTATTGCAGAACAATAAAGTTTGGTAACAATAAGGCAGTCATGCAAAATTATTGACTATTAAAATTAAGTGTGACTCTTAACAAATTCCTTGCTGTAAGTACAGTAATAAATACATTTTATTTAATTTGAGGTTTCAAAAGGAGGCGTCTAAGTAAGGACCCTATTCATCCTTGGGAGAATATGCTGCTGGTAAGGTCTGCATAGTAATAGGACAGTCCTGCAACATTTAAAGAGTTGCTTTTGCCGTTCACACAGAGATACGTCTTGGTGCCCAGAAAATAGGTCTGTTCCTGTTTCTCTCTTGTCCACTTACGATACTCCTTAAAATGGTTGCAGGCTGCTAGTAGTACATTAAAAACTTACCTTTGTTGGGAGTGTAGAAATAGGCAGTTCATTAACTGTTATGTAGGCAACTACCAGCCTAAGGTTGCCACGTGAGTAATGTCACATCTTGTGGGGGTTGAAACAGAGTGTAGAAGTGTCCTATCTCCTCTGCTGACCATACAGAGAACCTATGGTATGCACACCCTCAGTTTAAGCAGCTGAATTTCAAAATGTAAGAAGGATGAATGTAGCCTTTCCTTTTTAAGTTTGGAGGAATTCCTGTATGCTTATTTTGCTGCTATTTCCTGATACGCTTCTTACGCATTTCTATTGTGGAAACATGTCAGTGTCAGTCATTTTAGTCTGGACATAGAATTTTTCACCCTTTTTCCATTACAGCACTCCTACTGATAAAAGGAAGTTGTAAGAAATTTTTGGAAGATAATCATGTGGAAACTATAACCATGGTAAGGCCCATCCACAATATGAATACAGTGGACGAGGAAAGGAAAATCCCTGTGATAGCTGCACCATCATGTGACTTGACTTTTCTGCACCCCCCTGGGCACAGGGTGTAATGCGTCAAATTTTTCTTCAGATAAATCCATTATATCCTACAGTGAGCCATTCATGCTTAGGGTGTGAAGCCCTTTACACTTTAAGACTATTGCCTGAATGAAATTTTTATGTCTCAAATTTTGTTTGGTTTTGGGCTTTCATCATTTCGTAAGTTGAATTTTCAACTAGAAGAACCGTTTTTCTTCAGCAAACCAACATCTTGCAATATTTCTGGGAAAGTAATAGCTGAGTTTCCATGTCTTCAGATGCTCAGTGAAACTTGATAAACCTCTTGGAGATTTGCAGTGAAAATTGAAAAATTTTTCAGTTGTATACAAGAGGTATACAGTTGCCATATTTGCTATAGTTGCGTGTGTCTTATTGATCTTAATAATGAATAAATTTTTCTGCAGTTCCATGAGCTAGGAAAAACTTGCTCTTCATTTTGCCTAATTGCAAAAAGAGCTTCTTGTAAAGAGAATGTCTAGCCTGCAGTGAAATAACAGCAGATGTTTCTTCCTGTTCCATGTGGAAACCCAAGAAATGATGAAACATGAAGTACCTTTTTGCTCACATTTCAACTGGTAGCTCTTACGAACATTTGACTTATCAATAGCTTCATTTGTTATTTAATTTCCCCACGGGCTCTCTCATCTCTAGGCTTCAGGAAGAACAGAAGAGGTAGGACAGAGGATCAGAAGTTTTAGGCTTGTTTAATGACAGAACAAGAGTAAAATTAAAGTTAGTTCAAAATATTCAGTTTGAATGTTTAACTTCACTTCAGAGTTGCTTTTTATTAATCTGAAGCTAGATCTCCATTCCATCCATTCAGTGTTTAGCTCATCTTTAATGAATGATAGAATAAATACAGTCCTGAGTGTAGAATAAGCCTATAATGAAAAACATATTTAAAAAACTAACTATACTTGCAGCATTTGGATGAAGTTTTAGGTTGCCTAAGTTGAGAAAGTTTTACATTATGTATTTATATATTTGGTATAAGAACGTAATGATGCTTGTCTCTAAGGTTGAGAATTTGACTTGCAAAAATGATGCATAGGGATGCAAGAAAAGGCATACAAAGCAGATGCTAAGGTTTTCTTACATGTCACCTACAACACCTGCAGAAAGTGACCTTATGTAGTTTAGATTTTGCCTATATAAAAAAATGCAAATCAGCCTCAGCAGAAATTATACAAGAACTGACGAGCAAAGATTATCCAGCAGAGAGGATGTGAAACTCACTGAGTCCTCATTATAAATTAAATTGTCTGTAAAAAAAAGAAAGAGAGAATGCTCCACACGCTTTTTTGAGTCCAAAGATGTGCTATTGTTGCTTCAAAGGGTGATGCTCTATGGAAATATGAAGTAGAGGGTTTTTTCTGCTATTATCATGATTTTCAGTTTCTCCCTTATTCTAATTCCGAAGTATGTTATTCATTGATATGACAGCAAATTTCTATCCCATGCAGGCTTCTCACTATTAATGTAGAAGGTGAAAAATTAGTGAAGTTACAGTAAATATTTTTACATGGTGATAGAAGGGACACTGGGAAATATGCTAAGCATTTGCTATTGTTGTTATGATAGACATAATTTAACTGCAGAGATAAAAAATAATTTTCCATCATTTGGGGTAGTAAGATTATAGGCTGCAGAACCAAACAGAGATCAAGACATATTTCGTCAGACATTCAAAATGTATGGAATATGTCTAAAGTAATGCAACAATTAAGTAAAAAAAATCTCTTTATCTCAGCACGAAAAATGGCAGGAAAAGAGGTGACTTTTCTATATCAGAAGTATACAGTTTTAACTCCTGTAAATATTTCATAAGTCAGTAGGCTTTCCTTTTCTCACTGGAATTTTTTAGAGCTCTAGCATGAATGAAAGCATTCTGTGAACTGTTGACATAGCAGCTGCCACTTAGGTTCCTCTGGAGCAGGAACAGAGAGTCTGTGCTATGGAAGATGACTTAAAGCAAAACCAATGCCATTTACCCTCCAGGAAATAGATCTATTCAAAAGTGTTGCATTTTCATAAGCTCAGACCTGACCTTCAGCATGTTGCAATGGAGAGTTGTATCATGGTCCACTTGTCAAGCCACTATAGGCATCAAAAGTGGAATAAATATCTTCTAATATCAGTTATCTACAGTGTAGATTTCTACACCTGAACTAGCTTTCTAGATTCCCTCCCTGACAGGTAATAGGGAAGATGTAGCAGTTACGCAAGCTGATCCATCTCATTCAGAGGTAGCATCTTCAACCAGTTGAGTGAAGCATCCTCTATAGTTGTCTATTTGTCTTCATAGACCAAGGAATCTAGGGAGTCTTGACAACTTTTTCAGATGTAAAAGCTGATGCAGAATCCACTTACAAGATAGGTAAGATGATTTCTACACCTATTGCACATCAACTTCCATAGGAAGAAGAAATTCGTTTAAAGAGATGGTGTGAGAACTTTGGCCCAATACCGAGAATATAAATAGCTAACAAAAGTCTTCCATACAATAATTATTCTATGGTTTCTGGTACTTTTTGCATCCAAAATGTTGGAAAAGATGGGTCATACATCATTATGGAGCCAATCATCATCATCATTACTATCACTATTAATCTGAAAGGCTGAAATACATAATTTTTTTCAGCAGTTTTTAAAATTATGTAGAAAAGTAATGATTTTTTCCTGTGAAATATTATCCTAAAATTACTATACACACATTATTTTTTATTATTATTGCGGCATATATGCCTATTGCTATTTTTCTAGTGCTCTTCATTTCAAGATGAAGGTCTAAAGAGCATGTTGAGATTTCTTGTTTCTTTAATCTAAAAACCTATAATAAAAAAAGAGGACAGATGCATTTCATTCTACTTTATGTATGCTTAGATGGACTTAAAATAAGTATATTTTAAACCATTACCAACACTCTGCTTCCTTCTTTTCCTCTGTCATTTCCTTTTTTTAGTTATTTGTTATAGTGACAATAGGCACTGCATTTTCACACTCAGAATTTCTAAAAGAATATTATTTTTCTGTAGCTGAGAATATCTGAGGGATAATTATGTCCAAAATAATTTTGGAAGAAATCCCAATAAATTCTTTTTTTTTTTTTGTCTAAAAATTTTACATATATCATAGCGATGTCTCCTTTCAAGATGGTGACCTCAGAAGAATGACACTTTTTCTTAATCTACTACTTTTTCCAAGATTTTTCTTGCCTGTTCTACTAATTTATCTGTTTATTCCTCTGCTTAATCCAAATATCTGCTGACACATTTTTAGCTTTATTTCCCCAGTTCCTCATTTCCGTTTTTCACTTTTTAAAGCTCAGCAATACTAATATTTCAAGATCAATGTGATTTTATGCTAGATAAATATTTTTCTTAGTTTATTCCTTTCTCACGCACCACGGCAATATTTTCTAGGGTTTTGACTATGCTCATCCTCTTTGATCCACTAATACATGGTTTCTATTTCCTCTCCCTTCCCCTCAGCAGTGTTGTAAGATTCCCAAACATAATAAACTCTAGAAAAACACAATTCTTCTGATTTAATATGTATTTCATTTAATTATCAAGGCTGCAGAAACAAGAAAAAAAGTTGTTTTGTTTAGATTGCCCCTAGGAAACAGGACATCAAAGTGAGGAGAGTAAAAGCAGGTGGCCAGCAGATCTAGGGAGGTGGTTCTGCCCCTCTGCTCCACTCTGCTGAGACCCTCCTGCAGTGCTGCGTCCAGCTCTGGAGCCCTCAGCACAGGAGACATGGACCTGTTGGAGCGGGGCCAGAGGAGGCCACAAAGATGATCGGGGAATGGAGCACCTCTCCTATGAGGAAAGGCTGAGAGAGTTGGGGTTGTTGTCATGAATGAGTGGTTTAGGCTGCTTAAAGAATCACCACCAAAGATGTTAGAAAGCAAATGATTTTAGTATTTGTAAAAAGTGCGACCTAACAGAATTCAATGGCAAGGTCCACTCTATTACTTACTCAACATGGGAAAAGTATATAACAAGAAACCAAATTGCAAGTAGGTTGTAATGGTTTACACGTGGATTGGGAGGAATGATACACACAGAATCGGGGAAGTTGAATCACGTTAGTTTGACTTATGTGTAGATTGAGAAGAGAAAGTAAGGGAGACCCTCCCATTGAGTCACAAGGTTCAGAGTGGACCCCCTTGCTTTCTAAACTCCTTCTCAGAGAGGAGTCTAGGTGCAGCTGAATCCACTCCAAGTCCTAGACTTGGTCAACGGTTTATGACTAAAGGGAAAGAGTATTGGGGATTCTAGTGTGGTGATATGGTCTATGATTTTGTGCTTGGTGTAACTTGAGGATGGCAAACATCTAATACAAAATAGCAGCAATCAAAGTCACTACACTATTGAGGTAAATCACAGTATTAAATCATACAATTTCCTAACAAAACTTAGCAGCATAATCAACTTAAAACTTACCAAGATTCTCTAATCACACACACACAGACATAGATATAGAGACATATAAAGAGATACAAGGAAAAGAAGTAGAGAAATATGAATATATACGTACAAAGGTACCTGTTAAAAGTTCCCCTTGAATCCAGTGAAATACTCACATTGTATGCCTTGCTTCTCTCAACGGGCGAAGAGTTGAGCTTCGACAAGGATTTCAGCCCAAGTTCATGCCGACCTCTGACTTGATCGTGAACTTGACGGTTCACAAGCTCTGAGAGGCATCCCACTCAGAGGGAGGTGCTGATCGCAGCCTGCTGCTCAAAGGGTCTCACTTGGGATTGCTATTTATAAGATCGGGAGATGACTGACTTTAGGCATCACTGAATTTCCATCCTGACCTCAAACCAGGAAGGTGATTTCTCAAGTTTCCAGTAGCACTGCTACTGATCGTTCCAGGATTGTAAGGAGATAATTAATTAGTCCGGTTCTTGTCCTCACCTTGGCTGGGTAACTGCGTTCCTGATACAATCAGTGCCATTCTCTACCTTAGATACATCAGAGTGCTTGGTATGGTTGAGGGACTCCCAACCGCCAGACTCTTTGTTCGGAGGCCAAGGCTTTCCAGGCATCTGAATTCCTCAGGCTATAGAGTGGCCCAGGTGCAAGGTGAGGCCCGGGGGGGGAAATGCACCACCACCACAGTTGATCAGCCTGGAGAAGAGAAGGCTCTGGGGAGATCTCCTTGCAGCCTTTCAGTACTTAAAGAGGGCTTCTAAGAAAGATGGGGACAGACTTTTTAGCGGGGCCTGTTGTGACAGGACAAGGGGTGATGGTTTTAAGCTAAAGAGGGCAGATTTTGACTAGATCTAAGGAAGAAATTTTTTGACAATGAGTGTGGTGAAACACTGGCACAGGATGCCCAGAGAGGTGGTAGATGGCCCATGCCTGGAAACATTCCAGGTCAGGTTGGATGGAGCTCTGAGCAACCTGATCTAGCTGAAGATGTCCCTGCTCATTGCAGCGGGGCTGGACTAGATGGCCTTTAAAGGTCCCTTCCAACTCAAATTATTCTATGATTCTATGACAGAAATTATTTTTAATTGCTGGTTTTCACTTCTTTAACGAAAGTAAAAAAATTTTATAAAGCATTTCTCCATGAGAGAACAAACTCTGTCATTTCTTTATCACTTTAGGACACTAGTGTATTTCTGTAATTACACTGTCCCTTTGTCAGTTATTTAGGTGATTCACTGTGTAATACAAATTGGAGAATGCAGAAGTCTTTCAGAATTCACGCAAATTGTTTGTAGTAACAAGATCATATAGGGAACTTACATGTTCATTTACCACAATTTGCTTTCTGGTCTAATGTGTCTTACTGAAACATCGCTTCTCACCCAGACGCCTCAACTCCACTTTCTAGTCTTCCTGAGCTTTTCACATCGCTGCCTTTGCTCATTCAGTCTGAGATCAAGGCACCCATGTTGAAGTCTTTGTCACACACAGAATCACACACAGAATGACTAGGTTGGAAAGGACCTTCAAGATCATCAAGTCCAACCATTAATCCAGCGCCACCATGTCCCCTAAACCATGTCCTGAAGTGCCACATCCACACGTTTTTTGAACACTTCCAGAGATGGCGACTCCACCACCTCCCTGGGCAGCCTGATCCAATGCCTGACCACTCTCTCGGTGAAGAAATTTTTCCTAATATCCAATCTAAACCTCCCCTGGCGCAACTTGAAGCCACTTCCTCTTGTCCTATCGCTGGTTACTTGGGAGAAGAGGCCAACACCCTCGTCGCCACAACCCCCTTTCAGGTAGTTGTAGAGAGCGATAAGGTCTCCCCTCAGCCTCCTCTTCTCCAGACTAAACAACCCCAGTTCCCTCAGCTGCTCCTCATAAGACTTGTGCTCCAGACCCCTCACCAGCTTCGTTGCCCTTTTCTGGACATGCTCCAGCACCTCAACATCCTTCTTGTAGTGAGGGGCCCAAAACTGCACACAGTATTCAAGGTGCGGCCTCACGAGTGCCGAGTACAGGGCCACAATCACTTCCCTACTCCTGCTGGCCACACTATTCCTGATACAGGCCAGGACGCTGTTGGCCTTCTTGGCCACCTGGGCACACTGCCGGCTCATGTTCAGCCGGCTGTCAACCAGCACCCCCAGGTCCCTTTCCGCCAGGCAGCTCTCCAGCCACTCCTCCCCGAGCCTGTAGCGCTGCATGGGGTTGTTGTGGCCGAAGTGCAGGACCCTGCACTTGGCCTTATTGAACCTCATACAGTTGACCTCAGCCCATTGACCCAGCCTGTCCAGATCCCTCTGTGGAGCCCTCCTACCCTCCAGCAGATCAACACTCCCTCCCAACTTGCTGCCATCTGCAAACTTACTGAGAGAGCACTCGATCCCCTCATCCAGATCATCAATAAAGGTATTGAACAAGACCGGCCCCAGAACCGAGCCCTGGGGAACACCGCTTGTGACTGGCCACCAGCCGGATTTAACGCCATTCACCCCAACTCTCTGGGCTCGGCCATCCAGCCAGTTCCTCACCCAGCAAAGAGTAAACCTGTCTAAGCCACGAGCCGCCAGTTTCTCCAGGAGAATGCTGTGGGAGACGCTGTCAAAGGCTTTACTAAAGTCCAGGTAGACAATGTCCACAGGCTTTCCCTCATCCACTAGGTGGGTCACCTGGTCATAGAAGGAGATCAGGTTGGTCAAGCAGGACCTGCCTTTCATGAAGCCATGCTGGCTGGGCCTGAGCCCTTGGTTGCCCTGCAGATACCCTGTGAGCACTCTCAACATGAACCGCTCCATGACTTTCGCTGGTACGGAGGTCAGGCTGACAGGCCTATAGTTCCCAGTATCCTCCTTCCGGCCTTTCTTGTAGACGGGTGTCACATTGGCAAGCCTCCAGTCTTCTGGGACCTCCCCTGATAACCAGGACTGCTGATAAATGATGGAGAGTGGCTTGGCAAGCTCCTCCGCCAGCTCTCTCAGTACTCTTGGGTGGATCCCATCAGGCCCCATAGACTTGTGGGTGTCCAGGTGGTTTAACATGTCCTTAACTGCTTCCTCCTGGATTATGGCTGGGTTATGATGCTCTCCATCCCCACCTTCCAGCTCAGGGGGCTGAATACCCTGTGGATACCTGGACTGGCTATTAAAGACTGAGGCAAAGAAGGCATTAAGTACCTCAGCCTTGTCCTCGTCCTTGGAGACAATGTTCCCCGCCATATCCAGTAAGGGATGGAGATTCTCCTTGCCTCTCTTTTTGTTGTTCATATATTTGTAGAAGCATTTTTTATTGTCCTTTACAACTGTGGCCAGACTGAGCTCTAGCTGGGCTTTTGCCTTTCTAATTTTGTCCCTGCTTGACCTAACGAGATCCTTGTACTCTTCGTGAGTTGCCTGCCCCTTCTTCCAGAGGTGATAAACTCTCCTCTTTTCCCTGAGTCCCAGCAAAATCTCCCTGTTCAGCCAGGCCGGTCGCCTTCCCCGCCAGCTCTTCTTACGGCACATGGGGACCGCCTGCTCCTGAGCCTTTAATGTTTCCTTCTGCTTCCAGCCTTCCTGGTCCCCTTTGTCCTTCAGAACTGTCTCCCAAGGGACTCTCTCAACCAGTGACCTGAACAGGCCGAAGTCTGCCCTCCGGAAGTCCATGGTAGCAGTTTTGCTGACCCCTCTCCTTACTTCCCTCACAACTGAGAATTCTATCATGTCGTGGTCGCTAAGCCCAAGACGGCCTCCGACCACCACATCTCTCACCAGTCCTTCTCTGTTTGTAAACAGCAGGTCCAGCAAGGCACCTCCCCTGGTGGGCTCACTCAGCAGCTGCATCAGGAAGTTCTCCTCCACACACTCCAGAAACCTCCTAGAGTGTTTCCTCAAACAATTTTTTATTGTTTTAAATAGTATATAACAATATATATAACAAATACATAAATTCGTTATATATATTTATATTTTTATATAAGCATATATATTTGTTATATATAAAAGAATATATATAACAAAATATAACAATAAAATTTTTTTTGATTGTTTACTTCTCTAAATATCTTTACCAAACTTCACTAAACTAATTGAAAATTAGTTGCTTAGACTCTGATATTATTTGAGATGTACTGGTATAGATATTGTGAATATATTATAGACATTGAAGTTTGGAATAAAGCTGCTTGACACTGATTTATAGATAAGAGTAGAATCTAGAAAGAGACAGAAGGCACAGGAGTTAGATTATATAAGTTTACATCCCTTCAGATGTTGGGAACCCTTTACGTGGTCAGCACCTGACTGGGCTTCTCTGTCAGGTTACGCAGCATGCTGCACAGAAACCCACCCGTGTTGAAGTTCAACATAGGCCGGGATGTCTGCTCACTTGTATGCGAATCTCGTTGTGATCATGATCACAACCATGTCTTGTCTCCCAGGTGGAAAGGCAGGTGGGTGGCCCTTGGCCTACCAAGGCAGTGAGGGAGTTGGAAAGGGAGTTGTATATGGGGTTGCCAGCATACGCACGGGTCAACTTGCCACATACCTTTACTACATGCTAGCCAGGAGTCACATATGCATACTAGTGCTCTGAGGTTATATAGTGGCCACTTATGATAACATATCTGCAGAGTTACGTCTTATCTTCAGGTTCTGCTTGAAATCACTAGCTCTGCAGAAAAGATCTTCTACAAGGGTCTGCTAGTGATTCCCTGTTATCTGAAGGTCCACCTAATATCCAGCAGTTGCAGAAAAGTGAAAATTTCACCAGAAAAACGGCAGGAGGTCCGTTTTCCAGCCCTATACTTCCCCCTGCTATACCAGTCACTCCCCACTGCTATACCAGTTAGTCCTGTTCTTTTCACTGCCAGTCTTTTGCTTGATTTACCATTTCTGCACTCTATCTGCCTTCCTTTGAATATTCAGACCTTCTTCCTTTGATATTAGTCTCTGTTTAAATTTAAAACTTGAGCTTCATTGTCTTTCACATGACCTTAAATAAGCAAATTATGGATTCAACTGCGGTTGTCTGCAGTGCAGGTGCTGGGTGGACATTCCTGCTAGGGCACCAGTGGACTACTCAGGCTGGAGAGGATGGAGACGAGAGAATGATAAAATCTAAAATGGTTCACAAAACTAAGGGATTTTAGCATTTCTTGGAAGACCACACCGAGCACTTCCTCTAATTCCAGGAGGAAAGGGACAGTTCTCATAGGGCCACCCCATGTATTATCTTCCTGGACATCTCTCAAGTAAGGGGTTGGCAAATAGGCCTGTGAAAACGTGGGGCATTTTGACACTGCATTTAACAGATATGAAGACTGAGCTAAAAAATATAAGTACAAACTTAACCTGAAGCAGCTGGCATCTGGGATATGTGGTCCTTAATGTTTTGCATTTTGAAGCCAAAATAGCTATCAGTGAAGCAACTGTCAGGACAATTTCTTTCGCTTGATCTACAGTTCTTAGATCTGTACACGTCTCTTGTGTTTATCTCCAGGATTCATTTCTTATTTTATTTCTTACTTCCACAACATCTTTTCAGAGTCCCATTAAAGAGAATGGCTTTTCCCCAAAACAAATTACAAAGAGCTGGGAATAAACATACAGAAATGAAAATAAGGCCATTAAGTGAGAGAAAAAAACAAGGTTTATTTAACATGCAAGGGGAAAAAAAGCTTTTGTTACGACACATTTATTCAGCACATAGTTGCAAAGCAGGAATGTCAGTGTTAAAAAGAGTGATCACTAATCTGAATCTTCTTGCTTTCCCCCTCAAAAAAATCTAGTTACACTATTTTTCTTTATTCTCTTGGGTTGTTCAAATTAGGGTAAGTCATCCATAAACTCTCATGTATAATTCATGCAAAGACTTGGTGCACTGTGTATTCACCCTGCTTCCATAAAATCACATTATTATAAATGACTTCTGATATAGAGTGTTTATTTATTTAAAATTTTAATTAGTCTTAATTATGTCTATTGTTCACAACAGCCAATATCAATAGTAGAGGTGGGCAAAAAAAATTAGATCAGGATGTCTTTTTATAGATCTTTTCTTTTTCTTCCCCCATGTCCTAAAATAAAGTGAAAGAACACACAAGAAAAAGCACATATATCCTCCTTTAAAGATATAATAAAATAAAATGGAATCAAAATTAAAGGAAGAGTTGCCAAATATGAATGGGAATTTCTGGAAATATAGTGTATTTTTATAATCTTACTTGCATTATAAATAAATAGATAAATAACAACTCTGCTGAAAACTTTGTAGTTATACTGGTATGAATGCACTGGAAGTCTTAGATAAAACGGATTCACTGAATCCATAAAAGCTGTAGGGAAAGATCTTCAGTACTGACAGAAAACCAAATCAGTAAAATTATTATTTTTCCTTCTTCTAATATTAATGATGAAATAGCTCATATGCTAACTGAAGTTGAGAAACATCTGTAATTATCTCTCCCCTAACAGTAGCAGAATATCATAACAGGAACTTATTGTTTGAGTTTCTTATTACATGAAAGGTGATGTTCAGGCTAATCAAATACATGCCAGGAAGTTTCTAGCTTCTGGCATCCAAGTAACAAAACAGAAAGCATCCTCTTACCAGGTTTCAGAGCCCAGAACAGCCTTCTGATAATAGCCAGATGAGTTTCTAAGTATTCACAGTGTCATCCTCCTTGTGAGAGTATTCAAATCAAACCTTTCACAAAGAGTATCTTAATCAACGCATTCAAGGCTATCCTAAGGGGTTCTATCCTGTGTTTAAATTAATGATTTCTTACTTAACATTAATCAGCTGTCAACTAAAATGTATTAGCAATGCTTGAAAATAGACCCAGCAAGCTCCACGAGATCAGCAGATTGACCACTGGGCTATTAACTTATGTCTGTGGATAAGACTTCACTCTGAGTACAGAAGGTATGGAAGAATGCCAGACAAAGTAGAGAAGCTTGTAGGAAAAAGAGACTAATTTCATGTCTTCTGCAACAGAATAGGCTATAGCCTGGTGGTAATGGCATTTCCTCTTGCAGATGGTAGCCTTAGATCTGAGTTTTCCACGCCACCAGGAGACTCAACGAGATGCATATTTCCTAGCCCTGGACAACTAGTGTTCAGAACACAGCAACTGATTGAGAGGGAACGTTGTTCTTGTCTGACATCATCTTAGAAGAAGTAGGTAATGCTCCATTTATCACAGAGACAAAATCCATAGGTGTTCCAAATACATTTTGATTCAATCAAGCACCTTAAATGAAATAGGCATAGGGGGGACTGTTTTGGGGTACCGTGCTACTGATTAATTACATGGCAGACCATGTAATGAGCTAGACTAAATACTTTGTAGATCAGTGTCTTAACTTCTGAAAGTGGAATGTAGCATACGACTAGAGACTGAATACAGGAGGTGAGTGAGGGGAAAAAAGAACGATGCTCATCTCCAGATGTCTGGCATTTTCTAACAGAGGCTGCTCTGGAGCCAGAGCACATGTTCATTGTTTTGTGCTTAATACCCCTTCGTGCACTTTTCCTTCATGAAAGTGCTTAATCACTTCTTGAATTTAATTCTATTTTTGGCCTCTGCAGAGTCTTACAACGAGTTCTGCAGTTTAATTGTTTTCTCTTTGAAAAAGATTTCCTGTCATGTTCACGTTTCAGCTTGGTACCTTCATAGTCATACTATACTGTATACATTTTTTCATAACATTCACAGTTTTCATTTGCCTCTTCCAAACTGAAGTCTATAAAACTCCTTGAATAGTAGCCATTCCGTATAGCTGAGGGTATTTTTTAATATTTTTTTGCCTCCTCGTAAATTTTCTTTTGACATTATCCCTTCTGATAATGCTGATGCTCTTGTATCAGCATTGCATGATATGAATGCACCAGAAAATAATAATAATAGTAGTAAAAAAGTTTTCTTCTGTCTTCCTTTCTAAAAAGGTCCTGCATCGTATTTGTCAGTTTAAACCAACATTGCAAGACTGGAAAGCTTAAGGTGCCCAGGAAATCTAAGTCAGTATTCCAGTGCTTACATTTTTTAATTCAACAATTAATTCTCACCTGAATGATCTAAATGCTAGCATCCTTTGCTTTTCTGGGTCTTCCTCATCAGCTGAAAAAGCAAAGACCTGTATCGTTAAAGAAAAATGACCATGTCTTGTGCTTTATAAATGCAAACCCACACTTTAAGGATCATTTAAGTCTGAAAAGCCTACACCGAGTAAAGAAAAAACTTTTATATGAATAATAAAGAGTGTCCGAACTTACTTGAAATAGAATTTCACTCTTGTTAAAGCTCAATGAAGCCAAAGAAGTATCTCAGAAGACTGACTGAATAAAAGACTAACTGAAAACCCACATTTTAAAGCTTTACTGAGAATATTTCACCACAAAGACGGAGAGCGTAAGTACCAAGCTAAAGAGTATTACAGTGCTACAGCATTTGTCAGCGCAGATCACTCCTCAGGAACCGAAAGTATTAACAAGGCAGCCTATGTCAGTTTTGAGCTAATGAAAGGTTGGCAATGACAGGATTATGAAACGGAGGAAGGATATCGCTCTCTGCCCTCTTCCTCGGTATTCTGCAACACCTTAAAGTCGTTTTCTAGAGCAAGGCAGTTCGAGAAGTAGCAGGTCCCAGTTCAGATGGAAACGCCACGAGAACGTCAAAATATGTTGTTTAGATTTGGTTGTAAAGCTCTGACAAAGGATTTTGTTAACACTTTATTGCAATGGGTACGTTCAAATGTTATTGCAATTTCAAACAGTAACAATTTTCCCTCATAGGCAGCAAACAGCTTACACTCTGGGGGGAGGGATACAAGCTAACTTTGGTCTACAAAGAGAAATAATGGTATTTAATCTTATATTTAGATACTTGATATTCATTACTTTGCTTGCTGTAAGATCATTCATTGGTTTTTTTTCTGATATTCATATTGGTTTTTTACAAGACCATGTTAAGATTATTCATATTTCCCCATTTATAAAATTGTTAGTGTTACTTATGGAACACCAGATTAGATTATCTTTAAATAAAATTAAATACCATCTACAATTTTTTTTCAATTACCTACAACACATTAAGTTATAAACCTTGACAAAACGTGGAAATAAGGTACATGTCGTACTCTAGCACATTTCACCTCTCAGGGGAGAAGTCTTCACTAAAATTTTTCCTGAGAGGCATGCAAAGGAGACTTGAAAATTACTCTCTCGAAGCTTGTTGATGGATTAGTGTTCTTTTTTTCCTGTTTTCTTTTTTTTTTTTAGTTTTTCTTCAGTTAAAATAAAAAATATTTAAGTTAAAACCTCAGTTCTTTTAGCTATTTGTAGTTATGTTCCCTTACCCATTGTGGAAAACATTTATGAATAAAATATTGGTGTCTATAACTTAACCAGCAATAAGAAATGCAGTTATTGAGAAATTTTTTGTGGCTGTTTCTCGAGAACTGTACTGCTGAACAGTGTAGAGACAACAGGGGGGATTCTGGCACTTAAAAGGTGTTTCATTTCTCCAATATGACTTACGAGGAGAGTGTGGTCGGCACACTGTAATTACAGACAACCGTTTGTGATTCACTGGAAGAAAACGTATTCCTATTGTGCTGAGTTATCAAATCTTGAAGTCAAACCTTTTTGTCTTCCATACAGATTTGCTGCCCTTGAAAGGATACAGAATACCTTCAGTACACAGGAATTACCTGAAAATCACATTTCATAAGCAGACAAACATCGGCAAGAAATCTCATAATTGAATTTTATCAAAGCATAAGTCAAACATAAGTTGCAAAGGTTGCCTAAGAAAATTTCTCCATGGAAATTAAGGAGCTTTCCTGCTCTTTCTAAAGACTTTTACTCCGCCAATTCTTTTGCAGATATAATTTTCTAACTCTCTCCAGCAATGGCACAGAAGGTAGATCCCTGCAAGCTACCTTGCAGGGAGTCACACAGAAGGTCTGCTGGAGCATTGAAAGGGAATAACTTGCCTCATATACACATGTCTGGCTCCCCACCAACTCCGTATTCCTACTGTAAGTGAAATAGGGCACTGAAAGCAATGAAGTTCTTCAGAAAATCTTTCTCATCCTGACTCTTTTTAAATTATTTTGTTATTCCCTTGCATTCAATACTTCCCGCAAATCCTCATTGCTTATCCCATTCACGCATGGAGAATCACCTTGAGGATGCTCTTAACATTCAGGGTAAGTCTGCAGATTGTCAGCAAATTTGCAAACTTGCCAGTCCTTCCATTTCTAAGGACTGTGGAGCTCTGCTCCCGCCTCATTCTGATAATGATCCTTTACAGTCATCAAAGTCTGTAGTTGAATTACTTGACTCACCTTAAAACCAAACAAATATCAATCAGGGAAATATCAATCCTGTGAAATGATTTTCCAGATCAAAAGGAGCAAGATTCATATTTTCTACATTTAGACATCGACCTGACTGTAGACATCTGTATCTGAGGTAGTTAGCTGGATCCTTTATTACAGTCAGTAGAAAAACAGGCATTTGCAGGATGAGATTCCCATCTGCTAAGGCAGTTGTTTCTAACACAGGTTATGTGAATAGCTACCTGGAAATGCCCGTTTATCTCCATTAACTACTAAAACCCAAGAGACACACAAAAAAAGTTTTGACAGTTAAATCACAGGTAGAGCTCCGGTAAGACAAGGTGAGTCTTATCAAGAAATGTGCCTATAACATACTTAATGACAGAGCCATGTTCTGTGGCCACTCTCGAGAAGACAGGCTTTGTCATAACACATTTACTATGTTAATGCTAACATGCACTGTTGAAAGGTGGTATAATTTATTGTGTAGACTGTTTCAACACCAAAAATTCAAACCGTTTAAAAATGTTACTCGTGGATTGTACTTCCCTGAAGCTACAAGACTGTTAAAACATTTCAAAACATAAAAATACAAACAAGCATACACTTTAAGAAATGAAAGCACTTCTTAGTTTATGTATTGTATTATATTTGCCTGTCGTTGGTGATTAGCTCTTTGTGATTATCGAGGCAAGTAATTTATTATGAACAAGTCCACAGATTTTAAAAGCTTAATTCATTTTAGCACATATTATTGCACTGTGCCAAAATGTGCATCCAATGCACATTATCCATTATACACTTATTTGTCATTATTCTCTTTCATAAATTTCAGCTATGCAGTCAAAGAGCAGAGAAAATTTCATGTAACTCACAGCTAAAAACACAGCACGAACAGTAAATACTTTGATGGGAAAATTAGGATGAAAACGATCTGGTTAAATTATTCTTATATTTTAATAACTTACTGAAAGAAAATAAGACAAGTTCACTTACAATTTGCTGAAGAGACAGGGAATGAAATTATAGATAATATTACTAAAGAGTAGTTAAATTAATTTTAGTTCTTCTAAATATTTCACGTATGGAGTTGTCAAAAGGTTAAACTGAGCTGCCGAACATTATTATATACATGCATTATTCATTAAATAGTAATGGTGAACAAGACAAAGATTTTTGTGTGCAAAGCTCTGTACAAAAACATCTTAAGATTATCTCCATTTTGCATAATGCACACAATAAATGAGTACTCCATCTAATACCTATTTCCATGCTATTTTTCTACTGGTGTTGTGCTTTCAGATAAAGCCATTAAATATCAGTTACTTTCTTACTACAGTGATCAGTACTCTTAGGCAAAGAAAAAAAGAAAAAAGTGCTTGAGAGTTTAAACGTAAAAGTGTTTCACTTGTATCAATAATTAACTTCTTAATATTGAAAACCACATCCTGCCAAAGAGATAGCATTAAAAATATATGTTTTAAACCGATTGGGTGAGACTTATGAGACAAACATACATTAGCTTATTTGACTTCATCTGAATCTAGAGGCCAAACATAATGACAATGAAGTGGAACCCAGTTCTGAAGCCTCTGAAAAGCTGGTGCGTTTTACTCAATATCAATTAATTAATGTACTGATAGCCATATAAGGAAAGTAAATATCTGTGGAACCAGTCATTCTTTATATCATGAAGGTTATTTAGTAAAAGAATGATAGTAACACAAATTTACATTCACATGCCACCAAGATCAAGAAGACAGGAAAAGAAGAGTTGATTTACTGTCTGTATATGGGTGAGAGAAAATACCCTGGTATTTTGGATTCCTAAAGTGAGGCCTTTTTGACTTTGAACCGTTCTCTTTCCTCTCCTCTCCTTTCCAAATATTTCAGTCAACATTGAGCATATCTGAAAAATTATATTGTGTTTAGATTTATTTAACAAAAAATATGATTCTTTAAAAAATTGAACATTTTGATCTTATTCCATTTGGTTTTTTTCTATCATACAGTGATTCCCCAGCCAGATGTACATGTAGGCTATTTACTCCCTAAACTGGCACAACCTGGAGCACATTTTCTCCAGAATTTGCAAAGCAGTGTGTCAAAATCAACATCATTCATCTCTTTGGTGGAGCCTGTATCTGTTTTCCAACCACATTGTGAGGAATTAGGACTTACTCACCTCTGCAGTTCTTAACATCTTTTATGTACACTTTTTAGTTTATACAAGTTTCTCTCATTTCCCACTTCCTCTTGTTCTTTTTTTTTTTAGCTCTCGTGCCTTGTAAGCTTTTGCAGCAGGAATAATATCTTTGAAATTGCAGTTTCAGCAGATGTCGCAGGACAAAGATGGCACAATGAAATGATGAAGCAGGCCCTTGAAAAAGATGAATGTTGCTAAACAATTTGTTCACATACATCTTTGTCTAGCTGCTTAACTTGGTATTAGGGTGTGAGAATGACCCAATTTTCTCTTCATTTGTATGCCTCCAGTGCACCGATTCATGCATCCTAGAATTTAAATTATCTTCCCTCATACTGGGAGCTAAAATGTAGTCTTATCTGAAAATCTGTCTCTTCCTTACATGCTCATTCATCACATATACTGATGTGTTTCTAAAAAGTAAGCCTAACAACTAAAACGGATATAATGGACTCATGTCCTGCCATTTTAGAGGAGTTAATTGAAGAGTTGTTATGGCACCAAAAGCTATGGTGTAAAACCTGACGTTGCACTTTGTCCCCATGTTCCAAAACCTAGTGAAAGCTGTGGGGGTCTTCCTTAGGCAGATACCAACATTTCATGGGATGCTGAGAGTACGACAGATGTGTGAAAGACATTTGGGGAGAGTGCTGATAGAAAGACAGCTCAGATATGTTACTGGTGAGCTTCCTGACCAGAGCAGAAGAATGTGCAAAAAGAAAGAAGAGATGGCATCTGTATTTAATCTTGTAAAGATATAACCTTGGATTCAAGGAGTTACTGAAGCACAGACTTCAGGTAGTTGGCGGGCTGTTTCACAGGTTTGCAGTAAAAACATATTTTTCTTCTTTTCTTCACAAAGCATCCCCTTTTTGGTTGGTCGTGGACATGTGAAGGATTCTAGATACATGGACCTTTCTTCTGGGCATATATGACCACTCCTTTTTTACCCTGGACAAGGAAATTTAATTTTTGTGGTATTTCATGCACGTTGCCTTCCTTTGTGTTCATGAATGTACAACAAACTCAAGAATTTGTAAAGTCAGAATTACTATTTAAACTGAAGTCATGAGGGGTCAGGATAGTGAAAATTACGTCTTTTGTTTATAAGTCAGTATTGTCCATACAAGCTTCAGACTTCAAGTTTCCCACGTTTCTAGCTTCTCTAATTTGTCACAAATCTCTTTACAGCCTTTAATTTTGCAAAACCCAGAAGGGTATCTATTCAACATAGTATTTTTTAGTCCCAACTAAGCTTTCTCAAAGGAAGCATTATCAGGGAACACAGGGTGGAAGCATCCTTTTTTCTTATAGTGGCATAAGAGGAGGTATGGCTACCTGTTTGTTTTCTTGCTTATTTGGCTATTTGTTTTATTTCTTCATTTTTGGATGGAAAGTGGAGTTAGCCGTGGAGAAATCAAACTTTCATCCTTACAATGGCCCAGAGCAACAGTGCAACAGTTAAGACATGATAAAGGTAGAGACTTTACACATTGCACTGTATTCAAGAGTCAGTGTTTATCATTATCCTATGAGTGAGGAACAGTTATAGTCCTTTCCTGCTTTCACAGTGAATCATGACTGTTGGAAACAGAAACATAGACATTGTTTTATCTCTTTAAAAATGATACTGTATTTCACTATTAAAATATTAATTATTTATGCAATTCTATTTGTAAACTTGTATAGAAAAACTGAAAACCAGCATCATGGAAAGGAAATGCTTGAGAATGGAAACACAGAATATCCCTGCATAGTTGATGTAATTTTGTCATTGAGTGACCACATCCGTTTGGCAGTGTTAATCTATGGAATTCAGTCCTGTAAATACAAGTTTTGGTTTTCTTGTCAGTTCCATATGTAACCTGGGCACCTGAGAGGAAGCAGCACTGAGTCATGTTTGCAAGTTTTTGCTAAATGTTAGCAAAGATTCCAAGGCAAATTGACACAGACACTCACCATCAGGGAAAGAGAAAGAAATAGAAAAATAAGGCTTGAAATGTTATAAGATTAATTCTCTCCATATCACTTGCATCTTTTGCACTAGGGTTAAAAAAGAAAAAAAAAAACTTGAAAAACAATCCACCCTGAAAAAAAAACAAACCAAAAAACCCAACCAAGGTCTTCCTCATCAGTTTCATGTGTGTTCTTTTTTTTGTATTATCTTTGCTTGAGGAACCCTTGTCAATTAATACACCATCACTGGACACAGAAAGAAGTATTTTATTGTGTGAGGAGTTACATCTAGTTCAATGGGATAGAGCACTCAGACAATAAATAGCCAGTTCTCTGCTTGTTCTTCAGGTTACAAACTGGTAGAAACACTCAAGGACTAAAAATAATAAAAGATCAAAGGTATCTCAACGGTTGTGAGAAGACTTACTTCAGATTTGATTCAAGATTAATCTGGGAGTTCAAGATAGCTCTTACCCGAAACGAAGCAGTCATCTACCCTGAAACACCATTACAAGAAAAGGGATGAAAAACAATTCCTTACATCTTCATCTGAGTACGTAAACTAAGAGACACAGGGTAAGAAGCAATGAAGAAAATATGTAGCAAGACCATACAAAGCCAGATATGTGGGTAGAAACATATGAATAATCCCTGTTTTGTCTGGGAACCACAGACATTTTTCCAGAGTTTTTTCAGTGCAGCAGTTACCAAATTCCAAGATGTTCCTTTGCATGAGTTTCTCTCACTCTGTACTGCCCATAGACTCTTCTAATCTCTCTTATCAGCAATACAAGATGAGTTGAGGGTTAAAAAAAAAGAAAAAGCCATACAGAAGAGAAAAAAAAAATTCTTTGTCTGTTTTTTTTAGTAATTTGAAGTATGTGATGCACAAATAATGAAAAAAAGAGGAAAATACTCATTAAATTGTGTCCTTAACAGTGTTAACTTAATATTCCATCTCAGCTAACTGAAGTAAAGCATGTTGTGTCAAATATATAAAAAGAAAGAACAGAGAGCTGCTGAAATGCTGTTCTGTTGGACAAAGGAATATTATTCTTAGAACTCTGTAAAGACACTGGCAATTGATGACAACTGTGAGACAAGAATTTACTCTCATTTTCTCCAGCCAAGCAGAGGAATAAGGGAAAACTGACTACCCTAATCAGTCCTGTGTCATTCAGAACATCTGATCTGCTTTGGTTCATAGCACAGAGACTCTGCAAGAGAACAGACAGGGAGAAAATGTAATTTTCACAGGACAAATTTCTGTGTGCACACCCTGCAGTAGCTTCTCCTCTTGCAGCTGAAAGGGCACTGAGGTTCTTCAGTTACCTCTCCCAGCTCCAGAGCTTGGCTGTGCTATGCCCTTACTATCAGCTTTGTCCTCTACGAAAAGTTTTTGCCCAGTCCTTGAGGATGGTAAATGATGGAAGCGACAAGAAGTTTTATCTTTATTCTTTACATAAACACTTGGCACAACTTTGTCTCCTGTGTTCAGTCTGCACCTACTAGCATATGAAATTTGAACAATGTATTTTGTCATCTTTATTTTTTCAAGATGCCATTATTGCTGAAGGCAATCAGCTTTAAGTAAAATGATTTTAATAAGAGAAAAGAGTATATCAGAAGAAAAGAGGAAAAAAAAATCCATCTTGCAGGATAAGGATGTCTCAGAATTAGATGTCAGCAAAAAGTAAAATCTAACTGTACACACCTCTGTAGAAAGCATTTACTTAGGCAGTCATTAAGATTTATTCCAAAGGATCTTTATTTCATCTTTCAGAAAGGAGCAGGGATAAGCCCAGAAAGAATTCACATAAAAGAAACAAGCTGTAATGCAGGGACAAATGGTCTTATTTGAAAATGGTATAGGATCTGCCTACCTGCTGGACTTAACTTAAAAATATAGTGATACATTATGGAAGGGGAAAGACAAAAGAAAGGAGCTGTTTGGCTATGTGTTTATGTCCCGTTTTATATTTATTTCATCAATAACTGAAAAAGCAGAAAAATTGCTAGGGAAGGTCATGCCTTCTTGACCTTCCTGGAACTATTCTTTTAAAGTGATGTCTTAAACATGCTGATTGGGCTGCATGGAGGGACTTTACCAGGTTTTGGACTGCGTGGAGAGACTTTACCAGGTGTACTTACAAGAGTAATGCTACGATGTCCATACTCTTCCTATTGAGAATTTTTATTCCTGCATCTATGACCAATCACTGAGTGGCCAGGTGGAATATTTTAGGACACCTCAAATGGCACTGCATGTCTATATTTAAGAAAATGATTTGCAAGATAGGTACCCTTAACTACCAATGTTAACAATCTTCTCAAAAAGTAGGGTGTTTGCCTTCAAGCATATTTTATAAAAAACTCAGTTTTCCTTCAAGTCAGGGACCGTTTTTGAACTGTATTCAGAGACAACAAGCTGCAAATGGAACCTAACACAGTTGATGAATTAATGTCCTATTGCAACTTGAATATAAATTAATGGGACAAGATAGAGATGTTTGCCTAATGCTTTCTTTTTAGGAGTCTTTCAGTTGTATACCTTCAGGAGTTAGAACTTGCCAAGTGACAGCAACTCTGTGACTTATTCATGAAACATGCAGGCAGTGTCAACACCAGCTGCTTCTAGAAGAAACAGGATGGGTTGTAATCTATTGAACCATGGCTAGACTAAGATGAGAAATATGGAGCTGAGATTTCACTAAAAAATTCTGATTTTTCCAAGTGGAAATTTTATGAAGAACAGCCAATGCTTGAAAGCACTGGAAATTTTCTCAGCCTCACGATAGAAATTATCAAAGCAAAGAAGACCAATGATTAGCTAACTGCCCAAGTGCCAGTGTATTCAGCCATGAGAGACCTCATTTCAGTTTTCTGCTTAATATAAATCAGATCAAAGTCTGCATTCTATCTGAATGCCCTAAATTCTGTATTATAAAATAATTCTCTCTTTATCTAAGTGAATTTTTAATTATTCTATGAGGAGGAAGAGAGAAAATGAGAGAAATTCAACTGAAGATATAAAATATCAAAGTGCTTAAACTTTCACCACCACCATCCCTAAATATAAGGCCTATTTTTTCTAAAGAGACTTCACCCTGGGTTTTCCAGCTTGTTTTAGCACTCTGTCTATCAGAATTCTTGTCCAAAGAAGAGGTATTTTCACAGAATAAGAACTGAAGTCTTTGGTTACATCCTGATGTAGAATGGATTTTTTTTCTTTGTTGGATAGGAGGTGAGTTTGCAACCCTGCTATAGTTCGAGACTTTTTTTTTTTCTTTTAAGATAATCTTGGAAACCTTAAGTAAAACTGTGCTCATTATTAGAAACCAATTATTTGTAACCTGAAGCAACTTTCTAAATTACTTTTTTCTTGGGGGGTTCTCTAAGTTCCTTTCAATTCAACTCATAAATTGCAAAATTCCCCACTCCTGAATTATCCTCAGCCCCCAATATCTATGCAGTTTTGAAAATATTTTCTGAAAAAGGATTGGAAATTGTCTGTCAAGAAAAATAAATTATTAACTCAAAACATTTTTTTCTGCTTTTTCCTTTTTTCCAGCTCCCCCTAAACCATTTCCTTTAATCAGATCTAGTAACCAGGACATGCAAGCAGTAATACATGTACTTATCAACGGGCAGTTCTAACTATACATTTACTTAGGCATTCGAGCTACATGGCAGGTCTCAGCTGCTTATTGATTTTACTCCATTAAAATAGATGGTTTTGTTTAGCATTGAAAAAGTGAGCAATTTTCCTGACAACAACCACTTGTTTAATAGTCTTGGAATAATCTATATTTCATTAAAATGATGACTTATTACACCCAAACACTCTCCTTCTTCTTAACTATTGATTTAAGGTAGTTTAACACTTGTATAGCATATAATAGATTGGTCTGGACTGGCAGCACTTTGTTATAAAGTCATTCTTAACTATATAAACACTGAATTGGCATATATTAAAGATGTTCCTCAGATTAGTTTCTGGGAAAGGATCTTTCCCACCAAAAGAGAGTCGGTACTTTTTTTTTTTTTAAAGCCTCATAAAACTTTTAGATAAGTAGAAGGTGCCACAATCAATATTCATAGCATGATTTATAGGAGAAAGAAGCTTTCCACTAAAACCTGACCATAAACCCAGTACTGTAAAGTATTTAGTACAGTAATCCATCTCGTGGATATTTTAAACTGGGCATTAATGGTGCTGAAAAGTCGAGTGGCAGTGAATCATCTGTATTAGGGAGAAGGAGTTAGGAAATTTATTAGTGGAAGTGATTCAAACATACCTAAGCCCTTTAGCCCTTTATTCTCCAATCAGTGACTGCTTATTTTCTCGTATTTCTTTCCTGATCAGTTTTTTAGCTGCTGATATCACTAAAGCCTTGCTTTGACATGGTGGAATAGATTCATCCTTCCTGTGCTTACAGGAAGGCAAACAGCAGACAGAAACAGGTTTCAAACATAATCTGGTTTATGAGCTGCCAGCAGATATGCCCCTGCTATTGTCATTCCACTTCAATTCCCCTGAAGAAATCAAAACAGACTCAGTTAACAGTTTGTAAAATTATTTTTGTAGAAGCCTTCTGTGAACACCCAAAAGAAGGAAATTCCACTGGAGATATTAGTTGCTCCCACACTTACAACGGGATGATAACACTCCAGATATTTTTCTCTCTTCCCTCAAAGTACAGCGTTTGAAGTCAATAGCAGGATTTAGTCATATTAAAAGGGCAGTTTCAAATTGGTTGCTATTTCATAGGGCAGCTAGTATTACAAAGAGGAAAAATATTCTCTGCAATGGAGGCAGCATTTTGTAGATAGACACTTTTGCTACTTCTGAAGTACATACAGTCATTTCCTCCCATTGCCCATCTAGAAAGAGAAGCAAGGGGAAGAAAACAGCTCATTTTAAGTAGAAAAATATGATGGCTAAAGGAAATAAACGGTCAGGAAGAGCCAGATGAGGTTTGGAGCCTTCTTCCTTCTAAATTGGATTTCAAGATTATGATGACAGCCCTGAGAGACAGTAGAGTGATTTTTGTTATTTTAGTTTTTCAGAGAAGACCGTCAGAGTACAGAGACTTAAAGTCAAGCAATAGTCACTTACTATTTGAGAAATCTATAGCCAGAAATTACTGTTGTGCTCTAATCACCCAAGAAATAGTTCCAACTTTTCTGGGCAAACAATCATACATCTTTCTCCAGTGTGAGAGAGAAGCATAATATCAGCAATTCCTCTGCCACACAACCTTATGCTAACAGTTACATGTGTGCCGTAGGTTGAATGCCACCCTACTGCACAAGATTTAACCAGGTAAACAATATTGCTCACACAATGTAGTTTGGGCAATACTGGGAAGAATTAGCCCTGTTGCACATGAGTCAAGGAAATGCAGAAAGAATACAGCCCAACTGCCACCACCAGCACGATTCATGAAACTCATGATTTCATTCAGTTGCCTAAACATCCATCTGGGACGGGGAGGTTTGACTAAGGGTTTGCAGAAGACCCATATGACTCTAAAGCAGCATCTGTAGGCCAGGCGGGTTATATCAGAGCAGCTCAGATGGCCCCACATGACTATTTTTAGGTAACTGAATAGTACACCTAATTAGTGCAGCCAAGAACACAATTCAAGCACCCTTAAAATAAACATCTACACTCATGTGAATCGTTATCCAGACTCCAATGATTGATTAGAGCTCCTCTGAGTATAGTGAGAACTTACACATCTGGTACAGAAGTAGGCACCTCAACTTAGATGTCTTAAACTCTCACTGAATCTGCCTTTTATACCAAACAAGACCTCGGAAAATGAAGATTTTGTAGATGAAGCATAGCCTACGTTCACACTATCCAAAAACCTATCTCCATGACACAGGGAGTGACCTGAATGAAAGCGTATGTCAGCTCCGGATAAACTCCTCTGGGAACCAGTAGTAGGATAACTATAATAGTATTATGCTCTTCCAGGCTTTGTATGTCAAGTTTCTCATTCAGGTCTTGTTCAGGTACTTCTCAACATTACACTATAGCTTTCTGAGATATCCTGAATGTCTTTCAGTAGTGTGTTAAGTGACGTAGCTAACATCTGTCACATGTAATTTGTCCTCTCTTTTCCGCTCCCCAAGGGAGGAATTATGCATGCAGTGTAGCATTTTGTTTTAGTTAAGAATTCGTGCTCGCTGTTTACACATAAAAGACGCCGGGAGAGAGTGGCTGTAAGATGAAGGTCTCCTGCTGTGAATTCAGAGGTCTGAGGTTTTGCCCTATTTTGAAACTTCATGAAAAGCTGGTCTTCTGCTCAGCCATTTGTAAATGACTTCCCATGGAGGGTAGTCAAAAGGGAAAAGTATTTTGCTACTCACAAGTTTTTCTTCTGTTTGTCTGACTGAGAACAATTAATATCCTGTTAATTGACAGTACTGTCCTGGTTTCAGCCAGGATAGAGTTGGTTTTCTTCACAGAAGCCAGTGTGAGGCTGTGTTTTGGATTTGGGATGAGAAAATGTTGATAATGTGCTGATGTTTTGAGCTGTTGCTAAGTAGTCATGGACAGTCCAGCTTCTTGTGCTGGGGGTGCACGGGGAGCTGGGAGGGGACACAGCCAGAACAGCTGACCCAGGCTGGCCAAAGAGATGCTCCATACCATATGGCATCATGCCCAGTACATAAACTGGAGTTGGCCGGGGGGCGGGAATTGCTGCTTGGGGATGGGCTGTCAGTCACCGGGTGGTGAGCAATTTCTGTATTGGGCCTCACTTGTTCTTGTACATTCCTTTGTTGGTATTATTATTGTTGTTATCATTGTTGTTTCCTTCTCTCTTGTTGTCCTATTAAACTGTTTTTATCTCAACCCATGAGTTTTTTCCCAATTCTCTCCCCCATCCCACTGGGGGAGGGAGAATGAGCAAGCGGCTGTGTGGGGCTTAGTTGCCAGCTGGGTCTACACCATGACAAGTTTGCTGAGAGGTGGTAAGACCTTTTGACCTCTTGATCCATCTGTGATGGTTGCTGTGCATAAAGTGGAAAGGCAGGCGCACAAGAATGTGCTCTGTGAAAGGAAGAGAGAACAGCAAGCTTTCCAATGACCCTCATTTTCTGTTGATTCTTGTTCCACGTTATCATACTGATTGTGCATTTTAAGTAAGACCTCTGTTCCCACTTTCTTCCTGCTATTAGTAGGTGCAATATTCAAAGGCATCATCAAGGCTAGAAGCAGAATTAAAAAAAACCCAAAACAATCTAAGCTATACTTGAGTGAAGGTAAATACGGTAAACAGAGCTGAAGGGAGAAAGGTCATTCTTCTGAGCTTACCAAGTCAATTTAGAGACTCGTGCCTTGCAGGAACATCCGGGTGTTATGTGAAATCAAGTTCTGACCCATTTCAAACTTATTCTGCTATAGATCTTTGTTCATCTGAATTTAGCTAACTCAGCATAGGCTTCAGGAAAGCCAAATCAAGTAACTTGGTGTTAAGTTCTGCATCCTACCTGCCAGAGCTTTGGTTATGATTATATATGCATTTGCAAAAGCATAACTGAAAGAATGAGGTCCCAGTGTCTATCAGTTTAAAATTTCCCAGAAGTTTATCCTTTGTACCTATACAGTGTCTTGTTCTTTTTCCTGAGTACCCCAATGAAAAAATTTCCCACTAGTCTACTGCTGTAACCTCCTTTTTTTGCATGAGGATGGTTTGAGAGAAACAGAGAGAACAGTTAGTTGTGTTTTTGCATATGATTCATGCATATTTATAATACAGTTTGCTGAATTTATAATTTTGTCTTTCAGAATTGAGCTGATATTTAAAAAATAATAATAATAAATTCTCCTGCTTCTACAGCTATCTGGATTCCAGAAAAAACACTCAACTTCTACTGTTCAGATTCAAATCAAAATTCAGTGCCGTCAATCCAGAGGCATTTGCTTTTTTTAGAGCTCATAAGCAACTCTGCAAGCATGTAGGCAGCAAAATCATAATGCAGGTTTACTCCAACTCTCTATACTGAGGTTCTCCCTACCTTTTAACCTCCCTAAAATGGGAAGGGAGGAGGAATTATAGTCAAGGTCTTCTGCGTGCTCTTCTCAGCATAATGAGTCCTCCTCCATGTTCATTTAGTTCATCCCCACTATAAAAATTACTTTTTTCAATCAAAGCATTGTACTCCTTCCAAAGACATTAAGCCAAATGAGAGAACATGAGCTGAAATGACAAGGACAAGCTAGCTCAGCGCAAGGCCAGGGGAGTTTCTAAAGTGAATAATTGAAAACGAATACATACTAGGACTTTGCCCAAGGACTCTCAGCAAATTGTTCCCACAGAGAACCTGATTTTGGATCAGGATAGGAGAAAAATTAGATAGTGAACAAGAAAAGTCTCTACCATTTAGTATGTTGTTTTGTTTTGTTTTTCTTGTTTACTTGCCATGAATAGTTCTGCTCATTATTTGTGGGGTTTCAACTGTTATGTGCTCAAAACCCAGAGAAACCTCAGAAATCAGAATTAAAAAGCTAAGCTCAGTCTAGAACAAAAGAAGGGAATTGGTCATCTCAGAATGAGAGTTATAGGAATAGTCATGGGGAATGGGTGGATTAATAAACAGAAAATCAAAGGCATGGTTAGGAAGAGCATGTCTGATGCCTACACTTTGCCAGAATTAGGAACTTACCTGAACATCTGTGGTAAATGCCTACACAAAAATTAAGACTCACATATCAATACTGCCTCTTGGAATCAGGTGTCTAATTTAGGTATTAGCAAGTGGATGACTGTTTCATTTTTGGCAAGCAGCAGGGCTTCCTTCTTTTAAGAATACAGAAGCAAGTTTACATCAATTGCCATGAGAACTAGAGACCTAAGTTACCTCAGGCTACCTTGGCTCACCTAAACCGAGGGGATTCAAACCCACATCTATCGCATCCCAGGACAGGGCTATTTTGCAGACCTAGGGTATGCTTCTCTGAACTCTTCCTACTGAAGTCTTGCTACTGTCCACAACCAAAGGCAATTTTCCTAGGATAAAGGAGGCAGTAAACAAAAAAGTACCTGACTCTGTGGCTTTGTGGTTAGGGCTTTACACAGGCATCAGCAGTAATCTGTATTTTCAGTGTAATAGCGTTAAAAAAAAAGGAAAGCATCTCTATTCTAAACTAGGCAAGTTGGGACTCTACCTTTAAAACACTGTTTAATATGAAATTTAATTGCTGTGCAGAGCTGGTGTAAGGTTTATGGAACACTTTGTGTCTAGTGTTTCTATGGCTACCAATCACTGCATATTTGAAAGTGACCCTTCATATTGTATACGTCGAAGGATGAAACTAGCAACAAAGGCCTAAACACATTTCTGAAATGACAAACCACAACTTTTCCAAGAGCCATTATAGGCTGTTGTGCCAGCTAGCTCTCAGGGAATTCTTTTACATACCTAAACTGATAATGAAAACATTTATATACTAAGAAAACTCAGCCCATGCATTGAAATTCCAAGGAACTGTTTGTCTCGTTAGAAACAAAAGCACTGCATTTTTATTGAGGAAATTAATTTGCCTTCATTGAGGATAAATGATTTAACCGCTGGATGTGCCTTTTTTCCCCGTTTAAGAATAAGTATATACGTTCACAATACTTCAAAGGATAGTTGTAGTATTGGGTTTTTTTCTCATTATTAGTTTTAGGAATCACACTGTGTGGCGCACACATTGGAGCAAGCATCTTCTGTAGCTGATGGAGCTTTGTGCGGTACGGCTCCCTGCAGCCACACATTCAGGTGTTGAGGCTGAGATCCATCCCAAAACTCGGCATGCGCTACTTGGCAGTCAACACCATCCCTTCCTACAAAGCAACCTCATCCTCTGGTTAAAAAGGAGGCAGGATAGCCTGCTAGCTATCATTCTGAGGTGATGTGTGATACAGATTTTCCTGCAGCTCCTCCCTCATCAGAAGTTAGTTCAAAAAAATTTCTGTTATTCTAACATTTTCATAATGAAATTATCCATATTTGGATTGTTTTATTATTTGTGTTGTTTTATACACCAAGATATTTCTAGATTGACAGAAACAAAGACAAAATAAAATAAAATAAAAAGTTAAGCTTTAGATATTTTTTCCGCCACTGTCTTTCCTTTTATTTTTATTTTCTCAGAAGACTTTTCACATTTGAAGAATGTTTTTCTCTGACTATAATTGAAGATGAATTGTGAAGACCTTTGTGAAACAGAATTACATTTTTCTGTAGTGTTTGATTTCAGACATTATTATCTTTCACACAACAGCTGCAACCAAATCCTGTTGACTCACAACTTAGAAATCTCTAACTTCTAACAAAACTTTGTTTGTTCTCAGTCATTCAATACAAGTGTCAGATTTTCCAGTACTATGTTCATTTAACAGAAGTAGGAAATTTCTGTTTTTAAAAAATATATTCTACAAACATTGCAGTCCTTTACCATGAAATTTCCAGCAAAGATCATTCTAATCAAGGTCTTCACATTAACCTTTTTTCTATTATATTTTTTAGTGTTATAAACCTGAAACAAGTTATCCCTCTCTTAATAATGAGACACCAGCTAGTGTCCTGTCTTTAGGATTATCTTTTAATATATTGCTTTATAAATATTCAAGAACATTTGTTTCAGAGTTGTCAATGCAATGGAGGGAGATAGATAATGTTGTTTTTTAGCAAGTGACATTCTCCTCATCTTCTATTTACTCAGTCCTAAATAGATGATAAACTGATTTTCTTATATCTCACTCATATCATCAAACATACTAGCCACATTTCTATAAACCCAATAAGGCTTAATTTTTGCTAAAAAATTGCAAAATTCCACAATCACAGAATCACTAGGTTGGAAAGGAACTTCAAGATCATCAAGTCCAACCATTAATCCAGCGCCACCATGTCCCCTAAAGCATGTCCTGAAGTGCCACATCCACACATTTTTTGAACACTTCCAGAGATGACGACTCCACCACCTCCCTGGGCAGCCTGTGCCAATGCTTCACCACTCGCTCCGGAAAGAAATTTTTCCTAATATCTGATCTAAACCTCCCCTGGTGCAACTTGAGGCCATTTCCTCTCGTCCTATCACCGGTTACTTGGGAGAAGAGACCAATACCCTTGTCGCCACAACCCCCTTTCAGGTAGTTGTAGAGAGCAATAAGGTCTCCCCTCAGCCTCCTCTTCTCCGAACTGGACAACCCCAGTTCCCTCAGCCGCTCCTTGTAAGACTTGTGCTCCAGACCCCTCACCAGCTTCGTTGCCCTTCTCTGGACAAGCTCCAGCACCTCAACGTCCTTCCTGTAGTGAGGGGCCCAACACTGAACACAGGATTCAAGGTGTGGCCTCACCAGTGCCGAGTACAGGGGCACGATCACTTCCCTACTCCTGCTGGCCACACTATTGCTGATACAGGCCAGGACGCTGTTGGCCTTCTTGGCCACCTGGGCACACTGCCGGCTCATGTTCAGCCAGCTGTCAACCAGCACCCCCAGGTCCCTTTCCGCCGGGCAGCTCTCCAGCCACTCCTCCCCAAGCCTGTAGCATTGCATAGGGTTGTTGTGGCCGAAGTGCAGGACCCTGCACTTGGCCTTATTAAACCTCATACAGTTGGCCTCTGCCCATCGATCCAGCCTGTCCAGATCCCTCTGCAGAGCCCTCCTACCCTCCACCACATCAACACTCCCACCCAACTTGGTGTCATCTGCAAACTTACTGAGGGAGCACTCGATCCCCTCATCCAGATCATCTATAAAGATATTGAACAAGACCGGCCCCAGAACCGAGCCCTGGGGAACACCGCTTGTGACCGGCCGCCAGCTGGATTTAACGCCATTCACCACAACTCTCTGGGCTTGGCCATCCAGCCAGTTCCTCACCCAGCGAAGAGTAAACTTGTCTAAGCCACGAGCCGCCAGTTTCTCCAGGAGAATGTTGTGGGAGACGATGTCAAAGGCTTTACTAAAGTCCAGGTAGACAACGTCCACAGCCTTTCCCTCATCCACTAAGTGGGTCACCTGGTCATAGAAGGAGATCAGGTTGGTCAAGCAGGACCTGCCTTTCACAAACCCATGCTGGCTGGGCTTGATCCCTTGGTTGTCCTGCAGATGTCCTGTGAGCACTCTCAAGACCAACCGCTCCATAATCTTCCCTGGTACAGGTGCTTCTCTCTTCTGGTCCATTTCCCTCATAAAGCAGGCTTCTGGATCTTTGTGTATTCCTCTATTTTTCTATTTTCAAATATAACTTCAGAAAATGTTAGTTACTTTCAACCCAATTTAATACAGGGCTAGAGTCCTGAAACAGAAACTATTTTTCTAGAGATATTTTTGAGAAAGAAACAACAACAGCAACAATAATAAAAAACCCACCCCCAGTAACAGCTCTTATCTTCTTAGATAATAGCATCAATTCATTAAAAGATACAGACCTATATGAAGTGCAATACCATCTTTGTCATTGATGAAACCCTGCACAATCAATGAGTACGTTGATTAAAATATTGCTAAATACAGTTACAATTTAACTGAAATCATGAAAGTGTCTTGTCTGCTCAGACCTAGACTTTGATCATAGCCGTGACCTACATGTTCAACCACCACATGTCCAGTAATGCGTTATAACTTGACTGTGACATGACAGGTTGCATTACTCAGAGCTTGACTATTTGTCTGAGTGTCACTGACCATCTTCTGCAGACATGCCAGGAGTCTAATAATTCCCTCATGACCCTATTTCTGGTCATGGGTCACTCACATTCACTGTACATGTTCACCATTTTCTGTATGTAATTCAGGGTGCATGCAACTGGATTACCCAGGACTCTTTCTGTTCATTCATAGTGTCTCTTTGCCCACTGTTACAAGTAGAGATTTTCTCATTCGCTTTTGTTGTTCTGGCAATGGCAAGGTTTCACTGTAAATAATGGTGATCAGCTACATGCTGTAGTTGCAGGAATGAAGATCTAAACGGACTCTATCACTTTATAAAAATAACTGCTGGCAGCCATTTTTTCCTCCCATCTATTCACCCAAGAGGTCTTAGGTGGTGCTTCCATTTCCTGCACAAATTTTAAATGAGAGAAGACATCACTAAATCAATTTTCCCACAACCGCACAAAATTTGGTGGTTTATGTTATCTTAACTCCTTTAACCTTTATCAGATAAATCCTTTTCTTTTTATGTATCAGTTATGGTAACTTGAATTGGTTCATATTCCAGCTCATCAAGAAACATTTTTTTCCTTCCTCTTTCAAAAGGAGAAAACTGCTTGTAGTCAGGATCCACAAACATTTTGTCATACCCTCAGTCATGACACACCACAGCAATTTGTTGTCGTTGGTCAAGTACACAGCTGAGTCAACGGCTAAGACTGGTTCATATCTCCAACACCCAATGGATACCAAATTGTTTCTCTTTCTGTCTTCATCATCTTGAAGACAGTAAGCTGCTTGGGCAGAGCTGTATACCTGTAGAGCTGGCAGCAGCGAGCATTTCCTACAGTCTTGGTAGTATAAAAACTCTGCTTTGTCTTTACTCATTCATAGAAGAAAATTTCCTTTCCACAATTCCACATTTGGCAAAACCTAGTTCCACCTGATTTTAATCTCTCTTGGGAAATTACAATAAATTACAAACACGGTGGTATCAAAGAACCCTCAAACCCATTCATTCGTTTCCCCAGCTGACTGTGAACAGCTGGAAATGAAGATCTACGAAGTATGTGCAACTGCAGCGCAATGGCAGCATTTTTTTGTGTTATGTAAACAAGATGATTGATTATATATGGACAAATAAGCTTCCCTGTAAACAAACTAATCATAGGCTTTAACCATGTTGTGATCTTCAAAGGTACTTAATATGAACAACCTATGAATCAAAACACCAGGTGTTGTCTCCTTATCTGTGGGTTTTTTTTTTTTTTAATCTCCATTGCAGTCATGAGAGACCTGCTTGGACATATATCACTCTACACAACTTGAGACCCTGATTCTGTCCCTGCATTTTGGGACTGTCTCCTTTAAAGGAGACATTTTTTTCCCTGAGCTACAGAAAAGCAATCAAGGTAGGCAATGCATGGGAAAAGGGTGACACTTTGTGGCAATACAAGAGAATTAAGGTCCCTTCATCCTTTTATATTTCATTCTTTTTGTTATCTATCTTCCTGATATCATAAAAATGTAAAGGTGACAGAAGTAGAGTGGACCTTGAACACGATTATATATAGTTATCATTAAAAACAAAGCAAAACTTCTAAACCAACAACATGAGAATGATTTTGAGGACATGCTTGTGAAATAACAGCTAAGCAAGTGTCCATAAAGGTTACCACAAGCTTTGTTTAAAGTCCATCATATTCTGTTCAGGCACATTAGCAAAAGTTAATTTAGGAAATAAGACTATAGGGAATATTTTGTGTCTCCCAAAATCAAGTTAGCTGCTTTCCTTTCTAGAGAATACTATTTCCTAAACAACTTCTTGCGATCTCAGCCACTCTCACCAGATCTTTCATCTTATGAAAATAAAATGGGAAGTTCAGTCTTTCTGCAGAAAACTTTGTCTATAGCCCATAATTACTAAAACTCACCAATGCCCAAAGCCAGATTTAGCTATTCAAAAAGGGGACATAGAAAGTCTGATGTTGCTTTAAAAAACAATGTACCATACAATGAAAATAATGATGGTTAAAGAAAATTATCAGTCCTCTACAGAACAAATAAAATTTTATAAGCCACATCATGACTGCATTTGGATTGCCTATTATTCTACATTTGTAGGAGTTATGACATGCCAACAGTATTGAAAGGAAGCGATAAGCCTTTCAACTACTTGCACTCTTCCTGCACACATCTTCTTTTCATCAGGCCAATGCACTAAATGCTGTCTCCAGGCACCAGAGTGTCTGTAGATATTTTCACTTTGGTACTAAACAAATCCACGGGTGAGTCCTACCCCACCTCACTTGGTAAGATGATCTTCTTCATCCTGGAATGCTACAAGGCACATACATTAGATACTAACAGATGTAAACAACATTTCAGCGAAAAGGTATCTTCCTAGTTCCTTGGGCCACTGGTAGGACCACCTGACTTGCTTATGGTGCAGTTTACTTCACACCGTAACAGTGTTACATGGAAATCTCTTTTGGCTCAAGTGATAGAAATGTCTCTTTATATATATATATATATATAAAAAAGAAGTTGGTGCCAGTGGCACTGATAAAGAGAAAGCACTCATGCTAAATTGATTTTTATGAGTCTGTTCCTTCCAGGAATAATACTTCACACTTTGCTTCACAACACCCATGAAATTAGTGGTAAGTCCATTTTGCAGGGAGAAAAACTTGGATGCAGAGTGGTTTTAAATGCATTTTACAATTAACATTGTGGAAAGAAGCAGTAACTGTGAGTCCTGCCTTCAAGAGCTCTCTTTTAGCAGATTGTTAACTTTTTGCTAGAAATAAAAGAGCATTTGCATAGCTTTCAAGAGCCAGACTGGGTCATTGTAGCAGACAATCAGACACCAGGCAACGAAGTAATGCGGAGCACAAAATCAGGGGTGGAACAGTCACCCCGTCAGTAGGTACACCCATGGAAGTGTTAATATTGCTGGGAAAAAATCAAAGGGAGATTAGGTGCCATTCAATCCAGGTAACTTCAGGCACTGGCTTTAGCCTGCTGAACCCACCGACTGGCTGATTTCCCAGGGCTCTCTCTTTTTAGTCAACGGAGGAGAGGAGGTCCCAGGAGGGAGTCATTCCGCGATCCCAGGATTATGTCTGAGTTTAATTCAATGACTGTCTGTGTTGAAGTACGGGAACATTTGATCTAGGTATTTAAGTGTATGAACGGTTTCAGGCTCTGAGTCCCAGTTTGCCACAGGGATTTAAAAGACCGTTTATTTCACCTCCTTGCCCTGAGGCATGATTAGTTACACACCTACTTCATTCCTGACAGAGGCTTTTCCAATCTGTTTAAGGACCTTCAGTGATGGAGACCTCACAGTTTCCAGGCAATCAATACCAGTGCTACATTGGGAAGGTTTTTCTGTGGTGCAGTTCAGATCAGAACTTCACATGCCTGTATTTACGTGTCCACAGAACAGGCGTGTCTTCTCATGAGCAAGGTGTCTAAGCTCCCACTGCCATCAGTGGGGAATCAGGCAATTTTCATTTCAGTAACTGAAGAAGCTGTTGTCTTTCTTCAATTGCTTTGCTTTGTAGGCTCCTGTTTGTTTCTGCTACAGTTGTCTTGATTTAATTTTAATTAAATTATATTTAACTTTAATTACTGCACACTAGTGGGTCCAAAACCTGAAGTTCCATCATTCCTTACACATTACTAGAACTGAAAGAGAATAGAACTAATTCATGTCTTTTAGAGGCTTTTGGGACTTCTGCTACTCAAAAAAAAGTTTTCTGTTTTTACCCTACAATCTGTTTGGCTTGGCTCATATTTGACCCACATTGTTTTCTAACTCCCAGGCACCCTTTCTATAGATCTGCTACAGTCATATCCCATCCTATAATTGTACAGTTGACTGTTTGTTTCTAAATGTAACATCTCATACTTGTTCCTACTCACTGAATCTCATTCCTGTTTTCTTGTTTTTCTTTTTGCAAGACTGTTTTACCAATTTTCAAGATTACCTTCAGTTCTATTCATGTCATCTAGTGCATGTTTTCTCTCTCAGGTTCATGTGATTGCAAATTGAAAAAAAGAAGTCTTTTTTTCATTGTTTATGTAGCTAATGAATGCATTGATCAGACACACGGTAGATTTCTGCAAAAGTCCACAAATATATTTTTTCTCTTTTGAAATTGATAGCTATTTTATGCAAATGGTTATCAAATTCATGTGATAGTGATTCTATGTTTTCATGTTTCCATTCCTTGTTTGTTAGAATCTTCTGAGAACATGAATCAAAACCTTTCTAAAATTAAAGTTTCTTTCCCATTATTTACTTTTATTATCTTAATCCAGAAGGCCTGAAACTCTGTCTTAGAAGAAAATTATAGTGGTTTGATAGAATGATACAATTTGGTCTTGTTGATTTGTTACTGGTTTCTTCAGTTCTTAAGGTAGAGATAATTACTAAAAATGTGAGATTATTTTAACTGGACATTTATCAGGACTTGGTAATGACTTCTTAATTTCTACTTTCCTATTCAAAGCAGAAATCTCAGAAATCTTATCCTTTCATCCGCAGTAGTAGAATTTCCAGACACCTGCTAGTCATTGACCTTTTACAGGGAAACTTAAGTACAACATTAACTTGAGTATCAAATCAAGGTTTTGCATTATGTTTCTCTTATTACTCAAAGAACGATTTCTTGTTACCCGTGATGTCTCTTACACGTTGCACTCCATATTGCTCTTTGGCCTTTCTAACTTTCTGTCTATATGTACATGTTATTTTATTTCATTTTATATTTATGTTCATCTTTATTAATCTCAGTTTGCATTTCTTGTTTGGTTTTGTATCTGAGTGTAAACTTTAACCACCTTGTTGTTTCATTCAAATACTGTCCTTTATGTGCAATGAAATTGTTTGCTTCTGTACCTGGTCTACGTTTTTTTAAAGACATGTTGCACCTCCTTCAGTCCTTCTCTCTTCAATCCACCTCTGGAGTTTTATCTAGAATGTATCTAACACTATTAATGATAGACAATCTTGTGCACAACCCTGTGCCTCTTAGCCTTCACTTTTTCCCTCTCCTCACCTCCCCTCCCCTCCTCTCCCCTCCCCTCCCTTCCCCTCCCCTCCCCTCCCCTCCCTTCCCTTCCCTCCCCTCCCCTCCCAGTTATTTGAAAAAGTTATGTGAAAGTTATGTTATTTTTCACAGTTATGTGAAAAAGAAGAAAAAAAAAAGTCTTGAATTGAACATATGGGGTGGCTGTCCAAATAATTCTTGATTTGTACAATCTATCCTGAAATGTCAGGATAATACATGCCCTGCTGGCAAAATATAAGGTAATTTTTGACTACAAAAAAACCCAAAATGCAGTTAAAAATTTCTAGCTTTTCTTCTGATTTGTTTCTGAACAAGTGGGTACCTGATGTTAACAAAGCAAGAATTCCCGTGTCACACTATGACTGCAAATTGTCACACTAGAACTTATGCACCCTGTGTAAATACGGGTGTTTAAATTATGTGGCTATGTCCCCAAATTCTTCCTTTAAGCAGTCTTCTAAGTTAAACACTTCAATTTGGACAAAGTTTAGACCAATGGTGTTGACCATGTTAAAAAACCCAATAGATACTAACATTTGCACTGACAGAGTGACTACCACTGTAAAGAAATAAGTAGCATATACTTAGCTGCAATGTTGACCAACATAAATTATGTTTATAATAGCAGATTTGCCTGCTTTTTACCAAATATTCATTAAATATCTACTGGTATAGGATTTGACTTGTTAGCCTTAGGCTATGTTTCCATGGCAGCTTCATTGCATTTCCCCTGCCAGCTGCATGTTTCCACCTTCTTCCTTACAAGACTTTCTGTAAAGGTTTTATGGTTTCATAATCCAGAATATGGATTATGATATAATAAATTAAAATAATACCTTCTGGTAAATTTAACATACTGACATTGCTTAAAGAAGGGTTCAACTAGAACAAGAAACAAGAGAAGGAAATGAATGGGAGAATGAGCCTGGAGCATGTTCCATAGGAAAAGGGCAAGGACTACGGCAGCCAGGAGCTAGATCTGCCACAGAAATACAGATTCAGAAAACTCAGAGGGTTCAGTTCCATTGCTGACGTTTAGACATCTTGTGCCATTTAAGATACTAGCACATCCTGCCTACCTTCCAGCTGCTGCTCCAGGAGAATATATGTACCCCATGGGTCCTGCTGTTGCCCCAGTGTGAATGTCTCAGGTACACCAGGGTATCTCAGAAAGCAGTAAATGCCCATACGTCAGCAGCTGAGTCATACCCGAAGTATGCAGAGTGCCCTTGTCACTTCCTAAATTACTTTTGTCTTCTGCAAGTATCTTCCAGGCACTAGTGCTGCCTGCAGAGCATGTGCCTAGTCAGAGAGAGCCTCAGCTGATGACCAAGCTACTGCTCACATGCCCAGCTCCAAATTCCTTCCCTCCACAACAAGAAGATCCTCGCGCTACAATAGCAGTGCATGATCCAACTTACCACATTTTTAGTGTAAAAGAGATTATAGCACTGACAGCAGAATGCTACATTCTCAACTGCATGTACTCAACACTGCTCACCTGGTGTGGAGATCTTCACGCAACCGCTACTAAATAGTAACCTTCCCCTGGCATTTTTGAAAGAAAAACATTTGCCTCCTTTCAGTCGTCTTACAATGAGCACTGTGAGCACACTCAGGAAATCTTATTTTATATTATAGGTGGATGTAGCACAATGTAATTGATAGTCTAAGCAGCAGCATTTACAGAGATCAGATGCATGTTCATGTTGTCAGTGCACTTAAAGAAGGAGTTGAAAGAACATCTCAGAAAAAAAAAACCAACAAACAAGACAAAAGGATCATTAATTGCTAAATGGAACATATTCGGAGTGAAAATCATGAAAAGGCTTAAATACAGAGCAGTGACATATCCTGGCTCCAGGAAATTTAGGTCAGCTTGCATATTATTGTAAAGAAATGAAGTGGATTTTGATAGATTTTAGTGATTTTTAGTGATTTTAGTGACTTTAGTCACTGCACCCAAATCATTATTAAATGCACATAACACTTTGTTGCTCTAGTTCTCTACGCTTTGGAGTAGCTCACACTGTGACCATGATATAATTTGACTCCTTGTGCATAGTCTATGCTAATCTCTTACTTCCTAAAGATATCTCTCCCTTTAACAGAAAAGGAAGCATTTTAAGAGCAAAATATGTGGAAAGTTTTTCCTAAGGTATTAGCTTCCTCTACATGTCTGATTTGTTGTAGTTCTGTGGCCTGTTACTTTATCTCAACCGTCAGGGTAAATATAGTCCGATTGCATATTGCTGTGACTCTGCAAGAGTTCTTCACACTCTGCATGGCCTATACCCTTATGGCTTTTTGTGGCACTTTTAATCCTCTGTCTGCTTAACTTGTGAGATCTGAGCCTGGCTAGGAGGTCACTCCCTCGACAGTAGACCTCTGAGGAGCGGTCAGGTGTCAGAAGAAACTTTTGCTGCCGGTTGTGAGTAACCTTGTACTGTTCTCCATCATTCCAAAAGAGGCTGATTCTGTGTGACACCAAAACTCTTCCTTCTCCTGAGTTGCACAGATGGATATAGGAACTTCTCAGTGTCAGATCCTGTAATTCAGACCTGTCAAATCTCATGCACTAAGCACCAAGTACACACTGTCGACTTCCTCTTCACAATCCCTTACTGCTCTATCTGTAGTTCATACATTAACAGACTGAGGCAATGTGGCTTCTTCCCTGTCCCATATGTCCATATCCTTGCAGCTGAGTCACAAAGCCAGAAAAAGGCATTGGCCCTGAAATATATCTGGGGAGAAAAGATGCCCTCAGATTCCAATGAGGGTTGTCAGCTTACTCTAAGGAGTTAGTTCCCATGGATGCTTTCCAGCCATATGATATGATAGGACAGACACAGCCAGAATCCCATTTTAGACTACTCCTGTATTTCATGAATTGGCTATGGATTAAGTATTTGAGAGATTTATATTAGTCCTTTTGTGGTGTCTATTCAACTCCTTTCTACTTAATTTTTAACGTGGCAACAATGAATGGGATTTGGCCACAGGCCTTATATGACCTGAAACAGAGACCACAAGATGTGCAATTTGTATCAAGTATCACCCAGCAAAGCAGCAGAGGAATAGGTCAGTGACGAAGCTGTTCTATGTGTGCTCTAACAAGAACAGGTAACTCAGGATTGATTCATTTATATAAACTCAATAAGGCCAGGGCAAAGTTCCTGGTCTGTATTAAAGCTCTGAAACTAGCAAGTTTCCCAGTCCATGACTGGGCACGGTACTGGAATACCACAGGCCAGTAATTATCATTAGGGCATGAATGATGTCACCCCAACTGCAGAAAAAGACACTTTAGTCAAGAGCATTTCATGGGATGGACATAAGCCATGCCTGTCATTTTCCCACAGAACAAGGAACAAGTCCTAGATCCTTTTCTCTGTGACCAAAGCAAAGGGAGAAATTAAATGTATGTTTCCTGATAATAGAGCAGAACAGAGTGAAGTAGGGACTCAGTTAGGGTTGTGTTATGCAGGGTGTGAGAACAGAAGAGAAGCTATACCTTTAAATGTTGGAATAATGGAAGAAAATGAAGTTGATATTGTCAATATAGTAGGCTTGAGAGCCTTCTGAGAGCTGTGGAAAAAGACAGATCACTGAGACAAACAGGCTGATGTTTTCCGGAATATTGGAACTGCCTGTATCTGAACTAGATAAAAAGTGGTAAGCAGTAAGAGGAAGAGACATCTTACGGGCTGTAAATATTAAATTGATACCCAGGTGCCAAATAAGAACTAAAATGAAAAATCTGCTAGAACCAATCAGAGCAGAAGATCTAGAGACATCAGGGGAAATTTAAAAAAATAAAATAAAATCAGAATTGCTGCGCTATTGAAATTCAGACGATACATTAGACACACGAGACAAAAGGGAAGATACACAAGTTACCTAAAAACAGACTCAGTGTTTTGATGTCCACAAGGCAAAAGATAATAGGGTTTACTGTGACAGATAGAAGGGCATTGGATTTCTTTTTCCAGAAGCAATAGTGAAAGCAACACTATGAGAAAAGACAAGACTTTGAAATATGTAAGAGACAATGTGGTAGTGGCCACATGGGTCTAACATTGCAGTAGATTCAGGAAGACATCAGAATTCACACATGGACATGTCAATATCTTCTTGTTGGTATTTCCAATTTCTCAATTAAGTAGAAGGTAAATAATATTGTTTGAGGAAGTATTTTTATGGGTTTTGGAGAAAAAAAAAAAGAAGAAAAGGTATTGTTTTATGGAAGACTGATGTGTATATAAAAAAAAAAAGGAAAAAAAAGTTGTCGAGATACCAGTGTCTGGACTAATGGTGAAGGTGAAGACAATAGTTTCCCTAGGGCTGTCAGACTACCACCTTGGAAAGAGAGGGAGATAAAGCAATGTTCTTTATTTAAAATGCCCTCTATGGAAACCTACTTTCAGTTATCACCCATATGGCAAGTCATACAGTAGTCTGAACTCCGAGAAAGCAGACAAAAAGGCTTTTACAATTGATTTTACACGAGTACTAGTAACACTAAGATTGCAATTCCTGTGTAAGAATGTTAACATATCTGTTGATACACACATTTTGTGGGATAAGTTTTGGAATTAGAAGGTTACGAACTAATAACTTCACAACTTATCTATCAGGCTCCAGATGCTTTTGAGACGAGATTTTGTTAACTCATCTTTTCTCATATTTCTTGAGATATTATGTACATGTCAGAAGGAGATTTATGGACAGCAATAAAAGTGTCAAGTACCTATGACAATCAATATTCGCATATTTTATACGGAATAAATGAGAGATACTCCTGAGAAATATTTTCATGTGTATATTATGTTGAAGTATTTTGACTACAGTGAATCAAAGCTTTCTGAAGTGGAGCTGTTCATTTAAACAATTCTTGATTAACCCTATTCATTACGGTCTAGTGCATGGTTCAGAAGTAACCAGACCATCTTTAAATTCAGGTAACCACAGTCATATTAGCCTTTGCAGTTTCATCTTAACATTATTTATTGCTAGCATTGTTTCTCCTGAGAAAGAGGATGCAGTTTGGTAGTAATTATAAAATAATTTTGTCTGTGGTTTAAGTTGTTCAGTTAGATACATACAGCATTTCAAGAAGAGAATAATTTCTTACAGGAGGTTTAAGGACTTGATTATACGCTTCCTTTAAAGGTATGAGCTTTCTGTACAGTGGGCACACAACCATGTCTGGCCTTTTTTCAGGGCTTTAGTTCATCAGTGTCCTGCCATTTTCTTTGTGGAAGCTATTAAAATCCTGCCCAGGTGATCCTGCCCAGCACCCTGTTGTGCAGACCCTCTGATGTTTCATTTTCTTTCTGCCACATTTGAAGCACTGTTCAGTCATGAGTCCTGTATCTGCTTTTGCTGATGTTAGGGTTTGGACAGCTTGCTTTGCTACTCATCACCCTACCTTAGGTGTCTGCATGACAGATAGTATGTTCTTTATGTGATATGAAACTTATGTGGTGTAAAACTGTCTTTAAATGCATACAATCCTAAGCCAACACATTTCAAGGATACTTGTTCTCAAGAGTTCAGCCATGTGCCAGACAACTTGCTTCTCTTTTGATTCCTATTAAAATGTGCACTACAGATGCATTTAATTAGCTAGATGATACCACAGGAGAGTGTTAGAAAATGTCTGGACCCTGACAAAATTGCTCCAAATGAGCCTTCTCTGGTCACTCCTTGTTTGTCCACACATATTCCCATTCTACCAGACACGGAATCAGCAAAGAATTTATCATCATCATCACTGATGCCACACAACACATAAACCAGCCTCGACACAAATCTGATGCTTCTTGATAATGAAGGTGAAGAGTAAGCTACGGGAAAAAACTGAAAAAAAAGCAATGAGTAGAAAATAAAGTACTTTATTGTTGTGCAGGAGACAGTGGAAATGCAATGTGAACAATCCAGAGTCATCAGAAAGCACTGGAGTAATCAGACCAGAAATGTAGCCAGTACTAAAGTGGTATCTCTGTAGATAGGACCTTCGATGTGGGGGCTCCTTTTTAGAAATTAGGGAAAGACAAAAATACAATATAATTTATGTCCAACAGGAAAATAATTCTAGAAAGCATGCATTTTGATAAGTGTGTGATATGTTGTAGAAGAAAATGTCAACAGGAACTCTTTAATTTTTCTTCAGTCAAGGAATTTTTATAGAAAACTTTTTTTACTGGCTGAGTATGTAACTTTTAACATAAACGTCCTCATAAAAATTTCTAAGGTATGATAATGGCTTTCCCTCCATTTGAAACCCACCCCAGGTACCTAAATAACTTTAAAAAAAAATTAGTCCCAATGTGACTCACCTAAGATTATATGAAAAACAAACAGAAACAAAAGTTAGAAACAAAAAGTTGTTTCCCTGATCCCTTGGTTAGCAGTTTAGCTACAGGTCTCATCTTTCCCCTTTAGAAATATGATTTAGAAGATGAAGAATCTTTCACTTGCTTGCTATAAGATGAAATCTGATTTCCCGATGCTATGGCCATTCCATATGTATTTGGTGATCAATGCACCACACACACATACACACACACAAACACAGCCTCACAAATTATACAGGAATAGAATATGATTTTAAAATTATAAAAAAATATTAGCCTGTATTTAAATAAGTCACTTGCTCCCAAGGGAAAATTAACCTCTAGGGAATAAACACTTGTGAAGAAAAGTTCTGCGACAGTAGCTGTCTCTTCAGTCCAAACCTCCTAATAAATGTCTGTCTTGTCTCTTACCCTGAGTCTCCAGGTTGGCTTTTAAAATCTCAGGCAGAGCACCAACAGTGCAATGGTAAACTAAACCATCCAGTCACTTCCACCCAATTAGACCTAATTTATACCTTCATAAAAGGTGAACTACAACATTCTGTTTTGGAGGCGGATGGATATTGACTCTGGTGCAGTAGCTGACCCATTTACGTGCCACCTTACACTTGGCATCTGTTACAGGATCCTGTCCTCAGAAGGATACAATGAAAAAGAAAAAAAGGTTCAGACTGGATGTAAGGAAAAATCTTTCCATCATGAGGACCATGAAATATCAGTTGTGCTGTTGCCCACCCTTGTAGATTTTCAAGACTAGGATGGATAAAGTTCTGAAAACCTGGTCTGCCTTCACAGATGACCGTGTTTCGAGCATGAGGTGGACTAGATGTTTTTCTGAGGTCTGTTCCAAGCTGAATTTTCCTGTAATCCTACAAATGAGGGTCACTAAAACCAGGAAACTAACCTTAGAGTTCTCTTTATTGCCTTTGACTATGTTCTGGGAAGATAAAGCATTCCCTTCATCTAAACTTATTTAGCATTTTGATGCAAGCTCAGTAGGAAATCTGTACACTTTTTCTGTTGGAAGCTGATGCACATGATAATTTGCTAATTCCTGTGTATAAGAGTGTATTTTCCCTAGCCCATCTCAAGATAAAAGTCGTAGTGAAAAAATCTTCAAGTATGATGAAGCAAGACATCAAGACAGCCATTGATGAGAGAAGTGAAGTGTTACTGAAGTGCTGACTGGAACAAACAGGTCTAAGATGAATTGTTATCTCTACCATAGTCCTCAAGTATGATGCCAGTACAGAAGCTTTTAAACGTCTCTACGTTTCATATAGCCACCTGCAAAGCAGAAACAAAACATCCTTTCTTCCAGTTTTACACAGAGACTCTTCATACAGGCTGTCTTTCCCCACTTGTTTGTATGGTACGTAGGGCATTAAAGTCTGTCCCAGTTCTGTCTGAACACTCCAGATACTGCTGTAGCACCCACAGCCACGAACCATGGGTAGAAAGAGGTGTTTGTCTCATATTAATAGAAAAAACCAAAGTGTTACTGTGACTTATCAATCTTTCCTTGTTATATTACCACATTTCTGATGGAGAAAAGTTTAGAAAATCAAAATAGCATTACCAGTTTGCTAGCTGTTAGCTGTGTGTAAATGCTACAGTTGTGTGTGCTACAGAAAAAAGATAGAAGGGGAAATAGGCAGGTAAGGGACAAGAAGGCCTACATCAGCCTATTGCTATCATCCACGAATAACTAGAATGATTACTGCTCTGAAAATACTATTTACGATTCAACAGAGCCTTTGTTTTTCTATTTGACCAAGTAAGTACATATCTTGGCATTAATGTAAATGCATATTAATCCCAGATTAGATAACACTATCATTCAGTGGTGATATACCAGAACTGTACAAAAAAACCCTGGGAGTATTTCAGTATTTTCTGTTACTACCTCCCTGTAGTTTTTCACAGTGAATAGAAGAATAGCACTGATCTTCCCTATTGAGGTTTGGAAATGGAAATAGGTCACAGAGCTTTGTGACCTAGAGGTGACATTAATTATCATTAGAATCAGAGAAGTGCACTGACAGGAAAATGCATGCTGTAATTTAATTCCAGAACCAGCACCTTCTTTAGATCTTTTTAGACACCTTCAACAAATTTTCTCCTGGCCCTGAATCTCTCTCTGCATTCTTTTAGCACTTTACTTTGTACCATCCATCAGAACATAGATGATACCTCTTTCTTCTCCCTTGCTTCCCTCTGGACGACCCTGATTTTCTTTTTCTCCATGGACTAAGACTCCTAGGAATTCCTACTGTTTTTTCACTGTGTGAAAGAATTCTACTATGAAAGAATAAACTTTAGCAGGCTTTTGGGCATAAGTGGAACCCCCTCACTTATCTTTAATGCTCACACTACAGAGAGTTACTCTTCCTTTTCTGAAGTCCATAGTGGAGAAGGTTATTCAGCACCCATTTGAATTCTCCTTAAAAGAAGTTTTCTTCCCACCTTTCTGAATCACTGCATTGTTATCTGAGCATGCCTAATACTGTATAATAGTACTGCGTAACAGTGATATAGGCCCAAACCAGTGTGGCTGATGTTTTGGACCTCTATCAAACTTTTGTGGGTGAGATCCTTCAAGAACGGACCTCTCAAATGATTAGTGGTGCTACAGTAGGTGTAATTTTGCATCATTAACCACATGAAGTTCAGCAAGGCCAAGTGCAAGGTCCTGTACTGGGTCGGAGAAGTCCCTAATATCTATACAGGCTGCAGGATGAATGGATTGAGAGCAGTCCTGTGGTGAAGGACTTGGGGATACTGGTGGATGAAAATGAACATGAGCCGGCAGTGTGCCCAGGTGGCCAAGAAGGCCAACAGCGTCCTGGCCTGTATCAGCAATAGTGTGGCCAGCAGGAGTAGGGAAGTGATTGTGCCCCTGTACTCGGCACTGGTGAGGCCGCACCTTGAATCCTGTGTTCAGTTTTGGGCCCCTCCCTACAAGAAGGATGCTGAGGTGCTGGAGCGTGTCCAGAGAAGGGCAACAAAGCTGGTGATGGGTCCAGAGCACAAGTCTTATGAGGAGCGGCTGAGGGAACTGGGGTTGTTTAGTCTGGAGAAGAGGAGGCTGAGGGGAGACCTTATCGCTCTCTACAAGTACCAGAAAGGGGGCTGTGGCGACAAGGGTGTTGGTCTCTTCTCCCAAGTAACCGGTGACAGGACGAGAGGAAATGGCCTCAAGTTGCACCAGGGGAGGTTTAGATTAGATATTAGGAAAAATTTCTTTCCGGAGAGAGTGGTCAAGCATTGGAACAGGCTGCCCAGGGAGGTGGTGGAGTCACCATCACTGGAGGTGTTCAAAAAATGTGTAGACATGGCACTTTGGGACATGGTTTAGTGGGCATGCTAGACAGTTGGACTTGATGTTCTTAAAGGTCCTTTCCAACCTTAATGATTCTATGATTCTATAATTCTATGATTCTAAGATTCTATGATTCTATGAAAAGCTGAACATGAGCCTGCAGTGTGTGCTCGCAGGCCGGAAAGCCAATTGTATCCTGGACTGCATCAAAAGAAGCACGGCCAGCAGGTCGAGGGAGGTGATTATGCCCCTCTGCTCCACTCTGCTGAGACTCCACCTGGAGTCCGGCGTCCAGTTCTGGAGCCCTCAGCACAGGAGAGACATGGACCTGTTGAAGCGGGTCCAGAGGAGGCCACAGAAATGATCAGAGGGCTGGAACAGCTCTGCTGTGAGGACAGGCTGAGAGAGTTGAGATTGCTCAGCGTGGAGGAGAGAAGGCTCCAGGGAGACCTTCTTGCAGCCTTTCAATATATGAAAAGGCTTTATAAGAAAGAAAGAGAAAGACTTTTTACCAAGGCCTGTAGTGACAGAACAAGGGGCAATGATTTTAAACTGATAGAGGATAGGGTTAGATTGGATATAAGGAAGAAATTTTTTACTGGTTGCCCAGAGAATTTGTGGGTTCCCCACCACTGGAAGTGTTCAAGGTCAGATTGGATGGGTCTTTGAGCAACCTGATCTAGTTAAAGATGTCCCTGCCCATGGCAGGGGTGTTGGAATAGATGATCTTTCACTGTTGCTTCTAACCCAAACCATTCTACAGTTCTATGATTTTCTGCATTTGCAACTTCAGCAGCAAAATATTTCACTGTTCACTGAGTTACGTTGATTCTATGCCTATAACCATACTAAAATGGCATTGAACAGGTTAGTAAGACATTTATTTCTTGTTTGTGGGTTTCCTGCAGTGTTTAATGAACCACATGAAACCTTCCAGGAATTCAGCTTATTAGACAGATGAGCAAGAGTTGAAAAGGTAAACTCCACATCTAATTGGGGACCTGCATATCAGCACTGTTTATTTCATACCCTCTAGCACAAAGTTTTCAGTCTGTGCATAGATTATTAGAATACTGTTTACTGCTGCATCAGGTAGGCAAATCCAAAATGTTTCACGCAGAAAACAATGTGCAGCTTTTTCTCTACATACGCGTTCCTTGGAGTAATAAGTACTGCTGATCTATCGCCTGTATGGAAACAGAACTCCTCAGAGTCCAGTTTAATGAGTTGCATATGCAATACCCTACTAAAATCAAATACATTATTTTTGCACTCAGTAGTAATCTAATACCTTGTTGTTTTGACCTGTATTCCATGCGTGTTGTTTAGTGCATTCTGTAGGAGAGCCAAAGCCCGTGGTTAGTACTTAATTAATATGCTTCTGTTATACTCTCATTTGCACTTCAGTTAAAATCTCCAGATGCTGGAGATAAGTACATCCATGAAACCAATTGCAGTGCATATTCCAACCAGCAAAATAATGGCATACTTCTCTGTATAGGATAATATCCAGTTAAAAGCTCTCATCCCTCAGCACTTGAAAAATAAGTTACACTGTTTTAAAGTGATGTTGTGGATAATAATAGGTGGGAAGAGGGAGAGGGAAGAGAAGGGAGAGAGAAAAGAAGTGAGCACGGTAGGACTTTAGTTTGTCAAAAGTCTGTTGGCTTTTTTTTGGTTAATATGTTTTTACTAGGAACAAAATAACATCCTAAACCTCTAAGTTCCAATTATTTTTTTCCATTAAGATTGCAGTTATTCATCAAAACAGAACTAACCTTTGAGTTATGCAAGAGAACACTGCTTTGGGGGGGGGGGGGGTGTTTGGTTTTTTGTCGTGGTTTTTTTGCAAGGCTTACAATGCATTTTCCAGTGAAAGAGGGTTTAATGAGTCTGGGACCTTTGGTGTGTCTACAAGACTAACTGTTTCATTAATACAGTGGATTTCTGGTTTTGTTACTGACACAGTATCCAGCAGCTTCAGAAACGGGCCAAGGCTTCATTGTTCTAGGTATTGTATAAGCACAGGCAGGAAGGCATCCTTTCCTAGAAGATGTTACAGAGTAAAACGTAAGAGGTGCAGGCAAAGGTAGAGACATACAAACTCTCACAAAAAAATAGGGCCGTGATTACAACATACTAATTGTCCATCTCCTCTCTGAACTTCATGAAACAATAGTCATTAAAAAAATTAATCTCATGTTATGCACTTAGACATTTCCCAGACTTCAAGTTTAATTTAAATTTAAGACGCTGTAGAAATCAGTTAGATGAACTCGAAGAATTAGGCTCTATCTACAGTGTAAATTTGATTAGGATTAATAGTGTGATTTTGAAGTAAAACCCCAGTTCCTATTCAGTTCACACTAGTTGAATTCTTTTTGGAGAAAATAAAACTAGAAGCTCTGCTCCAGGTTTGAACATAACGCACACCTATACTTAGTGGATTCATAAGAGAAAACTATCCATTGTTTAACTGGAAACTTCCACAGGTGTTCCTCATATGGAGAAATGTGCAGTCTTCATAAGAATCACAGAATCATTCAGGTTGGAAAGGACCTCTAGAGGTCTCTAGTCCCACCTCCTGCTCAAAACAGAGTAATTCAACACTGAATTCAGACCATGTTGTTCAGGGCTTTATCCATGGCTTCATTTTCTTGATAATCTCCCTGTATTCAAAGGCTGTGTCTCCCCGAAGCTGTTATTCTCCAGGCTGAAAAAGACCATCCCTGTCACCCTTTGCTCACAGGGCAACTGTTTCAGTCCGCAGCCACCTTGGCGGCCCTCTGATGAATTTGCTCTTCTGCTTTCCTATCGTGAACGGACCCTGCCTCACAAACTTCATTGCCAAATTGGGACCAAAAAGTTCTTCTAATGCACCCAGCACAAGTCCTTTTCTACCCCACAGCTTCTTCTTCTTCCTTTCAGATATTTAGTATGTACTATTATTTCCAGCTCAGCCTTCACAAGGAGACAGAGGAGACTCAACTTGGTTGCTTAAGTGCACTCAGAGTGCCGTTTTGAATGCAGTAGGGTATCTTTGCTTCATCTCCAGCTGCTCTTCCAGAAGGCTGCTGATGGCCTGTAGACCCTTTCTCATATCACTCAGACAACATGGATGTTGCAGATACCCTAAAGTGTCTCAGGCAGAACTAGAAGCCTTTATTTAGACAAATAAATTGAAGCCCCAGAGATGCAATCAGTCTTTAAACTTTCTGATCTTTGTCCGATGAGACCACTAAACTGATGTGCGCTACTGAAATAAACTGAGCTAAATCTCCCTTGACGCAGGATTAAGCAAAGCTGCCTTCTTCCCAGTGAGTTATGGCACTTTTTTTCTCACAGCTTGCTAGGCCATCTGCAAGTAGGTATGGTCCTTTCATAAAAAACCTTTTGCAGGTAAAACTCCTCAGTTTGATTAATGCAATAATTTTTTTTTAAAAAGTCAGTTCTCTCCATTATTTATCACTAACTCTTTCAAGGAACACAAGAATGACTTTTCAAATCAAAGGACATTCTGTGAGTCTCTCTACCTGGATATTAGGTTTCAGGTGTTCATAAGGCAAGAGTTAGTAGGACAGATGCTGGGCCTTGAATCTCTGAGGTGGAATAATGTTCCTAGTGCCTTTAAACTAAACCAGAAGAAACAGATCTGCCTGGTTGATGCAGAGAAGAAAAACAAACCAGAAAGCTGGCATGATAATTTGTTGTGCAAAAGGGGGAAAGTAGTCTTCAGAGGTAATCCTTTGAGAAGGTGTATAGAGCCAATCAGACATCTGTCCACCCCTGCAAACCACCACAACACCAAGACTGACCGATAGCACTCTGCAGATCACTGCAAGATAGAGCAGGTCATTTTGAATAAGCTGTTTAAAAGCAATGGAGACAGAAAAGAACTAAGCAGCATTTTGACTGAACATTTCAAGGGCAGCTGAAGGACAGGGACATGTAATATGAAATATTCCTTCTATATATATTAAAAGTGAAATGAGGTGACAGAGAAACATCAGGATATCTGGTAGCTTCTCCAAATCAAACTACAACTTTGATCTGTGCAAGACTGATCCCTCCCTAATGCTTTTAACAGTCATTCTCCATTCGGGTATTTCAGAAAGCTAGATGTCAGACATTTCTTCCCAGAAAAGTTATTTTCGTATTCAACTCATGATGTCAAGTGACTGAGCAGAATGGTTAAGGGAATTGATTACTACTTGTTAACTCCATGGTTTGTTTTTCCCTCTGTCATTCATTCTTGCAATAGATAGGCAGACAGACACTCTATTTAGTTTTTAATCCATATATGTATTTTAGTAATATCTTGTACACTCTCATTGTCTCTACAAGTTACACTTACTAAGCAGATCAGGTATCATACAGACAGATAACTATATATTTAATATCCCTCGTTTTTCTTGATATTCATGCATAATTTACAATGGAAAAATATACAGATTTCAAGGAACTTAAAAATGGGGGAAAAAAAAAATTTCTAGGTTTAGTCAAGCAGCAACTTTAAAAATACACTTTCTAGTGTAGTTTTACATTAAAAAAAAAAAGTCATAGCCCCTTTGGGGCTTCAGTAATTCCCAAATAACACTAGCTAAAATCTAGTTCAAGGCTCCTTTTCAAGCTTATCTTTTAAGACCTCTTTTCTCTTATGAATGTTCTCTAACACTATTTTCTATTCCAAAGAATTATCCTTTGGGCTGGGTCCAGTGAGCCAAAGCTCCTCCAGAAGGTTATCAATAATTGACCTGTGGCTCCTACTCCTTTGTCTAAAAACACAAACCCACTAGCAATGACTGCAGCAAGGTACAGCCTAGAAATCAAGCCTTCCAGCTGGTGATAAGAAAGGAAAAGTCAACTCAGGGCTGCAGAAACCTTAATGCCTAAATTTCTGTGTGACAATGACATGATACCCTACTTCGTGTTGCGATAAAAAATGAATAGTGCTGAAGTTTCCTAGCACAGGTAACCTGTAGTAGAATAAGGACATATATGTGTATGTGTGTGTGTATGTTTGTGTGTGTATATATGTGTGTGTGTACACTCATATATATATATACGTTATTCATATAACAATAATTAAGCGACATCCTCCTCACTTTCCTCTCTATAAGCCTATTTGGCTCAGAAGGAAAATCACTGCTGAGAATGTGTCTTGAAATCAGACATATGTTTGTTGTCTTGGGATGGGAATTGACACCTCCATGGTGTTGTGGCTTAACCCCAGCCAGCAACTAAGCCTCACACAGCCACACACTCACTCCCTGCACCACAGGATGGAAAGGTAAAAATGAGAAAATTGGTGGGTTGAGATAAAGACAGTTTAATAGGTAAAGCAAAAGCCAGACATGCAAGCAAAGCAAAGCAAAGCAAGCAATTCATTCACTACTTCCCATCGGCAGGCACCTCCAGGAAAGCAGGGTTTCATCACGTGTTAACAGATACTTGGGAAGACAAAATGCCATCACTCCAAACGTACCCTCTTTCCTTCTTCTTCTCCCAGCTTTATATACTGAGCATGACGTCATATGGTATGGAATATCCCTTCAGTCATTTGGGGTCAGCTGTCCCAGCTGTGTCCCCTCCCAGCTTCTTGTGTATGCTCAGCTTACTCGCTGTTGGGGAGGTGTGAGAAGCAGAAAAGGCCTTGACTTTGTGTAAGCACTGTTCAGTAATATGGAAAACATCTCTGTAATTATCAACATTCTTTTCAGCACGAATCCAAAACATAGCCCCATACTAGCTACTATGAAGAAAATTAACTCTACCCCAGCCAACAGCAGCACATTCTCCACCCCTTATTCCATAACATTCACATTATGCTCAGGTCCACATTATCCAATACAACCTCATTAACCACCCCTCCCTTCCCATCCTTTGATATAATACACAGATATAATTCCCTTAGTCTATGGACTATGCCTGTAAAATGACTTTAAAATGTCCACAGAAGTCGATTGAGTTCATTAATCCGTGATTTTGTGCTCCATCTCAGGACAGGACAGGTGGTGTGTTGTGTGGAGTTACTGGGCCATCTCAGGCTGGGTCACTGGTGCACTTGCACCGCTTCTTGTAAAGCTTGTCCTCCACTGGTTCGGGTGGTTCCTTCTATAGTAATTCCTATAACATGCAACTCAAATAATGGGTTGCAACATTTTAAAGGTATTTCCATTACAATCTTCACCCCTGGGCCCTCTGAGCCAGGTTATAGGGTTTACATTGCAATGAACTCCTCCCCTTGCTCCTAGCCTGGCTAGCAACAAGAGGTTCTTGCCATAGTAGTTCCCATGCCACTCAAATGCCAGGTTTACAACAATTTAAAGGTATTTCCATTACAATCTCCACCCTTGGTCCCTTTAGACCAGACTGTCGGGTTTAACATTACTCCTCCCCTTGCCCCTGCTCCGGTTTGGACATATGCACAGACTGCAGTCCCTAAAGGTGTACCTGCTCCAAGCGGAGACTTACATATGAGCCAGTCTCTCCAGGGGTATACCTGCTGCAGCATAGACTTATCCACAGTCATAGTCACTTCAAGGTGCACCTGTTCCAAAATGGCCTCCTCCATGGGCCACAATGCCTTCAGAGATACACCTGCTCCAGCGTGGCCTTATCCACAGCCACAGTCTCTTCAGAAGTCAACCTGCTCCAACATGGTCTTATCCATGGCTGCAGTCCCTCCAGGGGTGTCCCTGCTCTGTTGTGGGCTTATCTGTGGCCACATGCTTTGAGATGCTCCAGCATGAGCTCAGGCACAGGCACTGATGCTTTGACACGTACCTTCTCCAGCGTGGACTTATCCTTGGGCCACAATCCCATCAGAGGTGTACCTGCTGCGGCACAGACACAACCATGGCCACAGATGCTTCAAGGTGTACCTGCTCTGGTGTGGACTTATGCATGGCCAAAGACGCTTTGGGGTGTCCTGCTCCTACATGGACTCATCCACAGGTCACAGCCCCTTTGACTCAAGTTCACACCAGAGTTCCAGCCTGTCCAGTACAGCGGCACAGAAATAGCAGCGATGCCCTGGCCATCTGCCAGCCCAGGCGCATCGCCATGGCTGTTATCAAAGTGTTCCCAGGCCCAGCAGAGGCAGACGATCCGCAGCACAGCAGCACGGCAGCAGCGAGAGCAAAAAGCAGCCACTAACGAGCACTGGACTTTAACACACAAAAAGGCAAGCAAGCCCCACAGCAAGCACAAGAGCCTGCCAATTAACAGCTCAACAGCAAAAACAGCTATAAATTCTTTCTCGTACATTCAGATCAAACCTGTTGTTAACTGGAACCCTTCAAGCCCCATGTTGGGTGCCAGTTATGACTGCTGTGGTTTAACCACAGCCAGATACTCAGCACCACACAGCCGCTCGCTCAGTCCTCCCAGGGCACGATGGGAGAGACAATCAGAAGGGTAAAAGTGAGAAAACTCATATGGAATATCCATTTGGTCAGTTGGGGTCAGCTCCCCTGGCTGTATATCCTCCCAACTTCTCCTACTCGCTGATCAGGTCGTGTGAGAAGCAGAAAAGGCCTTGACTCGGTGTAAGCGCTGCTCAGCAATAATGAAAATATCCCTGTGTTATCAACACTGTTTTCAGCACAAATCCAAAACACAGCCCCATACTAGCTTCTGTGAAGAAAATTAACTCTATCCCAGCCAAAAGCAGAACACGTGATTAGGATACTTTGGGAGAAGACAGAGGCTCTAGGTAACTGCTCATTAAAACAAAATAGCTTTTTAAAAACCTGGCTTTCCAAATAAATTTCCCTTTAATTCCCTGATGCCAGCAGATCTTTCCCTTGTGGTAAGTGCAGAGATAAATAAGCATGAAAATGCCTGTCTTCTAAGGAGAGCCTCAGAAGCAAGACTTGAGCTTGATACACCACCTCCGCTGCTTGATGTCTGGCGTCAATACCTGAATTTTCATAATTTTCATAATCAGCATTTGAGTCCTGAAGGGTCTGTAAAGATTTAAAATCAAGGGTTCAGGAAAGTCGCAACTGTGTATTGTGTGGAGTTGCCTCCTGTTTATCTTGCCTCATCACTGCATGCTGGAGCATTAAGCTGCTGCTGCTCTCTCCAGATTGAAGGCACAGCCATGTGACACTTCTTCAGAGTCCACTTGTGTTAATTGAGATAAATATTCTTTTGCAAGGTGCAGCTGGTGTTCAAGAAGCCCTGGAAGAGACATTTACTGATTTAAGGATGCTGATTTCTGATGATTTTGTTTCATGTTACAGGGGACTGGGGATGAAGCTTTTGGTGCTGTGTCAGTATCTGTAATTATGGCAGCGATCGGGGGCTCCTTCTCTCAGCAAACACATTTTCTAACCTGTGTGCTTGTGCAGCGGTACTCACGACTGCAGCTTTGTGGGTTAAACTCATAGTGCAGGCTAAGCTTTTTGCACGGAGGAGCATGCTCAAATGAAGAGTTGTGCTTAGGGAAAGCTTCATCGAATGCAATTGCTCCTTTCTTTAAAAAATAGTAACTTATGCATGACCTGATCCTTATTCAACTTAAAAGATATATCAGCGAAAGTGTCCTGTTAGTGCTGGGCTCTTACTTCTTGAAGTGGCAATATTTCAGCTCATGGCAAATAACTAAAGCAGTTTAAGAGTTTCCTACCTGATGCCTGACTGTCACCTGCCTTCCGGCCCCAAAATCTTATTCTAAGCTTCCTGAATCAACATGAATGTGGTTCATATTCCTTTGGAAAGAGAAATCTGTTTCAGACCTCATTCATCAGTCTATCCCTGTTTCTTCTTATAATCAGTACTAAACCTTTACATTGCAACTATCATTGTGCTTTCTTTCATGAATCACCTTTCAACTAAATGCACTGAAAATCTAGGTCACGAAAATTACCATCATCTGAAATTCATAAATAATTGTGAGAAAAAATCCAGTCAGAATAGCAGGAGAAGCAAGACTATAATTTTTTTTCCCTAATCTAATTAGGCATACAGAACACAAGAAGGGGAAAAAATTATTCCCAGATATTGTGAAACATATTCTGTTATTTCTTGAAATTATGTGTAACTTCCCATTGTTCTTCCCCCCTCCCTAAAAACCAAAAACCCGCAACAAACATACAGAAAATCTGTACTGCAACTAAGCAGCAGCTGAAGAAAAAGTTTGATTGAAAAATATTTTCCTCCAGTGTTAACCTCTGTGTAAACAGTGGCCATATCGAAGGTTATGTTGACTGTCTTCCCATATGTGAAATCAGCTGTGCAATGGTCTGTAGGATGAGTATGAACCCACCTGATACTTTTCATAACTGTAATTGAGAAATTGTTTCCACATTTGATTGTTTTATTTTAAATTATGTAAGGTTGCCATTTACTCTTTACTAGTACATGAGCAGGGGAAATTCAACAGATGGTGTCACACCAAGCAGGACTATCTAAGTTGAAACTACTTTAGCAAAAATTACATTTGGCAGCAGACACGGATACATTTTGGGGCATTAATGTTTTATTGTTGTTGTTGTTATAGTTTTCTTAAGGTTTCTTTCTAGATTTAATTACTATCTTAGTATTCACACAGCTTCCACAGTAATCTACCACTACTGCTGTATGCAGAGCAATTTTTCTTGCTCAAAGCCTGTATGTAGTCCATTCCAAAAACAGAAAGAGAGGTCTAGGTGATCAAGTAAGAGTTTTATTTTAAGGGGGAAAATTTATTCCACCATATTTCAGAATGTTTAATTTTGTGTGCTCCATCTTTGAATATAAGAGTTAGACAGATGATGTCTTGTCCATGTATGTGTCCTTGTAGTGGGTCTGGCTGGGATAGCAGCTGGTACAGAGCTGTTTTATCTTTGTGACCACCAAAACAATGATGATAACCCACTAATATTTTAGCTATTGTTGAACACTCTTTGCACAGCATTAAGGTCTTCTCCATATCTCACTTTTCCCACCAGTGAATTTACTGGGGGTGCACAAGAGGTTGGGAGGGGACAAAACGAGGCAGATGACCCAAACTAACTAAAGAGATATTCCATGCCATATAACATCATGTTCATCAGTAAAAAGCGAGAGAAGTGGGGTTTAGGGAGGTTAGCCATCTTTTGCTCAGGAACTGACTGGGATATGGTCTGCCCATGGGAGGTTGTGACTCATTGTCTTTGAATCTCACAACCTTTGGTCATCCAGGCTTGCCTTGATACTGTGAATGAGACACTGTCCAAAGCCTATGTTTTGTCTTGATTTGAGGTCTATTTGATTTGTCAGTGCTCAGTTTGGTTTTGAGATAGATTTTTACTGGTAGATTCATTAATGACATTAAGGACAGTTCTCCATGCACACCATTCCACAGAGAAAGAGAGAAATATGATGAAAAGTGAATGTCTGGGAGCATGGTACCTAGTGTATCAGGAGCAGTGGAAAGTAAAGGACAAGAATTTAAAAATTTAAGATCTCCTTATATATTAAATTAAACAAAAGTTTTTGAAATTACCATCTATTGGTGCTACCAGAGGGAGGAAAGATTATATCTTAACTACAAATGTGCCTGTTGTTCTCCAGACTCCATCAAAGGAGTAATAAATAGTACTGATTTACTCTCTGAATTCTTGAAATTATAGCCAAAATGAGTATCATGAGAGTGAAAAAAGCTGTTCTTATTCTTCTGGGTAACTTTGAGGGACACAGTGGTGGTGAATGAACCACTCACCATGTCCATCTGTCATATATTCAGGAACAGCTGAAGCTCAGTAACAAGCAGGATTCAAATTCAAATTATATTGTTTAGTGTCCTTACTCTACTGACATTCACACAGACTGACAGGGTAAATGAGATCTGCTATCAATCCATTAGTAAATTCTCTGCCTTGACCGTTTTTTTTCTGAAACTGCAGTCGTGCCCAACTTATAAATATAAATGTGTATGTGTGTTACGTAAAACTGTGTACAGCAGAAATCCCTTCATCAGAACAGTCTCTGATTCGGGGTACATCTGCTAGCCCACTCCCAAAGAAGGTCCAGGCTCCTTCATAGATAGGAGACGAGGCTACAACTATTCTTAGGGAGAGCACAGGAAATGTTCCTTGGCACTAGAAACATAGTCATGAGTACTGGTACAGCAACCCTTCGCATAGTTTGACTTCCTTCAACTAACAATGTCCCAAGCAATTCCCAACCAGCACTCCGGACATAGCACAGTCGGGAGACTTCCCAATAAACACTTTGGATGAAAGCACATGATTCTAGAGAGTAATAGTGTTTAACAGGACAGTCACAGGTTATTCCATGACAGTTGGCCTTGCTGCCAGAGAAGACTATCAATAACGACTGTTTCATTTACTGAAGTCCTTTAAAGTCATTCCGCTGTTTTCAGAGGGTATGGATACAAGCTGTGAATGAAGCAAAACACTGCTGGCTCTGTAGTGTGTATAACGGCACCTATGCAGTCGGAATCAAAGGCTCTCTTGGTACTCTCCGCAGTGACTTAACTTCTCTTAAGTGACTTGAGTTCAGATAAGTGAAATCATTATATTACCTTATATTCTCTGTGGATTTGTTTTTGGGTTTGGGGTTTTTTTTTTGTTGTTTGGTTTGGTTTTGGTTTGGTTTTGGTTTGTTTTTTATAAGCACACAAAGAAAACAGTTTCTGACATGTTCCACATTATTCCACTGAAGTTGGCCCTGATTTCACTAGGAGCACAGCTAGACCATAGTGCTGAACACTTAAGAACTTCTTATTTTGGATACCTTAGTGGCATCTTGTTTGAAACAATCTCTGCTCTTCTCTGAATAGTTTCCTCTGCTGTTTTTCCAGTCAAAGGAAGTAACTTTGAATCAAATGAGCCTTGTAAAGGAAGAGATAAACAAGTTAACACACTTTTTCTGTCAACATGAATGGACATGAACTGCGTGTCCCCCATCTTTATTACTTTTTATATCTAAATGATGCTATACAGCATATTGTGTCTTTCCATTTTTACCACATATTCTTTATCACGATGTTTCATGGAAACTGCAGATATTTCAGCAGAGGAGAAAAAAACAACAAACCATAGTGCTATATTTAATCAGCCTTGAATGTATATTTTTCTATTCTGTTAAATAAGTGATAGTGTTTTTCTCTAGGCTAGTGAATAAATTGCATATTTATTTTAGTATAATTTGTCTTAGCATAGAAGGAAAAGTAACACATATTTGAGCAAGGTTATGACAGTGGTTACTGTGAAAGCAGGTTTCTTTATCTAAAGTAATCTAAATTGGAGCAAGGCTGTAAGTCAAATAACAAAGAAACCTGACATAGCTGTGATATACTTAATTTATTTTCTCATTAAAGAATGATACAATGTCCTTAAGAGATAGTAATTTTCTGAGTATCTCAGGGGATCAGATTAATACGGAACTAGTAGTAAAGTGCTTAAATGGACTCAGTCAAGACCAAGTGAAATCCATCCTAGAATTATTAGAAAGATAGAAAGAGAAATTACAAAACTCTGTTAGTGTAGAGATCTGTCTTCTTATTCAATATGGAAAAAAAGGGAGGAGACATAAAGTGAGCTTTTCCTTCTCCTTGTCAACTCTTCACCAGTTTCCTGGAAGTCCTTGGAAAGAGGAATATAATTTTAATTTCCTTTCTAAAATAATCCCTGGACAACATGTTTATTTATTCTCCTTACTAAAATACAAGCAAGTCGTATAACCTCTTTGTACAGAAGGATCTCTCGTTGTTAAACAGCGCTAATGAAGTTTACCTGTCGCTCAGGAAGGGTGCCATGAAGACATAACTAGGTTGTAAATGGTCTATAGGCCTCACACCAGCTGCCTGACCACATGCAAATTTTGCCTTGATGTTTGTCAAAGCAGCGTGAGTCTGGATGGAAGGCAGTGTGCCAGGTACGGTTATGTTTAACACTTCAATTAGAAGAAAAGATTTTGGCTTCACAGAAGGAAGAAGTCTGCTTTTGTAAGAAGGCCACATGTTCTTATATTTACTTTGCGGAGCAGATCCGTACATTTTTATAGAATCATTATTGACTATTTTAGTGATGGTTGTATTAGAAGAAACATAAATACTCACAGTTTTATGGCCGTAACTGCAGCAGGGAGCTACTAGTTTCCAGAATTTTTTTTTTTTCCATCCACATTCTTGCCACTCTGTAATGAACTCTAAGCCATTTTCCTTCCATCCCAAATTGCTTCTGTGTCTCTTTTTGTCCTTGGTTCTAGTATAAACCAGGGACAATGCCACTGTAGTGTAAAATCATAATCAAATCCATAAAAAGACTGGAAAGCAATTCCAGAAAGCAAGGCTGGGATGAGAAAGTTCTCATCAACCATCTACTTGTGAGCTGAGAGGTAGACCATAGCTTTGCTACAAAATGCCATCCTCCCCTGTTTCACAAATCTATAAAACCTCTCACTAAACAAATTCCATTTGTTCTCCTCTGTGCCCTTTAATTACCCAGTACTTTCCCATTAACTTAATTATTTAAGTACTTTTCACTCCCATGCTGTTGCATGTACAGATGCTATGTGTATAATACATCAAACCTGCATAATTGACTTACATTTAAGTGTCACCAGTTGTGTAATGTTCTGTGTGTGTTTTGTATTCATGATACCGTGAAGAAATGAAATGCTTTGTGTTAGTAAACAGAGCTCTGTTTATTGCTACTGAGAGATGGAGCAATTTGGGGAAAAAAACCACTGCTGCTATTAAAAAACATGGACTTGAGGAAACGGAAGCAGTGATAACCACTCGATCATCTGTAACAGCATCATTTTAAGCTGTAAATGTTTTTCTGCTAAAACCGTGGGAAAACAGTAAGGACATATTTTGAGACTGACATTTTTCTGTATTTGAGAGTGTAGCTGCACACTTAGCCAGGAAACCACATCTCTCAGAAGCTCAACAGAATTGAAACATTAGTGGCTATGTATTTCTTAATTACTTGAAGTCCTGAGTGGCCTGCTGAAAATTAAACCAACCAGAAGTACTTAAAAGGCAAAAACCACAAATCAGCAGCATCTGAATCACTTTCCTGAGATTTGTCTTTATCTTCCATTTACCTTACCCCAGTGTTGGGATTAGGTGTAAAGTCTCCAGACAAAGCCAGAATCAACTGTAAGGCCTTTCGGTAGCTGAGGTCCCAGGTATCAAATGCTGTTTGCAAATATCTCCACAATATTTCTCAATGAAATAAATGTAGTGAGTTTGTCACCTTAACTTTGAAGTTATTACTCAACTATGTCTGGCAAGGCCAAAATGAGTCAGGGGAAATGTCCTTCTGAGACAGGTCATCTCTGTGCACTTCCCCTGGGTAAATTTGCCTTAAAGGCACGTTGATCAGTAAAGGTTGGATAACTCAGGTATAGCAATGAGCTTCCTCTCCCACAGCGCAATCGCTCACCAGATGCCTTTCCCAATGAGATGGTTATGGTTATATAGGAACACTGTCTAGCCGAGCCCAGCAGGGGCTATTTGATCAAAATACTGTAATTACATTTTTTTGTTTCCACTCTATATCCGCAAACTGAATATTGAGTGAGATTAGATCTATATGGCAAAACATATCTCCATCGTCTAAATGTCTGTAGCTGAGCTAGTTGCCTGGCATCCCACCATACTCATTGGAGAGCTAGTTCAATAAAGTTAGCAAAGTTTAGGGTACGAAACGTCTAAAGTAGACGCCGATGTTTGGTCAGAAAAACTGTACATAAAAGCTGCGGTCGACAGTTCTTCATGAAGTATATTGCCAATCTTGGTCAACAGCAAAACTGCAGACATCTAAACTGTAGATATCATGTGCTCAATTCTGTTGCCTAAACAAAGGCATTTAGTGTCATATGAGATGAGATGCTGTAGTTATCCCTCTTGTCTTCTACAATATCTTAGCTTTCCTATGTGTCTTGTGTGTTATATGCGAGCTCCGTGCAGATAGCTCTGATACTTTAAAGGGTTGAAACAGAGACATATGCTTAGGAAATGGAATCAAACTTTTAACCTTTTATTGAATCTCACTCATGAGAATTTGAGTTTCGGTTTGAATAAACCTTAGTGAATAGCTTTGTCTGAAGAAATAAAAGAAAAAAAATACCCTGTTACATTGAATACCAGTTTAAAAAAAATAATTTAGAAAAATAACCAGTCTTAAAAGATTTTTAAATTGGAAATTAAGGATGAAAATCAAATTAAACCTTTAAAGAGTTAGATTTTGTGTATTTTTGTTCTGCATTTCTCCAGGAATGAACACAAGGGAAGGAGTGTGAGTGTTTGCTTTTCACTTTTGGGTATGGCTCTTGAGCAATTACGCTCATCTCACTTAACTTCAGCCACCTGGGGCTGCATGTATATTGGGAAATAAAAGAGGACCGGGGTGTAGGCTCAGGCTCTGGACTGTGATTATCCTGAAATGATCATCATGTGCCAGCTAACACTTTCTTGAACAATGCCCAGTTGGTTCAGAGGCTACGATGCATTAGAGACAAGTCCCAACAGGCTGTTCGGACAATAATGTGCAAGGTTTGTCTCTTTATATCCCGCCCAGCCATCTAACATCAGGATGTGCACTCTCAAACACTACTATCTTCCATGCCCAAGGGTCTGTAACACGCACTTTCAGTTTTCTGGTGGGAAAACACCACTGTGAGAGGTTGCTATACAGCCATCACATTATTTATGATACTTTGACCTGGAAAAAAAAACAACACACACACAAAAAATGTTTCTTTATGACTCCAGTGAGGCAATTGGGGGGTCCAGAGGAGCCACGGTGCCAAATACTATGCAGTATAGAGATGGCTTGTTAGTGTAAATTTCCCTCAGAGCCAAAGAACAATCCCTATTTGGCAGCACGTATAGAACAAGTTACTCACCCGGTCACTTCAGTAACGCTCTGATGAATGAGAGAAGAGGAAATTCTTAGTGGTCATACACATCCCACCCGTATCAGAAGCATATCTCTGCACGGGATCTATCATCCTCTAGAGCTCTCTTTTCAACTGGCTGTAGCGCTCTCCAGACACTGAACTTTTAGATGGATAAAGTTAGCAGAGATAAGTCCTCTACGCATGAGCAGTCTCATAAAGTTATTGGATGGTTTCTAGTTTGCATTCTTATAATGAAAGCTTTTCCCTCCGCCCTCATCTGTGAGTTCCTATTTTTCTCTGCATGAATTACCTTTCATTTGGCACCATTAGATCAGTTTACCCTCCAAGCAGAAAGTCAGTAGAGTAGAAGTCATGTTTGTGATATTAACCACAAGAATACACCATTCCCACGTCAAGTGGAATGGGATGTTAACACACCTGCCCTCTGTTTGCTGAACCACCCTCAAGGAAGATTTTTTCCATCTCCTGCATTTAAGGACATTCAGCATTTTAAAGCATTGGCGATACAAAATTAAGCATGCAAATCAGTGGTTTGCACAGGACTTGTAGTAAATTAAATGGAGCTTGTTTCTCCAGATGAAATTCACCCACTGATGAACACAAAACCTCTTCAAAGATTTGAAGGGCAATGCAGCTGTTCATAAGCCTGGCTTACACATCGTTTACTTTCATTCCAGACTGTGCCCCTTCTGCCTCATGAGGGCAAGAGTTCCTCCTTCTTGTGTGATTTCATTGACTGCTATATAATCAGTCCATGAGATAATTTAACCCTTTCTTTTTCCATTAGTTGTCTCATGTGCCCTAGCTTCCAAGCCTTCACATGAGAACTACAGCACCTGGTGAAACTAAGCTAGGAGATAAGGAGATTCTAGTCATGTGAAAATATGGGAATGGGAGTCTGCATGGTGTAAATGAAACAACTTGTAGAATTAAATGTCTTTTTTCTTCACTTTGAGCCCTTGTGTGAGGAGTGAGAGTGTAACCGTATTATTGAAATCAGGGGAAATAATCTTGTATCTAAGGTTTGACTTATGACAACAACTGAAAACACTACATTGTTCTTGCTGTGTGTATCAACTTCTGATTCAGTCTCTCAGCCAGGTAAACCTGCTACTACCCATACACATATATACATATATCAAATGCAGATGAGCTAGAAGGAATGCTGACTGCATATATCTGATAGTAGATGCTGGTTTTTATCATCTGTGGAATAAAAAAGAGGCATAAGTGAATCATAAAGCTTGAAAGACAAAGCATTTGAAAGCCTGAAAAAATTCAAATTAAGGACCATGTCATGTAGCTGACTGAAACCAGAATAAATTGTGGGATGTGAAAGGAGCTACCCTGATACAGTCCAGAGGCTGACTTGGGAGGTTGCTTAACAGATTAAGAGTTCATCTGCATTACACATCCTGCCTACCTTTTTGGTGCAGACAGTGTTAACAAAAATAGTAAATGGCAGTTTATTACTCCCAAGGAGAGGAAAGAAAACTACTTTGTGAAGACAGCCAAGTCAATATGGAGTTTGTCATGTTTGGTTTTGGTATTTCCTAACATTTTTCCTAATCACCTGTTTTTGAAGACAGTATCTTGGAGTAAATGTACCCATTGCTGTACCATCTTGCTGAAAGGAATTACGAATGGGGAAGGTTTCACCTCACCCTTCTTATGACATCAAAGGCTGACTAACCTCTGCCATCTCTATGGAACTGAGAACAGATCACTGCACATGGAAGGCAATTCTGGAAGATAGAAAAAAATTATTTTGTGTCCCATTTACCTTCCATGATCTAAGAGTATCCCAGCAGGACCTTCTGCACAACCCAGTGGTGCAAAGTGATATTTGAACTATTCCTGTAGCATAGCCACATTACCAGGGAGCTGTATCCCTGTCTCTCATCCATAGCTATTTTCTTTCAACTATTTGTGACTTTGGTATCCATTTCTACTAAATAATGCATTTTACTATAACTGCATGGTTACCCTTTCCACTTTGATAGCCGCCCAGGGCCTCTGCTGAGGATGACTCCAGTGGACTGGAGCACATTGCAGAGCTATTTGCTGACTTGAGATAGTAGGACTTTACATTACTACTTGGGGCTCATTATTTTAGATATAGGATCACTTGGTCATAACACTGCTCTCAGTAACACCGCTCTTAGTAACACCGGCTCACAAATCTGTTTGGCAAGGGTCACTTGTTTCATTTCACATGGTGTATTGGGTTTACATGGCACGGTTTTGGTAGTGGGGGTCTGCAAGGGTGGCTTCTGTGAGAAGAGACCAGGAGCTGTCCCCATGTCAGAGCCAGGTCCAGCTGGCTCTGATGGACCTGTCGCTGGCCAAAGCTGAGTTCATCAGTGATGCTGGTGGTGCCTCTGTGGTAACATAGTTAATAAAGAGTAAAATACACTGTGTAGCAGCAGAAAGAGAAAGTGTCTTGGTGGGCACCTGATGGCCAGCCAGGGTTAACCTACCAAACATGATCACCATCAGGTCAAGTGTTTCCATACCTGTGGAGGGAATGTGACCATAGCCCTGACTTCATAAGCTTCTTTGACATGATCTATCCAGTTCCAGTTGTTTTTCACAGTGGAGCTTGTGATATTCTTTATCTAAAAATATTTAGAAGCAGTGATCAGTAAGATGGCTTTACTGTCTTACTCATCCTGTAAAAAGTTTTATGCTAGTTAGTTCTTCAAACCAGTTATAGTGATGGGTGCCAGACTCTTCTCAGTCTCTGAAATCGTTACCAGCAATGGTAGCTACATTGTAAAATCTTAATCTCTACTGTCTCGGTCAAGATTTCAATTTTGAGAGATGGGGCGTTTACAGAATTGAATACTTCAAGTTTTGACATCTTATTTTGTTGTGGAACAGAAAAAAGAAAACAATAAATTATGTTTCATTATTTATACAGGTTATATGAAGGCAATGTCCATCCCACAGCTCACTGCTACAAATCTTTTCCATGTAAATTCTTTAATTAGGTCATTTGCACATGTAATAGAGAGAGAATAGTAATATTTAAACATACCATATATATCCCTGGGCAGATGTATGTGTATTTACACAGAGAAAGAGGTAGGGGTGTAAATCAATGGCTCCTCTGTAAAGTTTTTGATTCTCTTTCATCATATGCTTAAATATTTGACCTATTTCTGCGGCAAATCACTGGCCAGTGAATGAGATCTTAACGTTGTTTCTTAATGATGCTGCTCAGTGGAAGAGTTAAAATTCCTATTTGAATGTATCACCTTAAGCAACTACTCAGAGTCTGGAAAAAAGAGTCTTAAACTGTTTTGAATGAAAATATTTTAATATAATCTAATATAAATATTCTGATGTACATAACAGATTAGTTATAAAAAATTATATCTGTCATATATGTGAAATTTGGAATTGTTTTCCCTTCAACTGTAAGTAGCTTGCTTTCCTGCCAACAGGTTCCCAAGTTTGAGCTAAGCTATGCTGCCATGTCCTGTATTCATGCAGCAGTCACCCTGGGGAAAAAAATGACAATTTGATACAAAAACACAGTCAGGGATAAGTGTGTGACAATGAATGACAACTGCAGAACCATATCTCAAAACAGGTGCCAGACTTTGAGTACCTGATTGCTGATCGTGCTCTAAAAATATCCCTAAAATACTCAGATGATTATATGAATGCATTCATGATTACTTTATGATAAACTTATTGCACGTGTTTTTGTATCCCTAGGTCATTTTTATAGTTTTGCAGCTTGTTGTCACTGCATGCACAAGATGGAATGTGCTTGCTTTCTAGTTTCTGAGATGCTGAGAGATCTGTTTAAACTTGAGTATCACATTCTCGTCCAAACTTCATATCAAAAGTTTTATGTGATTGTAAAGATTTCTCCTATGAAAATTGGGACTGAGAATCAGGTTGGAATTAATTTTCCCCCAGAAAGTTTGTTTTCCTACAAATTACATTTTGAAATATCAAAAGAGTAAAATACTGAAATAGCGATTTTTTGGACATGTTCATTTTTCCAATTTTCTGATTTTATTTTAAAATAGTTTAACGATACATTTAGTTGTGACTGCTGTATCCTGAAGTCCAATATGCTGTATGTTTTATCTATTTTTTTTTAAAAGAGGGTTCTACAAGAAGAATAAAAGTAAAGCTACAGTGTGAGAGAGTGACATGCTTTTCCTGTGCTTGAAACAGGATCAAGAGTGGGAAAACAACTGAAATAAATTTAAAAGAACAGCCAACAGAAAAAATCATGTGACAAATCATACATAGCTATCCCTGCCATAGACCCTTTGGGTGGGCGGGGTGTCTGTACATGAGGTGTTAATGATGATTCAGAAGCCCAGAAGTCATCAACTATATCATAAGAGAAAAGCAAAACTATGTGGAGGTGCATAAGCAGATGTAGTATCTTAAAGACCCACGAAGCAAGTCTTCTGTCCCACATGGCAGCCAGAATCCTCTGTCTAGATTGAGATATCACAGTTGAAGAAAAAATGTTAGCTGGCTAAACCAAAGAGGAATGAGAACAACAAGAGTGATCAGAAATTCATGATCTATTGTAAGGAAGGAATTAAGGAAGTCAAAGGAAATGGGAGAAATCCTCGGTGTATAAAAACATCACTGAAAATAGAGGGGGAATAAATCAGTTCCTGTGTCTACCACAGATAGGAGAAGAAACAATGGCTAAAAATACAGGAGGAGACATTGATGTTGGACATTAAGCAAGATATTCTATCAGTGGGAACACAGGAGACTATTGCCTAAAATGATTGCAGGCTTTTTCTGTGGTTGGAAGTTTTTAATTAAAAGTTGAACAAATTTGTATACCGAATACTGTAGGGACAGTAGGTCTCTCCTTAGTTAGGCAGATGGACAAAATGATGATTTCCTGATGAGTTTAAAGAGTCAGCTGTTTGCTATGCATGATCTAGAGATGATAAAATGTGTAATATTAGTCCAGGACAAGAATATGCTGAGTCTGAGTTTCATGACTTCATGAAACTTCATGAAAACATGATTTCAGCATGTTATTGTACCGGACTAAGTTCAACAATTTTCAGCAACATGAGAGACTGAAATAAAAATCTTTAAATATATCTGTTCCGTGACCTCTTAATCACTTGTAAAATGTCTACGCTGCTTCAAGAGGTTGCACTATGTGCTTATTCAAGAGAGAGAAATTCAAGTTATCATCATAATACTGGTCAACAGAAAAAAAAAATCCAGGAAAATATATAAAACAATTTTCCTAGAACATTTGTATACTTTTGTATATAATTTGTATACATTTTATTTTATAGCTCTTTATGGCTTCACTGGAACATGTTTTGCTTCCCCAATAAGTTCTACTGAAGGACTAGTAAGAAAGAGACACAAATAATACTGAATTGCTAGAACTTAGGTCAAGAAGAGTAACTAACTCATCTCCATAAATAAAGAAAATGTCGTTTAAACGTTCTTAAATGCTTTTGGAGAAGATTTAAAAATAACATTACCTAGCAATATTAAAATATAAAGGTTCCATTTTGTATAAGATCAAAAATGCTCAGTAATGCTTTTCCATTTTGTCAGTTATAAATTAAAATATATGTAAAGAAAATAGTTTCTGTGACTTCTAGATATCTTCTAAACATATATAATTAAAATGTTTTTGATAACTCTAAGAACAGAGACGTTAAATGAAACATCTTGGATCACCAAAACCAGTCTCAGTGCTATCACAGACAACCATAATATCTAATCCTTTCACTGCATTGATAAATGTCCTTTTTAAGATTCAAGAAAGCTTTTTATTCTCACCTGTCCTGCCGGAAAGCTCTGTAGGACCTCACAGCTGTGATAGTTGGAAAATTTCTAATTTCCATTCCAAATTTATTCATGACCAATAATAAAGAATCATCTCACATTTTATCGGTGAGATAATAAATGTAATTTCTCTGTAACAGGATAAAAGTCAGCAGAACAGATTGTAAATCCTTTAAGAAAAGAGTGCAAAAAAAAATCTCAAACCAGATACAAGCGAAATTTTCCATCAAGGTATAAAAAAAAAATATTGTTCATTTTAACATTATTCTTCATATTTTTTCTCAAAGCATAATTTTGTACAGCTTAGCTTTTACAAGATGAAGTATTTAACCTGTGTAGAAATGTTGTTTTTAACTCTTCCTAACAAGGCAACATATATTCTTCACAGGAAGCAACTAAGATATCTGTAACCTGCTCCCAATGAGTAACTTATCTGGTTATTCGCTGCAAATATTTGGATCGGGTCTTGTCTGTTCTACTAACTTACACATCATATTACTCACTAGGTGCCTACAGCTCTGGAACTAAAAGTGCATGAAAGAAGAAAATTAAATTCAGAATGAAAGTATATGTACAGCAAGAGGTAGTCAGTTTTAAACCTCTGGTTCCAAAAGGTATATACCGGTTAAAACTTTGGCTCATCATTTTCTGTATACACTTTTATCTTTGTGCATAATGTATTCATAATCCTAATCTTCAGGCAGCATATGGCAAATGAAGAGTGACAGTTCTATATATCCCTGGATGCATCTTGTTGTCTATGTAATAATGAACTGTCTTTTCAGAAGGAATTCATATTACTGAGCATTTTCCACAAGGAAATTTGCAGGACCATTCGCATTGTTTCATTATTTGGACACTTTTATAAACCTCATGTAATATTATTCATTGCGGCTTTAGAATTTCATCTCAGAGCTGTTTGTTCATGTGGTCAAAGCACGAGGTCAAGGCTCAGGAGACACAGATTTATTCCTTATCATCTATCAGCTTTGAATGTTGTGAAGGACATTTTCCTTTCATTGACTATAAATTTCTCTCATTATTACTTTGAAAATGGTAAATTTTGCCATAGTTAATAAATGTCTTTCTCTCCTGTGTTTCCCTAGAAAAAAAAGACAACAGCAATTACAGTAATGGAAAAGCAAAACATTTAGGTCCTAATTTAGACAGGAGAGATTTGAGTCTTTAGTTTTAGATTCTCCATTGATGTTGCATAAGGCAACAGTGTTGTAACAGGTGCTTTCCGTATTAATTCCTACTTCTGGTGAGAGCAGCAGCTGCCAGATGAAACCTTATTCAGGTGGCTGAATTTGTAATAAAGTCAGGTAATGAACTACATCTTCTCTTCATGGTGATTTTAAAACTTTGTGACCTTGAATATTCCCAGCATACTCAGTCTCTGTGACAAATTCTTATACTTCTTCTTGTGTTGTTCAGCTTCTGACCGCTTGCATCATTTTACTGATTTCAGGGAGGTTCCTAGCTGCAATTATTATTTCTTAATTCAAATGATATAAAATATTAAGTGCTTTTGTTGTGGTTATTATTTTTTCTTTTTTCTTCCCTTCAGGGTATAATATACGATCCCTTTTGTGATAGGAGGGTTTGTTTTAAGACAACTTTGTTATGCAAGTAATCGAGCATAGCCAACCTTTACTGGATTCAGGGTTTGGGTTTTTTGTTTGTTTTCTTGATTTTTTTTTCCCAAATGTCTCTGTTTAAGAATTCAGTAAAATACTTGAGATCTAGATATTTTCCCTCAAAATTGTTAGCAAATTCTGCACAAAAATTGTAGCAGCAGCAGGAACATGCTCTATTTCAGCAACCTCAAGAAACACTCTGCTCTGACTCCCAAATTCCCCTCAAAACTATTCACCAAAGAGATGCTGATGCAGGCACGCTGCCTTTCAAGAGCAGGCTCTGATTTAAAGCTGTGTCATTAGTGCTGAATGGCTGGCTGCGTGAACAGCAGCAGCAGCTTGAATGAGAGACGGAGGGTAGCCAAATTGGATATTGTACAATATATATTATTCAAATAGATGGAGGTGTGAGGCTAACATCTGCCTTACTCTTCTTATGTGTGCCAAAACATTCATGTACTCAGCTTTCTGCTATTCCAGGAATCACTCAAGTGCTCATTATAAGTTGTTTCAATAAGCTGGAACTTCTTTTCTCAGGTACTCATCTAGCAGTCTTCCTCCTTGTACTGGAGGAAAAAAATCCCAGCTTTGATAAGAAGAGTCTGGTTTTCCCAAATTTTTCTAGCCACAGAAGAAGAATATGGTACAGAGTAAGCAGAGGCAGTATAGCCTCTACTGAGATTGGTAATCATGGAATGTTTTATAAACTTGGATTTTTAGATACTATTTCCTTGAAGGGTTATTCTTTCCCTCCTATTTTCACTTTTTTAACTGATCGTGAGAAGTACAACAAATGTTTTCCTACTTTTCCACTTCAGGAGAGCTAAAGAGATGTGTTCAGTCAGGATCGCATCATAAAATAAAACCAGATCCCATCTGCTATTCATGCTCTCAGAGATTCCAGGCTTTCTCTGCTAGGGAAGTACGAAGCTGTTTGTGCTTGTTGAGAGATGGCAGTGATCAGGCCTTCTGGCAAGCACTCATCTGCGTGCCTCACGGAGATGAGATGATGCTTGGTGTTCTCCATAGGACTTTCTTCCTTCTCTGCTAGGTACAGAAATATCACTGAGAACCCAGTATCCAAGTGCTGGGTTTTCCAGCACTGTGTGCTTGAGACAAGGTTTGTTGCATTGTTATTTTCCACACATAATGCTGCCTCACAAAAAAAAAAAAAATTATGAGGAAGGTTCAGTAGATGGAAGTGGAGTAAACAGGTTAAATGCTGTAGTCATGCTGATGCAGTGACACAGGGAAAAAGATGGTGTCAAGAATCGTAGAATCATAGATTCATTTAGGTTGGAAAAGACCTTTAAGATCATCAAGTCCAACCATTAACCTAGCACTGACAAGTCCACCACTAAGCCATGTCCCGAAGTACCACATCTACATGTCTTTTAAATACCTCCAGGAATGGTGACAGGAGTTTGGGGTTTGAAGCTGGGGTCTGACTGCTGTCTCTTGGTACAGTGTGTCAACCAACAGTATATGCTCATTTTTCTTCTTGTTTGGAAGAAAACCTACTTCATCTTGTCAGGACTAAATCCAGAATGACCTGTCATGTATTTGGGTTTCCTTCATAATGGAAATCAAGGTACAGAGGATTTCTGTGGATGTTGTATTTGGAAGAAAAAAGCTGGCTGGAGCATGCACTCAGATCTGGGGTTAGGGCATTGACCTGGCCATAAGGACTAGATACAGTCTAAGGATGGTAATTAATAATCACCGCAAGTAAATTTATCACTGCTATAAAATGACTGCACAAAACAATTGTGCCATGATGGTGGTGTGGGAAGCTCTCCTCCCACAGCATTCAAAAAACATTAAAAAACTTTCCTTGCATCTATTCTGCTGTCCCAAACACAGTTTTTATTCCGGTGATGGAAATGAGGAAATGCTGGGAACCGCAATTTCAAAAGGGTGAGTTAGTGTAACCGGCTTGCCAGTGAGCAGCAGGAGTCTGGGTCGCTGACGCTGAATGGAATTGCATCAACTGACCAAAGTCCAGCTAGTGACTGGCCCCTAATTTCATACAGGTCTACATATTAAGTCAAGAATGAACTGCTGTGACCCTCCATTTTCATCTTTGTATAACACAGATTATATGAAATAGTAATTTCTCCATTGAGTCTATAATGTCTAGTTAAAATAAAATACATATTTAAAATGAGGAAAAAATATCCAGTCTTGATTTAAAGACTTCAAGTCAGGGAAATCCTCTGCCCTAACATAATCTTTCCCTTGTAAAAAGAAAGTGTCTTCCTTCTAGCCCATGTAATTTCAGTTTCCAGCTCATCCACCCACCCATTTATTTCACTTTGTATATGTTCACTTTGTTGTGGTCTGTTCATGGATGTAGCATAGAGATCAGGCTTTGGAAGTATTTGCCCATAACTCAAGTTTCCTAAACATCAATGAAATTTCACAGTTATTTTAAAGCCTTCTGTGATTGGCCATTTTTTTCGTATGTAGACATTAAATCAATTCTAGAATGACCTCACTACTATTTCTCTACACCTACTTGATGTTTTTCAGTTAATGTATTCCAGGTTCAAGTCAGTTCCCTTTGCTACAACAACGATTTGAAATCTTTATTCAGCTAGCTACTTCCATAATTTATAAGTAATTTTTAATACTTCATGATCTTGTTCATCAGCATGCAAATTTGCAAGTATTCTGCAACATGGTGTACAGCTTCACTCTTATTCCAAGTGATCCATCTTGGCCTTACACATTTGTCAAACATCGCATCATTGACAGATTTTACCAAAAATAATAGGATGTCAGCATTGGGTCCCAACAGATTAATTAATAATCGTTCCCTGAAACTGCTATACCTTTTGAACAGGTCCACCTCCTCTGTTACATTTCAGTGCAGGTCATAAGTGAAACGCCTGTTTTACGCAGCATTAACAGGTTCTTCAAAATATCATGGTGAAGGAACATGCAACACCAGAGACAACTGGAGTAAGATACCAGCTGGGCTTGATTGAGTCCAACGATTTTGCTGCTTTCAACCCTAGCAGCAATTACCCGGCAGCACAGGGGAGACAGCAGTAAGTACACTCGGGAAAGAACTTATTCTATCGACTTTCAACTCTATTGAGTTGAATCAAAAAGTAGGCATTTCCAAAGTGCATTCATTTACAAGAATGTGTGCAGAGTCCCTCTGAGTTTCTTTCACTCTTAATACCTTTTTTATTCTCCATGAAGCATAATGTGGGCAGAAGAAGTGAAGGAAATATAATTCTTCCTCAGGAAATTTGAAACTTGGGTGTTTCTTTACTATGAGTGTTGCCTTTGCACTTAGTTTGGCTTCTCAGAAGTCAGTTTGTGTGAAGCAGGAAAACGAATGATCAGATTCTCCATCCTGTTATCTGTTTTATCTGCAGAACTCATTCTCCACACATTGGGTTTACTACAGGTGCTGAGGGCAAATTTTGTAAGAATTTCTTGTTCATACAATGATGGCAAATCACTGAAAAGTGAAATCCCCTATCCTTTTCCCCAGCTGTCTGCTATTCGTCAGCTAAGCATCTCAGTATTTTCTGACATTTTCTGCTTTCTTCTTTAATGTGATTAAACTTGGGATACATTGTCAGAGGGTTTAGCCAATGGCAGGATTACAAAATGTCAGACACATCACTCCTAGTTCTACTCAAGCTCTCCTTAAATATGTTCCTTTTTGATACAAATTACTCATGATCTGTGGGTGGCAAACTGGATCCCATTGATTCCAGCAACTCTGTGAAAGCTGAGAGGTTAATAGTTCGTTTAGGATTTGACACAAAAATCTAGGCAGCAATCAAGCAAACTTTTTGTTCAAAGTTTGTAGGTTTGAAAGTAAGAAAGGTGTGTTCCTATGCTTAATCTTTGGGACACACCCACTATATCAACAAATTAATATCATGGAATATACACATGAAGTCAATAAACATTTCCTGGGAAAATTAATCGTGCCTTCTCCAACCAGTTTAAAATGTGTCTATGTATATATACATGTGTGTATGTATATATAAAAATACATCCATAGAAACACTGTCCATTCAGATAGATTGGCTCATCTCTCAGGACTGGAAGGTACCATTATCTTAATCACTGAACAAAAGAAGGGACCCTTGTTGAAGTTAACTCTTTCTCAGATGCCTTCATGCTCCTAGTATCAAGTCAAAGTTATTAACTGGCTACATCAGAGCTAATGATTATTTCCTCCCTTTCTCCTATCCCTTCTTAAGCTGAGGTAGGAAGCTGAGTGAAGTCCTACCTGGACATCTCCTTTAGGCCTACCAGAACACATGGTGCCTCCTATGTTACCTTTTCCATGGCATGCTGCCAAAGCAAACCAAACCTCACCCCACATCACTGATTGCTTTCAGTTTTTTCTGAAGAACCACCTCACAGTGGCAATGTGTATTTATTGATAACCCAGTAGCATCTGGCCCTGAAATGGCTGGAAATGGTCACATGTACGCTATTCTGATAGGTGTCCTGAGCACCAACCCAACCACATCCCTTCTTTTTTTTTTTCAGTTGCATCCCCCTGTTACCGCTCCTCTGTGTGGGTGCGGTGTCATCTTATCCTACCCCTTTTCATGCTATGTCAGATCACTCCCTGGTGAAACGTGTGGACCCAAACATCACAAAGTGGGACCTACTCAAGGAGAAAATGAAGCCATAACCAGTTTAGGGGCGAAATGGTGAGACCCTATATCCCTTCACCTGGTACTATTTAACACGCCCAGCAAAGAGGAGGGTTGTGAGATGGTGGGGAAGGCAGGGCATGAAAGGTATTTGACCACAAGATTGGAAGAGTTATAATTCCCTGTTGGATGACAGGGACTTATGGGAACCTGAGATTTGTGCATCTGTGAGGCAATTGTGTGGGAGAGGCAGCTGTGAGGACTGCAGGCTGTGGGGCTGTGCCTGGAGACCAGAGCCTTGTGGAGGTTGCAAAGGACCTCAGGTTTTTAGGCTAAGCATCCTTCCAGCAGTGAAACCAACTGATAAACCTGAATCCTGCACCTGGTTGGCACAGGAGGGTCATCTTTCACACTGCCATGACAGAAGGAACGATAATTCATTCAAAACCAGATGTTTTACGGATACAGCTTCATCAGTCCCCATTGCTTGTAGCAAAGAGGAAATGCAAGCTTCTTTGCTAATGTTTTATTTCTGTGGTCCTGCTCTATTTGCCAGTGATTTCCACCAGTTCTTGTAACACATATGAGAATGAACTTTCTCTCTCTCACCCTCAGTCTCTGATGGGACAGATAAGGCAGTGTGTCAAAGTGTTCTTAAATAATCGGTAGTGACCGGTATGAAATTACTTCATCCCACACACTGTTTGGCCATTACACGTGATTAATCAAGAGCATATGACTGCTAGAAGACAAGAAGCTCCTGCCAAAATATTCTTTAACTTAGCTGGAATATAAACAAACACAAAACAACAACAAAGACCCACAGTGCTTATTTGCATAATGAAGAGCTGTGTTTGCTGGAGACCAAAAATGCACCTATTTAAAAAAAAAGAAACTATTGTGTTTCTCATAGTTAATCACACTCTAGCCTTACATAATTGAAAAGTATTACAAGGTTAAGTACTGCATGGCATTTATTTTATTTTTATTGCCTCCTTTTTATATATGTTCTATGAAGAATGTGGAGCACACTTAGTCAATACAAATCATCCAGCTAGCTTGGAGAATATTTATTGTGTAAGAATATTATTTTTTACTTTAATTTATTTGCATATACATAGCCAACTGGCTTTTAGGGAGTGAAATGATGAAAAAAAAAAACCCAAACAAAACCAGAGCTTCAATAACATTATGCAGTTAATTACAGTGCTGAATTTTTCTTAAGTGCCAGCTTTGGAAAAGAGTAACATCTAAAACTGGGGCTGGGAGAATGGGATGTACTGAAAGATAGTGACACAAGAACTGGGGATGCAAATACAGCAATTGGAGGGGTCCTCTTCCTTAAGGGAGAACTGGATGACTGCTGTTTCTTACTGTTCCTGATCCATCCTCTCTGTCCCAACAGGCTGCAAGCTGACTAAGTGCGGCTACGACATTTGCCACATCCTACATTTTGTTTACAGTCATCTTGTGTGCTCTTAATTTCTTGAGTCAAACTAATTTCTTGAGACAACACATGATTTTTATAGGTCCTCTGCCCAGCTCTCACTCCTCACGTCTTGTTGCTGTTGCAGTCAGATCTGTGACTGACAAAACACGCTGGAAGGAAAGTGTGAGCTGAAAAAGGGGTGAGTAATAATAGAAAGACAGGAGGCTGTATGGGATCTGAAGACAACAGCAATCTGATTAACATCACGCAGGATGTTAATGATTAATGGGAGAAAAGATGAGCTAGCACATAGCTGTGAGAGTGTCCTGCTCGTCCCTTCCCCTAATGTTTCTAAGGCCATCTCCCACACTGCATCCCAGACCTCTCTCCCCACTCCAGCTTTACATATTTGCTTTTTTGCCTACGCTGGCTTGTCTAATATATTCAAATTTCCAAAATGATGCTCTTTCTAATAGTGATGCCTGCCTCTGGCATATCTTAGGCTGTCAAATTTCCTTAAGTAAAGCCTGTCTAAGTCTGTTTGTAAAGGAAAAACAGGCTACAAATAGCAGGAGAAAAAAGGGCTCAAATAAAAACAAAAAGTTAAATTACAGCTATAAAAGAAAACATTCTATGACTTCTTTAATATTAGGATGTCACTGCCTGTTATAAACCTCTCTTCCCCCACACGCTTTAAAAATCATATGTTTGTATGACAGTCTTATGGCATAGATGATGAGATCACATTAGCCATGATGAAATCCAGAATATAAAGAACAGAGACTGCAGATCTATATATATTATTCATATCAAAACTTCAGAAATTATTGCAGATGTTGGACAAAAAGGATTATTTTTATCCGCTTTTAAGTACTTCCCAGCTAAAAAAAAGAAACCACACCTGACTTTAGTTAATACAACAACAATTTTAGAGATGATATACTTGTTCAGGAGGGAGGAGGGAGAGAGGTGATGAAAAAAGGGAAAGAGTCTAGACAAAAATACTTGAAGATTTCATGCTAAACTGAAGATGCCTTGTCAGTGTAAAACTCATTACATGCTCTTTAATTATATCACCTCTCACTATTTTACAATTTATTTCATACAACAAAGCATTTCTGAAAATACTTCTGAAGGAAAATAATGGACTTTTTTTTCCAGAAATTGATTTTTGGTGCTTTTCCATTTCCTTCTTTGTTTTTCTTATTGAGAAATGGGGGAATGAGACTGATGTCCTTTTGGAAAAAAGATAAAAGGAAGTCAGATTGTGGTTGAGGGGGAATGTCTATTGGAGAACAATATTTACTCTCTAATATTTTTAACAGAAATATACTTTTAAAAATAAAGGGACTAAGTCATAATTAATGAATATGTTTTATCCTTTTCTTTTTCTTTCCCGGTCATCTAAGGATGATTTGCAGATTACTTTTACAGGCCAGTACAATTATGCTCACTGGAAATGACTGTCAGTCCCAGTGGTATCATATAACTATTGCAATATGTAGTATTACAATAGTACAATTATTACATATTGTAGTATGTAATAATTCCTTATTACATATTATTGTCAAATGAAATTCCCTTCCTACATCTTACCAGAGATGATGACTGTGGTGGGTTGACTTTGGTCAGCTGTCTGATCTCCCCCCAGCCACTCGCTCACTCCCCAGTCTGCAACATGGGAGGAGAAAATAAGATGAAAATGTTTATGGCTCAAAATAAGGACTGGGACATCACTTACCAGTTACCATCACAAGTAAAACAGACCCATCCCAGGGAAAATTAATTTAACTTCTTCCCAATTAAAGTAGATCCAGATAGTGAGAAACAAAGAGAACAATTAAAACAACACCTGCCCCCCAGCCAAGAAAAAAGAACGTTGTCTCCCTTCCCCGCACCTTTTCCCCACCTTTCCCCCATTCCCAGCTGCACCCCTTTACTCCCGACCCCTCTCCCCCCGAGGGGCGCAGGGGTGGGCACGGGGGTTACGGTCAGTCCCTCCCAGCCCCTCTCGGCCGCTCCTCCCTCCTCACAGGTCTCCCTGCTCCAGCGCGGGCCCTTCCCCGGGCTGCAGCCCTTCAGGGACAACCCGCTCCCGCCCGGGCTCCCCACGGCCGCAGCTCCTGCAGGAAATATCCCCCTGCTGCGGCCTGGGGCCCTCCCCGGGCTGCGGGGGGGTCTCTGCTCCCGCGGGCTCTCTCCAGGGCTGCGGGGGATCCCTGCTCCGGGCCTGCAGCCCCTCCCGCCCTCCTCCTCCTCCGGCCTCGGGCTCCCTCTGCTGCTGCCGCCTCCTGGGCTCCCTCCTCCTCTGCCGGTGCTGCCCTGGGCCCTTTCCGAGACCTGTTTCCCCCCGGCGCCCCCGGCTTGGCTGCGGGGCTCAGCTGTGTCCTGCGCTGGGGCCCTTGGAGCCGGCTGGGACCGGCTGGGACCGGCTGTGTCCGGCACCGGGCAGCCCCGGCCGCTCCTCACAGCAGCCGCCCGGCACCGCACCTCTCCCAACGTCTTGTACAATGATATTTCTGTAACTGGCAAAACATTCACTTTCTTGGAGATTTAAATGAATAGGAATTAGGACATATTCACAGATTTTAATACATGTTACTTGATACTTGAATTTTGTAACTTTCCAAATGTTGCGTATCAGGTTATGTGAAAGGCGCATCTGTAGAGGCCCATAGGGGCACAGGAGCACAATGGCAGGCAGGAACACAACTTAGGGACTCAGAGAAAAGGATACTCTCTGGCCCCCGTCCCTGATGGTTCCTCTCATGGTCCTGGGACCTAACATTTAACATTTAGCAAGTTATGAAATGCAACTGTAAGGTAGCATATGCTAAAATATGTGAAGCACCAGCGAAGATCAAGCTGGAGTATCAAGTGAGTAGGTGATGTGGTCTGGCAGCCAGTGTTGACTAAGGGTAAAACCACAGTGGGGTTGGCTACAGGGGACCAGGGAAGTCCCAGACAGCTCCGTGTGTGTATGTGTGACAGTCTGCACCAGCAACTGGAGTGGGGCTGTGGCCTCAGGGGCTTGTACAACCAGGTGCCAGCAACTGGAGACTGGGATCCAGGGGCAGCTGCTGGGCTGACTGTGTAGCTGAGCCCAGCTGCTGGAGGGATCCACCTTGTATGGATGTAGATCTCTGAATTCCCACTAGCGGACCTTCATCCTGCTCACTCAGAGAGGAGAGCAGGATAAGGTCTTTGGTGCTGTGTGTGTTCCTGTGGCTGCTCTGTGTGTCTGTGTGGCCATCCACGTATATATGTGTATATATGAGGTGTATAGGTGTGCTTTGTGTACTGTGCCTACTGGGAATACATGCTCAGCCTCGCTACCGGTTGGACCTGGGTATGTGGAGCTACATCAGCCTTCCCTCTCTCAGGCTGTCAAACTGGCAGAATAATTTTTCCTTTAACATTAAACGTATCTACTGAATGTTCTGGTCCTGTTGCTTAAAGAAGTATAGGATAATGCACTAACTTTTTGTTTCTAGCTAGTAAAATCTGGAAAGAAAACAAAGTGCTTTGAAACTGGGAAGGGAAAACATCTCTTTGTGTTAACAGATCTTTGGCACAGTCATAGTTTCAGTGAATATAAATCAACTCACAAATCTTTGTTGATGCTTTTATCCCCAAGTGTCACATCAGTTCAAAACTGTGTTTGGATACTGCAGCTGCCTCTCTGTCTGTCTAGATATCATAATGTCAAAATTTTATCAATTTTTTGTCAAAACATGCTGGCAGCTGCCATGATCGAGGTCTCTGATCTAAAAATACTTCCCATTTCATGAAATACATCGAACATTTCCCTTCAGACTAATTGGAAGCAGTAGTCAAAACCTTTATGTCATTGAATTTCCAGTGAGGAAGGGAAGCTGCTGCCCAAGGAACCTGTGGCTTATCCAGAACCTGCTTTAGACCACAAATGGGTTCCCCCATCTTCCAGCCTAAAGGATTTGCAAATGAGTCCTTAAGAAGAAAGAGTAAAACAATACCTGCTGTTGAGTTTACAGATGTAAAAGACACAGGGGATTTTCAAGAAAGGAATTCCATTTCATTGAGATTTTTAATAAATTTTTTGACTTTTAGTTTTATTTTTTCCTTCCTATGGTGTAATGAACGTGGCTTTGTGCATTTACACTCCTTCCTTCCTTCCTTCCTTCCTTCCTTCCTTTCTTCCTTCCTTCCTTCCTTCCTTCCTTCCTTCCTTCCTCCCTCCCTCCCTCACTCCCTCCCTTCCTCCCTTCCTTCCCTTCCTCCCTTCCTTCCCTTCCTCCCTTCCCTTCCTCCCTTCCTTCCCTTCCTCCCTTCCTTCCCTCCCTTCCTTCCCTCCTTCCCTGCTTCCTTCCCCGCTTCCTTCCTTCCCCCCTTTACTGGTTAAGTAAATAAGAGAACATAAAACCAAATTTCACTCAGTAGAATTCCAGCTGGAAGACAACTTAGAAATACCAACTTACTGCTCAAATGACAGTGCAGCAAAACCTTTTACATTAAAATGGTGAACAATTTCTTTAAGCAGGGATGAAACACAGAATGCAAGATCTGAAGCCTTATTTTTCCTGGTATGTATCTCACAAGCATCCTTATATGTCCAGTCTTCCTATAGTTCCCCAGAAACTGGTGCTGCCAGCCCTGTTTCACTGTAGTATGCCACTTACTGACTCTGAACATATTTTTCAACAAGTTCCAGCCAGCAAATCTGTCCTACACAGCAAGGATCTGAAAAGATTTCACAGAATCACAGAATGGTTGAGGGTGGAAGGGACCTCTGGAGGTCATCTGCTCCAACCTCCCTGCTCAAGCAGGGCCACCTAGAGCCAGTTGCCCAGAACCATGTCTAGATGGCTTTTAAATATTTCAAACGAGGGAGACTCCATAATCTCTCTGAGTAACCTGTCCCAGTACTCAGTAAGTAAAGAAGTGTTTCCCAATGTTCAGAGGGATCCCCCCGAGCCTTCTCTTCTCCGGGCTGAACAGTCCCAGCTCTCTCAGCCTTTCCTCAATTGTGAGGTGCTCCAGACCCTTGATCCTCTTCGTGGCTCTTTGCTGGACTCTCTCCACCACGTCCATATCTCTCTTGTACTGAGGAGCCCAGCACTGGACACAACACTCCAGGTGCGGCCTCACCAGTGCTGAAAAAAGGGGAAAAATCACCTCCCTCAACCTGCTGACAATACTTTGTCTAATGCAGCAGAGGAATCCATTGACTTTCTTTGCAGCAAGGGCACATTGCTGGCTCATGTTCAGCTTGGTGTCCACCAGGACCCCCAGGTCCTTTTCTGCCAAGCTGCTTTCCAGATGGGTGGCCTCCAGCATATATGTATGTCTGTATGCAGTCCTGAGATTATTTTATGTGTTTACTCAGCAAGAAAAGACTTAGGCTCTATGAAATTAAACGGTTAAATTCCCATCACTTTTTTTTGGTTGTTTTTTCTTTTTTTTTTTCCACTACCACTGGGCCCAGGATTACTCCCTTGTGGCTGTCCCATATAGTTTTTAATCAAAATCCCCAATAGTAAACATGAAATATGTAGTCTCATTGGATTCAGCAGGACTCCACAAGTCTATACCAGCATGTAAATAGCAGGATTAGTGTAATAATGTTTAAAGACAAAATATGACGCAGTGGGAGATAACAAGAAGAGAAAATGCAGAGGCTGAAAGAAGGCAGCAAACAGTGATGATATAGCACTCCACAGCAGTGTCCCTCTTACCACGAAGTCATCTGCTTGTTTAGAGCCCTGCGTGTTATTAGGTCAAAAGAGATCAGAAGACCGGGGTTAGGAAAATGGTAGGCATTGGGGAGTGCTTTGAAATTGTTGCTCTTGATTTAGGGAAGCAATTTCAGATTAAGTACTTCTAGGGGGATCACATTCTGATACCCTTGCACACAATTTTCACTCCAAGAGTGAAATCAGTCTCACTGATTTCCTTGGGTAAAGGAAATAACTATTTAACATGAATAGAACTAAGTCAACCCCCTGGGTATTAGTGAATTAAAGAAATGGAGTTCATAGCTGATTCTTTACAGATGCTCTAAATTCAGGAAAGGATGCAAAGGTTGATAGAAGGCAGTGGGGAGTTTCAAATAAAGACTTTGCTGCTTTAAAAAAAAAAAATCCCTTCTCCATAGCATTAATTTTGCAGCAATTCTTTTTCACAGTTTTGATTGCCCTCAGGAGGTCTGAAGGGTCTGAAGCAAAGGAAACTAATTCTAATCACAGAAAATTTATGTTGCTTAATTTTGACCTTGCTCAGATAGCAGAGGATTATGTGTCTGAGTTTGTGACCCATGTAGGCAAGGCTCTGAAAATGGAAACTGAGAGAGGACACAGACAGACAACATTATTCTGGCACATAGGGAAAATAGGAAGAAAAAAAAAAGTAGAACAGAGGCAAAATGATATCAAAAAAATATAGCAAAGAGAAGGTCCTGAAAAATAAGGTAATATTTTGAATATATGTAATCTAGCAAATATGCTTTCAACATGTAGGAGTGAATAATTTTCTTGGCAACATATTATAAGAACTGTTGTTATAGAAGACTTTCCAAATCACTGTTGAATCACTGCAAATAGCTAGATATTTTTGTCCTTAGCTTTCTTTTCTGTGTTTTTTAATTGCAAAGCATCAAGGATTTTGCAGAGCAATGCAGGTCAGTGTGACCTATACTGGCAATAACCAATCTCCTTATGCATAAGGAACTCAATTCTTCTCAACGACTTGATTGGAGGTTGTAGTAATGTCATATCAACTTTATGTTACCTGTAGAATTGAAGAGCTGAGCTCCTCACCAGAACGAGAAGAAAAATGTGCACTGTGGATAATTTCTGCCCCAATAAAAGCACAATGCAGGTGTGCTAGACAAAGCAGGTGCAAGTCCATGAGAAGGTGTGCTCTCTGATTTGCCTTGCTCTTGGTCCCTCAGGCATCCAGACCAGATTCTTATATTCACCCAGACCATGCCTGGGCACAGTGAGGAGGCAGCTTGGGGTGCAACTGCTCCCAGGAGGTGGATGAAGCTGTGCTGAAGAAAACAGGATTTATCTTGTCTTTGACCTATGCTATGCAATTGATTCTCAGGGCCAGAGACCAGATCTTGATCCTGTTCTGTACACTGAGAGACAACAGCCTGCACCTTCATCCAGAGTCAGCCTTGCCATAACTGCGTAACCTCTCGGAGTCCTTATACTGCAATCTTTAGCTCTTCCCACGAATTTACCAGTTCATCTACGTCAGTGTGTTCCTGGGCCATTGCAGAGACCAGAACACAGATTAATAGATGGTTCTTTTCTGTCAGGATCTGTCCTAGCATTGATGCCCATCCTCGTCTCCTATATGCCTCAGAAACATTGCCCTCAATGTGAAATCATCCTCTTTACTCTCTCCTGTGAACTCTTTTTTCCCAGCACAGATCCCTTCTGAGGAAATGGCCACTTACACTGAATGAATGTTCTCCCCTTGCCTTCTATCCCTCTCCAGGAGTCTTTCTCACATTTGAAACTACATTTTCTTCCCTAATCAAATTTAAAAAAAAAAAAAAAATTTCCTGACTGAAGAAAAAGACCCTAAGTGAACTCACTGTAAAAGAGGTGTTTAAATAGGATTTGCTACAAAATGGTGTTTCAGTCCAGAGCATATAATGTATTTCATGATGTATGTAATAGAAATGATCATGTGGCATATACCGTGTTTTAAAATTTTATAGCACCACACAATTTCACAAAATTTTTATTAAAATATTCTGTTATTTTTCTGATGACTATGAAGCCATTAGATGAGGAAGTAGCTGTGAGTAGATATCAAAATACCTCTAAGTTAATTTTCAAATCATTCCCTCATGCTTGAGTAAAATACTTGGACATCTTTGATGTTTTCAGCAAGAAAATAAGATAAGTACTAAATGTACCTATTACAAAACTACCCCTTTTAAGTCTGCTCATCACATTATATTTGGAGCACTGGTTCCATGAAAGGACTCGGCTCTCAAGAAAATCCCTATTGATTAAATATCTGTTGTGGAATATGTCCAAAACTGTCTAATTCCCAATGACTTACGGTATTTATCAAGATATAAAATTTTCATTGAAAACTGAATGTATCAGTTTTTCCTCAGGAAGTTTAATGTATTTTTTACAAAGAGTTCCGGGTTTTATAGCAAATTTGCCCTTTTTTGCTTGAATTAAAAAAAAAAAAGTTATGGTTTCATGGAACACTTTATCCTTCAGGGATATCTTTATTAAACACATTGATCTCTAACCTTCATGTTTCTTTGGTAGTCAGCTCAGATATCACAGCTGGGATACTCATGCATCTGAGTTAAGCTACTTGCATGAACAAATATTCTGTGAGTATTTTTTCAAGTGTATCGGTGTAAATGAGGTTAGTCTGCACAATCCATATGTCTTGGAAAAAGTATCACTTTGAGTACCAAATGCTGTTTATGTGTTAACCTAGGCACTTATATGGCATATACTGTCTGTACAGCGGCAAGTAGTTTAAACTTGATAACTCTGGAATATTTCCCCCTGTTGTAATGGAGATGAGAAAGTTTGATGAACTGGCTATCCTGTGCTATTCAGTTAGGTCTCACTTAGAATTTTAGGAGAAATGTCATTATATTATGCTACAAGTTTGTTGGGTTTTTTCCCCCCAATTCTTTTATCCTAGCAATTACATGACAGAAAAACCTTGTGGACATAAGTGTTTTTTTTATTTAAAATTGAAATAGTATAATAATTATTAATATCAATTAATAAATAATATTTCTACTGCATTATTTCCATTTGAAATATAATTTAAATTGTGGAGCAGAAAAGTGGAAGACTGAAATTTGGTACCTTCCACAGCACACTCCTATCATTCAGCAGCCCAAAATCAAGGGATCAGTGAAGGGCTCATCCTCAGTGTAACCATGTCAATCTACCCATTATCTTCCCCAGTGGAAGCTTGTAACCACATTACATGACCAGATTCACCATCCCTTGACCAATAGGGTACTGCCATAGTGGGATGAATGTACCGCTTTAATTTTTGAGTTACACAAAATATTCATAAGGAGAACAAAAATGGTGCTTAATCCTAGTGGTCAAATTTAAATATTTCTGTTCTTGGTCCCATGTATATTCAAGCATTTGATTCAACATGCAACATTTACACCAGAAAAGCACAGAGGACTTCACACCAAATGCCTCAGAACATAGTGAGATGATGGGAAATAATGTTCACATCTTTTGTAACTTTGTTGTTGGAAAGAATTTTCTCACAAATTGCAATTAAAGTTTCAATCTCTAGCAAGAAAGTTTGTCATTAAATTAGGGAGCAGAGGGCACAGGTCACTACAGTATTTTGAATCAAGAATCTGAGCTACCAAAATTTAGATTAAATTGAGATTCTAAGGGGGGAAAAGTCTGAGAGCATTTTTTTTAAAGCACTAATGCCATAATTGGTTCAGAAAGGTATTAGCTGTATTACATGTCTCAGAGTGAATCTAATGGAAACCCAGAGTACAGAAACCTGTTTACAGGTATACCACCCACTGGTCATAATGAGAGAACAAAATGATGTGGAGGGTGACATTCATGGGTCTATGACAAGAAATGACAACAAGTAATTTTGAAGTGAAAGGTCAAACTGTCAAGCACCCATGGCATATGACCATTTTCAAGGATTTTCAATGGACATCATGTCCATTACATACCGGTTTCCTGGGATGGAGCCCAGGTGACATGGGGACGCATAATGAACTCATGTTTTTTAATATTATTCTTTAGGTTTTGTTTTTGAGAGCAGAGAGGAAAAAAATATTTAATGGATTTGGTCTCAAAATAGGCACTGTGTTATACAATACACTAGATGAAAAAGCTGCCTACAGGGAAAAGTCTGTCAAGTAGTACAGGTTTACTTTCTCTTCAGTTATATCAGTTAAGAAAAGGATATAGCAAAAACCAAGTTGTCTTTCTGTTAGACTATGTCACAGAACCATAGAATCATAAGATCTGTGGGTTGAAAGGGATCTTTAAATGTCATCTAGTCCAACTCCCCTGCAATGACCAGGGGCATCTTCAACTAGATCAGGTTGCTCAGAGCCCCATCCAACCTGGCCTTGAATGTTGCCAGGGATGGGACATCTACCACCTCTCTGGGCAACCTGTGCCAGTGTTTCACCACCCTCATTGTGAAGAATTTCTTCTTTAGATCTAGTCTAGATCTACCCTCTTTTAGTTTAGAACCATTACCCTTTGTCCTATTTCAACAGGCCCTACTAAAAGTTCTGTCCTCATCTTTATTAGGAGTCCCCTTAAAGTACTGACAGGGAACTTTTGGAGAGAGTCCAACGGCGGGCTACGAGGATGATTAAGGGACTGGAACATGTCTTGTATGAGGAGAGGCTGAGAGACCTGGGGCTGTTTAGTATGGAGGAGAGAAGGCCGAGAGGGGACCTTATCAATGTCTATAAATATCTACAGGGTGGCTGTCAGGAGGATGGAGCCAGTCTCTTTTCAGTAGCGCCCAGTGACAGGACGAGGGGCAATGGGCACAAACTGCAGCACAGGAAGTTCCACCTCAACATGAGGAAAAACTTCTTTACTGTGAGGGTGACGGAGCACTGGAACAGGCTGCCCAGAGAGTTTGTGGAGTCTCCTTCTCCGGAGACCTTCAAAACCCGACTGGATGTGTTCCTGTGCAACCTGCCCTGGGTGATCCTACCTTGGCAGGGGGGTTGGACCAGATGATCTTCAGAGGTCCCTTCTAACCCCTACCATTGTGTGATTGTGAAGAGCTGGCGGGGAAGGCGACCAGCCTGGCTGAACAGGGAGATTTTGCTGGGACTCAGGGAAAAGAGGAGAGTTTATCATCTCTGGAAGAAGGGGCAGGCAACTCACGAAGAGTACAAGGATCTTGTTAGGTCAAGCAGGGACAAAATTAGAAAGGCAAAAGCCCAGCTACAGCTCAGTTTGGCCACAGTCGTAAAGGATAATAAAAAATGTTTTTACAAATATATTAACAACAAAAAGAGAGGCAAGGAGAATCTCCATCCCCTACTGGGTATGGCGGGGAACATTGTCTCCAAGGATGAGGACAAGGCTGAGGTACTTAATGCCTTCTTTGCCTCAGTCTTTAATAGCCAGTCCAGGTATCCACAGGGTATTCAGCCCCCTGAGCTGGAAGATGGGGATGGAGAGCACAATATACTCCTCATAATCCATCAGGAAGCAGTCAAGGACATGCTAAACCACCTGGACACCCACAAGTCTATGGGGCCTGATGTGATCCACCTGAGAGTACTGAGAGAGCTTGTGGAGGAGCTTGCCAAGCCACTCTCCATCATTTATCAGCAGTCCTGGTTAACAGGAGAGGTCCCAGAAGACTGGAGGCTTGCCAATGTGACGCCCATCCACAAGAAAGGCCGGAAGGAGGATCTGGGGAACTACATGCCTGTCAGTCTGACCTCTGTACCGGGGAAGATTATGGAGCGATTGGTCTTGAGAGTGCTCACAGGGCATGTGCAGGACAACCAAGGGCTCAGGCCCAGCCAGCATGGGTTCATGAAAGGCAGGTCCTGCTTGACCAACCTGATCTCCTTCTATGACCAGGTGACCCGCCTAGTGGATGAGGGAAAGACTGTGGACGTTGTCTCCCTGGACTTTAGTAAAGCCTTTGACAGCGTCTCCCACAGCATTCTCCTGGAGAAACTGGCGGCTCGTGGCTTAGACGGGTTTACTCTTCTCTGGGTGAGGAACTGGCTGGATGGCCGAGCCCAGAGAGTTGTGGTGAACGGCGTTAAATCCGGCTGGCGGCCGGTCACAAGCGGTGTTCCCCAGGGCTCGGTTCTGGGACCGGTCTTGTTCAATATCTTTATAGATGATCTGGATGAGGGGATCAAGTGCTCCCTCAGTAAGTTTGCAGACGACACCAAGTTGGGTGGGAGTGTTGATGTGCTGGAGGGTAGGAGGGCTCTGCAGAGGGATCTGGACAGGCTGGATCGATGGGCAGAGGCCAACTGTATGAGGTTTAACAAGGCCAAGTGCCGGGTCCTGCACTGGGGTCACAACAACCCCACGCAACGCTACAGGCTTGGGGAGGAGTGGCTGGAGAGCAGCCTGGCGGAAAGGGACCTGGAGGTGCTGGCTGACAGCCGGCTGAACATGAGCCAGCAGTGTGCCCAGGTGGCCAAGAAGGCCAATGGCATCCTGGCCTGTATCAGCAATAGTGTGACCAGCAGGAGTAGGGAAGGGATTGTGCCCCTGTACTCAGCACTGGTGAGGCTGCACCTCGAATCCTGTGTTCAGTGTTGGGCCCCTCACTACAAGAAGGACAACCAGCACCCCCAGGTCCCTTTCCGTCGGGCAGCTCTCCAGCCACTCCTCCCCAAGCCTGTAGCGTTGCATGGGGTTGTTGTGGCCAAAGTGCAGGACCCGGCACTTGGCCTTATTGAACCTCATGCAGTTGATCTCGGCCCATTGATCCAGTCTGTCCAAATGAATGATTTCTAGTAGAAAAAATAGTTTAAAAATTATTTTATAAGTCATATTTTATACAGCCTGCACTGCCCTTTGAGCATTGGCTGTGTTCTGTGCCAACTGTAGTCCCTAACTAGACTTTTAGGTACCGTGGGCAGGTGGAGAAACCAGAGAAAAAGATTGTGTTAAACACTTTTGACTGAATGCATTCCTCTAGTCTCATGATATACAAACCAAGTCCCACACTGCCCTTATGCCTCAGATAAAACAGTATTTTTATTGTGTCTAGTTCTAATAAAAAATCTTGGAAGAAATGTCATACTCCCTCAAGCAAAGAGAATTGTCTTCACTTTCTCTGTTGTCTTCTTCCGACTCTCTCATGACTTTATTTTTGAGATAAATCAGAGCATTCATGTCTTCCTGAACATTTAATGCTGACCTAAAGGACAATATAATAATAATTGAGTAGAAGTGAAGATGAGAAAAATTCACCATCATCCATTGAAAATCTGAAATTTCTATGGTGAATTAATCAGATCGATCCGTATCTCGCTTGTATGTATTTATGGCATGTCCCAGGGTTTTTGGCTCTAACTCACATATAAATGTTGCAGAAAATTTGCAACTTCCTCTTCCTGGGTAGTTACACTACAGTTGATTTGGACACACTATCACACGATATTGCTGGAAATTGTTACAAGGAGAGTGTTCTCTTTTCTTCCATGAAAGAAGAAAAAAATACAGGGAAAAAATAGTCCCATGTTTAAAAAAAAGTCAGAATGTCCATTTTCTTTCCTTCATAGTCACAATTACTGCTTCTTACCATCTTCCCTTTCAGTGTGAGTGCCAGTATTACAGCTTACTCTAGGGAGCCTTTTATCTGAAAAGTGTGATGTCTTTCAGAAACTTGAAGAAAAGAGCTGTAAAATAGATCTGTGCAGTCAATATTCTCAAGCAGTGTGGAAAATAGTGTGCCAGACAGAGGATATGTAAACTCATAACTTCCTAGTCCTCCATTTATAACACTTAACCAGCATCACAACACTCCATACGGCTGACAAACCACTACACCAAACTTAATTACTCAGCTTTGAAATGACACTATTTTTTTAGTAGTATTCCTTAGATCTTTGGACCAGCTGTAGAGTGGAAGAAGCACGGCTGCCTCCTCTAGCCGTACCAGCCCAGGTTCCTCCTGCCCAGCTGCCGGAGCCCAGCCTGGTGCCCCAGGGACCTGGGGGCCTCTGCCCAGGCTGAGGGATGTGGTTGCTGCTTTCCAGTTTGAAGGTTCAACCAATAATGAAGCTGTGCACATGTCCCAGAGACAAACACACACATACACACACAGAGGACACCGACACGGCCGTTCACACAGGCTGCCACAGGCAAGGCACTGCTTTCAGCAGCACCGGCATACAGGACCCAAATAAATCATGACCATAGACAGCCAAGTCCTCTTCCTCCTCCTTGGCTGGTAAAGATAAAAGTTCAGTAGTGAAAGCACCTATAGACCACTCAGAGAGTCTCATAAACTAGTGTCTGTCCCTGGGTTACTGCTTTAGAAACTAGAGAAAAGGATCTAGTCGGTTTTTCTATTAAATAATTTATTAGCTCATTGTTTTGTCTGATCAGCTTAATGATCTCTGTGACTTCCACTTTCAATATGAGTATTAGCCATCAAACCTTTACCTTGTGACTTAAGCGCTTTGATCAATAAACTATTCATATTCTTCACACAGTTACTTCTACCGGAGCTTAGAATGATTGTCTAAAATTTCTGGGTTTGCTTTGCTTGAAACTCTAAATGTTGTCTTGGAATAAAATTATGGCCTAACTGCTATAATTAATATTTTAGCTAATACAATATTAATTATTTTTCTGAAATTAAGTTAGACTCCTTCTTATGCAGACGTGTCTGCAAAGGAGACAATAAGAATGTGTTTGCTTTAAAAATAAGTTAGCTAAGTAATATGCTTGTTCTCCAATGCAAATATTGCAGAATAACTAGAAGGTCTTCCTGTTAGAGGCCTACGATGGGATGGTAGCAGAGTAGAAAGGGTATCACCACCATATCCAGAAAGCCTTCTCCCTTTATGGGTGTAGTTTGGGAAGAGGCTTACACTCACAAAGGAAACTTTTGATCACTGTTGAGTGTGTTGCAGACACCTCTTCTATTACAAGCACAGAAAAGATTGTTTATATAGAATATAAGTGCTGTCTACTATACAAACTTATTACTCCTTAAAAAAAATGGGGTAAGTGCCTGTTTCCAGAACAGGTCTCTGTGTTGTGTGTTCCAGGTAAACAGAGACAGCTTTAATTTCAAGAAGGCTATGGTTATACATACCCTCCTTCCGGATGTAACAGTTACATGATCTGGATCTGAGTTTCCATAATACAGAGAAACACCTAATCTGTTAACTGTGGACACTTTTTTTCTTCCTCCTCCAGGTACTTTATTTGAAAACCTTTAGAACAGGACACAGGAACCTATGTGACTATAAAATAATTTAGGTTGGAAGAGTTCTCAGGAAGTTTCTAGTCCAACAACCTGTTCAAAGAAGGCTGAGCTATGGGATTAGACCAAGGTGCCCAGGGATTTATCCAGATGGCAAATGTGTACATTTGGAATCCTATTAGGTGTCTGCTGACAAAGTTTTGGTGTCATACAGACTTGAGGGGTTACAAAGGGTTATCAGTCAGTTTGGAAATGGTGTAACTGCACAGAGAGTGTGGATCCAAAGAGGACCAAATCTTTAGTCTACAGAGATAGAGGAAGTTTAAGAAAAGAAATGGCAACTTCTGGGACGTAAAACCACATCTATTTCAGTAACAGAAATTTGATCACTAAGAGTAGGCAGATATCTTATTTAAACAACAAAGGAGTGGAGACTTACAGCACCTTAAATCTGTCAGTTTGGTGCCTGAGCTATAGTTAGATGCTGCTTTTAAACATTTCATGTATTAAATATCTTTCTTTGAATCAAGAGCCCAATATCATATAATCCCAATAATGCTTTACTGGACCAAAATCACCGTGTCATTGAACGTCACCGGAACTTTCCATTTATTACTGTTTATCTCCCTTCTTCATAGTAACTACATACCAACTAAACTGCTTCACAGAAAGAAAGAGATTTTCAGGTCATTTTGTTACACATAAATACATAACTGCAGGCAGGCACACATCTGTCTTGGAGAGCTCAATATGTGCACAATTAGTGCATTTAATTAGTTAATTAGGGGAAGCTTAAAGGATAGTGCAGATGGCCTTGAAGAAACATACTGTGGAATAGTCAGTGCTCTGTCTTCTAATTTTGTTGCATAGTGTATCCTCTAGTTATCATGTTACCCTGTCACCTCTCTTGCATCACTGTGGGTCATTGTGTCATCTGTTATTCAGATCCTACCCTACCATCACCATCTGACATATCAGTGATTGCTTTATTTTTTATAATCTAACAGACTGGGTAGTTTGCAGAATGTGTGGCTGTTCTTTTGCACACAGGTAAACTTGTGAAAATCAGAAAGATAAATATTGTTAATGTTTGATAGCATGATGAATAATGCTCTAAATTAGATTGAGTATTATTTATCCTTTCACCTCCAACTCTGATTTTCTTTTAAAATGTTGCATTAGTGTTGGTGTTTTGAACATCGATATGCTGTCCTCAGGGTTACAAAGAGCAAAGTGCCAAAAGAGATCTAAGATTAATAAAAAGGAGGATCAAGAAATCTTTTCCATCACACATAATATTTAATTCTTCTGTTGTTGTTGTGTGACCATGTTAAACTACCCCTGATCCGTCAATATTCCTTGTTGTCCACTTCATAGCTCATGGTCAGAAATAGTGCTCTCAGTTTCTGTCCTTTTGATGGACAGGTCAGCTGTCAGCATTTTCAGAAGACACTTAATTTTCATTGTCATCAACCTCTTACACGTTTCTTCAAAGACTCCATCAACTGCAGCTAAAGGATGCTTATATTCAGAGAAAATTTCCTCTTCAACCTTTCTTACTCTGCTCCATTTTGGAAAAAAAAAATCTCCTAAACTAACGATTTTTTTGCTTTTATTAGAACTGCTGTGTAGGAATAACTGGGGGTTCCCTTACTTCTTTACTTTCATTTTTTATGCTAACAGTTGATATAAGCAGCCATAAAAGTAACCTGGTTAGAAAGGAAAATGACTGAACAAAAGAAAATACATACTGAAAAATATTGACAGAAAATGCCTGCCAGCCCAGGGACTGTGAGCCTAAGAATGAGGCCTGCGAAGCAGAAGCATCCTTGAGAAGTACAGCTGTGTAGCTAGAAGCCAACGACATCTTCAGATACCATCGATAATGTAGTGGGTTTGCGTGGCAAGGTTTTGGTAGCAGGGGGACTACAGAGGTGGCTTCTGTGAGAAGCTGCCAGAAGCTTCTCCCATGTCTGATAGATCCAATGCCAGCCAGCTCCAAGATGGACCCACCGCTGGCCGAAGCTGAGCCCATCAGTGATGTTGGCAGAGCTTCTGTGATAATGTATTTAAGAAAGGGTAAAACCTGCTGTACAACGGCAGCTGGGAGAGAGGAGTGAGAATATGTAAAAGAAACAGCCATGCAGACACCAAGGTCAGTGCAGAAGGAGGGGCAGGAGGTGCTCCAGGTGCTGGAGCAGAGGTCCCCCTGCAGCCCGTGGTGAAGACCATGGTGAGGCAGGCTGTCCTCCTGGAGCCCATGGAGCTCCATGGTGGAGCGGGTATCCTGCAACCCATGGAGGATGCCACATTGGAACACGTGGATGCACCGAAAGGAGGCTGTGACCCCGTGGGGTCTGGAGCAGCCTGTTCCTGAGGGACGGCACCCCATGGGTAGGACCAATGCTGCAGTAGCTCTTGGAGAACTGCAGCCTGTGGGAAGGACCCAGGTTGGAGAATTTTGTGGAGTAGTCTCCAATGGGTTGGACCACACGCTGGAGCAGGGGAACAGTGTGAAGAGGAAGGAGCGACAGAGACAATGTGTGATGAACTGAGTGCTACCCCCATTCCCCATCCCCCTGTGCTGCTTGCGGGGAGGAGGTAAAGAAATCAGGAGAGAAGTCGAGCCCAGGAAGAAGGGAGGAGTGGGGGGAAGGTGGTTTTAGGATATTTTTTTCCTCATTATCCTACTCTGGTGTTAACTGGCAATAAATTAAATTAATTTCCCCAAGGCGAGTCTATTTGGCTGTGTCAATAAGTGATGAGTGATCTCTCCCTGTCCTTACCTTGAACCATGAGCCTTTCGTCATTCTTTCTCCCCCTGTCCAGTTGAGGAAGGGGAGTGATAGAGAAGCTTGGTGGGCACTTGGTGTCCAGCTAGGAATTGTAATGGCGATTTGTTATCTGAAAAGATGAAAAATAGTCTGTAAAAAGGGGAAAACATCCTGAGAAAGTAAGAATCGGTAACTGCCACTGACTTCTAACTGCAAGAACAGGAAAACTGTCTTGAAGAATAAAAATTGGTCTGAACGAGCAGAAAACATCATCATCTATTGGCTGTTACAGGTGAAAACCAGAAATTAACAGCACCTACTGACTGCTTGAACTGTGATATCCTATACTCTCTTATGTCTCTCTGTTAGAAGAAGGACTCAGTGGAGCCTCTCTCTCTGAGAACTTCCTGAGCTGCATGTACTTTTCCTTTCCTAAACAGGCTGAATTCCACACGAACTTTCTACAAGATCTTGGGACTTTCACCAGGGATGCCTGGCTGACTCCAGACTCTGTGACATGGACCATCTTTCAAGTGAGACTCTGCCTGGTATCTTTATTGGTCCCCCTCCGAACCCACTTCTGGGGTCAGTTCAGTTTGTCCTCCCCTCTGGGGTGGTTTGGCCTCTTCTGAAATCTGTCTAATTCACTTGATACCAGTATTTATATATGTATATAAGCAATCTATCATATGCATATCTGCTGTTACACAGTTGATAAGTTGCTTCACTAATGGTAAGTTTGTACTAACCTGCAATAGTATTTACGTACTTGGTTGTTGCTGTTACTAGTTGTTGCTATAATATTGTTTCTGTAATTGATTATTGCCGTACTACTAATTGATAGCATCTTACTGATTGCTGACAGTTTGAGAAAGACATATATATATCTCTCTCCACCGTATTCATCATAGATATACTTGTTAGTGGTGTTTTTTTGCGATAACTGTGGTAATTTGAAATAAAGTAGAGAAATTTAGAGGATTGCAGCCTCCTTGTCCTTGTGTATTACGGAATCCTACAAATCCACAGTCATGATCTATACACATGCATAGGCCAGGTAACCCTTCAGATCATGACAAAAGTATAATCTGTAAATTTTTACCCATTAAGAATTTAATCCTTTTACTTTCCTCCTCCCAGGGCTGCACCTGAAAGAAATTGAGTTACCTTTTCATTCTGCACTGGGAAGAAGTGAGGCTGTGAAAGAATAAACTTTTGCTCCCCAAAACCTGGTGTCACACAACCAAGAGAGATACAGACTAAGAAATATAGCAGAAATTCAGTTTCTTGACATCTTGACCCAAACCTACAAATCATGACCAAGTTCTAGGATGTTAGCTACATGAGACATTTAATAACTCACTATCATTTCCCAGTCTTCTCGCTAAAGAGGACTACATAACACTTACAGTATAACTCAAAAACTTTACCTTTCAATAACTCTTCATAGTCTAAGATATCAATTTGAAATTTTTAGTTACCATCTCATGGAAAAAAATTGCAAATAAATTATTATTAAAAAGGTCTGGCAGGTGTTTTGTTCTTATCAGTGGTGGTGGCAATGGATTATTTTGATAGGGGTTTTTTTTAGTATAGAGAATGAAAAGAGATGTCCTGGACCTGGGATCTTGGACATCATGCTTTTGTAGGAAATTCTATGCAACAGATACCTGACTCACAAATGGTGAACACAGCCAAGCATCATGGGTCACCTAGCTATGCACCCAAACCTTTTCTCACATATTGCTGCTTCAAAATGGGGGCTTCTAAGTTTCTTGTGAAGGAGTATCTCCATTTCTATACTGTATAAACTGGCAAAAGCCAACACAGCATTTATTTTCCTTACTGCAGTAACTGTAACGTGCAGTGATTCGGAGTCTGCAACATGAGTAACTGAGCCGTTCCTGCTGTGGAGCTGGTATCTGGGGAAGCCCACGATGTAGTGAACCCTCTGTAAGTCATCCTGCCTGTAAATCATAACCAGTCCTCGGATACATGGGCACAACATAAAAATCTGGATAAAATGTGTATCCCACAGCTTGGGAATCTTCTGACCAGTGAATATTTCAAATTACAGGAAATATACATGGTTTTGGGTTTGTTTGTTTGTTTTTTAATTATGGTTTGCTGAAGTGAGCTAGTAATTTTGAAATGGTCTTTTAACCTTAGAAAAATGATTGGCCAAATTTTATGCATTGAAATATTCCTGTATGCTCCATGAGTGCTCAGCATAAGCACACAGATTTATATCCACAGATAAATGAGCCACGTAGACACTGATAATCAGGATAATGATGCCAATAATGCACACACCAGAGAACTCTAAATGCCCAGCTAGTGCTGGAATGATCCTGATTCATAATAGCATGCTTTTAGAAGTTTCATTCTTTTAGCATCTGAGGCATTTTTCTGCTAGTTGAATGCAAGATCATTCTAACAGATGCTGAAGTCCTTCCAGTGAACAGCAAACAGCCTGGAGCCAAACACCAGTGATGCTACCAAGTGGCTGTATCAGTCCAGGCCTGGGTATTGCTGAGGTCAGCTTGCGCCTTTGAACTCTGCTTCGTGGATCATATCAGTGCAGGCACCGGGACATTTAATTTTGCAGCAAGCTGCCATCAGCACGTTCGATTACGCTGAATTCCTGTTGCCATCTTCCAAACTCTGCCAGCCTCCATTACTGACTGAATCTGTGTCATTGCTGGGTCGTGTAAGCATCAAACTGTTCGCAGCAGCTTCTCCAGTTACAAATTGTAGCTTCTGTTTCTACTGAGCAATGTCAAAAGCTCTGGCTTATTGTTTAATGCTACATTGGGACAAACTTTCCATTAGATGATTGCAACCGGATCAGCTTGTCATTAAAAAAGAAAACAGAACAGGGCAATTTTTTAACAACTAGTATTTGCTAAGATAAATAATACCTATAAAATAGTAGCAAGAGTGGATAAAAGAACTTCCAAACTGGTAAATTTTATTTTATTGATGGTATTCTGCTACTTGCAGTACCCAAGATCTTAGTTCAGCATTCATCAGTAATAAATCACAGTCAAGGTTCACATTCAATTCGCACCTCATTATTAGGAACATTGAACTTTTGGGGAGAGGGATCTGGTTTTTTATTATAACTAACCTAAATCGGTAATTCATTTTACAGCCCACAACACCATTCATATAACGGATTAAATGATGTGCAGTCATGCAGGGAAGAAAGCTCTTGAATCAACATTGTCATCAAAGAACACATGTATACATATAATTTCATATTCAGGGAACATTTTTGGTGCAGCAGATGAGGTCTGGATTCACAAACCTGAATGCTATTCTGGATCTGAGCAAATAAATAAACTTTTTCTTGTGCCTGCTGCTCCCAGCTTGCCCATATCCAAGAGAAAAGCAGACCAGAAGCGGCTTGACTGTGCTTTCTTTTTTAGGGTTTTCAACCCAGATCACCCCAAAAAGTGACTTACGTATTAAGCTATAGATTATTCTGATACAAAGTTTTCTATTAACTACTTGCGTACATGGCTAGCACAGAGCATGCATGTAGAACTCGATTTGCTGTTACCCTGCACAGTGCCTTTTCTACTTGCTGTACTACCTCTTGCCCGTCTGTAGTATGAAGGAGACTGTTGTAAATTCCCTTTTCCTCATTCGGGAATCTAACCTCTTTTTCACTCTATAGAGCTAAACTGTTATTATTAACAGCAGATAACTAGTCCCAGAGCACACCCACTATTTCCTCGTGTTGCTCAATCACACACACACTTACTCACTACTCGGGGGCAGCTCAGCTGCAGTCTCAGCAATCTCAACTGCAACTTGCCGATAGCAACTGCTTCCTCAGGAGCGGGGGGTTGTGCTGACTTGCCATGGCTACTAGCTCATCTTTTAGAAAGTGTCCTGCAGAGATCCTTTTTACAGTGTTTGTCCATACAACCCTGTAGTCTGTGTCTGCAGCTTTGGGTGTACTACACCCTTTGGGTGTAGCCTGAGTTCCTTAGTGCAGCCGTGACACTGCTGGGTGCCTGTGGCCTCGTACGGATTGAGCAGGCTCTTGGTGTGCTGACTGCATCAGTTCTTGAAGATTAAACAAGACGACTAACCACAAGGACTGCCAGTCCTTGGGAAACTTCCAAACACCAGCTTCTCGGCATGTATGTTTCTTCTCCTCTCTTAGATGCTTGCTAGTAGCTATTTCTACATCCAAAGCTATATATATCCACAGAGCTCACTTGCAAAAATTCACACAGACAGAGCCTTTCTGATATTACCGCTTCAGAGACGGAGTAATGTTCTACAGCATGAAATGTAAAAAAATTGTTGAGTAAATCCAGCATCAATATTGCTGTGTTCTAACATGACTATTATTTTTTACTTTCACCTCAGACTTGTACCCATCTCAAAAACACATCTCAGAGTGGGACCACAAGAGTTAATAAAATTTATGATAATTTTAAATTCCCTGTTGGTGATTAATCCTTTACAACATGTACAGAAACAAAATAACCTGCTGTGATGCAATAACCAAAGGACATTCTCTGTTATGTAAAGGACACTCAGCTGTTCTCTGTTAGTTGAGTCATCCTTATAAGATGATGTAGTACAGATCTATGCAGGTGTTTTGGGAAAAACATCCAAATTGCAAAGGAGATCCTGAGCTTGGCTTAAAATAAGGCTGGAATTTGTAAATACTATGTGCTGGTTTTAGCTGGGATAATATTAATTTTCTTCATAGTAGCTGGTATGGGCCTGTGTTTTGGATTTGTGCTGGAAACGTGTGTTGATAATACAGGGATGTTTTCATCCTTGCTGAGCAGTGCTTACACAGAGTCAAGGCCTTTACTGCTTCTCACCCCACCCCACCAGCGGGTAGGCTGGGTGTTCAAGAAGCTGGGAGGGGACACAGCTGGGACAGCTGACCCCAACTGACAAAAGGGGTATTTCCTGCCATATGACATCACGCGTGGTATATAAAGCTGGGGGAAGAAGAAGGAAGGGGGGAGATGTTTGGAGTGATGATGTTTCTCTTCCCAGGAAACCATTACTTGTGATGGAGCCCTGCTTCCCTGGAGATGGCTGAAGCCCTGCCTGCCCGTGGGAAGTAGGGAATGAATTCCTTGTTTTGCTTTTCTTCTTGTGTGTGTGGCTTTTGCTTTACCTATAAACTGTCTTTATCTCAACCCGTGTGTTTTCTCACTTTTACCTTTCTCATTCTCTCCCCATCCTGCAGCAGGGGGAGTGAACAAGTGGCTGTGTGGTGCTTAGATGCTGGCTGGGGTTAAGCCATGACATACTGATTCAGAAACTCAGGGCATTTCAGGCCAGACATTTGCAAAAAGACCTGTTATTAATTATAGCTATAGGGTACATTTTGTGTTTTTTCCCTCTTGAACATAAGACTGCATAGACTGGGTCACATTATCATGCCTTCATTAAAAAATGTGGATTTTCTTATCTGTAAATGCAAAATTATATTGTTCTCTGATTCTTATGCTTGTCTGTCTATTTTAGAAATACTCCCCAGTTATGATGTCTTTGCTAAATGAAACAAAGCCAGCAGCCAACTTATTTGTGGAAAAAAAAAACTTAAATAGGGCAGTTCCTTTCATGTTTAGTCTCAAGAATCATTTAATCTAGGAAAAAAGAAGAACATCTGTTAAATTACATTGCAGGGAGGAATACAGTTGCTGGACACGTCTTCATTTCTTTGAGCTCAACAGCCAACATTTTCAAATTGAGAGACCTTTGTTTTATAAATACTGTATACTGAAAAGCTGAGACTGCAGGAAGATTATTGTAAAAAACCAACCAAACAAATTTAATTTGGCGCTGTTGGTAATCACAGAATTCCCACACCGGCTTGAAAAAGATCATCTGGGATTTATAGAAACTCTATGGATATTACAAATAAAGTAAAGTTTAAATGGATTCTTCTTCCTTATTTGAACCTTTCTAATATGTACAGTGTCCTATATAAAAATACTGAAAAATTATTAATCGATTACAACACTGAACCTGGTTTTAGAATTCACATGGTAACTAAAACATTCAGGTGGAGATTCTTGTTACTTTATGGAATTCATTTGAAACAAAGTCTAGGAAACGAATCAGAAAAACTGAAGCACTTTCATTCAAAGTATAAAATTCATCTTTTCATATTCCTCTGTGACATAATTTCATTATGCATTTGTACTACATCGGTTTCTGAACTCACGTTAGAACGAACTATCCAACATTGATCAGACAGGATCTGCAGATAAACAACCTGCTTCTGGGCCTCACACCTTTCCCCAGAGCAAGTAACTTCCATCAACTTTTATTTAACTTATTCACCAGTAAATGTTTAATGTAGAGATAACCACCTCATTGAATTTGTTTCTCTACTCTGATCGTAAGGAGCTTAAGATTACCTACTCAGACATATGCTTAGATATTGTAGACATCAGAGCTAGATGTGATAAACTCCGCTGTAACTTCCTAAAATTTTGGCCCAAGTTGTATGGGCCACTTAGACAAGTGAGTTGTGTTGAGCTCCTAGCTCTTGATTCAGGGATGTGTCCACCTAAACAGCATTATACCATTATTCTTTGTATAAAAATCATGGTGTTTCCAACATGAGTGACTGTTGTGTGACTACAGAGATAACAATTTAAATTAAATGCCACAGATAGCTGACTGTCACATTAAAGGACAACCGTTACTGGTTAATTGCTTGGCAGTGATTGTCAATATCTCATTAGAAATTAATGTAGTAGGCACACAACAATTTCTGTAAGTACAGCAAAAAAAGTAATTAAATCCTTAACACCTGTTGTTTTGGGTGTTTTTCCTGCCCCACCTCCAGTTGATAAAGATACTGTTCTTTTTTTTGATAGTATGAAAAAATTATTTGGCCTGAATTTAGAGTACTGTGAGTAAATATCATTCTAGCAATATGCCCTTAATATACCAAGCTGCAAACTGATTTCCATATGCTAATGTGTACAACACAGATAACATGCAATTTAGAGACAAAATGTGTTTGTTAAATAACTCCTCAGAGAGACCTGGACTGCTATGTTTTAAGTTTTCAGAAGGGCTGTGAAAATACAGCACAATTGGGCTATCCACTGAGCACGTGTTTTGATGAACTGGAATTGTGCAGTAGGTCTAGACAGATGGAAGAAATTACAGGGACTGGACTGCTGTGACTTTTTGGAAAACAGAACAGAGGTTTTCTTGCTGTTAAAGCAGACAACAAAATAGATTAGAAGAAAGTTCAGAAATTAATGTAGAGACTAAAAATGATATGTTTGTTAATGATAGTCTTCCATCTTTAAAAGATAACAAAGTTTCTCTATCTGAAGTCACCTTGTCCCAAAACTGTATGTTCATTTTACATAGAGAAGTCTGCACTGTGGTAGGTAATCCTTCCTATATTCATCTGAGGTCCTGCGATTAGACATGGACTTGTTTCAATACCAAAAAGGACTTGGTCTTATAAGTGTGTCTACAGGGTCATAACTTTTAAATAACAAAATAAAATAGATGCCGCAAGGATGAATCAAAAGCATCGTTGTAAAATGGCCTACCCATTTTCAGATATGCAGGCACTTTATTCCCATGAAACGATTAGAAATAAACCAAGTATCAGTTATGGATGGCTAATGCCTGCCATCCCCAAGAGAAAATGTAAGTGATATTTTAATATGCAGCTATTGACAGTTTAGGGAGGGTCTGGTCCCCCTCTGTTTGGCTATTATGGGTATCAGCAATGCTTCTTTCTCTGTTTGCATTTTCAGGAGTTAACTTATTTAGTTTCTCCCAAGGAACACTTGTAGACACCTACTTTGAAGACTGAATTCAAAGGTTTGAACAGAGCTGCCTCTCTCAAAGTCAAAATCTCCTAAAGGGTTAGGATTTCAGACACATCATGTGCTTTGTATTCCAGCTCTTGCTCACACTCTAGTATTTATTGCTCAAAGGATCCTAAATCTCTTCTGTTAAATATGGGTGACCTGTTTCTGGGTTTTGTCTGGAATTCACATAAATGTTTAAATTAAATACAGGAGATACAAGTCTCATTAGTAGCTTTATTAATCTCTAATTGGAGAGAAGATCATATTAATCAGGCAATATCTGCCTAATCATGGTATTGATTATTCCAAAATCATACCATGATTATGAAAATATTTCAAGTTTGATGGAATCCTACACCAAAGTTAAATAACAAATCCTAATAATTTCCACCAGTTGAATTTGGAAACAGTTTGCCAGTTTCCAATTTAATCTAATTATTTGATCCCTTGCTTACTTTAGCTAGGCTCCAATTCATATTCTAATTATGTCTTCATATTTTACTTCCTGTCAGAGTATCAGTTCCTTATCTCTTTAGCAAAAGGTCATATTTTCTCAATACTTGTTTGTAGAGCTGATCTCCTAGGAAAGACCAATAATGTAAGGCCTCTAAATGCTGAGCTGGTGTTGTGATTTAACCCCAGCCAGCAACTGAGCCCCACGCACCGCTCGCTCACTCCCCCCACTGCGGGATCAGGGAGAGAATTGGAAGAGTAAAAGTGAGGTGTCGTGGTTTAGCCCCAGCCGGCAACTAAGCACCACGCAGCCGCTCGCTCACTCTCCCTCCCACAGTGGGACGGGGGAGAGAATTAGGAAAAACCTCGTGGGTTGAGATAAACACGGTTTAATAGGACAGAAAGAAAGAAGGGAACAATAATGATAATACCAACAAAGGAATGTATAAGAACAAGTGATGCCCAATACAGCAATTGCTCACCACCCCGTGATCGACAGCCCGTCCCCGAGCAGCGATTTCCGCCCCCCCGGCCAACTCCAGTTTATGTACTGGGCATGACGTCGTATGGTAGGGAATATCTCTTTGGCCAGTCTGGGTCAGCTGTCCCGGCTGTGTCCCCTCCCAGCTCCCCGTGCACCCCCAGCCTGCTCGCTGGCAGGCCAGCACAAGAAGCTGGACTGTCCTTGACGGCCCAGCAACAACCCAAAACATCAGCACATTATCAACAGTTCCTCATCCCAAATCCAAAACACAGTCTCACACTAGCTTCTGTGAGGAAAACCAGCTCTATCCTGGCTGAAACCAGGACAGTATCCACCCCTTATTCCATACCATTTACGTCATGCCCAGGTCCTATACTTTTCAATACATTCCAATTATTCATTATTACTCTTCCTGTCCTTTAATATATACACACAGATATCACTCTCTTAGTCCATGGGCCATCACTTAAAATGTCTGTGGAGTTCAGTCAGTCCATGACTCTGGGCTTCATCCATCATAGCAGTCTCTCAGGGCAGGGGAGATGGTATGTGGTGTTGGATTGTCATCTGGCACGGTCCATGTCCATGATCTGCAGGTCGAAGATGTCGATCTCGAGGGATTTGTTGGGCGCAAGCTGCTGAAGCCAGTTCTGGTTTCATCACTGCTGCACGTTGCTTGGTTTCAGTGAAGCTCATTCTTCATCAGTCTGGGTGATTCTTACTATAATACCATTGATATGGTAGATAGCAGCCATAGTAGTAATGTCATTCTGAACAATTAACATAATACAATTCAAATCATTGACTGTTTTCACCCAAAATCAAGTCTCCTTGAGGTACACATCGGACTTCCCCATTCTTCCGCATTACCCACCAAGTGCACCCAGGTCCCTGGGCAAAGGCAATCTCACGAATGGGTTTGCCTTTTCCGAATGCAGGAGTAACCCAGACTGTCTTCCCCAGCATGTTTCTCACATGCACCACAGGGACTTTATCCCCTTCTACAGTACGTAGAAGTTTTGATTGGGCAGGGCCGGCTCTATTAGTAGATCCCCTAGTGTTGACTAACCAGGTGGCTTTGGCTAAATGTTTATCCCAATTTTTGAATGTCCCATCACCCATTGCTCTCAGTGTAGTCTTTAACAGTCCGTTGTATCGTTCAATTTTTCCGGAAGCTGGTGCATGATAGGGGATATGATACCCCCACTCAATGCCGTGCTCTTTGGCCCAGGTGTCTATGAGGTTGTTTCGGAAATGAGTCCCATTGTCTGACTCAATTCTTTCGGGGGTGCCATGTCGCCATAAGACTTGCTTTTCAAGGCCCAGGATAGTGTTCCGGGCGGTGGCATGGGGCACAGGGTATGTTTCCAGCCATCTGGTGGTTGCTTCCACCATGGTAAGCACATAGCGCTTGCCTTGGCGAGTTTGTGGAAGTGTGATATAGTCAATCTGCCAGGCCTCCCCATATTTATATTCCAACCATCGTCCTTCATACCAGAGAGGCTTTAACCGCTTGGCTTGTTTGATCGCAGCACACGTTTCACATTCATGGATAACCTGTGCAATAGCATCCATGGTCAGGTCCACCCCTCGATCCCGAGCCCATCTATATGTTGCATCTCTTCCCTGATGGCCTGAGGTGTCATGGGCCCACCGAGCTATAAATAATTCACCCTTATGTTGCCAGTCCAGATCCACCTGAGCCACTTCAATCTTAGCAGCCTGATCCACCTGATGGTTGTTTTGATGTTCTTCGGTGGCCCGACTCTTGGGTACGTGAGCATCTACGTGACGTACTTTTATGACGAGATTCTCTAGTCGGGCAGCAATATCTTGCCACAATTCAGCAGCCCAGATGGGCTTGCCTCTGCGTTGCCAGTTGCTCTGCTTCCATTGCTGCAGCCACCCCCATAGAGCATTTGCTACCATCCATGAGTCAGTATAAAGATAGAGTACTGGCCATTTTTCTCGTTCAGCAATATCTAAAGCCAGCTGGATGGCTTTCACCTCCGCAAACTGACTTGATTCACCTTGTCCTTCAGCCACTTCTGCAACTCATCGTATAGGGCTCCATACAGCAGCTTTCCACCTTCGATGTTTGCCTACAATACGACAGGACCCATCAGTAAACAGGGCATATTGCCTTTCGTTCTCTGGCAGTTCATTATATGGTGGAGCCTCTTCAGCACGCGCCACCTCCTCTTCCGGTGATATTCCAAAATCTTTTCCTTCTGGCCAGTCCATGATCACTTCCAAGATTCCCGGGCGATTAAGATTTCCTATTCGAGCCCGCTGTGTAATAAGCGCGACCCACTTACTCCACGTAGCATCAGTCGCATGATGTGTAGAGGGGACCCTCCCTTTGAACATCCAGCCCAGCACCGGCAGCCGGGGTGCCAGGAGGAGCTGTGCTTCAGTACCAACCACTTCTGAGGCAGCTCGAACTCCTTCATATGCCGCCAATATCTCCTTTTCAGTTGGAGTATAGCGGGACTCAGATCCCCTATATCCTCGACTCCAAAACCCTAGAGGTCGACCTCGAGTCTCTCCTGGTGCCTTCTGCCAGAGACTCCAGGTAGGGCCATTCTCCCCGGCTGCCGTGTAGAGCACATTTTTAACATCTTGTCCTGCCCGTACTGGCCCGAGGGCTACGGCATGAACTATCTCCTGTTTGATTTGTTCGAAGGCTTGTCGTTGCTCAGGGCCCCATTTAAAATCGTTCTTCTTCCGGGTCACTTGATAAAGAGGGCTTACAATCAGACTGTAATTTGGAATATGCATTCTCCAGAAACCCACAACACCCAGAAATGCTTGTGTTTCTTTTTTGCTAGTTGGTGGAGACATAGCTGTTATTTTGTTGATCACATCCGTGGGGATCTGTCGACGTCCATCTTGCCATTTTATTCCTAAAAACTGGATCTCTTGTGCAGGTCCCTTGACTTTACTTTGCTTTATAGCAAAACCAGCTTTCAGAAGGACTTGAATTATTTTCTTCCCTTTCTCGAAAACTTCTTCTGCTGTGTTGCCCCATACGATGATGTCCTCAATGTATTGCAGATGCTCTGGAGCTTCACCCTGTTCCAGTGCAGTTTGTATCAGCCCATGGCAAATGGTAGGGCTGTGTTTCCACCCCTGGGGAAGTCGATTCCAGGTGTATTGGACACCTCTCCAAGTGAAAGCAAACTGTGGCCTGCACTCTGCCACCAAAGGGATCGAGAAAAACGCGTTAGCAATATCAATGGTGGCGTACCACTTGGCTGCCTTTGACTCCAGTTCATATTGAAGTTCCAGCATGTCCGGCACGGCAGCGCTCAGTGGTGGCGTGACTTCATTCAGGCCACGATAGTCTACTGTCAGTCTCCACTCTCCATTAGACTTTCGCACTGGCCATATGGGGCTGTTAAAGGGTGAGCGAGTCTTGCTGATCACTCCTTGGCTCTCCAGCCGACGAATCAGCTCATGGATGGGGATCAGGGAGTCTCTGTTGGTGCGATATTGCCGCTGGTGCACTGTTGTGGTAGCGATCGGCACCTGTTGTTCTTTGACCCTGAGCAACCCCACCACAGAAGGGTGCTCTGAGAGACCAGGCAAGGTGGACAGCTGTTTAATTTCTTCCGTCTCCAAGGCAGCTATACCAAAAGCCCACCGGTACCCTTTTGGGTCCTTGAAATACCCTCTGCTGAGGTAGTCTATGCCCAGGATGCACGGAGCCTCTGGGCCAGTCACAATGGGGTGCTTCTGCCACTCATTCCCAGTTGGGCTCACTTCGGCCTCCAGCACAGTCAGCTGCTGGGATCCCCCTGTCACTCCAGAAATACAGATGGGTTCTGCCCCTGTATGGCTTGATGGCATCAGGGTACATTGTGCACCGGTGTCCACTAAAGCCTTATATTCCTGTGGGTCTGATGTGCCAGGCCATCTAATCCACACAGTCCAATAAACTCGGTTGTCCCTCTCCTCCGCCTGGCTGGAGGCATGGCCCCTCTAATCCTGCTCATAGTACTCGTTACCCACTTCTTGTAAATAGGAATCAGAAGTCCCTTCAAGAGGATCAGAGGTGAGATCAGCTCTTCTATTCTTTCTGGGAAGCTGCCCACTGGAAAGTGGAGCGACGATTTTCCTCGAGGAACCTGAACCCCCTTTTGTAGTTGTTTTTCCTTGCAGCTCGCGTACTCGTGCCTCTAGGGTCGAGGTAGGTTTTCCATCCCACCTCCTCATGTCCTCTCCGTAGTCACGCAATTGAAACCACAGGGTGGCTCGTGGTGTGTATCCTCTATATCTTCTCTCTTGAACAGAAGAGCGCTTACTCCTAATGGCTGAGACACTGGTCCGTATGGGTGGAGGGTAGGGCATATCCTCTTTGAATTGCCGGAACTCTCGGGACAGTTTCTCTATAGCAGAGACGCAGGCCCGTAGGGAGGAAGAGAGACTTTCTTCATATTGCCGGAGTTGGCCAGCCAATTCATCCACCGTTGGTCTCTCTCCGTCCTTCCAGGCCATTACTGCTAATGAGTTGGCATATGATGATGGTGCACTCCATACAAACTTCCGCCACATAGGTTGCGTGCAATTGACTTCATCTGGATCTTTGGATGATTGTCCATTGTCCAAGTCACCATAAATCACTTCCAGCACCGCTAGCTCCCTCAGGTACTGGATACCTTTCTCCATGGTGGTCCACTTGCCTGGGTGACATAGAACATCTTCCTTGAAGGGATACCTTCCCTTCACACCCGACAGGAGTCGTCTCCAGAGGCTGAGGACTTGTGCACCTTTTCCAATTGCTTTGTCAATGCCCCCTTCCCTAGAAAGGGATCCCAGCTGCTTGGCTTCCCTACCCTCTAATTCCAGGCTACTGGCCCCATTATCCCAGCATCGGAGCAGCCAGGTGACAATGTGCTCACCTGGACGACGGCTGAAATCCTTTCGCATATCTCGCAATTCACTCAGGGATAGAGATCGGGTAGTTACCGTCTCTTTTATAAGTTCTTCCTCTTCCTCCTCCTCAAGCGATGACTCGCTCTCTTCCCTCTTCCGTGCTTGTGGTGACCCTGCTTCAGAGCACTCTGCCTCCTCACTCTCTTCCTCTGGCTCCTTCTTAGCAGGATCTTCCTCCTCCCTTACTAAACGAGCTGACTTCCGCTTCCAAGATTTCTTCTTTTGTACAGGGGCAACTGATACCGGGATGGGCTGGTCCTCTGGTTCAGCTGCAACAGTCTGAGTAGCTACAGTGCCCGCCGTGGGGGTTGGAGTAGTGGCAGTGCCCGCCGTGGGGGTTGGAGTAGTGACAGTGCCTGCTACAGACGTTGGAGTAGTCACAGTGCCTGCCACATTGCCATCAGACCCAGAGAGCCCCTCTCCCCTTTGCACAGTGTTAAATAGGGTTCGGTAGGCATGGGCCAGGCCCCAGCACATGGCAATGATTTGTGTCTCCTTGGAGCTGCCAGGCTGACAGCATACTTCTTCCAGATATTCTGCTAGTTTATCAGGATTCTGCACTTGTTCGGGAGTGAAGCTCCAAAACACCGGAGGTGCCCACCGCCCCAGGCATTTGCCCATGCTGTTCCACACGCCCTGCCATTCATAACTATCCAGCCTTGGGGCAGATCTCCGGGTGATATTCTTAAATTGCTTGCTAACCTTAGACAAAACTGAAACCATGTTCCCCAGAAGTAGCAATAGAGGTATTTTAACCAGCCAAGGGTGTTCAAAATACTGAAAAATTATTGTGATGAAGGAGGAAATGTTATGATAGAGGGTATCAAAGGTACCATTCTGCATTTCCTCCATAAAAAACCTTTCAGAGGCAGAAGTATAATTGCTAATCGTCTCCACAAGACTGTAGCCAAAATACAGTAACGGCTTTAGTACAGAGCTCAGATGATACCACATTAAGCTCAAGGTCAGTGCTCTAAAAACAAAATTCACAGGCGAGACATTACTAATCATTGCAGAGTACAGCAGCCCGCAGAAACCAACACCGATCCTTAACACGTACAGCAAAGACGAGAGCATGATGCAAATCAAACTGATATTGTGACCTGCAACCGTTATTATCTCAAGCCTCGGGCCCCACGTTGGGCGCCAAAAAGGACTGTCGTGGTTTAGCCCCAGCCGGCAACTAAGCACCACGCAGCCGCTCGCTCACTCCCCCTCCCACAGCGGGACGGGGGAGAGAATTAGGAAAAACCTCGTGGGTTGAGATAAACACGGTTTAATAGGACAGAAAGAAAGAAGGGAACAATAATGATAATACCAACAAAGGAATGTACAAGAACAAGTGATGCCCAATACAGCAATTGCTCACCACCCCGTGATCGACAGCCCGTCCCCGAGCAGCGATTTCCGCCCCCCCGGCCAACTCCAGTTTATGTACTGGGCATGACGTCGTATGGTAGGGAATATCTCTTTGGCCAGTCTGGGTCAGCTGTCCCGGCTGTGTCCCCTCCCAGCTCCCCGTGCACCCCCAGCCTGCTCGCTGGCAGGCCAGCACAAGAAGCTGGACTGTCCTTGACGGCTCAGCAACAACCCAAAACATCAGCACATTATCAACAGTTCCTCATCCCAAATCCAAAACACAGTCTCACACTAGCTTCTGTGAGGAAAACCAGCTCTATCCTGGCTGAAACCAGGACATGAGGAAACTCGTGGGTTGAGATAAAGACAATTTAACAGGTAAAGCAAAAGCCGCACACGCAAGCAGAGCAGAACAGGGAATCCATTCCCCACTCCCCATGGGCAGGCAGGTGTTCAGCCATCTCCAGGGAAGCAGGGCTCCGTCACTCATAACGGTTTCTTGGGAAGACAAATGCCATCACTCCAAACATCCTCCCCTTCCTTCTTCTTCCCCCAGCTTTATATGCCGAGTATGATGTCATATGGCATGGAATATCCCTTTGGTCTGTCAGGGTCAGCTGTCCTAGTTGTGTCCCCTCCCAACTTCTTGTGCAACCCCAGCCTGGGGTGGGGTGGGAAGCTGAACAGTCCTTGACTGTGAAACCATCAGTGTGTTATCAGTCAACATTATTTTCACCCCAGATCCAAAACATAACCTCATATTAGCTTCTGTTAAGAAAATTAACTCTATCCCAGCCAAAACCAACACAGGTGGTCATGTTGTTTTATTAACGCTGATAAACAGAATCATCCATCATTACTAAGGGCAGTTGGGAAATAATTATTTCTCTAGATTTTTTTTCAGAAAGAAATAATTTTCATGCAATACCATTGTCATTCTTCTGTTGTCCAGGAAATCAAAACTTTTATCTTTCATGCTTGACCCTTTCTTGTTTCTTTTTCACCTTTTCCAGTGAAAGGTATATTTCAGTATGATAAAACACGTGGGAGAAAGGACAGGAAGGAATAGAATAAAAAGTGAGATTTGGTTTTCACCAAAAAACCCAAAACTTTTCTGGGGGTGAAGGTGAAGAAAAAAGAAAAAAAAATCTCAATTTCATAGATGATTCTTTAAGGACACCAGCATGCAACAAAACCTTTCTTTAGTAACAGTTAAGTGAGTTGCTATTCAAATGGACTCAGGGCATCCCCACTACTGATACCACTATGTCTTAAATAAAGCAGCAATCACTGTAATTCAGAATCTTTAAGAAGTCTGTATCTTGCATGGTCCAGAAAAATCAGCTCATACTGAACAAGAAGCTACATCTACTGAAATGATATTACAGACAGAGGACACATTTCAAATGCTCCTTTTACTGACAGTACATTGCCATACTTTTTTCAGCATAGAATCACTCTCTTTCTTTTTATTTTTCCAAGTGTAGAAATCTAGGTAGCTGAGGGATTTCCTCTAGGTTTCTATTTATGATAATTTCATTCATGATGTTTCCTATTAAACTAATCAGTAATTCCGCTTCAGTATAATTAATAATAAGCATACTGTTGGAGGATTTTGAATGTTTATGTTTTTACATCTCAGTTGTTTTTCGGTAACTTGATGTATCTGCCTAGACATTAACAAGGCAAAAGGCTTTTGGCTTTATTGTTATTACCAGCTGTGTTCTGTTCTGACTAATCTATTAATATACTTCAGATAATTGATTCAGTTACTTGCAGCTGTGGAAGAGGAAAACATAATCTTCAACTGAATTTGGCCCAGTAAAATTATTGCTTTGTTTTTCTACACCTTCTTAAGGAAAAAAAAAAAAGTTTGGTGCTTAGAAATAAGCACACTGAGATATCAAGGACCATCATTTCTAAAAGCTTCTTATTTATTTTGACTAAAATTTTTCCTTATCTTGCTCTTCCAATACCTACATCTGAATTCTGCCTTTGTGTAAGCAAGAAAAATCCTGTGAGCTTTACTAAGGGCAGGTGGAACTTTATACTCACAGCATTTGAGGGACCATAAAATCATTATTCTGCTATCTTCCATAGACTTTGTGAATATGAGAAAATGATTTACAATAAAATTCTTGAGGCATTGAAGTCTCCAAACTACTGAGCAGAAGATCAGAACCTCTGAAAATCAAAGCCCTACTCAGTTTCTCCAGAAACTTCTGCAGTTTCTCAGGTGTCTGTGAAGTATCTAAAAATAATATTCTTCTTCCACTGAAAAACATTCTGATGGCCTTGTTGGATACTGTAGAAACAGAGGATGTTGCTTGAAATATACTGCAGAAATGGAAGATGCTGCTGTTTTCACGCTTCCACATAGCACTTCAGGGGTTTAGTATAAGCCCTTAGGAGAAATTGGTAATGGAAAACTAAGCTGCAGGAATTGGGGACAGCACTTCCTCTTCCCAGATCTCACTAAGTTATTCTTTAGTGGGAAAAGTTCAGTAGAATTTCAGTCCATCTTTGTACCATACAGTGGCTGTTTCTTGCATGGAAGAGCAAGACGAAGATTTCAAAGAACCTTCTGCCACTCTCCTTACAATGTTCACCTAAAGACCCCAAAGGATTTAGGCACATAAAATCAAACCTTTCTTCCTCTCTCACTCTCCTCAGATTCAGGGGAGCCGTGCAGCCTATGTAGAGTGTTACTAAGGGATTTTCCTGTTGAATAATTGTGTTGTGTAAGTATCTTCCATTGCGGTTCTGTGCATGCCCAGATCATTCTATTTCTAAACAGCTTTCTGCAAACACCCCCCATAGACCCTTTCAGGATCTCTGAATTCTCCTGCCCACCCTCTACAAAGGAAACAACCAAATACGTCTCAGCTGTTCTTCACATGCATTGAGAGGATCTGACCTTTACATCAGCCAGTTATAGTAATTTTTTCTTGGAAAGGGAAAAATGTCTGGCTGTTGTTCTTATCAATGTGATTTCTTGGTAAAAAGTGAGTTCTGTTAAATGTCTTGGTCATAGGTGTGAGTGTTCAAGATTCCCATCATTTATTCCCAGGCAGTCAATAGCGCACCTATGAATTAGATATTCAAGCCTAAAGGAGGATCAGGGATATTGCCATCTTCAGTGCTCCTTATGCCTACATAATTGCATCCAAAAAAGAAGTGCTTAAAAGAGGATGTTGAGGGTTACACATTCATTCACGAACCATGGCAAAACTGAGGTCCTTAATCAGCCCTAGCTCATATAGCATCCATGATCTTTTGATATTATTACTCCAACTTCTTTTTCCTTTAGTATCACCACCTCCAGAAGAGGCAAGAAGAGGAGGATAAGCCATGTCAATAATGCTCCTCTTTGACCATCGACAAAGGAATTGTCTTGATCTGTAGTAGTTTTATGCTGACTTTATGAGGTTTTACACCTTAACCTTGTTCAGAGTTTTCATTTAATTTACTTCAGCCCAATCCTGTCCAAAGAAGCCATTCTAGCAGATAGAACCCTTTGACTTAAGCAATTCAGAAAGTCACAATTTCCACTGTAAACTGTCTTTCTTACAGTTTCATTACTAGCTTTGGTTTGGTGGAAATAAACATTATTGATGGTCTACAGGCAAGTTACCCAGCTACTGTAAATCAATCTAACTGCAAAACTAAGTAGACCTATGGTGATTTAGACCATCTGAACACCTGATCATTATATTTTATGCTGGTATTCTCCACAGATGTCCCTTGAAAAAGTGAATCTACTTGAAACTCTGAGTTGTTTGTTTAATATTCTGATGAATTTTGCTCTGGGGTTGAGAGAGAGAACTGATGTGGAAGTCCTATAATGGTCCAAGAAGGAATACACACACAGGTTATGTAGTATATAAATGTGATGAAGTAGAAATGCAAGAAGAAATTGTGCAACAAATCAATAGTCATTTCCCAATGCTGTTTTCAACTGTAAAAACATAACACGGGCAATGAGGGAGGTATATGATTTCTCATTGAATAACAATTTGAGGCAGACACAAATATTTGCTTTTAACAGAAGCAATATTTCTACCACACATTCACAAAGCATGCAAAAAAATTCACTCGGGAGATCCGTAGAAAATACTCTAAAGAGATCTCATCCTTTCATCACATTAGGTGGTCTCTTCTGGCTTATATACCTTCATTTTCTCTCTTCTTCCTAAAGGAAAAAAACTATGTGAATACAGTAGAAGGGCATTTTTTTCTAAGGAATTTGGGTACTAGAGACCTATTTTATAGCAGTAGCACTAACAGATGAGAAAGCATTTTTTGACGGCATGAATCAACATTAATCAAATGTTTAGAGGTTCAGCTATCTGAAAGCATTTATGCCACCTTCCGTTCAGTCACCTTTCTGTCTAGCAATGGCAAAGTATTCTTTCTTAAAAAAGGAAGAGAACATGAGTTCATGAAAACTTCAAATATATTCCATATATCAATGTATTTCCTTCTTTTAGAGCCCCTTTTTGATTATTTTATTCTACCAGTAGAGTGGGGAAAGTGGAATTATATTAAGCATCCAATTTAATTATAATTTAATCCCTTTCCCTCTGCAATGAATCAGACAATTTTGCTTATAGCAAAAAAAAAAAACAACTCTACTTTTGAGAGTAGGGGCTATGAAGAGACTACAGAGTTGGTTTTTGTTTGGTTGTTTGTTTTTCATTCTGACAAATAAATATGCAAGACTTCACAGAATGGAAAAAAAGGAACCGATTTGTCATAAAGCTCCCTCGCACACACTTGCAAAAAAAAAAAAAAAAGAATTTCCATTGCTCTTGGTTTGCTTGTAAAAGTGTTTTCATAACATTAATCATCACCATCTGATTCTCATCACTCAGTTTCTTGGGGTCAGGGATATTCATCTCATGTATCATGAACAAATAGCTTTCTCTCTCATACACAAGTTTTAGTCAAAGACATTCAGATATTTGTATCTATGAACTGTCAGCCTTTGCACCACCATATTCGTTTTTTCACTGCAATGATGTGTTAGGAGCATAAAAGCATCTCAAATTGGATTCTATTCCGTTTCAGTTTTGGAATAATTCAGTCAGTGCTGATATGAATTGTTAAAAATAAACATGTCATTAGCCAGAATTTTTCTTTTGAAGCCTAAAGTTAGTTAAGGAGTAAAAATATGTAAATTAAACACTAGAGGGAAAAAAAATAATGCTATCTTGATATTGTTACATTGTGGACTAGTACTTCACTGAAAAACTGAAATTAAGAACAAGGGGAAAAAAACAAATTTCAGTGTTCTCCATAACTTATGTCTCATGCTGCTTCTTTACGTCTTGTCCATCCTGTAGGCTTCATGGAAAGGGCATCATTTAGTCGGGATACAGCATTTGCCTAAAAATGGCTTCAGATGAAGAGGCACAAAAAATAACAAACAGGTTACTGCCTGTACCATGTTCTTACTTACAACCATCTAACTGTGGTGTCTGGTGAGCGCAATTATGCTCATTCCATTATACTTTAAGACAGATTTTGTCTTGACCTCCCTCTTGCTCAGTTGCTGGTTTCGGCTCAGAGCAGCATCCACTTCACAAGCACCTTCCCAGTTGCTGCTCCCCGCTGATGTTTGCTTGTGCAGCTGCCCCTTTGCCTTTCTGATCCAGATCCCACAAGGCAGAGCTCCCTTTCACGGGCCAGCATTCCCTACCTGGAATCATCGCCTGTTATGCCCATGCTGCCACGAAAGCCCCTTCTCCTCTCCAGAATTAGCTAAACTCAGATTTCATACTTCCTTCTTGCCACCTGCATTGCTTTGTCTTGATCATGGCCAAGTCACTAAAACCCCTCAATGTCAAGAGAAACAGCACATCTGTGGGACTTCATTCTCTTCTGTGGCATTACCTAGGTGCCTTTAACTACCTAGGTACCAAAATTATGGTTTTGCCATTTTCAGGGTTATTTACAGTGTATTTCAGACATAGTGTCAAGGCAACTGCTTTATTTGCTCATAGCTGTGTAGCCATGGCAGTACAGAGATAACAGCACAGCTATAAACAGCCACCTAAAACAGGGAAGTGCAATGCCCAAGCAGTCATCTGTGCCATTAATGTGTCATGAAGGGTCTCTACAGAAACCCGTACCATAAGTCTAACGATAAGACTGTAAAATATGCTGCAAAATTACCTTTTTGGTGAATCATGCAAGTGGCAAATTATTATAAAGGAATGAAAAGGCTTCTGTTGCTGGTTATGCTGCCTTGGAAGAAAAATAAACAAATTGCAGACACACGCACGATGCCAAAAAGATCTTCAGGTATGTAGTTTTCAAAATGTTACAATGGGAGTTTGTGGCTGCAATCCAGTTTCACTCCTGGTGGAAGAAACAAAAAAGGGTAGAAAAAGAGGTACTTTAGAATCCCATTTTTATTCATGTAAGAAATCAAATCTTAAACAAGCTTGAGGGTGTTCTATTGATGATTTTAGGCACTAAGACCACCTAAAAGCAAGGGAATCATATAAAAATGTCCTCTTGTTTACCCAAGGTGTAAAGGTAGCCATAAAAGCATCTGATAGAAAAGGAAGTTATTAAAAGAAAGGAAAAAAGAAAGAAGGAAAAAGCCCCACCAACCTGGATTATTTAAAAGGGACTGAGTTTTGATGAAGGCACTGAATGACAGCAAGGCTGACCTTAATTCTTAGGTAAGAAAGCATCCTAGAGCTCCTTCACGGAAGATTCGCTGAGGTGAGCACCTCCCATGATGGCACAATCTGCTGTGAAGCGCTGTAGTGTGGTGTAAAGAGGAGATTTCCTGAACTGGGGGAGTCTGCAGCTTGTAGGACAGCAGCTGAGGAGACCTGAGAGGGGCCAGGAGCAACTACAGGCAAGACCCCATCACACATAAAAGAAGCCTGTGAGGAGCTCTAGCGACCAGGGCAGGCAAACAGGGCGAGGAGCAGCACTGTAACTCCGCCAGCTCATCCAGGGAGCAATGGTATCCACCCAGCAGAAGGTCCTGTTCTCTCTAACTTCTGCACCCGCCACAACGGACACAGCTTCACAGATAGAACTCCGATGGGAACACGCTGCTGCCCAGGTGTCAGGCTGCGGAGTGAGTCCTGCTCTTATGCAAGTACTGGACAGCAGCAGTGAGCACAGATGTGGGAGGTGCACCCAGGGAGAGAAGCACAAAATCACAGAATCATAGAACCATAGAATAGTTTGGGTTGGAAGGGACCTTTAAAAGTCATCTAGTCCCCCTGCAATGAGCAGGGACATCTTCAACTCGTTCAGGTTGCTCAGAGCCCCCTCCAACTTGACCTTGAATATTTCCAGAGATGGGGCATCTACCACCTCTCTGGGCAACCTGTGTCAGTGTTTTACGACGCTCACTGTGAAAAATGTCCTCCTTAGATATGGTCTAAAACCACCCTCTTTTAGTTTAAAACCGTACCCCTTGTCCCATCGCAACAGGCCCTGCTAAAAAGTCCTTCTGTTAGAAACCCCCTTGAAGTACTGGAAAGCTACAAGAAGGTCTCCCCAGAGCCTTCTCTTGTCCACGCCGAACAACCCCAACTCTTTCAGCCTTTCTCCATAGGAGAAGTATTCCACCCCTCTGATCATTTTTGTGGCCTCCTCTGGACCCGCTCCAACGGGTCCATGTCTCTGCTGTGCTGAGGGCTCCAGAGCTGGACACAGGACTCCAGCTGGGATCTCCCCAGAGCAGAGTAGAGGGGCAGAATCACCTCCCTTGACCTGCTGGCCACGCTGCTTTAGATGCAGCCCAGGAGACAGTTGGCCTTCTAGGTTATGAATGAACATTGCCAGCTCATGTCCAGCTTTTCATCCACCAGGACACCCAAGTCCTTCTCGGCAGGACTGCTCTTGATCCCTGTATTGACACTGGAGGTTGCCCTGCCCCAGGTGCAGGACCCTGCACTTGGCCTTGTTGAACTTCATGAGGTTCACATCAGCCCATTCCTCAAGCTTGTAATTATAAAGCTTTAGCATCATGTTCATGGTGGTCAGCAACATACGTAATCTAGTGGGGCTGGTAGAAACCTACAAAAATGACACACAGTGGATTTCCATCAGAAAATACTCCATTATAACAGCAGCAGAGAGTAGTTGTACTCTACTGCTTCCATGGCATAGTACATGACTCCCATCCAGATACGGTGGGATGACCTTGGCTGGCCACCAGATGCTCAACAAGGCACTCTATCACTCCCCCTCCTCAGCTGGACAGGAGGAGAAAAATAAGATGAAAAGGTCATGGGTCAAGATAAGGACATGTAGATCACTCACCAATTACCATCACAGACAAAAAAAGACTCAACTTGGGGAAATTGATTGAATTTATTACCAATCAAATCTAAGTAGAGAAATAAGAAATAAAAAATACATCTTAAAACACCTTCCCCTCTCCCATCCATTCTTCCCAGTCTCAGCTTTACTCCCGATTTTCCCACTGCGTGGTGCAGGGTGGTGAGGAATGGGGGGCTGTAGTCAGTTCATCACATATTATCTCTGCTGCTCCTTCCTCTTCACTTTTTTTCCATGCTCCAGCATGGGGTCTCACCCACAGGAGACAGTCCTCCATGAACTTCTCCAACGTGGGTCCTTCCCATGGGCTGCAGTTCTTCACAAACTGCTCCAGCCTGGGTCTTTTCCATGGGGTACAGTCCTTCAGGAACAGACTGCTCCAGAGTGGATCCACACAATCCAAAGGTCTTACCAGAAAACCTGCTCTAGCATGGGCTGCCCACAGGGTCACAGCCTCTCTCAGGCATCCCCCTGCTCTGACGTGGGGTCCTCCCTGGGTGCAGGTGGAGATCTGCTCCCCCGTGGAGCTCCATGGCTGCAGGGGCACAGCCGGCCTCCCCGTGGGCTTTGCCCCAGGCTGCAGGGGAACTTCTGCTCTGGCGCCTGGAGAACCTCCTGCCTCCTTCTGCTCTGACCTTGGTGTCTGCAGAGCTGTTTCTTTCACGCATTCTCCCTCCTCTCTCCCAGCTGTTGTTCTGTCACATTTTTTCCCCCTTCTTAAATATGATCTCCCAGAGGCGCTACCACCATCACTGCTGGGCTCAGCCTTGGCCAGCGGTGGGTCCATCTTGGAGCCGGCTGGCACTGGCTCTATTGGACATGGGGGAAGCTTCTGGCAGCTTCTCACAGAAGCCGCCCCTGTAGCCCCCCTGTTACCACAACCTTGCCACATACACTCAATACACTGGATCATGTTGGTATGACTAGAGATTTCCTCTGCAAAACGAAGCCATACAGTGCATTCATGAGTGTATGTGTGTCTTTTTCAGAGGAAGCACTGCTGCTAAATAGATGAGGAAGATTCACAAAAAAATATTTTTTGTGCACAAAAAAATATTTTTATGCTTGCTGTTGCGCTGGAGAAGTCCAGCAAAACCATGCTGAAAAGAACAGGCGTGGTGTCAATCAAGATTTTGGAATTCCCAGTGTTAGGAAAAAAAGTTACTCCAAGTGGAGCTAGAGGCATTATAAAACACAGAAGACTCTCTGGGGAACTCAATTCATTTCTCATCTCAGTTTTTATACCTCACTTATGTGTTTCAGCATCTGTTTGAATCACTTTACATGGGCATATCTGTATATATTGGTGAACCAAAAGGAGTGTGTTATTTATTACATGTCTGGAAAGGGTTCAGATAAGGGAAATACAAGATGAAAACAAAAAGAAATATGTTTATATTTTATTATTTGTCTTCCTTTCATAATAAGTAAAGGCAGGTTAGAATACTTGATTCTTAATTTATTTTTTTAATCTATTAGAAATTGGCTTTCTGATCTTTGGCAACTCATTTAATCTCCCTGTTATTTGTTTCCTATCTTTAAAAGTGGAGGTTAGTGTTTCTACATTTTATCTAATCTAAGATATTACAAAAAAAGCCAAAAAATAAAAATGTACAGGTAAATACTTAAAAGAGCAAAAGTGCTGGTTATTTCTGATGATCCAGAATTTGCAGAAATTGAGTTCACACTGTGAGAATTAAAACCAGTGTGGATGGTACTGTGATATGAAAAGTAAACTACAAACAATAACAAAATCTTTGTTAAACAAGGTGTGTTTCAACAAAAGGGAGATTTATTATATGTCCTTATATAATTTTACATCTATTATACATTAACCACATTTTTTAACCAAGAGATATGAGAAAATAATCATATATGCTAGCAAAAGATATTAAAAAAACTCTTTAAGAAGTGTGTAAATCAGAAATGAAAGAAATTGAAAATTAGTGTCATGAAGAATTGACAGTTTGATGTTTTACTTTCAAATAATAAGTGCTTACTCTTCTTAAAATTACCAGTAAAACTGAATTTCCAGGATATTTGGCTTTAGAGAAAAGTCACATATGAAAGTTGATATCTTAGTGTGGAGTTTCAACATGTCATTTAAATTGTTACGGTATTTTTATTTATTTTTAATTAGTATGTTGTACCAGCTGGACAGGCAGGACAACATGCCTATATTACAAATGCTTTATTTATTAAATCAGAATGTGTGGATGCAACCCTGCATTAACTGAAACATCATTTCTCCTCTACATCAGACTATTTCCTACACTGGTAATAATAAAAGGGTTTGTCACTCCAAATAGTATTTGCTATTCAGGGTATAAAACTGCCAAAAACAAGTATACCATAAAATACTAGTATGATTTGAGTGTTACATATTAAAATGTAGCCTCAACATCTGACCATGCATCTTCCCTACCTGTCTGCCTCTGTTTATCATATCCAACATTACCTGAGTCTCTCAATTCTCATCTCACAAGCCTTATACTTGAAATTTGTATTAGTTTTTTTAAAACCTGAATTGTGGTTTGTCTGGAAGACTGGAGATATTATTGTATAGTGACATAACTTATGGCCTAAGTGAATATGTTTTAACCATACCTGAAATTCCAATTTCCTTTAGTTTTGTCAGTGTGAAAGTCAAGAAGCATAGTGACCTAAAAAGAACAGAAGATAAGCTGTGTCAGCTGGTAGTGACAAATAGCTGTTCTCAGTAAGTTACATGTCAGAATAAAATAGATTAGACTTGTTAAAATTCTATCGTGATGGGTCAGCGAGTTATGCATAGAGAAAACAATTAAAAAAAAGGAAATGCAAAGGTTATATTTTAATTACTGAAATCTTAAAGAGTCATTTTACGTAAATAAAAAAGGAGTTTACATGAAAATACTAAAACTCAAACAAAATCATTAAAGCTTTTTGTTTAATCTTTCTCAATTAAAATCTGATTAAATAAAAAAAAAATCAGTCATTCTAATTCCAGGCAGAAATTGAGGCAAACAATCCAAACCCAACCAAACCAAATAACTTCCCCTACAGTATTTGAAAAGTATTATGACCCTAAGTAATTCAAAGGATAACATCAGAAATGAGTTCATTATCTCGCACCAGATAAATCTTTGCTAAGAACTGCCCTGTTACTATGGGGAACTATTCCTCAGCCCTTCATTCATCACTAATTTCCGTGAAATCTCATTAGCCATCACTCTAAAACTCGTTCTTTTTTCTGTCATAGAAGCTGAGGAGTTGTGGACTGGAAGGGTCTGTCTGCAGCACTCAGGCAAGAGCAGTGTTCTGTGAAGTCCCAGGATATAACAGCATTTCAGAAAACGTCAGGTTTTCTTGTCTCTGTAATGCTTCCTGAAAGGCTTTTCCCAAGTGCCGTGGTCCTGAGATTTAGGCATTTTGTTCTGATTTCCAAATACATTGTTTTCACTTGCTGTTTCACCAGGGCTGTCTTTCACCGGTAGCTCCCTCTTTCCTGTCTTCCTTCTTTACGTGCACTACCACGCATCCTTCTCTCTAAGCTGTATTTATAGATAGCAATCACATTCCTCCTTACCTTTTGTTTTACTAGAGTAATCAAGCCAAAATCTTCTCATTTACTCATGCAGCATAGGTTCTTCATTCACTTGATTACCTGAGGAACTTTTTTCTGCATTTCAATCAGTATTTATCAAACATGTTAAAAAGAATTTGCACACATTTTCCAGAAGTATCTTGTCTGAGATTTCATCCTGACATTAATAGATCTTTACTTCCCCAGTAAATACTGCTAATGATATGTTATATTTGCATTGCTCTTGGCTGTATCACATTTGTTACCACGTAGCCTGGTAATACGGTATTGCCATTGCTAAGTTTTGTGCTGATTTTGCAAGGTCTCTGGACTAGTGGTTGTCGGCTCTGCTCTGTGTGAACTTTTCTTGGCCTATCTTCAGCTTTGTTTTAACTTGTTTTACCTATAAAAACAATTTTTCTTCTGATGAGGTGGCTATGGCTGATTTGTTTTGTTTCGCTTACTGCTGAATGATACAACCACAGTTTTACAATTCTAAAACTACGTAGTGTAGAGAAATGTGGGTCTGGTACAATAGCTGAGGCCTTGAGAAGTGGAAAAACAGGATGCGACAGAAGGGGGTATAGGCGTGGGTATAAGAGGTGGGGCACAAGCCTGGCACTGAAGACCCCACAGCTATAGCCAACTCATGGCCAGTTAAAGAAATGAAGACATGGAGCTAGAAAGAAATGGTTTTAGGGGTAAAAGAGAGAGCTCAGAAGCAGTATCTAACACACAAAAAAGGCACCATATATTGTATATTTGGATGTAAAATGGAGCTGCAGACCAGTGAATAAAGAGCAAAAATGTAAAAACATGTTAGGAAAAACTAGAAATGACCCTAAGTGGTGGCCTAAATTGAGGAAAAAGAAGCCACCATCATGAACATCATATTCCTCCCTGCAAAGCACTTCAGAGGATGGTGACTCACCATGATATCTCCATCACCAGCATCAGAATGTAACCATTGACCTTACGACCAGGAGGAGAAGTGAGAGAATGAAAATAACATCTGGGAAAGGGATAGTATCTAAAAAGTGTGTGTAAACAAATGTTAACTCTATTATTATTCTTCTTCTGTAGTGACTAGATCTGAACTAATAACACTACAATCATAGAATCATAGAATAGTTCGAGTTGGAAAGGACATTTAAAGGTCATCTAGTCCAACCTCCCTGTGATGAACATCCTCCTCTGGAAACTCCTTTTGACCCCTTTTAAAAATGGATGCAATGTTTCCCTTTTTCCAGTCTCCAGAGACTTCACCTGACTGCCATGACTTTTCAAATCTCATGGACAGTGCCTTGGCAACTACATCAGCCAATTCCCTCAGGACTCTGGGATGCATCTCATAAGGTCCCATAGACTTGTGCATGTTCAGGTTCCTCAGGTGGGCTCGAACCTGATCTCTTACAGTGGGAGAGACTTTGCTCCTTCAGTCCCCATCTTGCAGTCTATCCATCCATTAGACTCCTATGGTTTCAGATTACACTAACAATAAGTTATTTTACTTTATATATATAAGGTGTGCTTCCTCCTTGTCCAAAAGTAAGATTCTGAATGTAACCCAATTAGCATGTGCCAGCCTTGAAATACATGCACAGTTCTTTCTATTCCTAGTTTACTTTTCATAGAATCATAGAATATCTCAAGTTGGAAGGGACCCATGAGGATCACTGAGACCAAATCACTGCTCCTCACAGGACTACCTAAAACTAAACTATATAACTAAGAGCTCAGATCCAGAAGCTCCTTGAACTCTGACAGGTTTGGTGCCATGACTTCCCTGGGGTGTCTGTTCCAGTGACCAACCACCCTCCCAGTGAAGAACCTTTTCCTAATGTCCAGTCTGAACTTGCCCTGATGCAGTTTCATTCTATTTCCTTGTATCCTACTGCTGGTCAGCAGAGAAAGGATCAGCCAGCTCTTTCAGTACCCTGGGATGAATCCCATTGGGCCCCATAGACTTATTTGCATCCCACTGGAGTGTTAACTCTCGAACAAGCTCAGAGTCAGCTCGGGTTTTATCACCCCCCCAGTCATGGTCTTCAAACTCAGACCTCCAGGGGTCCCAGGGCCCATCATCGGTGTTGGACAGAGGCGAAGAAAGTAGTAAATGTCTTTGCTTTGTCTACATCTCTATTTGTGAGGTGACTGTCCTCATTGAGCAACGGACCAGTGTTATCTCTGATCCTCCTTTTACTGTTAGCATATTTTAAAAAGTCCTTTTTGTTGTCCTTCACAGTGCTGGACAGCTTGAACTGTAATCAAGCTTTGGCCATGCAAATTTTCTCCCTACAGAGGTGAACAGCATCGCTGTTCCCATGTCTCCTGTTCTTGCTTCCAATATCCATACAGTTACCTTTTATGCCTAAGTTCTAGAAAAAGGTTCCTGCTCAGAACCTGGTCTTCTGTTCTGCTTACTTGAATTCTAACACTTTGGAATTCCCTGCTCCTGCACTCTTAAGAGATGTCTCTTAAAAAGTGGCCGTCATTCATGGACCTGCAATACCTTCAGAAGCAGATACCCGGGACACCTTACTAACTAGATCCTTCAGCAGACCAAAGTCTGCTCTTCCCATATCCAGGGTCAAATTTTACTGGCAGTTTTAATCCTACTGGCAAGTATTTGAAACTCAGCTACTTCATGGTCAGTGTGACCAAGACAGCTGCTTTGCTCACAAGTCCCTCTCTGTTTACAAAACAGAAATCTAGAAGGGCATCTTTCCTGGTCGGTTCCCCTAGTAGCTGCAACAAGAATTTATTTTCAATGTGCTTCAGAAATTTCCCAGATCTGTTTGTCTGTGCTTTATGATATTTCCAGGTGATGTCTGGGAAGTTAAAATCACCCATAAGGACAAGGGCAATTGATCTAGAGATATCCCATATTTCCTTGTAGAGTAATTCATCGGTATTGTCGTCCTGGCTGGGATGGTTGATAGAAGACTCCCACAACATCTGCTTTATTTGTTTTCCCCTTCATCCTCACCCAGAAGCTCTCAACCCTGTCAGCACCAACTGTAAGCGCCAGACAATCCAACCCCTCCCTTACATACAGCACCACCCCACCGCCTCTCCTGCCCTGCCTATCCCTCCTAAAGAGCCAGTAACTGTCCATCACAGCACACCAGTCACATGACTCATCCCACCGGGTTTCACTTATGCCAGTGATGTCATAGCTCTGGGAATGGGCCAAAGCTTCTAGCTCCTCTTGTTTTGTCCTCATGTTGCATGCAGTAATATAAAGACATTTCAATTATGCTCCAATGTACTCAGCACATCACTGAGCAGACTGAAGGACCTCACTAGCACACTGTCCCTCAAACATTGGCATGCCACCCCAAGGCTTATCTCTTGTGAGCCTCATTTTATCCCTTTCTCCCTTCAAACCTGGTTTAAAGCTCTTTCAATGACCCCTGATAACTCTTGCACAAAGATCCTTTTCCGTCTTCGAGGCAGATGTACCCCATTTGTAACCAGCAGACCTGGCATCGTGTAGATCAACCCATGATCAAAAAAACCAAAATTCTCCCAAGTGACACCAGTCATGGAGACAGGTATTGATCAGCTGTGTCTTTTTGTTTCTTCTGTTTCATTCTCTGTAACTGGAAGGAGAGAGGCAAACGCTGCTTGCGCTCCTGATCCCTTAACCCGTTGTCCTAAGGCCCTGAAATCTCTCTTGATCACCCATGGACTTCTTATTGCAACTTCACCTCTGCCTACATGAAAAATCAATAATGGATAATAAACTGAGGGCTGTACCAGGGTAGGAAGTCTTCTCGTTACATCTTTAACCTGGACCCCAGGGAGGCAGCAGACTTCCCTTAAAAGTGGGTCCAGTCACCATATTGGACCTTCTGGTCCCTTCAGAAGAGAGTCTCCTATCACAATGACCTGCCTTTTTTTCTTTATGGAAGTGGTTTTGATACAGGGCTTAGGCCGACAACCATCCAACCTAGATGAATCATTGTCCTCATCTTTGCTTGGTTCCACTTGCAGAGCCTTGTACCCATCATGCCGGGGCAGCTGGGAAGGTGGGGTGGTCATGGAGGATAATGTGCCTGCTGCACTGGGCAGGAACTTGTCGCCATTGCCCACTGTCTCTTAAGCCACCGTGTTCAGCCAGGCGGAGAGAGGACAGGGACTCCTCCGTACCCTGTGTCCTGTCTGCCTGACAGGCCTGTCCCAGGGAAGGCGGGTGCAGTCCCCGTAGTCTGTCTCCCTCTCGCACTCCCTGGTGCTCCCCAGCCTGCTCCCCTCCTCCCGGAGCTCTGTCCCCGAGCGGAGGAGCTCCTCTCCCCGGGCGCACCTCCCGCAGCCGCGCTCGCTGCTGCGTCCGGCCCTGGCGTGAGAGCAGGGCGCAGCCGGCAGCCCGGCACCGGGCTGGCAGCGCGGTCCCGCCGAGCTCTGCCGGGGAAGCGGCGTCGGTCGTGGTGGGGGCAGAGCTCAGAGAGGACGGGGCCTTGACCCGGGTGGGTGCCATTGCTCGCTGCTTGAGCTGGCAGAGCTCCGGCGCCCTTCTGCGCGCCCTTCCTGCGCGCCCTTCTGCGCCAACGGCCGTGTGAACTTCCACACCGCGCCCGTGCTGACGCACCATGGCCTGTTTGCCCACCCTGGTCGCGACGCTACTGGTCACTAGTGCTCTCCAGGGGGTTCTCTTATAGGTGTGGGCACTTGGCCACAGTTGCTTCTGGCCCCACTCAGGTCTTCTCCGCTGCTGTCACACAAGCTGTGGGCTCCTGGCTGGTCTCTCCGCTCCCTTGGGCTATCCCTGGTTCGGGAAACTCCCCTGTACACCACGCTAGAGAGCTCCGCTGCAGATCTTGCTGGCACCAGAGCTACTTCTTTTAATGGAAAAAATCCCATCTCCTAGGAAAATGTTTTGTTTTATTCTCCAAAGCTGGGAATATTGTCCATGAACCTTAGCGGAGATGACTGCATCAGAACTGATCGAACAGGGCTTCCCTGAGACTTCCTAGGTATAAACAGATATATGCAGGAGACAATTCATCTGATCTATTTCAAGATCTACTTTAGGATGAGACAAGTGCATTGTAGAAATGCATATTCTTTTCTTTTGAATGCAAATGTGGTTAAGATAACAGATGGTCAGATTTTTTTTCTAAGTTTATTACTGAAATTTTGTATTATTGATTCACTGGATGATACAATATTTTTAGTTTTTGAGGTCCCTAGTTCTCTACAGTGAAATCCTGGCCCTTCTCTTGTTGCACAGTGCTCTAAGTGCCTTAATCTTTGTGAAGCTAAGGGCCTTCCACCTGCAATTTTTCAGCCTCTCTTTTGCTTGTGGCTCTCGAACCCTTCCCTTAATTATTGAGACAGGTTTTCAGTGCCTCTGGGGCCGTGTCTTTCCTTCAGGTTTCATGCTGTTGTCTTACTATTGTTATGTTCATGGCCTCGCACCTGCAAGCCCAGACACCATTGCGACGGTGGGTTTTCACGGGACACAACTGCCACCAGCATGAGACACCTACACCTGATTACACATACCCTGTTTAGCACTGATTGCATCATAAACCAGAATAAGCACTACCATCAAAGGCTTCTTAATTGTCAGCACATGATGCACTGGAGGCAACACTGAGAGGATGATGCTCTATTCACTGCCATGCTATTATAACACATTAAGAAATAGCTGACCATTCTTGTTTAGTGGAAATGTGGAAAAGTATTTTAGTCCTCAGTTGTTACTTCTAATATGGGCAGAGATACTTCTGTCTAGTTAAATAACTTAGGATCTAAAATAAAAATGTCTTATTCTATATAATTAGATTTGATTAATCAAGTCTGAAAAATGTGAACTCTCCTTTATATTTTATAACATGCCTCTGCTTCTAAGCTCGTCACATCTTTTGATCCTTTTTTGTGAAAAATGACAAAACTTTCTTGATACTGAGTACTTGAAACCTGATTCCAGAATTCAGGGAAATCAATGGAAGCTTTGAACGAACCCAAGAGGAATAGATTAATAATTAGCTCATATTTTAAAAATCATATTAATATGTCTGAACTGTCTTTGGTTTCTTTCTTGGCACTCAGAACATACTGCATATTTCTTCACATCCCTACCTTGCAATTCAATAACGTATTAACCTTAATAGCAACACCAGTCCATGTTTGAAAATTCTTGTTTTTTTCACTCTAAACCTGTGCTTGTAAGAATACAATTGATTAGTATTAATACTACATATACAGAAAACATCAAAGTTTGGGTTTTTTCCTTTCCTTTTCCCCTTCCCTTTCCTTGCACGTACTACTATATTGAACCTCAAACTTGGATAAATTCCTGAGATTGCTTTATGCTCCTTGTGTTCATCTCTAAGCTGAAACCACTAAGTTCTGAGCTCTTGCATCTGAACGCATCTACTGACTGTCTTACACATATCAAAATGAAAACTGTGTGTCTACCACCTTCCTTGTAAAGGAAGCCCAGCTCGCATAGGAGATAGAGCAAATTCTGTCAGACTCCCAGTCTGGACAACTACATGCATAAATGTGGTAGATCATACAATCACAAGTTAAATTGAACAAAGCCAAAGTACTGTGAGCAACTGCTAAGTGTTTCCAGAAGTTCTTTTTATCACCTGTGCCAAATCAATATTAGCATCTAATCCTATTTCACAGGGACTGGAAAGATGTATCCAGACAATATAGTGTTGTAACTGAATATATTTTTGTATATATGTATAAGCATTTAACAGTTAGAAAACTAGAGATCATCACAAGTTTTCTGAAGACTGATAAATCAGATCAGCTTGAAATCTTAAAGAAAATTTCACTAGATTCATTCATTAGCAACACACTTTGTGCTAATGGTTAATCAGTATCTGTACTTATCACTAAAACTCTTAGTATTTAACAGTTATTCTGCTGTGACTGTACATTACCATGGAAATGATGCTGTCTACTGCTGATATCCACAGCCCTTGATAGTTCTTGGTCTACCAGGTCAAGGTGACCAGGCTTGAGAGCTTTTCAATGAAGCACGTCAAAACAAAAGCACACATCTTCCCAAATTTTCTTTGCTTGTTCATATTTACAAACAGAGTAGGACTGGTGGGAGATGTGGTGGTTGGAGGCCATCTTGGGCTTAGTGACCATGAAATGATAGAATTCTTGGTGAAGGCGGGGGCGGGTATGTCAGCAAAACCACTACCATGGACTTCCAGAGGGCAGGCTTTGGCCTGTTCAGGACACTGAGAGAGTCCATTGGGACACAGTTCTGAAGCGCAAAGGGGTCCAGGAACGTTGGACATTCTTCAGGAAGGAAATCTTAAAATCACAGGAGCAGGCTGTCCCCATGTGCCACAAGACGAGCTGACGGGGAAGACAACTGGCCTGGCTGAACAGGGAGATTTTGCTGGGACTCAGGGAAAAAAAGAGAATTTACTGCCTTTGGAAGAAGGGGCAGGCAACTCGAGAGGAGTACAGGGATCTCGTTAGGTCATGCAGAAAGAAAATTAGAAAGGCAAAAGCCCAGCTAGAAGCGTTGCCAGCAAGTTGAGGGCGGTGATTTTTGCCCTTCTACTCTGCTCTGGTGAGATCCCCCCTGCAGTGCTGCGTCCAGCTCTGGAGCCCTCAGCCCAGGAAGGACATGGACCTGTTGGAGTGGGTCCAGAGGAGGGTCACAAAAATGATCTGAGGGATGAAACAGCTCTCCTATGGAGAAAGGCTGAGAGAGTTGGTATTTTTCAGCCTGGAGAAGAGAAGACTCTGGGGAGACCTTCTTGCAGCCTTCCAGTACTTAAAGGGGGCTTCTAAGAAAGATGGAGACAGACTTTTTAGCAGGACCTGTTGCCATTGGACAAGGGGTGATGGTTGTAAACTAAAAGAGGGCAGATTTAGCCTAGATCTAAGGAAGAAATTTTTCACAATGAGAGTGGTGAGAAACTGGTCCAGGTTGCCCAGAGAGGTGGTTGTCCCTGGCAACATTCAAGATAGGTTGGATCGGGCTCTGAGCAACCTCATCGAGTTGAAGATGCCCCTGCTCCTTGCAAGGGGGTTGGACTAGATAACTTTTAAAGGTCCCTTCCAGCCCAAACTATTCTATGATTCTATGAACAGCTGCTATCCAAGCTCTTTTTATTTCCATACTTGAAGGCTGTTTTCTCTTGCCTCAGTAAAGACCATAATTTTTGTTTTCATCCATCCAAATATTCCTACAAGGATCTTTTCCATCATATTTTCACCCCATTTCCCTTTTATGTGCTCCTAACACCTGGCTTTCCCTGCTCGTTTGCATTAAGTTGAATATGGATTCTTCAATTTTCCAGGCTCTTCAATATGCACCCTTAACCCATGCTTGCTCAGTAAATAAAGGCCCTCCTCCTGCTCTAGCATTCTCCTATGGATAAAATCTGTCATTTAGGGGTTAGATTTTCAAATAAGTATTTTCTTATTTCCCTTCACACTTTCCCCTTGGCTAACAGAAGCTCCCATAAGAATAGAGATTTATGGATACTTTTGCCCTTCAAAACTACGGTTATTCTGTAATGTCCACAAAAGACTTAAGGTATGCAGCTGCAGTAGCTGCAGGACTAATACTTCTAATTATTGCCCATTTTATTAACTGATATTCTCTTTCCTTTGCTTTCTCTTTCTGCCTCCATCTAAGGTCCTTGAAATTCAGTTGGAAAAGCTCTTACCCTTGAGAATGCTGCATTGTCCCTATAGTTTGTACAATGAAGCGTTAGTCTAAGATTTTTCACATCTAAATAAAAACAATAAGTAAAAATAACAGATATAATATATATGGAAAACTAGTTATACTGTTATAGTGGCATAGAAATAGAAGTAGATCAGATGATAGTCTTACAAGTGGTACAGTATTTCTATTGCCTGGCAAAACAAAATTAAAGGATTGTAGGTATAAATTGTTTTTCCTGTATCACTTAAGAAGGACTTAGTATGCCAGTGGGATGCTGTTAACAGTCCTTCCAGAGCAGTCTGGTGAAATTTGTGAATAGATGGTTGGAACTGCCACTATGCTCAGACCCAGAAGTGCAAGTTCTTTTTCTCAGGTAAACTGGGAAGGTACAGCGATGTAGAAGTGGCAGATCCGGTGTTATTTAGTATTTGATAAATCAACTTCTTGTTGGAAGTCTGTTTTCTGGTGTTTACAGAAAAAGATAATGACAAAAGGAGGAAAAAATCCAGGAAATTAGTAAAGGGAGCAGTGAAAGCTTCCTTTCAGCTTAGCCAAGCTTATTGAATTTTATGAATGAAGCCTCCACAGTTTTTCCTTCTTTCAGTTTCTGTGCTTGCAGCAGAGTTAGCAGGTGGGATGTCCTCGATGGATAAACTCTTGTCCTGAAGGGATGCTGAGAAACAAGGGGCCATTCTGAATTTCTGATTTTCTTTATCTCTTTGTTTACCAAACCTTGTGTTATTTTGTACTGGACTCTTACTTCCTACATGCCTAGTATGCATACAAGAAGTTAATGACATTACTATTAGTTTTAAAATTAAGCACAAGAATAAGTGTTTGCAAGAACGAGAATGAACATTACAAATCTCAGTTTTTCTCTGTCCTGGGTTAAATTTTATCTAAAACGTAACCTATGCTTTATGTGGTGATTTTTTATTCAAAACTTGTGTCAAGAAGAGTTCATTAGGGTTTTAGTATAAGAGTTGCACTGAAACAGATGGAGACAAACCTTATCTAAAAAAAAATCAGTTTAAATGTTAAAAATTTTATTTATGAATATTACCACCAAATTCCTGATGGAAAAACTTAAAATCTGGAAGGTGGGCAGTGTGAAAACAGCAGAAGTGCTTCAATCTGCAGCATTGTAAACCGCATGTCATGTAATCAACTTAAAAGGTTTTGAAACTTGTAACTCAATGTGTTGTGTTGCTATTGGTTTAATAATAATAATAATAATAATAATAGTCATAATAACAACAGCATTCAGTTGTATCTAGGCTGAACAAGAGTGCATAAGTTAGTGAAGAGAGGTAGCTAATTAAAGTACTTCAAGAATGGTGCAGGGTTGTATTTGACAATACAATTACAATTATAATGACAATACAATTGTCAGCTCTGTTGGCTGACAGAGCACGCCAGAAATACAAAGATTTGAAATCCTATTACAATTTTGCCTGTGTTACCTCTTCCGGCTTAATATTTTCCTTTTTTTTTTTTTTTTAAACCTTTCTCCACCTCTTTCTTATAAGAACTTCACTTCTAACCAATCGTGACTATACTTCTTGTGTTACTGGAAGCCTGGTGTTATCCTCAGGGTTACGCACCTGGCAGAGTACTTCCACAAAGCTGTGTAACCCTGTGTCCTAGCTACAGCGACTGTTTTCCCTTCTCGCTCATTCTCCATTCATTATATTAGGTTACTTGACATTTCAGATATCCAGCATCTCCTGGCTTAGAATGGAGCGTGAGAAATCATTGTGCAAATAATTCTTCTTATTTTAAGGAAAACAATGACTTTGACATCAAAAATGCAGCCCTCGTACATCAAATGGTGCGTGAAGAAAAGGAAGCACTGATAAAGCAGATTAGAATGGAAGAAAACTCAGATAAACCAGCAGGTGTAACATTTTGAGCTCTATCACTTATATAGGCTACTTTTTTTTTTTAAATTGCCTTTCTCTGATTTTTTTTTTCCCCCCACTCTGTTCAGTACAGTTTTTCTTCTGAGTCAAGCTCTCAGCACTTCACAATGCTGTTTCAAAGACAGCTCCAGGGTTATCTCCGTTAGGAATTGGGTATCACAGATCTGAGATTCGAAAAAAAAGAATGAACTAATCTAATCCGATTTCTACTACAGTTAAGAGCACCAAAAAGAATGTAGTGACGACATTCAAAGCTGTAAATTAAACAGTGCCTGAGAATGTTCCCAGGCTGTGGATCTTAACTTTCAATATTGTTCAACTAGAACTGCTCCTCAAGTGATTTTGTCCTGTGCTAACTGGCATGTTCCCAAAAACTTTCTGGGCCTACCTCAGGAGTCAGTAAAAATCCATCCTGATTTTCAATCTCCTAATTTTGATCTGATTAAGTAATTCTTTTACAGAGACCTCTTTCCACCCCATTTAGATATGGACTTGACTGTTTAGTTCTATTTATATTGCGTTTTTCTTTTTCTAATATGAATCTGTCTGTCATTAAAGTCCTTCCCTTTGTATGAAAAGGTGTAATCTTTAAAAGTCAGTGAAACACAGGAAAAAACCACCCTCAAATATCAATATTCTGACATTTACAACTCTTCAGCTTGAGAAAGGAATCACTAAGGGGGTCTTGACAGCTCAACCATTTGAAACTTTCAAAATTAGTTTGGATGAAACACTAGAACTTGCACTGCTGGAAAAAAAAGTCCATTTTCAGGGTGAGCATAATGAGCAGTCTCCCAGTTCTCTATTATAAGGGTATTATTCTCCCACAGAAAATTATTTGTTCTAGTATAGTGTTTCAAAAGCACTATTGCTGCTGAACTTAATATAATGACTGCAAGCAGAGTTATAATAATATTAACTCTGGGTTTTTGCTTTTTTCCCCATCAACTATTTTCAAAGGTTTATTTTGTCACCTATTAACTCTTGGAAGAAAATCTTGAACAGCACAAAGTTGTATAAAGTCTATAAATAACATTAAATTAATTATTAGCAAACAGAGACAAGAGCTTTGATGTTTCAAATCACTTAGCCAAGGGAGTTGCTATAACTTTGATTTTTCTGTCATTTAACTTCTTTACTAAATCTGTAACACCTCATGTTGTTTCTTTGAGCAAGCTGATCAGTCAGGTGGGTCACTGCACGTTGAATGGAATTCTTCATTCAAGCATGAATGTCATGCCTGGGAAAAAAAACACAAAGGTTACTGAAAATTTTAAATTGTGTTTGTGATAACTTTTTATCAATAATATTCAGCAAATTCTTACATGCATATTAATAACATCCCCTGAATATAAATACAGAGGTAACAATAGAGATAGCTAGGTAAAGGGAGCTGCATGCATGTTTGGATCTCATCTCATTGCAATTTAAATGGTAGTTTCATGATACAGTGTATAATACATCAAATTTGTAAGAAGACTAATAGCTTAAATCCTCTGAATTTGGTTGGGGCATAAGTTGGGCATCTCAGGCTAATTAAGTTTTCATCAGTCATGTTGGTAACGGTTGCTCTGAATCAAATACTTTGGTATTAGGAATGCATACTGAAATGTGTTCAGAATAGTTACATGTGCATAAATACATGCATATATATATATATAAGTCCATAGCCCATACACTACAGCTGTCTGTAACCACCTTTGAGGCTTCAAGTCCTGCAATTAATTAGATTGACTACACCCATTTTTTCGTGCATGACCGAAACACAGTCCAATTTCATGTCTGTACATAGAAGGTAACAATTCTGCCCCTATGGCCTGAAGACCCTTCTAAGAAGTGCATAAGCAATGATGATGTACTTTTATATACTTATTTGTAAAATCTACTGAACTCTCTACTCAATCCACTCCAGACATGAGCCTTTTGAGCCCTTGGTAATGACTAGGTACAGATTAAATATTGACACTTGAAAAGGTTCTTTTATATATCACTGCAGAGATGTCTCAGATGCTTCTGAAGTAGCTGCTTATCCACTTTGTACCAGTTTATTTTGTTTTGAGAAGCTGTAGTAAGTGGTTTAACAGCTGCTTCACAAGCAGCCAAGGTAAAGGGGCACTGAACTCCTATGTAAGAACAAGACAGACAGAGAAATGGGAAAATACCTGTATTATCCCATGTTGATCATCCCTGCAAGTGAAGACATAGAATTTTCAGATCAGTGGGTATGTTAGCTTTAGACTTCGTACTTTAACTCACTCTACTGTCATGTGTGAAATCTAGAAATGCCTTATCAATAGTAGCAGTGTTATTTCGTGTCAATTATGTCAAGAATTCACCTTTTTTTCATAACAATGGTCAGAATTTACAGTTTATTTTTAGGTAGGTTAATTCATCAGCTCTTACTATCACTAAACAAGCTTTCACTTCTTCAGGTTCCTAGTTCAGGCCCTGGCATATCAGTAAGGATTGCAGCTAATCCATGTGTACAGTTATCCAACTTACAAAATTATTTTCCAAATTATACTATGCATTTATCACTGTTACCTGCAGAGGTGAAAGAAAACTGCATCTTCTTAGATATAACCTTCTGAAAATTACTCAGAAAAAAGCTAGAGGTTTTGGGGTTTTGTTTTTGTTGTTGGTTTTTTTTGGTTTTTGATGTGGTGACAACCAGATCTATATCCACTACTTAGTCAACAAAGTCAGTCACTCTGAGCACAAGACAGCTAGACGGACCAGCTCGACTTGTCACTTATTTCTCCATCACATTTTGTTTATTGCTCCAGGAACCACTTAAAGCTGTCATATAAGAATGTATAAACCAACTCTAGTCAAGAAGTGGCTCAGCAATTTTCTTCTGGGATAGGCACATGGAGTACAGGTTGCTTTTTGGAAGAAAACAGGTGGTATCAGCAGTGACAACCTCCTTCCACATAATACTTCAGTTCTTAAAGCACTGAGTATTTAATAATAACAACAGTAAGAATAATTTTTATTATAAGTAATGATATTATTATTTTTAGGCACCTAGGGGCCTAACCCTCATGATGCTGAAGGATCCCAGGGAGCCCTCCTCATACTAAGCCAAGTAAAAGCATTATCCATCCCACACGGAGATGCCAGCTAGTGTGCAGTCAGAAAGCTGAGCCATGCTAATTGCTGTAAAAGATGATTTATCCTACTATGATCAGTGGCAATAAACCTGGAGACAGTCATCGCTTGTTTCTAACTGAGGCACTTCCATATAGGTGCATATAGAGCACTCAGAGCAGTGGAAGATGTTCCTTGAGAATTATATATGGTCTGAATATAATGGCCTTTGGGACAAAGGTAGAATTTAGGCTTGTTGGATATCCACATTCAAAGTGTTATCACTAATAGTTAGTTATAAGGATATTCTGCATGATGTTCCATTATGTTTTTTTTCTGGATCTGCTACTATTTATTTCATTAATAACCTGATTTAATAAATATACAATTTACTTGATTAATTTGCAGCTGACACAAAGCTGAAAATTACTCTAAGTGTGTTGGAGGGTAGGATTATAATTCAAAATGATCTTGATAAACTAGAGCAATGGCCTGAAAAAAATAATGTTATTTATAGAAGTGCAGCATACCAGACCCAGTAAGTGCACAGCTCTAACATAGAAAATAAATGGCTGTGGAGCATGGTTCCATAGGAAACAGTCGAGGGATTATAGTGAATCGAAGGTGAAAACAAGGGACAATGTCATACTCTTGCAAAAAAAAGACAAATGTTATGGAACTGCATATAAATATGATTACACTCTGCTTGTGTTGTGGGCATAAAGCTACAGATTAGAAGAACATCTAATTTAGGTGTATAGCTCCATCTTCACATTCACTGGATTCTTATGCTCCCATTATTAAGAACAGATACCTAGCTGGAACTGTCAATGATTTAGCACAGGCTAAAAGACACCTACTGTCAAATCTGAAACTAAATCTCTCTGATAAATTAGTCTTCCTCTCTCCAGAGTAAAGAAAAAAATCAGTTGGAATACTGTGTCTCATTTTGGACCTCCCATTTCAAGAAAGATGTGGATCCACTGCAGACAGAACCGACGATATCTTGAAGAATGATTAATCTAGGGAAAAAAAAAAAGATGAAAGCTGAGGAAACTGAAGTTATAAAATGAATGATGATTTATAATATACATTAAAACAGTCCTCAGATACACAGAACGTTCTGAACAGAGAAGAGAATAATTTTTCCTCCATGTTCACATTTCCTAAAATAAGAAATAATGGGGTCAGGATAATGTAACTGGGAAATTAATTAGCCTGGATGCTGTAGTCCCCATAACCGAAGGTGCATTTACCATCTGTTACAAGTGACGTAGATATAATCCTGCCTTGAAATAAAGGTATAGACTTCAAATGTCTTCAAACCTCCTCCAACTATAGAATTATACAATTGTAATTCACAGCCTTCTGACACAAGTGATACAGATCTTTGTCAAAGATCTTTTAAATAACTTAATTACATCCTAATGTGGATCATACGATAACTACGAGAAAACCGTAATTTTCAATTTTTTCACAAAGCCCTTTTCTATTATTTCAGCTTCAATACCTAAAGCACCAGTTTTTTTCTGTATTTTATTAAAGATCATGGCCTGCATGTGTACTGAACCGTTGCATGCATGACATACAATCTTGTCTTGGATGACTGTATCTATGTCATTGTTGTGCTGTCCAACAATTTAGGAGGGGATGCAGAATACTGTGACTTATGGCAGGTGCTGATGGTATTTAGATAGAAGAGATACTCTGAGCTGCAGCTTGATTGAAAAATCAAACTCAGGGCCGCAAGTAAGATCTTTAATGACTCAGAGAGCAACAGACCAAATTTATCTGCAAAAGAGAGCATTAAACTATGAAGGATTTTGTATTCTGCTATAGAAACTTGTGTTTATTTTTGATTCAATGACATGGCATGATGTTCTTTTCCATAATTTGGGCTTGACCTGCATTTCTATAAACGATATGACTCATTTTACTGAGAATGAGTGATGTCAGAGCATGAGGTGATATGACTGAAGCCAGCAGAATGCATATCATGCTGCAGTGAAGTTTATCATGCCAAGTAACTTTAGAGTGAGTACAGATCTATTGTGTTTTAAATTCATGGATACGATCATACAGTTAACACTGACCGTGAGCTTTACTCAGTGAGAACCTCAACCATCGGTAGCAGTTGAAAATTCCTTTAGCATGGGAGGTTTAATTATAATAGGAAGTCTGAAGACAGAAATCAGAATTACAAAGATTAAATTCTAAGAAAAAATAAAGGTGATCAATTAATGATATTATTATTTTATCAAAATAGCTCCAAGGAGAACTAACAATTTCTTTTGCCTAGATTTTTTTAAAATCAGACAAATATCTTACATTCTTATGTTTAGCTGATATTTATCAAATTTTTATCTAATTCCTTGGTCCATCTTAAGTTATTGAGCTGCATGTAAGTGAATCTGCATGAAAGTTTAAAAAAATCTGAGCAAGGTGTAGAAAAGCAAGAATTATAAATAAGATTAAGAAATGATTATATAAAAATGCTAGTTTATATATTATAATAAAACATGTCAGTGTTCTATTGTAATTGTCTACCTCTCCTACATAACTGTGACTTTCTGTAATCTTTGCTTAAGCTTCTCTCCTCACATACATATTTTACCAAAGAAGTTAAGACTCTGTGTAAGAATATTAGAATCTGCATATACATACACACACATAATTTTAACAAGCACATACAGAAGAATATTAGTTGCAGAAATGAAAAGATATTCAGCATTTTCCAGTATAACTATTTCACAGAAACCAAGCTGAATATTTGACTACACATATTTTCAAAAAAATAATTTGTAAGGAAGAAATGTGAAATGTTCTCAGCAGGGACTGACTCATTGTGGTTTAACCCAGCAGGTAGCCAACACAACCACACAGCCGTTCACTCACCACCCCCCCAGCGGGGTGGGGGAGAGAATCAGGAATAAAAAAGGGTAAAATCTGTGGGTTGAGATAAAGACAGTTTAATAGGACAGGGAAAATACAAAGAATAATAATAATGATAAAAGAATATACAAAAGAAGTGATGCACAGCACAATTGCTCACCACCCACAGACCAATGCCCAATTAGTTCCTGAGCTGCAGCCCTCCCCAGCCAACTCCCCCAGTTTATATACTGGGCATGATGTCATATGGTATGGAATATCCCTTTGGCCAGTTTGGGTCAGCTGTCCTGGCCGTGTCCCGTCCTGGCTCCCCGTGCACTCCCAGCCTGCTCGCTGGCAGGGCAGAGCATGGAAAGCTGAAAAGTCCTTGACTGCCTAACAACAACCAAAAACATCAGCACGTTATCAACATTTTCTTATCCCAAATCCAAAACACAGCCTCACACTATGAAGAAAATTAACTCTATCCCAGCTGAAACCAGGACACTCATAAAGGAGCATGCTAACTAGTTTCACCCTAGGAAATATTTGCCATTTCAAAATAATTTCTTCCAAAATCAGGATAAAAAGTGAAACCTTCAGATGTATACACATACTAAAAAACATTTTAACAGGTTATTTGGTGTAACTGAAGCATTTCTTTGTTTTTTGTGTATTTTTACTGTGATTAATTGTTAGTTTACATTCCAAATTACCATTATGAAAAGAAAGGCCAATAATTAAAAAGCTTGAGAAAAGTTGTGATTAGCAAAACCAGCGTAATTGCTTGATTTAGACGAAGTGCCAATTTGCAGTGAAAAAAAAAATCTTCATCATATCCTCCATCCACTTTCCTGAGGTCTGTGTTGCTTGGTGGCTATGGTACTTGACACAGGGATGTCTCAGTCCTTGATGGAATGTACTGGGGTCCTCTATAGTATTAGTGACACTGAAGTTTTCCTGTAAATGCTCCTTTCTGTGCAATTCCTCAACCATGAGGGTAAATTATTCTCCTAATGACTTAATATTGGCTGTCAGAAATATTATGCAATTTATTTTAGGTTAGAAGAAGCTGATATATCTTTTGAATATCATTTGTGTATCTTGTAATCTGCTGGAAGTAACCGCAGATTCTGCATTACGTGTTCCGGGGTGGTGGAAGCACTCATCTCTGTGTGTATCAGGGAGGTGTGATGCCAACATTATGCCCAGTACTGCACAATCAAGTCAAGCTATAGAATATCACACAGTTCCTTGATTTCATTAATCAAAATGGGAGGCCTGTGAAAAGAACAGCCAAATGGCAGAAATGCATCTGATGGGTAACAATAATAGTCAAAGTGGTATGGCAGGCATGGGTGATGCCATTGTGTCTCAAACTGGAAGACAGATGTATGTTGTCTCTGTGCAGACATTTATAAAATGATTTGATGAAGATAACTCACCATAAATGGTCACAACAGAGCTTTGCCAAGATACTCAAGTCCATTAGAGCTCTTGAACCAGGGAAGCGTTAACATAATATTCCTGAACAAAATGCATTGCGAAGAATGCTGTTCTTTTGTTGGTTTTGGTTCGGGATTTTTTTCCTTTTAAGGAAGTTAAAAGCTCATTGCTAAATATACCTATGCCCTAATAAAAACATCAGAATGCTAATAATTCTGTGCTGATCAGACTGCCTGTCACTGCATTTGACATTGATGGAAAAGTCAGTGTGCTTAATTGTCAGATTTATGCTATCTGAAATGGCAAAACTAATAGCAGTAAAAAGCTAAGAAATAAACAAACATGTTGAAATTTTAATCTCTTATTTCCCTTGAAATCTCTGATGGCTATCAATCACACAAACCAGACACTTCTGTAGGGCAAAACCAAAAAGAGGGGAAATAAATTGCTAATAAACATTTGCTAGATATCATCTAAAAGCTCTATAAATGCTATGTAAGACATAGACCTTAATTCATGTAGATCTTACAGGTGACCATTTCTCACATTTTTTCTTATTCTGAAGATAGAAAAAACCTGCTGGGTCAAAACACAGAGTCCATCCATCCACATACATGTTTATACATATGTGTGTATTTGTATGTTTATATATGTATGAACATATGAATATATATTTACTTATATACACAAAATTATTGGTACAAATTTACTTTTTACTTACAATTTCTGTTTTATCTTGTGGTGATACATGTGTTCGCATATATATGTTTGCATACATACCTACATATATGAGTCCAATAGTACAAATTTATCACATGATACTAGAAAAATAAAAGGCAAAATAAATAAGGGCAGAGATTTAGGATGAATGTCTCATAACTCTAGAGTTCAATCTATCACATTTATTAGACAAAGAAGCCACAGGTAAGACATGAAAGTGTTTGGGCAATGCTGAACAATGCAAACACACATGGAGAGTCTTGCTGTGATACAGGGTAGTTTGCTCTAGTGAAATACCAGGTAAAAGACTGTTTTTATAAGGTATCCAGTTCATGTTTCTGCTCTGATTAATGCAACTAATCTGATCCTTGTATATGTGGCTACAATAGCAGAGATGCCAGACCATGGCTGATTCAAATACTTATCTCCAGAAAGGGGAATTTATGAAGAGGGCTGGTATTTTCATTTTTGTTTAGCTTTTTTTCTTTTCCTCGTTTGGAATTTTTTGCTAGGTCTGTAGTCTTTTTTTATTTTATTAATTTTAAAAATAACTTAAAAACTCTTGTCTAGATTTCACAAACTGTCTATATCTCTCTATTGTAATTAAATACAGAAACATTCCTACTACGTCCAAATGGCTGATGTGAGTCAAAGTGAGCATTGTATTGCTGTTAATCACTGAAATCTTTATTAACCTCTTTAATAAAGCTACTATGGCTAAGTTTAGGCTTTGTCTTGACACCTAATTCACTTCACATTCCACCTTCTGTCGCCAACTCACTGCTGGGTGAGTGGCAGAGTTACCCCCAGCCACGTTGTCTCTGGACACACAGAATAGGTTTCTCTGCTTACTTCTCCCTCTTGGTCTTTTACCTCTGGCCAGAAATTCCCAACGCCCAGATAAAGCATAAATTCTGCTGTCAGACAGATGTTTTGCAAGATCTGGATTTCCTGGATCTGAAGAGGTGGATTTCACGATAGTCAGATATTTTGGGGTAAGGTCTGGCTTGGATGGATTGAACTCTAAGCATCTTAATGGCTTAAGCTTAGCAAGCTATACAGTTTACAATGAAAAAGAAACATTCTTTTACAATAAGAGCCTAAATAATTCAAGCAACTTCTGTCAGCTCTAAAGTGGTACTAACAAGAAAACTTTTAGAAGTTGAATATAAATTGAAAGTCACTGAGTTACTTTGGGAGTTGTCTACAGGCACTTTGAATAACCTTTGGTTCTCTGCCTGCAGAGACTGCAAGACTTTGGGGCAAGGATGCTGTTAGAAAGATATACAGAACCCTGCAGTGGGAACAGTCGACAATGATTGTACTTGGAATAATAATCTTAACTCAATAAAATAAGAACTAGCAGGAACAGGTGGAGCAAGAATCATGATATTAGAAGAAAGCAGTTCAGCTTCATCTCTATGCAGGTTATTAAAGACACAGACCAAGAATTAACCAGCCTCACACTCTCACAAATCAGTAGAGATTAGATATAATTTTCCTATCATAATTAACTAATCATAATTAACTAACTGATTCTGTGATTCTCTGTAATCCTTTGCCATTGTCATCACTGTATTTAAAAGCCCAACACACAGAGTATCTACTATGTATTAAGCAGATATTTCCTTTTTGAATATCTAATAATAATTATATGGCATTTTCCTTTGTTGTGAAAGGGTATTTGGGCAATTAAATGGTTTCTGAAAAGAATTAGGTGAAATTTTACTGCTAAAAAATAAATAAGATAAGGTGTTTTGAAAAGGTTAAAGCTCTTAGCTGGAAGATTGTCTTCCTTATATAAATGACATAAAGGATAAAGATAATAAACTACAACAGATAATATTTTCTGACTGTCCCTTTAAGCAGAATTTCTAGGAGCAGCCAAAGGATAGTGTAAAAAACCAGATAGTGAATTTTTAAAGAAAGAAGGCTAAGATGCAAATTTCCCTCACCTCTAATACTGGAAAATTTAAGGATGAAAAGGTAAACTGGAAAGACCTTTTGCCCTGCAAATTAGTGCCAAAACCACTATTAAAGCCTTCTGGAATGGATTCAGGGTCATAACTGAATAGCTTAAATATAAGCATCTATTGCTGCTTGAGATGTCCTGGAATATCAGAGGCATCTTCATGGGATTGGTAGCTACATCAGACCTACAAAAGATATAAGCCCTTTTGCAGAGCAAGACATGGGTGGAGCATATGCCCTGTGAATCTTGGTTTGCATCAAATGTCTGTATTTGGGCAACCGAATCTCGTTTTATTATATCTGCAACAAAGACCAACATTTCATTTAAAGTCCTTCAAGTCTGTTTCTTGTTAGTGGAAGGAAAAGGGGCACTTCAAGGGTGGAATTCCTCTGACCTTTGGAGCCTCCAGTGCTGGAAAGACATAGACCAGTCTGAAAGAGTCTACAGAAGGGCCACCAAAATGATCAGAGGGATGAAACAGCTCTCCTATGAGGCTGAGAGAGTTGAGGTTGTTCAGCCTGGAGAGGAAAAGGCTTCAGGGAGACCTTACTGTGGCCTTTCAGTACTTAAAGGGGGCTTCTAAGAAAGATGGGGACAGAATTTTTAGCAGGGCCTGTTGCGATTGGACAAGGGGTAATGGTTTTAAACTAAAAGAGGGTGGGTTTAGACTAGATCTAAGGAAGAAATTTTTCACAATGAGGGTGATGAAACAGTGGCACAGGTTGCCCAGAGAGGTGGTTGATGCCCCATCCCTGGAAACATCCCAGGTCAGGTTGGACGGGGCTCTGGTCAACCCAATCTAGTTGAAGATGTCCCTGCTCATGGCAGGAGAGGTGGACTAGATGACCTTTAAAGGTCCCTTCCAACACAAACTATTCTATGATTCTATGTTTCTATGACCTATCATGGTAGGGTCTTTTTTTTTCCTTCCCACTTAACCGTAGATATTTTCATTACAAATACTTTTACTGTATCTGCTGAATCGTGCCCATGACATTTACAGCTAGTGTCTGTGCTTTGGAAAAGGTTCAGAGAAGATCCTGAAGAATGATATGATTTGTAATCCAAGTCAGAAAGGGTGCCATTCCAAATAACGTTTAAAGAGAGGTCAGAAAATTAACAAAAGGTATGATCCATCTGATTTAATGGAGGCATCTGCAGTAAAAATATAAACATATGAAGAAATAAGCCTAAACAACCTTTATAGTTAATGCGTAGCTGGTAAACAAGTTCAAGGGAGTCTAGGGTGCAAATTGTTCCATTTGAAAGTCTGGGCTGCAAGTCATTATCTGAATTGTGGCATGAATGCTTTTAACTCTATCGACATGAACTTCATGGACTACAAAGGAGTACCAGGACATCTGTGATATATCCAGGTGTGTGCAGGTGTACGAGCTCTTCATAGGCCATGTGGAGAGACCACCTGTGGTTCTGAAAGCAACACAGTTGTGTTAGGAGTGAACACACTTTGGAAAACTGGTCAAGAGTCATTCATTTCAGCAAAGCAAACCTTAATCATGATGTATTTTTTCTCTCCAAACCAAACATAATTTCGTCTACTTCAGCTATCTATCTTGTTCTATTTGGTAGATTTTATTAATCAGAAAGAGCAAAGACAGCACAACATGACTATTTCCACTGGCACAACAAAATGTATGGTGTATTACACAGGAATCAGCGAAGAAATAATTATTTCTGTACTGAACATGTCTTATTGTTCTTCCCCTTGCATGGTTTTATTTCACAAAATAAACTGTACTTCTCTATTATTAACAATACTTAGTCATGATTACTGTTGCAGATCTCCGTTTCATTTAAACTGAAAGTTCTCATAAAAATACAGAAAGTTACATGTTGTCACAACTAGTAGGAGTTTTCTTTCTAACTTAACAGAAGAATTTCTGAATTTATTAACTGTCTGCTAAGAAAAAAATCCCAGCAATTTGAGATATAAGTAGCAAAAACATACCTATTTTCCTCTTTTGTCTTTGTTCTGAAAATCTTTACGTGCAAAATGAATTTTTGCAAGGATTTAAAGTTTTTACTCCCAAGTGACATACTGCCATTCTATCATAGTTGGTTGAGGACTTTTTCCCAGGTTTTGATTTGGGGATTTTTGAGAGAAAAATAATGCAATGTTTTCTACTCTTGGAGGCAATTTTTTTTTTTTTGACAATTAGCCTGATGAACTTTTTTTTTTCATTCATTCAATATTCTGCCTATACCTTAATAATATATTTCTTTAAAAGTATGAATTAACAAATTCTTTATTATTTCCTGATTATGAACTTATTTTCAAGAAGTAGTGTATAAGTGAAATACATTCAAGTGATGTAATGAAAAATACTCTGTATGACATTGAAGTTCTAGCTAACGGTCTTCATATTGAAGTTCAGAGATTAAATTCTAGCTTTCAAAAGTTTGAGTTCTATCAAATGCTACCCAGGCTGACCCAGCTATAAATGGATACCTTATCCTTCAGGTTGGGCAGTCAAAGAATGTCACGTTGTTCCTTTGGGTGCTGTTGGCTGCCAGAATTGATGTGCCATTCTCAAGCTTGCCAATGTACTGCCTGATTCAGAATGGACCTTTGAGCTTTTTGATGTATTTCTTTTTGTTTAACATCATGCATGTACCAATGCCAATGAATATTCTTGGAGGTAAACAGCATTTATCTTGGACAAAGATGATATTGTCAAAACTTGTTTATTTCTTCCACAGGGCTATTAATTGTAAAATAGTTTCAAGATAGGTGGCTAACATGCTGAAAAATGTGTTGCAAACTGCCACTGTGAATGAAAATAATGATGAAACTAAACCAATCAATATCTTTTCATTAGGCTGGACCAGAAGACAAATCTTCAAACCACCAGGCATTCCCCAGAGCCTCAGAAGAACATGGCAATTGAAAAGCACATTCTGGCATGAGTACTAACAACAGATAGCTGATGTTTGATCAGTTTGTCACTTTGTCTTTTAGCAAAATCCAGTCAACATGGTGCTACTACAAACAAAGTCTTTCCAGACAACTTTAGTGATATTTTTGTCTCAAGCAGATTGAATTGGCAGAGGTTGCAGGCACTTGATGTAACACTGTTGTCACAACATAAGGTTATCCAGGTGCTATCATCCGCTAGATGTCCTGACAGGTACCTCTGTAACTCAAGAGTTCTAAAGAAAATGACCCAGGGACTACCCATATCCTTTCCATACTTGTCAGAAAAGTAAATACTTCCAGAGGAGCTTACATGATCCAAGAGAGAAGATTTTATTTTCCCTTCTTTTGGAAGAGGACATGTGTGCAGATCTGGTGCCATCAAGAGTAGCATTTGCAGTCAGCTTTGATAGCAGAAGTGAACACTTGAATTTCCCTGTGGGATTGTCAGCACTTCCTGCTCCCACTGAATAACCTTCAAACGTGATAGCAAGAAACACACCATGACATTTCTTGTTATGGCGGACTTGGCACCTTCTTGGCTCCATAAACTAGTTATACTAAATTAAAAAAAAGTGTGATGCATATGCCAAATTATATTCAGCGGTTTGGGGTCAATAATTGCTATAGAAAGCATCTGACCTTTTGTAAGGCACATCCTCAACATATTCTTTAAATTTGGGAAGGGCTTTTTAATTTCCTCTATGAAATCACCCAAAACATTTAGCTACTTGGAATCACTGATCACCTCTGAAAACTACGCTCCCTGGGATTCAGGAAAGGTTAAGCAAAGGAGAATTGTGACACTCATGATTAAATTTTGGGCTGATGTAAGAAAGGTTTTTCAAGGATGATCAGATAATTTATATCAGAAATGTCTGCAGAAAGGAGAGCTGTAGTCTAACCATTGTTCATCAAATTTAACTGACTCCCTGTTTTTAATAGAAACTTTGCATTGATCAGATCCAAACTCCCTGTAAGACCCCACATTGTAATCTGTCTCCATTTCAGTGATATACTTAAGCACATTCTGATCTTCAAGTACATGTATTGATAAAAACAATGAACAGAAAACCAAGAAGAAATAAAGTTGCTGTAATGATGTTTACAGATGCATGCCTCAAGTCAAATGTGCCCGTACTTCAGGTGCAAGCAGAAACAGATGAAACACTTATTACACAAGTATTTCATTTATATGACTCTATTTCATAAGTGAAACTCTTTTGCAAACTGATTTTCTATTTCTCTTAAATATCTATCAAATCATTTTAATAAAAGAGGTGTACTTCTATCTATAGAATAAATAAAAAACATTTACCTTTCTAACACATAATCTTAATGCTTGGATAGTGATGGGAGCCTTCTGAATATGAAAAATAGTCATGTTGAAAATTTTAGGGATGCCAAAACCATGTTTTCATTTGCCTTTCATCTGATATATTTTGAAAATCTTCATAGAAAATAAAAGAAAGAGGGATTTAGTGCTTAAGTTACACACATAGAATGTGAGAGAAACAAGGTTTTGTCTTTGGTTCATATTATGCAGTTCAGGCATTCGAACATCAGTGTCTCATAACCCATGAACAGCAATGTGATGAAAACAAATAGGAGACTCTTCCATCTTTCTCCTCAGAAGGCATCAAAGAACCCCTGACCCACAAAAATTCCATTAAAATAATCTGCCTATGTGAATTATACTGTGGAAAAAGCAGCTGGCATTAAAAGTATATATATATATATATATATATATATAAATCTAGTAGTGGTAAAAGCTGCTCTATTTTTAACTTGGACACGCATGCTTTGTTTCCAGACCCTGCACCTACCTGTAAGTGAACAAATCACAAAACTGTTCTATAAATCATGGTATAGAAAAACCTGAGATATTACCACATATCACTTGGAAAACAAGACAAAACAAAACATAGGAATCAGGATCCTTGATTCCAATTTAGCTAGACTTGGCCGCAGTTCTTCAGACTTTAAACATTGTTAAAAGAAGAAGAAGGAGGGTAGAGACAGACCTTGACTGTTCCTGCAGCCTGCTCTCTAACCAGTAAGCATCATTGCTGAAGGAACATCCCACAGTATTTCCATTAAGGGATGAAGGAATAACACAACAGGTCCTGGAAATATCACCAGAGCCTGTTTTCTGGAGTGAGTGGGTGCCTTGGATGGGCTACAGACAAGTTATCCCAACTCTGTCCACGGTTACCAAGGCATCATTTCATGTGAGAGGTGTGGAAGAGACACATAACGTGCCAGTGGCTAATCCAGGCACCTTAATTTCAGGACAGTGTAAGTATGTACCACAGCTGCATAGACGTTGTGTTTTTCAGGGAAGGTCCCAAAAGGCTGTGCGGCAAATCTAGGTACCGACGCTTGCTAAACGTATTGAGGGTTCCCTATGGGACTGGCTAGGGCGGTACCTACAATGCCAACCTTCTTGGAGGGATTTGTCTGCAAAATGGGCAGATGCAGGTGGTCATCATAGCCCGTGTAGGCTGCAACTGTCCTACCTGTTTTCTCAATGATGGTATTAAAAAGGATGAGATAACAGTCCTTCTGCGAAAGGTCCTTCTTAGAATGGTCTGAATTCGTTTGCCACAATGGCAAACTATATTTTTAGGTCTTCTCAAGTCAAGTAAAATGAACAGCACGTTCACTTCACTGTCTTTACCATCCAGCAGGTCAGAGTTCCCAGATCTTCCAATGGAGTGGCAGTAGGTCTGCATCTCATCTTGTCAGCGCAGGCTGATAGTCACTAATTCCAAACCCACCAAAAGCTGTGAGAGTCTTTCCTTTTATTTCCTTTACCTCTGGAATGATTTTAGTGTTTATTCCTGCGGTGGTGTATATTCACACTACTGCTTATTTCACTGTCTCTTGTCCCAGAACCCCATTCTACCAGAAAACCTACACAGAGTGAAAAGAGCCCCTCCTTCTGGTATACAACTCAGACCCAAAAAACACTGTGGCATCTCTGTCTCCCCAAACGTATGTTTTTAAAACATGGTGCTTATTGAGATTCCTCGTGCAACTCCAAGGAAGAACAAGCTAAGAAAGTGAGCAACAGCCGATTTGTATTTTGAGTGTAAAAGCCAATTTATACAACACAGCCTTTGAAATGTGAAGTATACATTATGGGATGAGTTAAACTAACATCTCTGGGAAGAGAAAATTTATATTTGTCCCTAATATATACAGTTACTGATTGATTGGCATAAGTACTTGATTTCTCTTTACTTTTCATTTTCTTATCACCTTTGATTCCAATTATTCTGCCATCATTCAAGCTGCAGCAAGAAATACAGACAGGTAGAAGGAAAAACAAAGTTCATTTCGCATCTAGCTTTGGAAATAAATGTTAATAATGCCAATTTAAACTGCTACAGCTACTGGTTAACATTTAAGTGACAATGCAGAGACTGGCTTACGTTCTGAAATAATCTATATGAAAAATGACACCTCTTTTTAACAACTCAGACGAGTAAATCCTCTTTCAACTTACGAAAAACCCACACTGTTACAAGCTTGCAGACATGAATTCCTTTTATCTATTTTTGCTAGTATGATTTTTAATATTTTGGGGGAGGAGCAAGTCAAATTATAATCAATTGTCTTTTCCCGTCAGATCATTTTCCTGAAAGTCGCTGATAATGCCTCAATTTTAAACCCTATCAACATTAATTCTTAATTGCCTCTCAAAAATATTTTATTCCTAATAGACTGTTTCAGGACTTACATTCCTACTATTAATAATAATAAAAATAAATCAGAACTAATGTTTGAAAATAGTCCAAAATGAGATAAAATGAGGGCTAATATGACATAAAAACTATCTCAGAACATGGATGAGTTTTTCCTTTCTGTGTAGCCTGTACCCTGCACAACGGGGCTCGGTTTTTTGTTGAGGGATCTGAATATTACTGTAATGTAAACAGCCATTTAAAAATGCATATTTCCATCCTTACTGGTGTTCAAGAAAAGCATATTTTGAAATGAAAGACCAACCTATCTCCAAACTCCTGTTTTTCAAAGAATCAAATACACTGTTTTCAGAAGTAATTTTGCAGGTGTTGAGACAACACAGTGACAGAAAACAAAAGCTAATCGGTACTCTTTCTAAATCAATAGTAGAGAATTGTTTCAGTACAGTGTCCCACAGCTTTCAGGGAAAAAATCACCTGTTTTGAGCTGCCAAAATAATAATTTGAAACAGGAGCGGTGACCAGTAAGCAACAGAGCTGTTAGCAGGGGCTTACAATAGCACTTTAACACAGACATCGATTCAAATGAGAGCTTTGACTTGAAACTGCAGATTGCACGGTAATAATTTATCACAGTCAGGGCATGAAATGTTGCAATGGCCCTTGATGTCTACATGAAAGTAGTGTAGCATCTTGAAAAAATGCTGATGAAAAGTACTGGGTTTATGGATTTATTTTGGCACGCATAAACACGAAGACGGTTATCGAAGGAAAATGATAACAAGTGAACAGGTGAAACAGGAGTTTCTAAGTACAAATAAGTAAGAAGAAAGCAACTTCTTACTCCAGTCATTTCTTCATAAAAATAAATTATTTTCCTAGGAAATGCTGAGGACCAACAGCAACCTAAATTGTATGACCATCAGATATCCAGTATATAGCAGTTACAAGGTTCCCATGTGCTTTGCATGCAGGGGAAAGGTGGATAGAAGCTCCAGCCCACACTGGAACATTTCTTTTATAGTTATACAGTTCTAAAATATATTATACTCTACCCAGATTTGTTAAAAATGGAAACTGATTGAGATCAAATGTAATTGATTTAAAAAAAAAAAAAGTAAATGTTGCTTACTTTATGAATAAAGCGGAGCCTCAGTAGCTTTTGAAATACTGATTAATCCATTTTGAGAATAACACAATGAGACAATTTAAACTTTCTGAGGTATAAAATAGAAGAGGCTTTCAATGACACGGGTCGGGTGCGATGCAGCAGCTGGGAACTGGACTGCAGTCATTTAAACACTGACTGGAATTTACTAAAGTTTCTAAAAGGCAGTTGTGGCAATTGCCTATAAAGACCATTTGGATCCACAATGCACACACCAAGTTACACAAGTAGCAGAGGAACTTTTTACACCAAATATTGTATTTAAGCAGGTGAGGAGGCCAAAATCACTGAGATACTTCACATATTTGTTTATTTACAGATTCCTAGCTTTATTTCAAATGCATTTACCCAGCTGTGCATTTGATAAAGTGTCTTTTAAAGAGAGTTTTGCAACACAATCTCAAAAATTTGGCGCTAGAAGATGTTCCAAATTGAGAGTCATCTTATAATAAGTTAGTAATTGATTTAACTGCATTATAACCAGCCCAAATAAATTTAATCATGGTACTAGAGTAGTACCATGGTACTAGAGAAGCCATGGTACTAGAATTAAGCACGTGTTTTGCAGGAGAATAACTTAAATATTCACATCTGTCAGGTGCTGATCCCTGGTAAAACATAAATGGGACTTTCTCTTTGGGGTGAATCAGTTAGGCTCTTGAGAGACTTATGGAATGCTGCATCCTAAAAATATATGAGACAGCTGTAAAATACCTAAAACCTAAACTTTTTTTTTCACATATGAATTCAGCAGAGTCAACTTCAATGTTCACTTTAATGAGGCTTGTTTAAAACCCCAAAGCTCCAAATATGTAACTGCATTTAAATACCTGTCTGAAGTGTTAATTAGGAATTATTTTACTTTTGAAAGTGGCATGATTAACACCAGTGAACACATTGCTAAATAAAAAAAAATAAAATAAAAAAAGAAGAAAAGAGTTAAGATGGTGAGAATGTAGGTGCCCAGAAACTCAAAAAATAAAAGTACTTCAGGTCTTTGTGCTTTAAAGATTCACTTTGTAGACATCCTTTTGTATTCTTTTCTCTTTTTTTTTTCCTTCACAATATGGCCTTTGTTTTGCCACACACTTATACCAAGATCTAATTTAAGCAGGTGAATAAGCTTACAGAAGTTAATAAGGAATTTATTTATTTATTTTAAAATATGTTGCACAGTCATTCTTAGAGGGTTTTAATCCCCCACTCTTTCATTACTTTGGTCATGTCTACATGTTTCCAGTGGAAATAAGGAATGGAACTCAGCTTCAGTTTGTAATCAACTACATTTTGATGTCTAAATGTGACAAGAGTTTCTAAGCTTCCACTACAGTAAGTGAAAATCTGGTTAATATGTTCAGTATGTCTGGAGAAGTATTCACCCGAGTAGCTGTAACACTTCAGTTTACTTTGGGATGAATCACACTTCAGATTTTACCTTTTATTAGGGAGTTGATACAGCTAGCAAGAAGTAAGTTTCTTCATGCCCTCTCAGAAATCTAGAATATCCTACCTCGCTTTCGGTACTAATTCAACATAGCATGGGTCTCCCAGAGGTTCTTGGTCATGTCTTCCAGGCCCTCATGGATACCTTGAGCACCACAGGGTATCTCAGACACTGCTTGCTTATATGAAGGCAACAGAATCAAACTCTAGCCATTTATTGATAGTAATAGGAGCTTAGATACTTCACTCACACGTATGCACTGATATGTAGAAACTGAAATCCAAGGGTTTACCACCTGGATCTGAATCCCACCTGAAAAAAATGCATTCATAGTTTATATGTGCCTGTTTGCCTGTGTCCTGCTCCTCACTGCTCTGACTTTGGGGACTGTCAATCAATTTCTACCAAAACTGACAGTAGGGTCTACATCTCAAAGGCTGTGTCTACACTATGAGGGCAAGAAGTGACTGTACACAAGCCCATGAGCATTTTTCCTTCCTTTCAGAATTAATATTTGGAAGTTTACATGTGCAAGAAAAATGAACTCAGGGTTTAGGTGTCCAAGAAATCTGCCAGTTTGGACGACTGTAACATTAGACAAGGGCAACATTAGAGCTGTTCTACAATGTAGGCAAAACCAAAGTGCCTACAAAGTCTGGAGAACTCTGGTAGCCTTGGTAAGAGTTTTTATATTCTCCAGAGTGGGTGAAACATTTCACTGAGAACTTAAACTTTATCTGACAGGGGAATTCTGCATCGTAGAAATTTTCTTTTTAGTGCCTTAACTATGAGCAAAGCTTATTAAAAAGCAATGCAGCAAAGCAGTCAATCACAAGGCATAAATTCATAGGAAACCAGGAGTTACTTAAATAATTGTTAGGTCTTCGCAAGTTTCCTGATGTTACTATTGATGCGTTTGGCATCTGTAGATCTTTTCATTGTCCCTTTCCCTTTCTTTTCCTTTTCTTTTTCTACTGCATTTAAAGCAGGTCTTCAGTTTGTAAATAAATTATATTTTAGTTAAAAATAAATAAAGCAAGTAAAATTTTTGAAAAAATCTCTGACTGTTTTTATAACTAGTTTAATGTAAACCTAATTTAATAAAAGTTGTTCTTTCTTTTCATGCAGTCCTTTTCAAAGAGAATCCTGAGTTCTTCATTGTGCCCTAAGTTTACACTTAACGCAGTTCCTTTATCTTTTTCACTGAATTCTTGCAAGTTATATTGCTTGCATTTTTACTTCTGTCTGTGAATATTTCTAGCGCCTTTGCTTAGTTTCAGCGAATTCATTTTCCTGCTTCCGTTGCTCTTGTTCTGCTTGTAGGTTTGTATTTAGACACATTCTGTGAACACTGGAATCATCTCCGTCCTTGTAGCGTTGTCATAGATACACACAGAACCATTTATTGTTGGAGAAACGTCGAGAAATAGTTGCCCAGTGTTCTGCTCTTTCCTGTTTATCTTTTAATTCACAATGGTCCAACCGGTCATCAGTGGCTCGCTCCCATCTAGCCCATTGCCTCTGCTAATGAGGGGAACATCTGTGCATCTGGCAGATATGGTCCAAACAAGACAGGACTCATTGTCTCTGCTCAGAGATCAGTCAGAAACCGGGGTGTAGTTGTCCCTTTGGAAGGGCAGAGGGGCATTCACTCCTGTTATAACTGATCCCTAAACCTGAAGCTACTGAGTTCTACCTTTGGAAACCTTTGAATTTTTCATTATTGTCAGAGGGTTGGGAGGGCAGCAATTTGAGACCCTGGAGCTCTGCCAGTCTTTCTTGTCTCCGTTGGAACTACACTGTCCTGCAGAAAAGACTTTAATCCTCATTTTTTTCAACAACAGCAAGAGCTTAGTGGTTAAAGCCTTTCTCTTCTACTCTAGATGGAGTTGCCCCAGATCCTCATTTCAGCTGCAAATGCAGAGTTTATCTGATGCCTGTTACAAGTTTTGTCCATTTAGGCTGTATATTGCTTAGGGTGAAGTTGAACATATTTTGGAATTGTTGTTGTTATTATGTGCAGCTATAGAATTTTATACAGTCTTGACATGACGTAAGTTAGGACCTTAGAAATTCATGTTAACATGGGCAAAGATCCTTTACACTGCTGCACAAATGAGTCTTGTATTATATTTACAGACAAACCTGCAACAAAGACCATCCCCGTAATTACTGCAACTGGCAATACATCACAACTGAGTAAATTCAGCCTAAATGTGAATCAGAGGAGAAAAAAATCCCTTTGTTAATCTGTAGAAGGGATAAAGTCACTACAAAACAGTATTATAGCTAAGTCCTGATTCCATCGGATATAACAAGAATTTTAGCATTGACTTCCATTATAGACCAAGGTTTTCACCCTTTATTGCTAAAAGTAATTTAAACTTATTTAAGAGTGCCTTCATAGTAAGAGACATGCAAAAATTTCTCCACATAATAGCAGACTGTGATTTCCTTTCAGATGAATTTCTATCCTCCTTCAGGCTATTCTTATTAAAAAAGCCAAACCGAAACAAAAAATCATGTCCCATTGAATTTCAGCACAACATGTTCCAGTTTTAAGCTTTGTCCAGTATGAAGACTGCAGCTTAAACAGGCAGGCAGGGACGTCTCTCTCAAGTTGCCAGAAACTCAGTAACCAGACTAAGAAAACATGATTGTTATTTGTTTTTAAACTCCTGAAGGACTGCCTTTCATGTGCATTTTGAACAGCTAAATGCTGTTTCTCTTCAAGCTGGGACTGGAGTCTTTAGATAAAAGTCTTTTGCCCAACTTCAGAGGTAAGTATCCTGTATCAACTGAATACCAATCCTCCAGGAAGAGATGCTATAGAACAGGTTCTCACTATGAAGCCTCTCTGCAGTATCTATATATAGGTTGGAAAGCTTGTTGCAAATGAATAGTGCTATAGAATGGGGAAATATATATAATCACTGTAATTAATGTGCTGTGCTCCTGCTGCAGCTCTCAGTTCAAAAGCTTATCTCAGTTTGGATAACTCTGTATCCCACATTGTCTTCTATATTATTCTCTTACTGTTCTGGTAAAATTATTTGATTTCGACTGTTCAGGATTGAGACTGAATGCTGCACTTCATTCTCTCACCAAATATGTTTAAAGGGACAGATTGAAAAGTTTTGATTACACAAAACATTTATAAGATAAATAAATATATTATGTTCGCTTCTGTGAGTACTGCTCCTTAGCCATTTTAAAAAAAAATTTGTATAGACAGTTCAGAAAATTTTTTCCTCACTTTTATAGATAGGGAAACTGAGGTAAAGGGAAGTGAATTTCTGAAGTTCTTTGGCAGTGACAGTTTGGGAACAGAGTAAAAAGAGGGTCCAGTTTTCAGAGCTTTTAGAACTTGCAGCAGTTATTAAGCTCAATAGGAGGTTTTGGACATGCTGTGCACCTTGGATTAATGAGTTTTCAACATTATTTATCTGCCTTAGCATGGATGAGAGCGGTCATGTTTCATTCCACTGAGATGCAATTCATGGCACTATTAATAGAATCATAGAATCATTACGGTTGGAAAGGACCTCTAAGACCATCAAGTCCAACAGTCAACCCAACACCACCATGCCCACTAAACCATGTCCCGAAGCGCCATGTCCCCACGTTTTTTGAACACTTCCAGTGATGGTGACTCCACCACCTCCCTGGGCAGCCTGTTCCAATGCTTCACGACTGGTTCCAGAAAGAAATTTTTCCTAATATCCAGTCTAAAACTCCTCTAGCACAACTTGAGGCCATTTCCTCTCATCCTATCACTAGTTACTCGGGAGAAGAGACCAACACCCACCTCACCACAACCCCCTTTCAGGTGGTTGTAGAGAACAAGGTCTCCCCTCAGCCTCCTCTTCTCCAGACTGAACAACCCCAGTTCCCTCAGATGCTCCTCATAAGATTTGTGCTCCAGACCCCTCACCAGCTTCGTTGTCCTTCTCTGGACACGCTCCAGCACCTCAACATCCTTCTTGTAGTGAGGGGCCCAAAAGTGAACACAGGATTCGAGGTGCGGCCTCACCAGTGCCGAGTACAGGGGCACGATCACTTCCCTACTCCTGCTGGCCACACTAGTGCTGATACAGGCCAGGATGCTGTTGGCCTTCTTGGCCACCTGGGCACACTGCTGGCTCATATTCAGCTGGCTGTCAGCCAGCACCCCCAGGTCCCTTTCCGCCGGGCTGCTCTCCAGCCACTCCTCCCCAAGCCTGTAGCGTTGCATGGGGTTGTTGTGGCCGAAGTGCAGGACCCTGCACTTGGCCTTATTAAACCTCATACAGCTGGCCTCTGCCCATCGATCCAGCCTGTCCAGATCCCTCTGCAGAGCCCTCCTACCCTCCAGCAGATCAACACTCCCACCCAACTTGGTGTCATCTGCAAACTTACTGAGGGAGCACTCGATTCCCTCATCCAGATCATCAATAAAGATATTGAACAAGACCGGCCCCAGAACCGAGCCCTGGGGAACACCGCTTGTGACCGGCCACCAGCCGGATTTAACGCCGTTCACCACAACTCTCTGGGCGCGGCCATCCAGCCAGTTCCTCACCCAGCAAAGAGTAAACCTGTCTAAGCCATGAGCCGCCAGTTTCTCCAGGAGAATTCTGTGGGAAATGGTGTCAAAGGCTTTATTAAAGTCCAGGGAGACAACATCCACAGCCTTTCCCTCATCCCCTAGGTGGGTCGCCTGGTCATAGAAGGAGATCAGGTTGGTCAAGCAGGACCTGCCTTTCATGAACTCATGCTGGCTGGGCCTGATACCTTGGTTGTCCTGCACATGCCCTGTGAGCACTCTCAAGATGAACTGCTCCATGATCTTCCCTGGCAAGGAGGTCAGGCTGCCAGGCCTGTAGTTCCCCAGATCCTCCTTCCAGCTCCTCCGCCAGCTCCTTCAGTACTCTCGGGTGGATCCCATCAGGCCCAAGGAACTGTGAGTGTCCAGGTGGCTTAACAGGCCCTTAACTCTTTCCTCCTGATTTTGGGGAGTTTATTGTGCTCTCCATCCCCATCTTCCAGCGCAGGGGGAAGAATACCCTGAGGATAAGTGGTCTGACTATTAAAGACTGAGGCAAAGAAGGCATTAAGTACCTCAGCCTTTTCCTCATCCTTGGTGACAATGCTTCCCCCTGCATCCAATAAAAGATGGAGATTCTCCTTGGTGATTAATGCTTGACTCAGACCCAGCAATTGAATGTATACTTATCACACCTATCTGCCCTTGTGTGCTCAGAGTTGAGAGGGTTATACTGAGAGCTAGTACCCAGGAAGCACAATTTCACTGCACCTTGTGTATATTCCTTTCTAATGTATTTCCCTGAGAAGGCAATGGGAGATATATTGATGTTTTCTTAAATCCATGCAAGAGTATGATGAGTCACCCATGTATATGCAAAAAATGTCCTCTTTTCAATTCCACCCCTAACTCACCTGCTCAAGGGGGTTATTTTTGGCAGAGGTTGTTGGTCTTCCTCATTGCAAATTCCCTCTCTACAAAAAAGGGCTTTAAAACCAACCTGTTAGTGTTTCTTCATGCCAGCTACATTTGCCTAGCTCAATTTAACACATTTTTTTCCTGCAGTGCCCTGCCCAGAACCATTCTCCCTTTTGCCATTGATTGCTATGGTAACCAGAGAAACCAGGAAGATGATGTCAATACCTATATTCATCAAGAGGAATACCTGGGTTATAATGTGACAAGCTTCTCCCCAACAAAGGTGTGTGCTTTACTGCTGAGGTGTAAAAGCGCAGAATGATCAGAAAATCCCTGTGAATACTGTGATTTGAACGCAACTCCTGGAATTCAAAATCCTTAGGAACTAGAAAACTCCTGTTGGAGTATTTCATGGACTGAATTAGCCAGGTCCCAGCAGCTGATTAGCTCAGAGTGTAAAGCTCATGAGATGGTAGAGGAGGAGGCAGAGGCAGCCCTGGAAAGCAGCAATGTGTCTTCAGAGGGCTGGATGCAGCAGGACAATGGTTACTGACAATATTCTCAAATGTGCAAGATTTGGAAGATGCAGATAAAACGTTGGAAGCAAAAGGTGAAAAAGATCCAATGTTGGTGCTTCAGTGATTTGTCTGTTATGCTTTAATTCTTAAGTATTTTCTCACATCTCATGACTTGCTTATTTATTTCATATTTTCTCCTTTATTAGCTTTTAGACTTCAGATACTAGATACAAAAAACAACTCCTTTTTTTCTTCCATTTCAAACTTATTGTATAAAATTAACCCCCACATATCTGCAGGTAAGGACAAAGAAAACATTTCTCAGGAAATTTGCCCCCTAATGGAAGGGAAAATAAAGACAGTTTAAAAGATATAATGTGAAAACTTAAAAAAACCCCAATAAAACAACAAAAAATCAAAACTACTTCTTGTGGCCACTTCTGTTTAAAACTTTCATTAATAATGTCAGTACAAAGGGTACTACCACAGTCACACAAAGTTAGGAGGCATTTTCAATACAGAAGAAGATTCAGAAAGGAAAAGATGACCTCGTAGACTACAATATCTGAATTGAAGTGAAAAAAATAAATAGTACAAAATATAAGTTTGTCCTATTAAGAACTAATAAGAACTTCTGGTAGTAGCAGGGAGTTTAACGTACAGGTAAGATGACAAGGATCTGGATGTACTTGTTAATCACAGGATGACTATGAGTCATCATTGTAACACAAGCATGAAAAAGGCTAATGGGATCCAAGGAGGGATCGGAAAAAGCAGTGCCAGTGGAGAGGGAAAATCATTATACGTGCTTGCTAATGTGAAGCCCGTCTACAAGAAAGGCCGGAAGGAAGATCCTGGGAACTACAGACCTGTCAGCTTGACCTCTGTACCGGGGAAGATTATGGAGCGGTTGGTCTTGACAGTGCTCACGGGCATGTGCAGGACAACCAAGCGATCAGGCCCAGCCAGCATGGGTTCATGAAAGGCAGGTCCTGCTTGACCAACCTGATCTCCTTCTATGACCAGGTGACCCACCTAGTGGATGAGGGAAAGACTGTGGACGTTGTCTCCCTGGACTTTTGTAAAGCCTTTGACAGTGTCTCCCACAACATTCTCCTGGAGAAACTTGCGGCTCGTGGCTTGGACGGGTTTACTCTTTGCTGGGTGAGGAACTGGCTGGATGGCCGAGCCCAGAGAGTTCTGGTGAACGGTGTTAAATCCGGCTGGTGGCCGGTCACAAGCGGTGTTCCCCAGGGCTCGGTTCTGGGGCCGGTCTTGTTCAATATCTTTATTGACGATCTGGATGAGGGGATCGAGTGCTCCCTCAGTAAGTTTGCAGATGACACCAAGCTGGGTGGGAACTGCTGGAGGGTAGGAGGGCTCTGCAGAGGGATCTGGACAGGCTGGATGGATGGGCAGAGGCCAACTGTATGAGGTTTAATAAGGCCAAGTGCAGGGTCCTGCACTTTGGCCACAACAACCCCATGCAACGCTACAGGCTTGGGGAAGAGTGGCTGGAGAGCTGCCCGGCGGAAAGGGACCTGGGGATGCTGGTTGACAGCTGGCTGAACATGAGCCAGCAGTGTGCCCAGGTGGCCAAGAAGGCCAACAGCATCCTGGCCTGTATCAGCAATAGTGTGGCCAGCAGGAGTAGGGCAGTGATTGTGCTCCTGGATTCAGCACTGGTGAGGCCGCACCTCGAATCCTGTGTTCAGTGTTGGGCCCCTCACTACAAGAAGGATGCTGAGGTGCTGGAGCGTGTCCAGAGAAGGGCAACGAAGCTGGTGAGGGGTCTGGAGCACAAGTCTTATGAGGAGCGTCTGAGGGAACTGGGGTTGTTCAGTCTGGAGAAGAGGAGGCTGAGAGGAGACCTTATCGCTCTATATAACTACCTGAAAGGGGGTTGTGGCGATGAGGGCGCTGGTCTCTTCTCCCAAGTAACCAGCAATAGGACGAGAGGAAATGGCCTCAAGTTGCGCCAGGGGAGGTTTAGATTGGATATTAGGAAAAATTTCTTCACCGAGAGGGTGGTCAGGCATTGGAACAGGCTGCCCAGGGAGGTGGTGGAGTCGCCGTCTCTGGAAGTGTTCAAAAAACGTGTGGATGTGGCACTTCAGGACATGGTTTAGGGGACATGGTGGCGCTGGATTAATGGTTGGACTTGATGATCTTGCAGGTCCTTTCCAACCTAGTGATTCTGTGTGATTCTGTGTGATTCTGTGTGATATTTATTAAGCAACTTTGGTAAAATCTTGCCACAAATAAAGAATAGAGTTCAGAAAAGATTATCTCAAAATGGAATAAATAAAGAGAAACCTTCTGGATAATTAAAGAAATTAAAAACTTCAATTAAAAAAAAAAAAAAAAGCCAGAAGAGATTTTCAACCAAACAACGTACAAGCTCTGTTTGTGTGCACATTGGGGTTGGACAGGAAACACTGACAAGGAGGAAAAGCTATGCCGTGATAAAGGCTGCCATAGGTAGTATAACATAACCTTAGTTCAGAATAAAAACAATGGGAATTTTTGGTTGAGTACTGAGGTTCTGAAACAAATTTACAATAGGAGGGAAGCAGTAAAACATCCTTTGTGATGTATTAATCCTCTGTCAAACATAATAAGATATTTGACTATCTTTGCATTCAGTGATTGTTAAGCAGTCATATACATTAAGCAAAGTTGTATAAATTCATGGATAGGACAGATAAATTATTTGGCTATGAAAGAAAGAGCCTGTAATTGGCCCAAGAGATATTTTTAAGTACTATCTTCCCAAGATAGTCATACAAACTGTTTGTATGAAGCTAAGCTGAGTATTTCCACACTACAGCTGAGAATTCAGTGCAGATATAAACACATAAATCTATATCTACATTAGGAATTAATGCAGTGCAGTGGATAATATTGGTAGATTGAATTGGTTGGTGCTGAGGTTCCCTGTGTCTCTCATGTAGGGAGCTTGGGGAATTACTTTGTCTTAAATATAGTCTGATTGGTTGGATTAAACAAACCACTGCATGTATGGTGTTAAAACTCGGCATAAGAAACTCTCCCATAGATATCTTCTTGCTTTCCTTCAGACCACTCTAGGAAGCACTGCAATTTTTACACCCATCTACACATAGATGATGTTATCTTGTCATTGTCTGGAGAAAATAGGGAGATTAAAACCAAAACAAAATAAACAAACAAACAAACCCAGGATTTTCTGAAACAAATTGCTGCTTTGGACACAGTGTGAGTCAGTGATAGTGGTCTTTTTATTGTATTTACAAGCAGCGGGCTTCCTTATCAGAAGGAGAGAGGGGGAGGACATGCCTATTTTTCAAGGTTTCTATGCCTTTGAAGATGAGACAGAGAATGTCTGAAGAGTCTCCTTCGGTCAAAATCACGTGTCTTCTGGGGAAATGAGAAGCGAATCAGTCAGATTACCTACTTCTCGTTTAATGTTTGTGATGGTTTCCTTGGCAGTTGCTGAGACAAAGTAGGACCTGGAATTACAGGGGAAGGGAGTTCTATCCCAATTGCTTATTGACTCTTCCTGACAGTATTGTCCAGTTCCTTTTCTGAGAGCAAGAGAGTCTGTTCAGGCTGGTTCCAGCCATGTACAAACTGCAGGACTCCTCACTCCTTCTGCCTCGGACCTTAGGTCACCTACGACCACTCACTGCTCGTAGTCATTTCAAGCTCCCCTAGTCTCTGTCCCAGCAGTTACAGAAATCACAGTTATTTCAGTGATGATGACTAAAGATAGCATGAAGACTGAAAATAATAGATATAGTTATTGATATAGATATCTTTCTAGATATAGGTAGATAGGTATATAGGTATAGATGATGTATCACAATAAAGTTGGAAGTTTCAGGATCCCATCATGATAAGACCTCACAGAGAAAAGGATGACCTTAGAGTGATGTGGTTATGCCATTAGAAAAGACAAAACTACAAAAAATGCAATTTGTCCAGGGTTTCATATCTAGTGAAGGGCTGAACTGAGAATAGAGCCTCTGTCTTGCAGCTCATATCCTCCTTCTGGATAGCTGCTTCTTCTTCCCCCTTCTTTTTTTCTTTATTATTGACTCTTAATCATAGCAAGGAAGGTTTAGATCTATATTTAAGATTTACAGAAGGAAAAAAGGTCTTCTGTATAAACATAATTTAACTGCAATTTCCTTCTTTAGCTCTGAAGGCTCATGCTGAAGACTCACATTTCCACTCTGTGTGTCATAGTGTATATTAAATGTAGGAAATCAGTCTGAGATGTATTGTTGGTTTAGGAGAATCCATGTACAATTACTTTTTAAAAATTACAACATACTTCAAACCGTAATAACTGTGCCTCTTTATAGAAATAGAGGTTATAATCTAGCCATTAAAATTCCATAACCAACTGCTTCCAGCTATTCACAGCCGTGAAACACTGCACAGCTTCCAATATTTTTTTTTTTTAAATTTGCCACTTTCAGGCTCCTGCAGAGAGTAATTTCCTCAGAAAGTAACTTCTCTAAATAATATTTAAGTATGCCACAAAGGAGATCAACAAAGACAAATTGTCCTGCATCTCAACATAATCCAATGTTCATTTATTAAACCGAGGAAAATCTGCTCAACATGGTATGAGCTGAAGTTCTCTCAAAAGAAACAAGAAGACAGAAGTGAGGGGAAGCTCTGAAATGACTTAAGTTTTAAAATACAGAAGCAGGGCTGATTTGCATTGCTGCAGGCACACACAATTATTTGTAAGAACAGAATTGCACAAGAGGCTGTTGTGAACACAGGATGATTCATAGCACTTATGGTTATGTAGAGGATAACCAATAAGAAGATTACTGCATAATATTGTTAATATATTTAGAGAACTGACCTGAAACCTGATGTCCAAGGATGGCTGTGGCTCCAATCTTTGCAGTGTATAGGATCCTGTCTGTTTTCCAGACACTGTGTTACATTATTTTATATATAACACTGTATTACATTATCTTTAGAGAGGATTTGGATGCTGTACATCTTAAAAAAGATGAACCATAGTTTACAGTTTAAATACATTGAAATTTTTGGTACTTTGCACAGAAAAGGTGGCAAACGTCCTCCATATTTTGATAGACTTGGGAACATTACTGTTACTGCTACCTTTTTCTGACCTAAGAACATCATAGGAAAAGAAATTCATAGGCAAATGCATTATCAGGCATATGGAGAACACTCATTTGCAACAAACTGTGGGATTTATGTAAAGTTCCCACAAATAGCAATAGGATTCCTGTTTGACCTTGGAACGGCTGTTTCAGAGCTAGAACAGCCAACCTAGCTGCTGTGTTAATCATCACGTCTGTTTTCTCTTGCACTTGATTTCAAACGGTGACCTGTGAACGACTGATGCCCATAAAACAATAGAAGGTAACCCATGAAGTGACTGCAGGAACATATTTAAGATAAAAATAAAAATAAAGTATATTCTACCTCCACCAAGCACATGAATTTAATCAAAATGACAGAAAATATAAGAACGGGAAAGATACAATATTTCAGTAATTATACACAGTTTCTTCTTTTGCTTTTTTTATTGGATGCCACTGTGGTGACAACCTTATGAGTTTATTCAAGGCTTTAAAAAAAGATACAAGTTCATTTTATCAATTATTCGGTCAACAGGAAAAAACCACTTTGTAAGGCTAAGTACCACTATCCCAACTTTACCGTCCCTATATCTGGAAGGAGCCGGCGGATCGCAGAGGACTCAGAGTTTCTGTAGGGACTCAGCATTGCAAATTCTCATCTCTCTGGAAGAAAACGGCTCTCTATAACGTCTGTTTCTAGGCATTACTTACCGAAAATTGTATTAATATTTTAGATACTTGAGAAAAAATGCAAAGTTTAATCTCCTTCTGCATCTCATTTTAATGACCTCATGTTGCGGGGGGTGGGTGTGGGTGTGGGGAAGGAATCCCATGATTGAACATGAATAATTTGAGATATCATTTGTGATGTTATTTCCCCTAAATATGCATTTCTTTTATCCCCTCCACCTTATGCAAATCCACTTTGCCACAGATAGACTCAGGTAACATTCATCTGGAATATGTGATGTAAATTTAATTTTTATCCTATATTGCACAAAATACTTTCTCTCTAAATCAGCCCTGCTGCAAGGATTATCTTGTAGAGAGCAAATAAGAATCTGTAGTGTTACACATTCACCGAGGCAATTTCTAAAACAGGCAATCAATTAGCTTTCTAGTTATTATTCTAGTGAAGAACAAGGCCGTCATTTATTAAAAAACAATGAAACAAATAAACAAAACCCAGAAATTGTGCATAACAACCCTGTGTACTCCTGTTTTGTTATTGTGATTAGCAGTTCTTTCCCAGATTAAAATATACATAGGCTGGTTCTAGGACCATTTATTATTTTTTTTGTGCAAGGCTTGAAAGATACGACAATCTTGTGGTAAAGGTATCGGCTTAAAGCTTGGCATATATGAAATTCAGTCGTACTTCTGGCAAAAGATGCTTGCATAACCTGCAAAAAGTCACTTAATTCCTCTATCCTGCTCATCAGACATTTTAAATTATTGACTACCATTGATTTCAGTTAAGCTGCCATATACATTTAAGGTTTTCTGTGTAAGTTAATTTACTTTATCATTAGCTTTACAAAACTCTTACTGGTCATGAATGTCTGAGAACCTGGAGGACAGAGACTGTCTTAGATTATGTATTTGCACTAATCCTACTGTAATGGGGTTTCTGGATGAAGGAGACTTCTGGGGATGCATTTGTAGGAATGACAAATACCAATAATTTAAGGAACTTAATGAAAACTATCCATTTCAATGAGATATAACCATGTTAAAGAGAGAAATTAGGTAGAGGAAACATTTACAAATCAGAACATTAAATGCAATGTTGAGCTTTCCATAATGTAATATTGTGTAACAAGATTGTGGTGGAAAGTTGTGTGACAAAGTATTTGTTTAAAACAGCACCAGTTTAGCAGGGGTAAAACATTATATTTATCAATATCAGTCTGGTAATAAACTATTAACACAGTTTTCATATTTTAGTTCTGAAGATAAGAGCAAATTATTCGAATTCTTCAGAAATTCTGAGGATCAAGGAAAAAGCTGTTTTAAGACACAGTAGTGAGAAGGGAAAACAGATGCAGATATAAGCAGACTGAGAATAATATCCAACATGTGAAACTCTTATTTCTGTATTGAATTGCCATCAGTTAAGGAGTATCATTTATACCAAACCTTCAGATAAACTGAAGTTCAATCAGTTCACATAGAGCCTTATTTAAGGATGGTCTGGAAAGCTGGTGCTTTATATGTCTGAAGTTTAGGGTATTGGTCTGCGCTTAACTATAATGAAAAACAACATTATCCGGGGTCAAACAGTAAGCTATGACCGTTGGGTTGCTACCTATCAGGTCATTCAGTGACTTTCGAAGTCCAAGATATGCATATTTTAGTCCTGGTTCAATCACTGACTTTTTTATATAGCCTTATAATGTTACTGTGGGGTCTTTCTACAAAATAACAAAGATTCCCCTGTTCAGCCTGGCTTTTTAGAATATTTAGCTTCAAAATGATGATTCTGGGCCAAATGTTGGAAAAGCTTGCCATAGTCCATAATTGTATCCAAAGTTTGGGACTGAACAAAGTTAGGAAATTTTTGTCTTTCTGCCCTGACAAACTTACACCAAAGATTGCATTTTGTTTTGAGTTTTGTTTGTTTGTTTGTTTGTTTTGAGAGCTAAATCTTTAAAAATCTATCTGAAAGATAAACAGTTAAATCTTTCAGGACATCTATAGTCAAGTTTCAAATATTGTTCTCTATTTTAATACAGGTAAATTTGTGTAGACTAGAATAAATATGTGAGAGAAGCATAAGTGAATAACCTATTCATCTCTTGCTCTAGAAGAATAAATATGACAGACTTTAGTCTTGGGTTTTAGACTTTTAAAAAAGCCTCCAGTAGAATGGAGTGAAAAGGGAAAATCAAGGATTTGCTGCCCTGTTTAGTACAGTTCTTTACAACAGCACTATTTCAGACTTTTTGACCTCTACTTTTTAAATTAAATGGATTTTGATCAAATGTAGCACTCAGGAAATGTGAGATTAATGCATTTGACAGAAGCAGAAAACAGTAAATAAGCATTATAGAGGTTTCATGAGAAAGCTCAGCTTGTGCACTTAAATGTGATCTTTCGACTTCTATTATTGCCTCGAGCTCCTCAAACCGCCAGCTATGTTATTTTAGAGGGGACCTATTTTGCAAGGAGTATGAATGAGGCCACAAAGCAGTGGGAGGTGCAAGGTTAGGCTGAGTTCAAATAGGCATTTTTGTGTTTGGCTGGTTTACCAATCATGCAGTCCAAAGAATCCTACATTAATTTTGAAAAAATTAAAAGATAAAGCAAATATATACTCTTTTTTTTTTAAATTCATTTTGAGAGCAAAAATTACTTAGACTTTATAGAGCTTTTACTCTAAACAACAGATCATCATTAGAAAGATTCTTTTGGGATGGGAGTGCATTTATTATAGTTAAAATAGATCTCATTACTTGCAACCACAAACAATATTAACTCAAAGTCTTCAGTTTGAAAAATCTGTAAGGGTGTTATTAGATGTAGATGTAAGTGTAGGTGTAGGTGTAAGTAAGATAGAAATACATCTGCAGGAAGATAGAGTAGATATTGAAAAATCACCTGCTTGCTTTGTCCACTTTCTGGTTTGAATGAAAAAGCAGCTAAACCACCCTGGAGCTGTACCCCAAAGTGATGATGGTTCAGCAGAATTCGTGTATCCATCTGATGCTGAGCCTCAGGAAGACTATTACTTCTAGGAATTAGAATTAAAGTCAGTCAGAAGTCTTCCAGAAAAAGATTTTGCTGTACAATGACCTCTTATTGAAACAAAAACTTTTCACAGAAATTTAGGCAGGTCTGCTTACAAGCATGCTTTAAGACCATGCCAATAAAAATATGGAAGTGAAACTACTTTCTAAATAATCTGATGGTAACAAGTAATTTCCCAGGTGACGGGTGACCCATGTTCAAACCTTCAGTTGCCCTGACTGGAAGCTGAAAACAAGAGTGAAGTGTCAGTATTTCGTGACACAAAAATATTGTTTTCCAGCCAGCTATAGCACTATCTTTTTGCTAAGATGAGACATGCTGTTTGCTAAAGAGCATGACAAGGTTGTATTGCTTCTTGGAAAGTAGAAACGGTGACATACGACTCTGAGTGTATTTATCTGTGACTTTTGGTTTACTTTTTCACACAGTAAAAATAGTTTATCCAGTGAGAGAGATGTCAGATCAAGTGCCAGGAGGAAAAACCCACATTATGGTTGTGAGTCTCAGCTTGACTCACAGACTGTCTTTGGATCCGATATTGTGAATCACAGTTTTAGTTCCTGCTTTATAAAAACTTACCTGGTAGTTTCTATTGAAGAAAATTATTTTTTTACTTCACTTTTAGGAACCTCCTGCTACATCATTTTTATGTGATCTTAAACAGCTGTCATTTTGCACTTTGGAGATGGCTGCCGATCAATGGTGTAATTTAAAGGGTTTTTTTCCCTTTTAATTGCAGGTAACATTAACTTTTGCAAGCATTCCCGACTGTAATTGCACCACAAAATATATTCACTGTATAACTTATTCTCCTATGGACAGATAAATGTCTTGAAGATAACCAGAGGAAAGAGGGTAAACGGTAACAAGTACTTATCTGTACAATCAATAGAGCTTAGTTTTAATAGATAAATTAGTAGCTACAGCTTTTTTTTCTTTTAGAAATTATTTAGTCCACTTTTTAGAAACTGTAGGTACTATACCCGCTATAGGAATGCAAATTTGTGACTGCAGCTGCATATAAAGAAGGGAATAACTTTGTCTGCGTTTATCTCTTTGCTCTCTTACATAATGTTTTTTCCCCTGGAAGTTTGCAGATTTTTAAAGCCATGGTATTTTTTAAAGCTACAGATCTTCTAATATGATCTCATGTCTATGCTGGACAATTAAAAGTCACCCATTTATATCTTTATTCCTCCCAAAAGACATGTGAATGCATTCCAGAAAAGCATTCAGTCTTGATTTTTACCGTACGACCATCTACCTTTTCCCTCCGTAGTTTATCCAGTGGTTAATCACCCCCACTGTTGAACCAGTATGATGTGAATATATTCACTGAGGGAGCTTGTAAGAATGAGATCTGATAAATCCAGTGAGGAGTTTTTAGAGCTTGAATTTCCTCCCCCCCCGTATATGCATGCAGTTCCACAGTTAATAATCTTAAATTCTTATTGTGGCTTTCATCTGTGTTCTTTTTACATGTCTTTTTATTTTTTTCTTGCATGTTATTATGGGCACCAATATAGACGTGACAATATTTTTTTTCAGATGTACAGAACATATTAAGAAAAGCTTCTTTTCTTACAGTGTTACTTTCAATGTTGTCATCTGCCGTACTATTTGTCTTTTGAAGTGCAGTATTTGTATGAATGCATAATTTACACTGTATAATTTGCAAATAAAAATAAAAATACTACCCTTAAATGTGCCAGTTATGTAAGCAATGGCAGATTTCAGACCATCATCATACTGCTTTGCTGAATAAATAATTCACATTGAGTAAAAATATGTATTTTTACTCATTTCCTAAATAGCTAAAATACTTTGCTAAAATAATCTTCCTACAGTCTGATTACAAAGAAGATTTGTTTTAAGATTTAAGTATTTTGCCTAACATCTCCAACCATATAAAAAATAGTTCAATTTATGTTATTTGTCTGAGCAAACAGACCTTAGCTAAAGTACAGATTTTTTTCTTTTTTTTTTTAATTGAGGAAAATTTATTGATCTATATTAATGCACTGTCTGCTCCCAAAAAACAGACCTGTACTTAGATTGAGTTATTCACTCACATGGACTAGATGACCTTTTAAAAACTTTCCTTCTGGAAAGTTTAGCAACCGGATACTCCATCACAGAGCTAGAAACAAGACAGCCAGTGAGGGTGTGAGGGTGACCATGCTGATTATACCTACAAGGGTGACTCAGTTATTAATCAGTAAGAGCAAAAAAAAAAAGTGAATTAAATGTCCAGCTTCACTAAATCTGTGATATTTGGAAACCTTTGCACTTTGATTTGGCAAATGTTTAATATGTATTTGAAAGAGACCTATACAGTGCTGTTACATATGAGTCTGGTAGATGAACTAAGACGAACCCACAGATGGACCACACTACTTTTCTAGCTCCAGACTCCATCATATGTCTCTGATCTCCAAACTGTCTGTTTGGACAGAAAGGTGTATGAGGTAGCATATATTCAAAATTAATTAAAAAAAAAAAAAACAAACACAAACCAAAGGCATATCGTATCCTCTTAGTTGCAACACTGTGGAGGTTGCAGCTGTAGGGTTTGTGAAGTGCAATTCAACAGAGTGAACTGCTTTGCCTATATATGGTGTGAATTCCTGTCCCTCTGCAATTTTTCATGTTTTTGTTTTTTATTGTTGACTCAATTTTCTCCTTCTTCTGAAAGTTAAATCCTTTTTGCCTCCTAAGACATTATAATTTGGCACCAAAATTTGCACAAATGTACTCATTTCAGCTGAATGCTGTTCAGAACGCCTGTGAGATGTAGTCCCTCTTGATCTCTAGATAATCCAGATTATTACTGTATTCCCAAAGGTTTTACAAGGCCTATTTTGCAGAAGATATCCCTGAATGTATTAAACCCAGTTTCAGTTATATATGTCACTCAGGCACAGTTTTCTAATACAATTTAAACATTAGATTATTTTTAAGCATTAAAATGTAAAATATCCATTTTTTGGAATTTATTAAGAGAATAAGAGTGTAAGATAGGAAAGGATCTACTGGATGAAGAGTGTGCGATCATAGCACTTCCAACACAAACTTCTCCATAACCTGAATTAGCTTTTTCTTTAAAATAAATTATTTCTCTCTTTCCTCACTCTCTTCTTACCCATTCTGTTCCACAGCTTCATTGATCTCATGACTAGAAACCTTCTTCTAATTTCCAGCCTAAATTTATTCATAGCCAGTTAATTCCCATTTGTTCTTGTGCCAACATTGTCCTTAAACTTCAATAGTGCTTCTCCTTCTCCTGCGTTTACCCCTATGATGTATTTATAGACAGCAATCTTATCTCTTCTCAGCCTTTGTTTGGCTAGACTAAACAACCTACGCTCTTCTAGTCTCTTCTTGGCATGAGACTATCCCCATGAATAAGGGCTAGCAGAATTAGGGGCTAATTGAAAATGTGGAGCAAGCAGCAAATCAGATCCGATGGAAAACAAGTTGCTTAGAGCTCTGCCTGTGAGTGACTACTGGCTGAGCGCGTCCACCTGCTTCTAGGTAAATGGCTGATTTTCTTCCACAAGTATCTCAAATGTTTTGTTTTAATTTTTTTTGTGTGTGAAAACTGTGCAAAGCAGCACATTATTGAACAGTCATTTTCAGTACAGCAAGTCTCCCAAATCCAAACTATTTATAGAAATAGACAACTAATGTAGGGAAAAAAAAAAAGAGAGAACAGTGTTTGTAGAGGCTTTGTCAGGATCCTGAGGGTTGGCCCTTACCTGCCTCCTTGTCCCCTGGGAGCAACCAGCCCTCACTGCTCCCTGACAGAGACACCGATGTTTTTATCATGGCTTTACGTGGAGTGGAGTGAAGGGGGAAACATATAAGTATTTAGCAATAAATAAAAATATCTGCCTGCACCCAGATCATAATAAGGAATGACACATCTGGTTTATATTTAAATGCTTTAGAGAGTAAATGCTGCTCAGGAGCAGAAGAATTAGAACTAATATTCTTCTGTCTGTACCCTGGTCTTCCACCAAACAGAAAAAGGAACTTCTGTTTGAAATCTATCACGGAGTTGCAGGTAGTTTTCAGAATGCTCGATTGTTTTTCTATAATTTTTTGCTATTCACTGGCAAAGACTTATCGATAATAGCAACAAGCACTAGTCTATTATCAACTCTTACTCAATGCAGTTGAACTGTAGGTGTAGATTACTTGGAAGAAGAGAAAATTAGGTTAAGGCAGGAACTAAAACTGCTGGTATAAGCTTCAGACTCAGAACAAAGATGAGGTTTAAATTGGCATCAGTAACATCTTCATTCACTCTTTACATTCATAGCTCCTGGAATTATGTAGTTCATAGACATAAAAAATAGCTACAGGAACAGAAACTGAGTTCTTTCTCCTCCTAGGCAAGTATTCAAATGGTGGATGACAGATCAATATTGCTTTTTGTCTGAGCTCTCCTAACAGAGTCTGAATCTACACAGCACCTGATGATCAGCAGGTGCTTTGACTTCATTAACTCGGGGGCAGTGATGTAGGAAAGTGCAAGGCATCTATTCAAGCTCAACTAAATGCCCGCAGGTGGAGCAGAAAACCCATTAACATTGTCTAAGTATTATTAGCATTGAAAGACACTGCAAAAGGCAGGTAGCAGCTCCTTTAACTGCCGGAGTGGTGGTTGCTCGTGTCAGTGACCATCCTGGGGAGAGAGCTCTGCACTGCGACTTGCACAGATGCAGGGCAGGAAAATAGACCCGTGGGGTTTTTTTGTTGACTTTCAGTTCATGAGAATTTTCTGAATCACGCTTTGGAGGCACCTAACCATTAGCTTTTCAAGCAGTCCAGGTTCCTACGTTCAGCACAATGTTACCCTTTTCAGGCAGCTTTCTGCATTTTTGTACTTTGCAGCATAAGCACTTGGAGCACCTGGTCTGGATATTATTATATGTATCTAATCCCTTTGTAGATCTAGTCTCAAAGAACACGCTTTTCCTTGATCTAAGAAGCAAGGGAAATTTTAAGGTAAGACTTTAACTAAGAGGAAAAAAGAAGGGACAATTTTCATTACACAGTGTTGTATCACGAATAAACATCTGATGATAAAGAATCACAGAACAAGGGGAAAAAGTTTTTAAAAAAAGCTACATCTCATTATAGGGTATCAAACACAGATACTGAATACAGATTCTGAACTGTAAAATAAGGAGGTTTTTTTCAGTCAGCATGAAGTGTGCAATTACCCCATCTCAAGATCACGGGAAGCAAAACTAATAATGATATCAAAGTTTTGGAGGAAAAATAAATAAATTAGTGAACAATAGTAAAAATGGTTACTCTAGAGGCACACAGGTATTGGCCTCCAGATAGGTCTGCTTCATTTTCTCATACAAAGAACCAGCTCTGGAAAGGCATAATGAGGAAGAAGATCCTTTGAAGGTCACCCTGCTGTGTAGTAAGTGTACAGTAATGATTTGCTTAGAAAAGAGGTGACCTCCTGCACTGACTCTAGTCCTAGAATAACCACCTTATATGCAACGTCATGAAATCATGCATATATGGAAAGAATGCAGACCAGGGGAGAGAAATGTACATATTTTGTAAACAGAATTTAGTGGGGAGAAAGGACGTTGTCAATTAAGGGTACAAAGAAGCAACTGTAGAAGAATAGGTGTTATGGATAGAGTTAGAAAAAAATTGTGGACACTTAGACCTCCTGCTTGACGTTCTGAATCTGACTGAGCCTTCCTCTACTGTTTCAAATAACATTATATCAGTAATAGAGTAGAAACAAGAATGGTGGTGGAGCAGGGTGTTTGATTTAAGTCATGTAACTGCTGGTTACATACTGAGGCAGCAAAAAACAGAGAAATCATAGTAAAATAATACCTATTTCAAGTTGGAGCTTTATGTGTATATTCAGTGAATTAGTACAGCCTTCAAAAAAATGAACAGAATTAATAATAATATCTAGAAACAAAGCAGTCCCATCTTAAGCAATTTCTTCTGGCAGATGAAAAACAAGAAACCACTGAACAGCTTGGTGGGTGTTCCTTCTGCTATAAAATACGTGTTAAATGACATTATGAATGGAGTTAGTTTGAAATGATAGAGTATTGTACAAGCCTATGATCTCCCTCCTGGATTTCACATTAATTTCATTTTTTTAAATATCCTGATTTTGATATTAAGTTTCACATATATTTCAAACAGCCCAGCTGGCAGGACGACTTGAAGTCCACGCAGAAAACCTGTAGACAGGTGAAGGTAACTTTTAGCCCTGTACAATGACTCTGTTGTTGAGAAACCTTGTTCATGACAAGGTGATGGAAAGGAACATAGTTGACTTCTGGGATGCCACTTCAGTGGCATTTCAAACCTTTTGTCTTTGTGTTTCATCATAGTGGTACCAAGACACTCTTGTAGAGATCATATGCAAATATACAGTAAGAGTTAATTCCTGCCTTGAAGAACTTAGGTTTCGATTGAATCTTTAAGGAAACTACCAACTAAAAAAATGTGATTGATATAATGCTGGCACTCATCTTTTAGAAAATCATTTGAAAGAAGAATAACACGCATCTGATGTAGATTCCAAAGTACTTCACTTATAAAAACAAATTAAGTAAATTAAAACAGCAGTAAGCCAATTAAAAAAAAAATCTATTAGAGAAGTCATTGGATACAGTGTCTCTGACATGAAGACAATACCTCTTAAAGTTTTGAAATTCAATTAGAAATGTTATCCAATTTAATCTAAATTTAAATCTGTAACTGAGTGAGGTTTTAGACTTTTGAAAGTTACTTGAATTATATTGTTCTTTCTTGTGACATTTGTAATGGAAAACGAGGTGTCTAAGTATGGGCTGCATTGTAAGATATTTTATGCTAGCTACTTTATGTTGTTTTAAATGATGGCTCTTGCAGGAAGCTGTCAAGTGGTGGGCAAACACTAACATTTTTGACTGCATTCCCACTCCAATGTCACTAGGGATTAAATATATTTAAATTTATTTTTTTAAACTTACCAGCTATGTGTAAGAGAAGCTGGGCTGAAAAATTTGTGTGTACAGGTGAACTGGATTTAACTTGAAACTGATCTTCGCTTGTTTGACATATTCTTCAAGATGGAATATAAAAGCTGTGTTCATGAGAGCATCACTTAAATTTTTTTTGGCTGAGCTATAAGAGACAACGCTTTGCCCTTCAGGATACAACCTCTATTTCTAGAGCCATAGGTCTCAAGTTCTGTTATTGGTGCCACTTGCAATCATTTGGCTGGAAATTAAGATAAAATTAAAAAAAGAGAGAGAGGAACGAAATTTGACTTTCAAAGCCTTGAGATGGCCTTCAATGGGGCAGGAAGAGGCCAATTATCATAGCATTTTGCAAGGCTCCTCCCATCTCCTTTGGAAATGACAGTCAAAAGACCCAGATGCCAGGCTGAAAATACTCTCCCTTCATCATTTACTTTTTGTGTATGTTCTTCTTGCAGCTGTGCTGGCAGCATTAAAGATACCTCACAGCTATTCACATCCTGATCCAACGCACACAGAAGTCTTTTCATTAATTTCTGTGGCGTTGGATAAGGCCCGGGGACTGTGCCTCTGTCTTTTTTGGCCTGTTATGCCTTCTATTCTTGGATAACACTTTTGTGTTAATTTTATTAAGTTTAAGCATAGGGTGTATGTTCACACAGAAGCACGAGAATGCCTTTACCTTGTTCTGTTCTGGGCTTTCAGGTTGAAAAATCCCTGAGCCCTCTCATCACAAGGAAGCAATTACCTAGTCCTCACTGCATTATATCACAGCTCACTCTGTCTGTGTATGACTACAGAGTGTAAATGGAATAAACAAATGAGCGATAAGAAAAAAGTTTGTACTGGAAAAATGCTGAGAAAAATCTTCCCCACGGTTTATAAAAAGAGAGGGGTCTGCAGGCAGGAGAGGAAGACAATCTATTCAGAAGACATTCAGAGAAGACAGAGCTAAAGAACATAAGGTCTCGTTCAAATCAAATTTCTAAAGGAAGGTAGAACAGAAAAACAACAGCAGAATTCAAAGGAGTTTTCAGTGTTGGCTGATCATGAACAAAAAAAGTTTAGAATACAAAACTCAGAATGGCACAAGTATATTCAATAACAAATTCAGAAAGGCTATTTTAAGAGAAAATTTGACCCAGAAGTCTTTGAACCCTGGATTTGCATCTACTAATATGCACTGTCCTCTGATTCAGAGCTCATCTGTCACCATCCTAATATCCATACAGCTGAACACTTAACGGTATGGATGATCATGGTCTATGTTCAGACTTTGCCAGGTTTTTTACTGGTATAGATGTAACACCTATTTCCTTGGTCCTCTAGACCCTGAAGATGCTCTTTAGTAGGTCCTAAACATAGAAAATAGAGAATTGAGAGTCTGCGAACATGGGCCTCATAAGAGCCAATTTGTTTAGTATCTTCGTTGCTTCTCACCAAGATGTCCCTGACCCAGCTCTTGTGAGTTCAGTCAGGCATGAGCCACTTAGTTGTGGGTCATAAGATGACTTATCACTTTGCAGTACGTATCAGATAAGATTACAAGAGACTACATAATGTGTTGGCTGGTATTATAGCAGTATAACTGGCACCCATCTCAGTCAGTCTGCCTGAAGAGCTAATGATAGTGCGTCATGGGATACCATGAACTGCCAAGGCTATACGCGCAATTCTCTGCTGGCAGTCTAGAATTCAAAAGGATTTTGTAGATGAAATATTAGCACACTATGAATTCCTTTCCACTTGTCTCATTTCAGCTTCTTAAACGTCTAAGCACTGGGCTGATGTAGATGGCAATTTTATGTTCGTATTTAATTTTGTCTGGGATTGTGGTGGATTGACCATGGCTGGCTGCTGGATGCCCACCAAGCCTCTCTGTCACCTCAGTGGGATGGGGAGAAAGTAAGATGAAAAACTCATGGATTGAGATAAAAGCAGTTTAATAAAGAAAAGCAAAGGCTGTGCATGGAAGTAAAGGAAAAAAAATAGTTTTATTCTTTACTTCCCATCAGCAGGCAACGTCCAGCTGTTTCCTGGGAAATAGGGCCTTAGTACAGTTAGCGGTCACTTCAGAAGACAAATGCCTTAATAATGAATGCTGCCCCTCCTCCTCCTTTCTCTTGGCTTTTATTGCTGAGCACAATGTCATATGGTATAAACTCTCTGTTTGGTCAGTTTGGGTATAAATTATCTGTTTGGTCAGTTATCCCAAACATAAATTCTAATACTCCTTTCTAGAAGATAAAAGTCAATGTAAGGAGTTACACCCTTAAATAGGATTCATGGGGTATAAGGAAGCACTGTCTTGCTTTCATAACATGAAAAATGTTGTCTAGCAGCATCAAAAGCACGCACAATCATTTGCCTTCCTATTTCTCCTATACAATAATCCAGCAATACAAAATTATGTTTAAGGACAGAGGATTGATTAACTCTCCGTGGTCTGTGCTTCTTTAAATTACATTAACAGAAACACACAACACAAATAGGACTGTGATTCTTTCACCTTGGGACTGTGGCAGCAATTTGAAGATGGTCTTTTTACAGTTGATTTTTTTATCAGAGTTTATCAGGAGAAAAGCAGCAGGGAAAATGATATCCCAAATTGGCTTTAATGTTTTGATTATTTTGTAAAATAATAAAGGCTAGACATCTTTTACAGAGGGTCAGAAATGAGACACTGACAAATTATTCACGTGGGATAATTAAAAGCAGATCTCATTCCTCTAGAGTAAATCACTGTCTTCCCTTGTTGTTATAGTTTTTCATTTCCAGCATAAATAATTATCTATAGAAGAGAGGGAAGGAAAAGCTAACATCAAGATATTGAAATACTCCACAAAAAAAAAAAAAAAAAAGAGTGCCATTGGAAGGAATACATCCTAAAGATTATGGCACAGTGGTTGCTTTGGGGAAAGTATGTGTGGGGAAAAAAAACACATAGAAAAAAGATAGAAGGCGATTTCTGTAATAATTCTTCAGCTGGCAGTAATCTGTATTATTCACGGTGGAAACAAGCTAGCCATGAGAAAACATTTTCAGTAAGTAGTAAATTCAACATCTCTCCATCCCTAAGCACATTTGGGAAAGCTGAAACTATGCTCAAATTCAAGCCACGGGGGGCGGGGTGGGGTGGGCATTGTAGTTGTGTGTGAATTCAAGGGAAGAAATATCTGGAAAATCTGAATATTTAGTTCTGGTATTTTCAGCATATTGACTTGTATCAATGCGATGCATGTTTTCAATTGAAAATTTACTTGGATTTAAACATTAAAAAGGATTAAAGCACCCCAAAATTAAACAGATGCAAGTTTTTCTGTTCAAACCCTCAGATAAACAGAATTTTTATCCCATTTGCTCAGTGAACAAAAACACCTCCTTCTTTCCCCTCACAATCTTAGCGCCAACATCTCAAGAGTGCGCGCATTGCACAGCTTCTGCCGCTAACAAAGCTGATAGTTCTCTTGCAGGAAGGGAAAACGAGAACACAAGCTCCCTCACCCCTACGCACTTCTTTATTTCATGCTAGACAAAAGGATCACTTTGTTCAACTACTTAAATCTCGCACTGAATAGACAAGTCGCTGTGGGGAAGCGGAGTCTGCAGTATGCTGTCTGAGCCTAATACTCTAAATCCCTTACATTAAATACACCAATAGCAACTAAACAAATATCCACACAGATGTCATGCCATTCTACTGAGCAGTTTTATTCCATTTATAAAATGAAAGAGCAATCCCTTGACTGCTTGTCGTGGCAGGTGTCTGCATATTTAAATGCTGGTCAGTTTTAAATGGAACACGTGTATTTAACTTTCCCAGCATGTCTAAAGCTTTTAAGGCCCATCACACTGATGCTAAAATAATAAGGGCCGGCAGCCTGGCGATATGATTGCTTTTTTATTGCTCAGTTTGTGCCGAGAACTCATTTTAATTCCAAAGGTTATGGCTTTTAAAGCAGCGCTACACCCATTTCCCTCCCCCAAACTGAAGCTGAATCAAGGAGAGACATAAATGAGAGCTGAAAACGTATGCTAACGTGGCAATCCATCCTCTGATCCTTTTTATTTTTGGTGTGCTGTCGAACCACTCTTCCCAGCAAAGATCGAGAGTGTGTCTCACTTAAGCATAAGATGTCAGCTGTTATGAAATTGGCAGATGGACGATTAAGGTTCTTCAGGGTAAAAATATAAATAAAATTCAGGGAAAAAGGAGGGAAAGCATGCAATTACTGATCACCGTTGCTGTCTCCTTGCTTCTGAATTTCAATGTCAGAGAAAGAGTTTTATCTACCAGTTGCTTATTGTTAGCTATGGCAATTATAACACAACCGTTGGAAAGCAGAGGCATGTGAACAGACATAGTGTAAAACTAATTTTGGAGAAATAGCTTTTAAAAAGTTGAATGGAGTGATTATGTTCTGCGATAGGAACATCTTGTGTCTGTTTCCACCACGGTTAGTCCTGCGTGATACTCAGAGAGGTAGCCATAAAATACAAGGTTTTGAAGAATTAATTTCCAGGTCCTCTGAAAGAATCGTACAAGGAGGCAGCAAAACAGATAAATGATGTAGCCAAGAGGCAGAGAGGTCCAGGCTGAATGGAATTTTTTTACAAAGGGCTGTAGCATATCATGTATGTATATGTTAAGGTGTTAGAGGTGACATATCTATGAAATTAGATTAATGACAATAACACAGAATTAAAGACCTTTTAGGAATCTTCACACTTTATGAAAATTATATTGAGAAGAAAAAAGAGTAATTTTCCTAGATATGTAATAATTATTACTTTTTTACACTTTTTTTGATATGAAAGGTCATGCCTTTAAAATTCTGTTAGAAGGGACGTTCCTTCAATAAACTCAGTCTAAATTGCTTGAAACCCCCAACACGAGACTGACATAAAAGCCAAGCTTTTATGTCCACTTTTCATTTTTTCATCTTTCTTACCAAATTCAGAATAAATCTTTCAAATTATGTTGCAGGGTAACAGTTATGATTAAAATCGTAAGCATGAGTTGAATCCTTCATTGCGTAATAGAAATAGACAACAAAACCTAGAGCAGGGCCCATCTCTGCCATATTCTACGTTGGTGGGACAGCAAGGTTTCTAACAGATGTCACATTGTTTTCAACAACTCTGCCTAAGAAAAATCAGCAACACAGAAGTATCAAAAAGGATCTGAGGGATTGCAAAAGATATATGAAAATACTTTTAAATGCCCTAAGCCAAAAAACCTAGCCAATTATTGGAAAAGAAAGAGATGTCTGTGTGGATTTCAAAGGATGGGTTTTCCACCAAAGACACTGAACAAATCCTAAGATGGTCTGAAAAGGGAAAAAAATGCATAGATTTTGTTCATTTGTTCGATAAATTCAAGAGGAGCAGAAGAGTTCTGGTCTTGTGTTAAGAGTAAATCAAGAAAGTACTGCAAGTTTTTTCTTTACTCTTTCCTGTACCCAGAGAAGTAAATCCTTTTCTGAAAGCTGGTCTGAAAGTATGTTCTGATGGAGGTTTGGGCAGCTCTTGCACTACTTTCAAGGTCTTTGTCAGCAGAGTCCCACAGGAGAGGAACTGAGAAAGCAATTTGTGCTACTTTATGGGAGTCTGAGCCTCGGGAGGAAGAGATCAGATCCTGCGCAGACCCAGCTAACTTGGAAAACTGTGAACGACCAGGTCAGTGTTCTTTACCACAAGTTGGACTATCCATTAGGAACTGTGAAATTAGTTCCTAAAGAAATGCATATCCTTCAGTTCATTGCTATTAAGTGAATTGTGTATTTGAAAAGCATTTGTGTGATAGAAGTGGCAGAGATCTGTGTGTGTATTTTATTGCAAAGAATATAATGAAACTGTAAAAAAAGATATAGAGAAAGATAACACATGATCAAACTTGCAGGACGATTTTCACACCAGGAGAGGTTAAGGAGACTAAGAGTCTTCTACTAGAAGAAGGGATAACTGACGTATAATAATATGAAAGGAATAAAGAGACTGCAGTGAGGGCAAGTGTTTCTTGTAACAGAGATCATAAAGTGAGATTAAAAAAAAACCCCAAACACAACAGAAAATAAACATGAAAAGGATCTTTTTGTGACTTATATTATGAGATCTTTCTCCCAAGAAATTACAGGGACCAGGGACAGGTTTTATCTTGGGAATATAACCCTGGCAAAACCTTATTTCCCTCTTCTGCTAAGCACAGGCTGGTCGCAGCCATTCCTATTTTCCTTGATATGAAAGGGCAATGCCTGTTAGGAGCAGGCAGGAGTAGCCTGTGGTGAAATTTCTCCTATTTTGTATCCCAAGAAGTGTTCAATTAATGCATGTCAAGGTTAAGTACTTATGAGGAAATCTATATGAACACTGAATGTTTCTGTACAAGGTAAGATGTTTATACCCTAAAGCTTTGTTACAAAAACACTTTTATAATTCTTTTCTTTTTTTTCAAATACCTCAGTTTTGTTGAGATGGAATGTAATTTTTTTTGCATGGTACCAATTATTTACAATGCCAGAACTAGCGCAATTCAAAAGGAGGAATCTTTACTCTGTAATTCAGAAGATCTGCCTGTTAAAGATTATGAGCTCTGTAATTATGAGCATCACTAACTCTAGGGTTCATTTAACTACCCATGGATTTCTTCGATGTAGAGACATCTGACCAAATTACTCTGAGTTTCTTTTTCTAGTCAGCGGAGGATTAGTCAATAAACTCAACAGAATTGAGGTCTGAGAAGTTTATCTCACCCTAAAGTAAGCACATTTGTCCAAATTAATCACATTAAACTCTATTGACTGTATTGATTAGACTACATTGACCATAGTAGAAACCTAAACAGCCAGCTCAGCTGTAGATAGATATATTTTATAACCAACAAACAGATGAAATGAATCCTACTCCCAAATTCCCTGTTCCAGTCAGTCACTACAGAGTGATATTTCCAATAGTTGTGTTTAAGAGCAGAAATGGATTGTTTATTGACATGGATTTCAAGCACTTTGCATAGCTAAGCCCCAAGAGAAGTTGGGGCTTAGTACCATACAAATGATGTTAGCAAATTCTGCTCCGGAATAGCCCATCCCTGGATACAACTAATTCTCATTCTTCACTATATACTTTCATACTCTTTCTTTTATGATTTACTGAAATAGAAAATGTGACATGATTTAGCAATGAAACTCTAAATGACCAGTGTAAAAAAAAACCAACCAACCAACCAAACACAGGAAACCCCAAACAAAAGTCCTTAGGACTATGTATAGAATTCACTTAATAAAATATTACAATGAATAATTCATTTTATTTATAACCTTGAAGGAACTAAATAATTTTCTGCAGTCATCAGAAAACTGCAAGTGAGCAGAACCACTCACGTGCTTAGGGTCTCAGCTGCCCCTGCCACCAAGCCCCTGTGCTCCCGTGCTCTTCCTTCCCCTCAGCACTAGAGGTGAGAAAGATGTGTTTATAATATAATTATGTAATTATATATATGATATATATATAATAATATAATAAATGTGTTTATCAGGTGCCAGCAGCACCCGGCAGTGACGCAGGGCAACAGCAAACCAGTGTTTCCATTCATTAATCGTGGCTGTTGTTTGTAGTACATAGATGCATTTTAGTGTTTTCCATTGAATTGCAATTGCCGAAGCTGTATTTCTAAGGGAAGTGTGTGTGTGTGTGTGTGTGCACGCAAGTGTGTGTGTGCAGGATGGCCTAACACTCCAAAACATTGCTTTTGTTCAACTGCACTTCCTCTGAAAAAAATGCGTGTCTGCAAAAACTGTCTTCATATACCAGAGCCAACTCTCAGAGTATTTTTTAAAATAAGATTATGAAAAAACCCGTGGCATCCACTGTTTACTTATTCTGATATTTTTTAGTTGTCTTCTGTAAAGTTTGGTTCGGTTTCTTTTGTTGCTTGAACCTATGCTGAATAGGAGATAATATTATGTGCTTTCAGTGACAGGAAAGATACCTTATTATTTATAAATAGTTTTGTCACCATATATTTAAATTAATGTTGTTTATGTTAGTAAATCGGATCATCCAAATATATATGCTGCAGAACCTACTCCAAGACAAATTCTAAGCCTACATAAATTTCCTTACACAAGTGGGGCTCTTCTTATATTTATAAGGATTTTACCTCACTTTGGCAAGAAGATGAAACTTGTCCCTGTTATGGCATAGATCTCTGGATTAGAAAAGTGGCACCAAAAATAAACCTGGTTCCTAGGACTTTTGTTTGTTCTCTTTGTAATAAATTTCATTTTTCTCAGTACCAAGAGCCAGGCACAGGCTTTCTACAGAAGACCAAATCTAGACTTTCAAGCCTCATAAGTAGTTGTTTATAATTTTCTGCTTCTTTTCAAATTCTCACACAACACCTTTTGATTCCTCAGTTCTCCTAAGCATTTGGAACCTCAGGAACCTGGTTAGCCACTTGTTATCTTTCTTGCTGAAGAAGCTTGCACTTGGGCTTGAGCCGTAAACTCTTGGAATAAAGTCTAAGAGGTGATTTTTCCCCTGTGCCTGGTTGCTTTGCACCACAATAAATCGTAATGTGTCCCACTCTTGGAAAGAACAGAACTTTGACACATTCGCTTGTTTTACGTTAATTTGGAGAGTATTTCATCCCAAGTCCCTGATGACTATCTCTTAGTGCTTCTTGGAGCGCAACATTTTCCTCAGACTCAAGTTCATATATGATTTTTTTTTTGCCATAGGACTAATTGCTGAGACCTATGAATGGAAATACAACTCTTTCTTTATTATAAGTATTCATTTCTTTAGAAATTACCACTTCTGAGGTGAACATCACTTGACATTTCTTCCTTTCCTAACTATTTATTCCACAAATTTTTAAAATATTTGTTTATACAAATCAGAGAAATGTTCTGCCTACTAGAAAATTTGGCAAAAAAAAGCTTTTTAAGATTACTTTAAAGCATAACGGAGCCCTGGAGTATGCACTACACATCACTTAGAGAGAAATTAAGATAACTTTTTTTTTCATTGATAAACTAAGAGCATTTGTGTGAATACTATCCTAATCTCAGCATGTACCTTAGTATTGTTCAGCTGTGAGAGGAAGTATCATGAATGGCTCAAACTACACATGGCCAAAAATGAGCCATAACACTTTTTTTTTTTTTACATGACCCATCCTTCCCTAATCAGAGCATCTCTTACATCTCCTATGGCTGTTTATTCTTCTTCAATGACGGAACAACCTAAGAGATTTTAGAGTCAATAGCTGGGTGTTAAGGACTGTAATTTAAAGCTAAAAAACTGTATAAGTGGGAATGTCATAAACTTTTCAATTTCTCAATTGTATAGCAATCCCCATGGGATATTTCTTAAAAATAAATTTCAGGGCAAATATATTATACAGCTATTTGATTCTGCTGATGGCATAAATATAATGAAATATAAAGCTTAGAGTTTTGAGAAGGTCTTGAATTCATAGGAAATCATGACTTCATGGCAAAAAATGTTGAGACTATTCTATACATTGCAATTAATAAATGTATAGAGAAATAAATTAGTGGCATGCTAGAGAGAAGTTCAGGAAACCTAACTTCTCTTTTCTATTTGATTTGTATAACAGCACAAATTAAATATTTTCTATCTTTCCTATCACAAATGTTTTCTATTAAATTTGTGATTTTGTGCAAATTGCTTGACTTCTGAGCTTTCCTTCATCTACCACCCTGTCTAAATATTGTCTTCAGATACGTCCTTCTATAGAGAACGTAAGTTCACTACCCCATCACATCGCTGAGATTTGTATTTGCAACTGTAACAGAGCTATTAGGATATTTTTTCCTTTTAATATTCTACCATAATATAGTCTATTCAAACCAATTATGAATCTGTTTTCTCATATTCCCTTCCTCTTTTCCCTGGCATGGCACTTCCAAGAACGGACAACAGTCCCTGTCCAGTCTTAACAGCATCATCCTGACAGAAAGGATGTTAAATTCATGTTGTACCTGCTTGTCTTGTAAATGTCTTGGCAGAAGATCCAGTGACACACTTGGGGGGGGAGAAGGAATAATTCTGATGTCTTTCTGAATGTAAGAAAAAAGGGAACTGATAGCTCTGTCTGTGTGAACTACTAATGAGTGAATATTACCCATTGTTCATTCACAGCTATTGTACTGCCTTCACCTAACATGTGGCTTTGCAAAGTCATGTGTGAAACATGGAATATGGAAAGAAATACGGGTAAAAAAACCCCACTACTTATGTTAATATTCATGACGAATCTCCTTTCCAGTACAGTACGTTCTCTACTCAAAAACATTCCACTTCCCCTCTCTCTAATTTTCTCAGGCAGTCTTTATCTGTCCATCTGCAATGCTTTTCTGCTCCATTAAGTTATTATAATATACAACTATAAAGATAATGTAACTGTAAATGATTGCATTAAAATTCTAGTCATCAACATGTAAACTCAGACTGAACAAGAGGCAGAAGCTATTTTACCTGGGAATGTGTCATTACAGAAGCAGAATATTGTCTTTCAAAATAGTTGAAAAGCACTTTAAATGGCAATTAATAGTGCTCAGAAATACTATCCTGACATGTTTTGCTTTTCTATTTGCTCACAGGTAGTGTTTTCATCACACAGGTAGTGTTTTCATCACACAGGTAGTGTTTTCATCAATCCCTTCAGTGACAGGGAAGAACGCTGAAAGGAAGAGGAAAGCACACCTGATCAACACATGGCTCAGGGGCTGGTGCCGTCATCAGAATTTTGGGTTTTTTGACCACAGGGCAGTTTACACGGCACCGGGCCTCCTCGCAGCTGATGGAGTGCAAGTGACGCCAAGGGGCAAAAGGATTCTTGCTCATGAGCTGGCAGGCCTCATTGAGAGGGCTTTAAACTAGATTTGGAGGGGGGAGGGGATAAAACCGGGCACACTAGAGTTGAACCTAGGGGTAGGTTCAACGTGCCAGAGTTGAAATCGATAGCCCAGCTCAGGTGCATCTACACCAATGCACGCAGCATGGGCACCAAACAGGAGGAGCTGGAAGCCATTGTGCAGCGCGACAGCTATGACGTAGTTGCCATCACAGAAACATGGTGGGATGCTTCTCATGACTGGAGTGCTGCAATGGATGGCTATATGCTCTTCCGAAGGGATAGGCAGGGAAGGAGAAGTGGTGGGGTGGCTCTGTATGTTAGGGAGTGTTTTGATTGCGTAGAAATCAAAGATTGTGAAGACCAAGTAGAGTGCTTGTGGGTAAGGATGAGGGGGAAGGCCAATGAGGCAGATATCCTGCTGGGAGTCTGTTACAGGCCACCCAACCAGGATGAAGAGATAGGTGAGACATTCTATAAGTGACTGGCAGAAGTCTCGCATTCGCTGACCCTTGTTTTTGTGGGGGACTTCAACCTACCGGACATCTGCTGGAAGTATAACACGGCAGAGAGGAAACAATCTGGGAGGTTCCTGGAGTGTGTGGAGGAGAACTTCCTGACACAGCTGGTGAGTGAGCCCACCAGGGGAGGTGCCTTGCTGGACCTGCTGTTTACAAACAGAGAAGGACTGGTGAGAGATGTGGTGGTCGGAGGCCGACTTGGGCTTAGCGACCACGACATGACAGAATTCTCAGTTGTGAGGGAAGTAAGGAGAGGGGTCAGCAAAACTGCTACCATGGACTTCCGGAGGGCAGACTTTGGCCTGTTCAGGTCACTGGTTGAGAGAGTCCTTTGGGGGGCCATCTTGAAGGGCAAAGGGGTCCAGGAAGGCTGGACATTCTTCAAGAAGGAAATCTTAAAGGCGCAGGAGCAGGCGGTCCCCATGTGCCGTAAGAAGAGCTGGCGGGGAAGGCGACCGGCCTGGCTGAACAGGGAGATTTTGCCGGGACTCAGGGAAAAGAGGAGAGTTTATCACCTCTGGAAGAAGGGGCAGGCAACTCACGAAGAGTACAAGGATCTTGTTAGGTCAAGCAAGGACAAAATTAGAAAGGCAAAAGCCCAGCTAGAGCTCAGTTTGGCCACAGTCGTAAAGGATAATAAAAAATGTTTTTACAAATATATTAACAGCAAAAAGAGAGGCAAGGAGAATCTCCATCCCCTACTGGATATGGCACGGAACATTGTCTCCAAGGACGAGGACAAGGCTGAGGTACTTAATGCCTTCTTTGCCTCAGTCTTTAATAGCCAGACCAGGTATCTGCAGGGCATTTAGCCCCCTGAGCTGGAAGATGGGGATGGAGAGCACAATATCCTCCTCATAATCCAGGAGGAAGCAGTCAAGGACATGCTAAGCCACCTGGACACCCACAAGTCTATGGGGCCTGATGGCATCCACCCGAGAGTACTGAGAGAGCTGGCGGAGGAGCTTTCCAAATGACTCTCCATCATTTATCAGTAGTCCTGGTTAACAGGGGAGGTCCCAGAAGACTGGAGGCTTGCCAATGTGACACCCATCTACAAGAAAGGCCGGAAGGAGGATCCTGGGAACTAACGGTCTGTCAGTCTGACCTCTGTACCGGGGAAGATTATGGAGCGGTTGGTCTTGAGAGTGCTCACAGGGCATGTACAGGACGACCAAGGGCTCAGGCCCAGCCAGCATGGGTTCATGAAAGGCAGGTCCTGCTTGACCAACCTGATCTCCTTCTATGACCAGGTGACCCACCTAGTGGATGAGGGAAAGACTGTGGATGTTGTCTACCTGGACTTTAGTAAAGCCTTTGACAGCGTCTCCCACAGCATTCTCCTGGAGAAACTGGCGGCTCGTGGCTTAGACGGGTTTACTCTTTGCTGGGTGAGGAACTGGCTGGATGGCCGAGCCCAGAGAGTTGTGGTGAACGGCGTTAAATCCGGCTGGCGGCCGGTCACAAGCGGTGTTCCCCAGGGCTCGGTTCTGGGGCCGGTCTTGTTCAATATCTTTATTGATGATCTGGATGAGGGAATTGAGTGCTCCCTCAGTAAGTTTGCAGATGACACCAAGCTGGGTGGGAGTGTTGATCTGCTGGAGGGTAGGAGGGCTCTGCAGAGGGATCTGGACAGGCTGGATCGATGGACAGAGGCCAGCTGTATGAGGTTTAATAAGGCCAAGTGCCGGGTCCTGCACTTTGGCCACAACAACCCCATGCAACGCTACAGGCTTGGGGAGGAGTGGCTGGAGAGCTGCCCAGAGGAAAGGGACCTGGGGGTGCTGGTTGACAGCCGGCTGAACATGAGCCGGCAGTGTGCCCAGGTGGCCAAGAAGGCCAACAGCGTCATGACCTGTATCAGCAACAGTGTGGCCAGCAGGAGTAGGGAAGTGATTGTGCCCCTGGACTCAGCACTGGTGAGGCCGCAGCTTGAATCCTGTGTTCAGTTTTGGGCCCCTCACTACAAGAAGGATGCTGAGGTGCTGGAGCGTGTCCAGAGAAGGGCAACGAAGCTGGTGAGGGGTCTGGAGCACAAGTCTTATGAGGAGCATCTGAGGGAACTGGGGTTGTATAATCTGGGGAAGAGGAGACTAAGAGGAGACCTTATCGCTCTCTACAACTGCCTGAAAGGGGGTTGTGGTGATCTGGGTGTTGGCCTCTTCTCCCAAGTAACTAGTGACAGGACAAGAGGAAATGGCCTCAAGTTGCGCCAGGGGAGGTTTAGATTGGATATTAGGAAAAATTTCTTCACGGAGAGAGTGGTCAGGCATTGGAACAGGCTGCCCAGGGAGGTGGTGGAGTCACCATCTCTGGAAGTGTTTAAAAAACGTGTGGATGTGTCACTTCAGGACATGGTTTACGGGACATGGTGGCGCTGGATTAATGGTTGGACTTGATGATCTTGAAGGTCCTTTCCAACCTAGTGATTCTGTGATTCTGTGATTCTGTGACATGTATCACAACATTCAGTCTGGAGGAAAAAATATTAGAATAGCATAGCATAGCATAGAATAGTTTACTTCAGTGGGGAGGGACCTAAAACAGTTGTCTAGTCCAACTGCCTGAGCACTTCAGGGCTGGCCAAAAATTAAAGCATGTTGTTAAGGGCATTGTCCAAATGCTTCTTAAACACTGACAGGCTTGGAGCATCGACCACCTCTCTAGGAAGCCGGTCCTAATGTTTGACCTGTAAGTACATCTCAGTAAAGAATTTTTTCCTGATATCATGTCTGAACCTCTCCTGATGCAGCTTTGAATAATTCTCATGTAAAATTAGGATAAATACATTTTAAAATTCCATTTAAAATCTAGTGTCGTGGTTTAACCCCAGCCAGCAACCAAGCCCCACGCAGCTGCTCACTCACTCCCCCACGGTGGGACAGGGGAGAGAATCAGAAAAGTGAGGAAACTCATGGGTTGAGATAGAGACAGTTTAACAGGTAAAGCAAAAGCCACACACGCAAGCAGAGCAAACCAAGGAATTCATTCCCCACTCCCCATGGGCAGGCAGGGGTTCAGCCATCTCCAGGGAAGCAGGGCTCCATCACGCGTCATGGTTTCCTGGGAAGAGAAATGCCATCACTCCAAACATCCCCCCTTTCCTTTTTCCCCCAGCTTTATATACTGACCATGACGTCATATGGTAGGGAATATCCCTTTGGCCAGCCTGGGTCAACTGTCCCGGCTGTGTCCCCTCCCAGTTCCCGTACACCCCCAGCCTGCTCGCTGGTGAGGTGGGGTGAGAAGCTGAACAATCCTTGACTGCTTACCAACAACTGAAAACATCAGTACCTTATCAACATTATTTTCATCCCAAATCCAGAACATAGCCTCATACTAGCTTCTGTGAAGAAAATTAACTCTATCTCAGCTAAAACAGGACACCTAGAAATTGAAAGAATGGTGCTGTAAAACGTATGGCAAGGAGCTGTGGGGGGAAGTAATTATCACTTGAATTCATAATAACGCTAAGATTCTGTCGCCATTCCAAACAGTAAAAACCAGAAAAAAATTTCAACAGCTTCAGCTATTGGTAAGTCTATGTTAGATGTTTCCCATTCATCAGTTTTCAATAGCACATGCTTCAGGAAAAATCACAAGCAGTATAAGTTTTCAGTAGACATACCACCCTCCATTCCAGCAATTATCAGCTTAGAGATGTCTTGAACCAGAAATGACCTCTAAATTACTTCTTTCAAATGCCACTTAGCGTTATGCTAATCAAACAAGCCATTCATGCCTTGTCATTTTGTCTAAATATATGGAAGCATTGTGATCTTAGAAGAGTTTGAGTGTGAGTTCTACAGTACATTTTGAGCAGAAGCCCATAGAGGCATTTTCAAATGACAAAAACTAACTCCAAATGTTGACAGCAGAAATAGTACACATGATCATACAGGAATCAAAACATCTTCCTTCTTTGAGAGTACACCTTGCAAATGCAAAATTAATTTGTTTTTTTTTATTGCTGAGTAACAATTGGTGGGTGTGGTCCCTGAGGTTTCTTGCAAAAGTTACTGCAGTCTCCTCCTCACTTATTTTAGGAATGAAACCGGCCTACCAGCATAAACTATGAGAAACCCTCTGAAATGAGAAACCTAGATTTCTTTTAAATAATTTTTTTTAGGTTCCTTTCTATTTTGGAAATGTAAATAAATTAGGCTGTCTATATAAGCTTATTTTTTTAATGAACAAAATGTTTTCATGGCAGACTTGCAGGAGGAAATACAAACAAGCATAAAAGAAGCCTGTGACAAGAGGAACGGACAAAGTAAACTCTCTATTTAGTGATGTTTCTGATCACTTCACGGTGATGGAAGTTCTTAACTGATAAGCATTTTTACCATGCAGACTGAGCCCCAGAGGTATGGTTTGAACCTTATCTACTCAGGTGATGAATATGTGGCATGGTACCTCCAAACTCTAGGCAGGGATAGACAGTCTGTACCTTTTTCCCAAATGAACCATGCAAAAAGCAAGTTAAAGCTTTAATAAGCCCCGTTTCATTTGCTTTGTGACAGGTCACTATAGTTACAAGCCATTTATTTAATCTTTTGGAGGGAGACCAGAAAGCCTAGAAAACAGAACATTCTTTCTTTTCCACAGAACGTTAAGATAAGAATAATCAAGCTACCATTTATATCATCTTTCCTTTATATGAATGAATGACCTGTCACATCATTGCCTCTGAGATATGACAGTGTTAACAACCTTTCTGCAGCGGAGGAAAAAGATGTACAAATAAGTGATCTAACTGGTCAGCAGAAAAGCCATATACTGCATGAAAAATTCTTGGATGCTGATTCCCACAGTGATCAGCAAGAGCCATGCTCACCACCTTTCGTTCAAACCTTTGGACAATGGCTAAAAAACCCACCCATCTCCTTATGAAAAAGGCAACCAGCACACTATCAACAAAGACTTAATGCAGTATAAAACTGTAATGTAAATGAGAAGTGGTAATGACATCAATGGCTTAATCCTAAAATGCTTTAATCATGTAATTCTGTTTTATGTAGATAATTGTCCTGGTTTCAGCCAGGATAGAACTGGTTTTCTTCACAGAAGCCAGTGTGAGGCTGTGTTTTGGATTTGGGATGAGAAAATGTTGATAACGTGCTGATGTTTTGGGTTGTTGCTGAACAGTCAAGGACAGTCCAGCTTCTCATGCTGGCCTGCCAGCGAGCAGGCTGGGGGTGCACGGGGAGCTGGGAGGGGACACAGCCGGGACAGCTGACCCAGGCTGGCCTAAGGGACATTCCATACCATATGATGTCATGCTCCGTATATAAAGTGGGAACAAAGAAGAAGGAAGGGGTAGAGGGACGTTCGGAGTGATGGCGTCTGTCTTCCCAGGAAACCATTACGCGTGATGCAGCCCTGCTTCCCTGGAGATGGCTGAACCCCTGCCTGCCCGTGGGGAGTGGGGAATGGATTCCTTGTTTTGCTTTGCTTGTGTTTGTGGCTTTTGCTTTACCTGTTAAACTGTCTTTATCTCAACCCATGAGTTTTCTCACTTTTACTCTTCTGATTCTCTCCCCCATCCCACCGTGGGGGAGTGAGCAAGCAGCTGCGTGGGGCTCAGTTGCCGGCTGGGGCTAAACCACGACACTAATGCGCTAATGTACGATAGTAACCACCCACCAGAGAGCTAAATAAGTCCTTCCAATAGCAACAGGGTTCTCACCAGCTGGCAGGAGGTGTGACTGAGGGTAAAGCTTCCAGAGCCCAAGAAAAAAATGTACCTATAACACTTCAAAATAAATTACCAAACAAAAGTAATCTGAGCCCTTTTCCAGCATCAGTGCTGAGACCCTGCAAGCTGCATCTACAAACACACTGTCATGTTATTTTTCACACTATCATATGATAACGGCTAATAAGAGGTCAAATACTGATGCATCTGCTCATGATGCTGCAGGTTTATTTTCATCTGTTTATTCTCAAATAAGAGAATATCTCTTCCTGTAACAAAATCACAGGTGGGTGGTCAGAACACATTTCCACCAAGGAGCAATCATTCAATGACTGTTTATCTCACTAGGCATGGCAGAAAAGCAAGGATATTTGCTTCTAAGCTGATTCATTTTAAACAGGAGCAAAACTGTGTTGTGGTTATGTTTTTATTTATAAATAATTAAGCTTCAATGTGTTATACTGAGCATTGTGCAGGGAATAGAGAAATGTGCAATGTGCTTGTACTTATGTCAAGAGACCTTAAATTGAAATCAGTGCAACTAACACCATTCATCCCACGAACTTGATCTTCCAGTCTCTTTACTCATCATCTTTTTATTAAGTCAGTAATTTTGAGTCATAGCAGATAAGAGTCATCTTTATTTAATCTTAAAACTAGCTGTTATACATCACACTATCACAGAATCACTAGGTTGGAAAGGACCTTCAAGATCATCAAATCCAACCATCAGCCCCATGCCACCATGTCCCCTAAATCATGTCCTGAAGCGCCACATCCACACGTTTTTAGAACACTTCCAGAGATGGCGACTCCACCACCGCCCTGGGCAGCCTGTTCCAATGCTTGACCACTCTCTCCGTGAAGAAATTTTTCCTAATATCCAATCTAAACCTCCCCTGGCGCAACTTGAGGCCATTTCCTCTTGTCCTATCACTAGTTACTTGGGAGAAGAGGCCAACACCCATCTCACCACAACCCCCTTTCAGGTAGTTGTAGAGAGCGATAAGGTCTCCCCTCAGCCTCCTCTTCTCCAGACTGAACAACCCCAGTTCCTTCAGCCACTTCTCACAAGACTTGTGCTCCAGACACCTCACCAGCTTCGTTGCTCTTGTCTGGACACGCTCCAGCACCTCAATGTCCTTCTTGTAGTGAGGGGCCCAAAACTGAACACAGGATTCAAGGTGCGGCCTCACCAGTGCCGAGTACAGGGGCACGATCACTTCCCTACCCCTGCTGGCCACACTATTCCTGATACAGGCCAGGATGCTGTTGGCCTTCTTGGCCACCTGGGCACACTGCCGGCTCATGTTCAGCCGGCTGTCAACCAGCACCCCCAGGTCCCTTTCCGCTGGGCAGCTCTCCAGCCACTCCTCCCCAAGACTGTAGCACTGCATGGGGTTGTTCTGACCGAAGTGCAGGGCCCAGCACTTGGCCTTATTAAACCTCATACAGTTGGCCTCTGTCCATCGATCCAGCCTGTCCAGATCCCTCTGCAGAACCCTCTTACCCTCCAGCAGATCAACATTCCCACCCAACTTGGTGTCATCTGCAAAATTCCACCTTCCCTAATAAATATTTCCCTTTATTCTCATGTCAGTTTCTTTAAAACATCTGGCATAATCAGTGGTGTTGGCTGACCAGATGTTGACATTTTTAGGATAATCTTTTCTTACTAATATTAAAAGTCTCTGAACTATTTTGATTCTAGGAAGAGGTAAGGAATTTTCAAACAAAAATCTTTTCACCCTTAAGTCTTTGGTCCAGAAGGGTCCATCTGATACTGGGATATCTCATTTAAAAAAAAAAAAAAAAAAAAAAAAAAAGAAATTGAAATCTATTGAGAACAAAGGTAAGCAAAGGAAGACAGAGAGCACAGGGGACTTAAGGAAACAAAGAGGCAGTGTTGGTAACTGTCACAGGTAGTGTTCTCAGTTTCTCAGGCACCTCAACATGAAGTTATTAGGTTATTCTTATAATTCCCACAGTACAAGACTGAAAAAAGAGTCTAAACAGGATGAGGATAACTCTTGTTTCCAGAACTCTGACTGTACTATTGATGAATCTGCATGAATCTCTAGTTATGTGCTCAAGTTCAAATTGCACACAGTTTTTACTGCAGATTTGCATTGCAGAACCAATATGTAGTGCCGATAATAAGAAATGCTTTGGAAGAATAGGTTTCCCATAACATGAAGGTCAAGAAAGAAACATTACAGTGACATGATGTCCTTCTTTTGCTTTCACAGAGTAGCTGCTTATAAACCAAAATCTAGCTTTGAGCTATACCAGGAAACTTTTCCTTTTTTCTTTATCCACTTGTATTTTCCAATGTTTCTTCCTTTTATATTTCATTCTTCAGCTTATAGATGCATACAATCAGTGCTTCATTATTTCAGGACAACATTCAGTCTCTAATTGTTTCATGTCTGATGAGCATTTCAGTGATGGATGACCTGCCGCACTCCAGAATTTTGCAGCTGAAAACTAGATTCAGGTTTAAGGAAAAGTACTCCACAGTCTAATAGACACTATGCATTAAGAAACCAAGACGTTTTCTTTATCTTTCTCTTCTTGTTTATTTTTATATACTTTACAAAGCTAGTGAACTCCTCTCATTTACTTTCCAGCATAAGTGTAACTCCTCTGCTCTTTTTTGAGATATGGTGGTTTTATGGAAAAGTAAGTGTCAACAGTATTCGCCTACTTGATTCTAGGAAGATTCAAATCTTGGAAGGGTCTGAACCAGTGCTTTTCTTCTCCAGAGCTAGATTTTCCATTTGAATAAAATTTAGGGTGACAAAATCCTAGGATTAATGATAAAATATAATAAAAAATTAAAACCTTATAATGTTTTTACTAGATTTGTCTCTTTGAAAATGAAGTGAGTTACTTGGATGGTCCAGCAAAAACTGATGGAATAACACTGTCTCAGCAAAGAGCTACCAACGGCTGTCAGCCAAATGTCAGTCTTTGTGGGTTAATAACAATCTACATTATTTTTAAAGGATTTAGAACATTTTCATGTTCATCCTTTGTTTTTATCTTACTTCAAAGTCTTGTCTGACTTTTTTTTACTCTTCAATTTTGTTTACATCTAATCTATACCATGTTGGGATCTTACATGCAGAAGTGGTTGATTAGTGCCAAATTTGTATAAATATCTTCATCATCTCCTAAAAGAAATGTGTTTTGGGAATAAATACCACTTTGGTATGTACACTGAAGTTCCATTCCTTTTTCTTTTCTTTTTAATATCACCCCTCCTGCAAAAATCAAAACACAACAATAAACCAAAGCCTACTTCCTGCCTTCGCTCTCAAGATCTTTTACATATCTTTATAAATCTTTACTTCATAAAGCTTACTCTTGCCTTCAAGAACCCGTTTCAAATGTAGTCACAGAAAATCCACTGATGTGTAAACCTACTGTTTTCTTCTCTTTCAGATCTTTCCACATGACCACTCCAGCTGCAATACCAAGAAGCTACTAACTAGTAATGGTGGGTAGAAAGACAGTAAGGGCAATTAATATGTTTTCAAAAAGAACTGGTGCTGTGTTTTTTCCTACAACCCTGACACGTCCCCAGCCTTAGACTGAGATCTCAGACTTTCTTATTATTTGTCATGCCAATTATTATTGTATTGTTGGTGCTATCACAGTAGGATAAAATAATAGTAATTTTCTGAACATGGTTATGACAGGGAAAGATGGTGCTTTATGACAGTATTGAAAAAGAACTTGATGGGCCTTTCAGAGGTCAATGCTTATAAATATAAGAACTGTTATCTATTAAATTACTATTTGTGACTGATCACAACCATTTAATCAGCCTGTTTAGAGCCTAAAATAAAGACAGATGAGCAGCCATCTCCTTGAAGACCCAGAGTCAGGCAATCAGTTGTGGTATCCAGTTTTACTTCCTTAGTCTCCTAAATTACATTTATACCTTTAAACTAGTGCATTTTCCAGCATCCTACCACCATATTTTCCCATCTGGGCATCCATCAGACTTTATGAAATACCATCTTTCATACCCTCAAGTAAGTGATTTTATTGCTGTAGAAACCAGGAGGCAGGAAGGGACGATACACATCCAGCATCAGTGTCTGCTGGCTGGATAGAGGAACCTGGGAGCATCCTTGTGCCCAGTCGCAGAGAGGTAAGCCAGCTGAGCTGGTTTATAGCCTTACAAATCTCATTTCAAGTCTTTTTTGATCTTAATCCTGTTGCTTCCACAACTTGCATTGTAATTTATAGGCACAAGGATTAAAACTACCACCAAGCACAATATGCCCTTAATTTTAGTAGAGGCCAGTAAAACTGTCCTTCAAAGTGCAAAATCCTGTAAGAACTCTGGCGCACACTTGAAGCTAACAAAACACATGCTAAATTCCTGTTTGCATTCATTAATCAATATGGTTTTATAGAAGTAACACAAAATATTCCAGATTTATTTAAAAAAATATTATGATGGAGTTTTTTGTGAAAGAAAAATATGAAAGAATCAGGAGGAGGAAAATAAGAAGAAAAGATATGTTAAATCATCTTGGACACTCTCAACCTGCATTTTCGTATCATACAAAATAACTTGTCCAAAAAAGATGGTACATTATGGATTTCTGTCTACATGAAAATTAAGGAGGGAGTAGGGCTAGAAATTAATTGTTTGGTTTGCACAGTATGCAGCATGATAACAAAAATTTACCTATCTCTTTATTAGCTAAGGTTGTTAGACAACTTATGTTTGACAAATAATTCAAGTGTAAAAGAAGAAATAAAAAAATCAAAATTTCAGAAATAAAAAATCTCTTAGTCTTATGAGGATGTTAATTTGTTTTTGGAACACAAAATAATGATTATCAAAAACCCATCAAACATCGACTACAAATCTGGAAGGAAGAAAAAAACCAAAACAAACCAGTAATAAAATGCAGGGTCTTTATGGAACAAGGGGGCTTTATTTTGCTGTAAAGTGATTAAATAAACCGGAAGCTCTATTCTGCAGAGGGCTAGCATAATCAGAAAAGTGTTAGCAATCTGAGAATCTAAGATGGTCCTGATGGAATAAATATATCATTGGTATAAGGGAAGCCTTTAAATTGTTGACATATTCTTTAAATGTCAGGTTGGTAAGTGCATGATAGTTTTATCTCAGCAGCTTAGTCTCCATTCTATTTATTATTCATATGTGGTTTACAAGTCAGCAGAGTATTTTTTGAATTTCTAGAAACTCAGACACTGAGTAATGACCCAATAGCATATTCCTAATGCACTCTTTCAAGCCAATTAGTTCTCATATTCATTGCAATTCTATAGTATAATGTGAAAAGTTGGTTTTGTTGGAATTAGAAGGTCCAGATATTAAGTATGTCAACTGTAAAATATCTACGAGCGATAAGAAAGTTGATTGCTTTGGTAAATAAAAGTGAAGCCACAGAAAATATGTTTTATTGCAACTTTGCTCAATCTCAAAACTTCAGGCCTCATTTTATTGTATTTTCCATGTCTCTGTTGCAAAAATAAAGGAGAATGAAATACCACAAAAAATTATGGAAAAGAAATTTTATATAATTACCCTTATTTTCAGAAATTTTCCTAAGCAGTGGCACCTGACACTAACATTATTTGTAAAGACAAAATAAAACTGTTATTATTGCAATTACACATTACACATTGTTGCATAATAGACTTTAAATCTGCAAAGAACTCAGCATGAGGTTTAGTTTACAAACGAGGGAGTCTAATACACTTAAAGGTCTTTTTCTTGGTTACAGTAACACAAAAGGGGTCTGCAACTGGCAGGAATAGCTCTGAGCATTGCTGTAGCCAAAATGCAAATGTCAGCTTAGCATTTAGGTCAAAGAACAGGGTCCAGGGCTAAGCAACTTCCCAGAAGGGGCTGCCATTGAGTTTTAAACATGCAAAATTTGCTAATCCTCCTGTAGAGTCTGAAGTTATTTTTTCAGTTTCAATTCCTGGGTTCTGTTGGCACGTTTGAAAGAAAAAGTATCCTGTGAAAAGAGCTTCAATCAAAAGGCACCGTATTGCCATTGTACAGAAGAATTCCTCTGATTTACAGAAGCTATTTTTTAAATGGACATACTTAAGTATACACAACTTTTATTTGCAGATGAGGACTCAGATACCTCCTAGGAAGCACTAGACATTGACCTATGTGGAGCATACTCTTGTGCTAGTACCTCTTTACAATCAGTGCAGAAGAACAGACATTTCCAGAGGCAGCCTTTCCACTACAATTCGATTTTACCTCTGCAGTTTCTGCCTTTTTCCATTGATAAAATTGACTATAATCCCAAAATGAGGTATTCAGGTCAACGCTTACAGTAAGATATGATGAATTTGCTCCTTTATGTGTAAAATTAAACTTAAATCTTTATAGAATCTGGGGTCTCATGACTACATACTACATAGAACCTGAGTATAAACCATTTAATATGACAGCACCAATATAATTTTCATGCTCCTACCAGGAGCAGAATGAATGGAGTTTGAAAGTTGAAAGACTAAATGATAAATCTATGAAGAAATTATTTTTCTCTGATTCAATATTTTTAAATTACTCTTCATCAAAGCGAGTCCTTTCAACAGCTTCATAACACTTTAATAAAATGAAAGAGATCTAGATTGCTTCATCTATGATCAGAATTTCTTAAGAATAGGGCTGGGAGGAAGGATTTTAAAATAGATTTGTATCTGCAGCCAGACATAATTACAAAATAAATCCCTCTCTTATCAATGCACTTACGGAAGAGATGGGAAAACTGTTCTCACTTGTTTTCAAAATATGAGACTCTACCCCTCCAGTTCAGATAAAATTGGCTCAATGACAGCATCAAAAAACTCTTTTCTATACCTGCACCAAACCAACCCCTGAATCCTAAATTCTGAATTCTAAAACTGCCCCCAGGTGGTTACTGCAGGTATTATGGCATTCTCGTACCTGTTTTCTCACACAGAAAAATGAACAAAAATTCCATTTTCTACATCTGGTAAGAAGTAATTATGTATTTTCCTGGGAAACTCATATCACGGTCTTTTTGTGTTTTAAGGTCAAAAAGATGTTTAAGTCGCCACAAGTGGACATACCAAGTTTTCTTTATTATAATTATCACAAGATCACAGAAGCACATAGAATTATCATAAGTTTAGCATGACATTCACATCGACAAAGCTCTGTGCATGCTTTTACTTACAGAAATCATACAACAAGGTGCTGAAACACTCACAAAGCCACACTGTTTAGAAGCCGAATAAATATCTGTAGATTAAGTGAAAATGAAGAAATAAAACAAGAGAATTTAGGTAGGTGGAATTTAATTACCTGAACTGGAATTTAGCCAGGACAGCAAGTCTAACACCCCTACTGATGCCATATTTCTGAAATCAGTTACTTTAACAACCTCGTATTTGCATATTTCTCAAATGAAATCCAAGGCAGAACAGTCAGAGGTGAGTGTTGTTGCTGCCAGTATAATGCACTGAACCAATATTATTTTTGTTGTTTGTGTGTGCTCTTGATTGCTGTGCAGTCTTACAGTGGAGTTTGGAAATTAATTTCTCAGACACAGAAACAGTGGTTGGTATTTATCAAGTTTAGATTTATATCTTTTAGTCAACCCAGGTGGAAAATTGGGTGAAATGCAAGACTTCATTGAGCATCCAGATGCTGCATCTCTGCTGAGCTGTCCTAGGTCAATAAATTACTCAAAAAACCTATTTCGTTAGCAACAGCAAATGGCATAATCTTTTAGCAAATCACAAAGCAAGCAATTGATGACTTTTTTTTATAAGAATAGGAATAATTTGACGCCTGTATATTTTAACATTTTACTCTAGCCAGAAAAAAATAACAATGTTAGAAATATCAATCCATTGCTCTACATTAATTGTAAAGCAGAAATAAGTTTCCTTCCTAAATTGTTGCCTTCCTAAGTCATGTCTTCTGTTGGTCAGAGTTAGTCAAGATGAAGGTTACATTAATATTATGTCTCCTGTAGATCATTCTGTCAGATAAACTTTATTAATATTGAAACATGAGCTCAGAAAGAAAAAAAAATATATAAAACCTGTGGACCTAATGCTATTTCTCTAACATACCCAATCCTTCTATATGTTTATCATTTGTATTCAAACAATGCTAGATGCCAGGACTAAACTTGCATTATACGGTTCTCCGTGCATATGCATCGTCAGAGGTTGTCATTTGTCTGAAGAGCTTGTAGTGAAAAAGAGAGCAGAGAGAATAGGATGGAAAGTCAGTAGAGGCACTGCCATGTATTCAGGTTGACAGAACAGTTTGGTAGTCGCAAGCAGGTACTCCCGGACTGACCACCCTGACAGTTCATAGGAATTTATGTGAAGTTCCTGGCACAATGTTAATTTAACCATCTTCAGGCAGAAGAACAACAGCCCATTTAAAGGGAAGAACTAAGTCTTTCAGTCATCATTTCCTATATCTTCTTTATTTCAAGTAGTTTGCCTTTCCAATTGCCTGTTTGAGGAAGTGTCCTGGTTTCAGCCAGGATAGAGCTGGTTTTCCTCACAGAAGCCAGTGTGAGACTGTGTTTTGGATTTGGGATGAGGAACTGTTGATAATGTGCTGATGTTTTGGGTTGCTGCTGAGCCGTCAAGGACAGTCCAGCTTCTCGTGCTGGGCTGCCAGCGAGCAGGCTGGGGGTGCACGGGGAGCTGGGAGGGGACACAGCCGGGACAGCTGACCCAGGCTGGCCAAAGAGATATTCCCTACCATACGACGTCATGCCCAGTACATAAACTGGAGTTGGCCGGGGGGGCGGAAATCGCTGCTCGGGGACGGGCTGTCGATCACGGGGTGGTGAGCAATTTCTGTATTGGGCATCACTTGTTCTTGTACATTCCTTTGTTGGTATTATCATTATTGTTCCCTTCTTTCTTTCTGTCCTATTAAACCGTGTTTATCTCAACCCACGAGGTTTTTCCTAATTCTCTCCCCCGTCCCACTGTGGGAGGGGGAGTGAGCGAGCAGCTGCGTGGTGCTTAGTTGCCGGCTGGGGCTAAACCACGACAGTCCTTTTTGGCGCCCAACGTGGGGCACGAGGCTTGAGATAATAACGGTTGCAGGTCACAATATCAGTTTATTTGATTTGCATCATGCTCTCGTCTTTGCTGTACATGTTAAGGATCGGTGTTGGTTTCTGCGGGCTGCTGTACTCGCCTGTGAATTTTGTTTTTAGAGCACTGACCTTGAGCTTAATGTGGTATCATCTGAGCTCTGTACTAAAGCCGTTACTGTATTTTGGCTACAGTCTTGTGGAGACGATTAGCAATTATACTTCTGCCTCTGAAAGGTTTTTTATGGAGGAAATGCAGAATGGTACCTTTGCTACCCTCTATCATAACGTCTCCTCCTTCATCACAATAATTTTTCAGTATTTTGAACACCCTTGGGTAGTTAAAATACCTCTATTGCTACTTCTGGGGAACATTGTTTCGGTTTTGTCTAAGGTTGGCAAGCAATTTAAGAATATCACCCGGAGATCTGCCCCAAGGCTGGATAGTTATGAATGGCAGGGCGTGTGGAACAGCATGGGCAAATGCCTGGGGCGGTGGGCACCTCCGGTGTTTTGGAGCTTCTCTCCCGAACAAGTGCAGAATCCTGATAAACTAGCAGAAGATTTGGAAGAAGTATGCTGTCAGCCTGGCAGCTCCAAGGAGACACAAATCATTGCCATGTGCTGGGGCCTGGCCCATGCCTACCGAGCTCTATTTAACACTGTGCAAAGGGGAGAGAGGCTCTGTGGGTCTGATGGCAATGTGGCAGGCACTGTGACTACTCCAACCCCTGTGGCAGGCACTGTCACTACTCCAACTCCCACGGCGGGCACTGCCACTACTCCAACCCCTGTGGCAGGCACTGTCACTACTCCAACTCCCACGGCGGGCACTGCCACTACTCCAACCCCTGTGGCAGGCACTGTCACTACTCCAACCCCCACGGCGGGCACTGCCACTACTCCAACCCCCACGGCGGGCACTGTAGCTACTCAGACTGTTGCAGCTGAACCAGAGAACCAGCCCATCCCGGTATCAGTTGCCCCTGTACAAAAGAAGAAATCTTGGAAGCGGAAGTCAGCTCGTTTAGTAAGGGAGGAGGAAGATTCTGCTAAGAAGGAGCCAGAGGAAGAGAGCGAGGAGGCAGAGTGCTCTGAAGCAGGGCCATCACAAGGACTGAAGAGGGAAGAGAGCGGGTCATCACTTGAAGAGGAGGAAGAGGAAGAACTTATAAAAGAGACGGTAACTACCCGATCTCTATCCCTGAGTGAATTGCGAGATATGCGAAAGGATTTCAGCCGTCGTCCAGGTGAGCACATTGTCACCTGGCTGCTCCGATGCTGGGATAATGGGGCCAGTAGCCTGGAATTAGAGGGTAGGGAAGCCAAGCAGCTGGGATCCCTTTCTAGGGAAGGGGGCATTGACAAAGCAATTGGAAAAGGTGCACAAGTCCTCAGCCTCTGGAGACGACTCCTGTCGGGTGTGAAGGAAAGGTATCCCTTCAAGGAAGATGTTCTATGTCACCCAGGCAAGTGGACCACCATGGAGAAAGGTATCCAGTACCTGAGGGAGCTAGCGGTGCTGGAAGTGATTTATGGTGACTTGGACAATGGACAATCATCCAAAGATCCAGATGAAGTCAATTGCACGCAACCTATGTGGCGGAAGTTTGTACGGAGTGCACCATCATCATATGCCAACTCATTAGCAGTAATGGCCTGGAAAGACGGAGAGAGACCAACGGTGGATGAATTGGCTGGCCAACTCCGGCAATACGAAGAAAGTCTCTCTTCCTCCCTACGGGCCTGCGTCTCTGCTATAGAGAAACTGTCCCGAGAGTTCCGGCAATTCAAAGAGGATATGCCCTATCCTCCACCCATACGGACCAGTGTCTCAGCCATTAGGAGTAAGCGCTCTTCTGTTCAAGAGAGAAGATATAGAGGATACACACCACGAGCCACCCTGTGGTTTCAATTGCGTGACTACGGAGAGGACATGAGGAGGTGGGATGGAAAACCTACCTCGACCCTAGAAGCACGAGTACGCGAGCTGCAAGGAAAAACAATTACAAAAGGGGGTTCAGGTTCCTCGAGGAAAATCGTCGCTCCACTTTCCAGTGGGCAGCTTCCCAGAAAGAATAGAAGAGCTGATCTCACCTCTGATCCTCTTGAAGGGACTTCTGATTCCTATTTACAAGAAGTGGGTAACGAGTACTATGAGCAGGATTAGAGGGGCCCTGCCTCCAGTCAGGCGGAGGAGAGGGACAACCGAGTTTATTGGACTGTGTGGATTAGATGGCCTGGCACATCAGACCCACAGGAATATAAGGCTTTAGTGGACACCGGTGCACAATGTACCTTGATGCCATCAAGCCATACAGGGGCAGAACCCATCTGTATTTCTGGAGTGACAGGGGGATCCCAGCAGCTGACTGTGCTGGAGGCCGAAGTGAGCCTAACTGGGAATGAGTGGCAGAAGCACCCCATTGTGACTGGCCCAGAGGCTCCATGCATCCTGGGCATAGACTACCTCAGGAGAGGGTATTTCAAGGACCCAAAAGGGTACCGGTGGGCTTTTGGTATAGCTGCCTTGGAGACGGAAGGAATTAAACAGCTGTCCACCTTGCCTGGCCTCTCAGAGGACCCTTCTGTGGTGGGGTTGCTCAGGGTCAAAGAACAACAGGTGCCGATCGCTACCACAACAGTGCACCGGCGGCAATATCGCACCAACAGAGACTCCCTGATCCCCATCCATGAGCTGATTCGTCGGCTGGAGAGCCAAGGAGTGATCAGCAAGACTCGCTCACCCTTTAACAGCCCCATATGGCCAGTGCGAAAGTCTAATGGCGAGTGGAGACTGACAGTAGACTATCGTGGCCTGAATGAAGTCACGCCGCCACTGAGCGCTGCCGTGCCGGACATGCTAGAACTTCAATATGAACTGGAGTCAAAGGCAGCCAAGTGGTACGCCACCATTGATATTGCTAACGCGTTTTTCTCGATCCCTTTGGCGGCAGAGTGCAGGCCACAGTTTGCGTTCACTTGGAGGGGCGTCCAATACACCTGGAATCGACTGCCCCAGGGGTGGAAACACAGCCCTACCATTTGCCATGGGCTGATACAAACTGCACTGGAACAGGGTGAAGCTCCAGAGCATCTGCAATACATTGAGGACATCATCGTATGGGGCAACACAGCAAAAGAAGTTTTCGAGAAAGGGAAGAAAATAATTCAAGTCCTTCTGAAAGCTGGTTTTGCTATAAAGCAAAGTAAAGTCAAGGGACCTGCACAAGAGATCCAGTTTTTAGGAATAAAATGGCAAGATGGACGTCGACAGATCCCAACGGATGTGATCAACAAAATAACAGCTATGTCTCCACCAACTAGCAAAAAAGAAACACAAGCAATTTTGGGCGTTGTGGGTTTCTGGAGAATGCATATTCCAAATTACAGTCTGATTGTAAGCCCTCTTTATCAAGTGACCCGGAAGAAGAACGATTTTAAATGGGGCCCTGAGCAACGACAAGCCTTCGAACAAATCAAACAGGAGATAGTTCATGTCGTAGCCCTCGGGCCAGTCCGGGCAGGACAAGATGTTAAAAATGTGCTCTACACGGCAGCCGGGGAGAATGGCCCTACCTGGAGTCTCTGGCAGAAGGCACCAGGAGAGACTCGAGGTCGACCTCTAGGGTTTTGGAGTCGAGGATATAGGGGATCTGAGTCCCGCTATACTCCAACTGAAAAGGAGATATTGGCGGCATATGAAGGAGTTCGAGCTGCCTCAGAAGTGGTTGGTACTGAAGCACAGCTCCTCCTGGCACCCCGACTGCCGGTGCTGGGCTGGATGTTCAAAGGGAGGGTCCCCTCTACACATCATGCGACTGATGCTACGTGGAGTAAGTGGGTCGCGCTTATTACACAGCGGGCTCGAATAGGAAATCTTAATCGCCCGGGAATCTTGGAAGTGATCATGGACTGGCCAGAAGGCAAAGATTTTGGAATATCACCGGAAGAGGAGGTGGCGCGTGCTGAAGAGGCTCCACCATATAATGAACTGCCAGAGAACGAAAGGCAATATGCCCTGTTTACTGATGGGTCCTGTCGTATTGTAGGCAAACATCGAAGGTGGAAAGCTGCTGTATGGAGCCCTATACGACGAGTTGCAGAAGTGGCTGAAGGACAAGGTGAATCAAGTCAGCTTGCGGAGGTGAAAGCCATCCAGCTGGCTTTAGATATTGCCGAACGAGAAAAATGGCCAGTACTCTATCTTTATACTGACTCATGGATGGTGGCAAATGCTCTGTGGGGGTGGCTGCAGCAATGGAAGCAGAGCAACTGGCAACGCAGAGGCAAGCCCATCTGGGCTGCTGAATTGTGGCAAGATATTGCTGCCCGACTAGAGAATCTCGTCATAAAAGTACGTCACGTAGATGCTCACGTACCCAAGAGTCGGGCCACCGAAGAACATCAAAACAACCATCAGGTGGATCAGGCTGCTAAGATTGAAGTGGCTCAGGTGGATCTGGACTGGCAACATAAGGGTGAATTATTTATAGCTCGGTGGGCCCATGACACCTCAGGCCATCAGGGAAGAGATGCAACATATAGATGGGCTCGGGATCGAGGGGTGGACCTGACCATGGATGCTATTGCACAGGTTATCCATGAATGTGAAACGTGTGCTGCGATCAAACAAGCCAAGCGGTTAAAGCCTCTCTGGTATGAAGGACGATGGTTGAAATATAAATATGGGGAGGCCTGGCAGATTGACTATATCACACTTCCACAAACTCGCCAAGGCAAGCGCTATGTGCTTACCGTAGTGGAAGCAACCACCGGATGGCTGGAAACATACCCTGTGCCCCATGCCACCGCCCGGAACACTATCCTGGGCCTTGAAAAGCAAGTCTTATGGCGACATGGCACCCCCGAAAGAATTGAGTCAGACAATGGGACTCATTTCCGAAACAACCTCATAGACACCTGGGCCAAAGAGCACGGCATTGAGTGGGTGTATCATATCCCCTATCATGCACCAGCTTCCGGAAAAATTGAACGATACAACGGACTGTTAAAGACTACCCTGAGAGCAATGGGTGATGGGACATTCAAAAATTGGGATAAACATTTAGCCAAAGCCACCTGGTTAGTCAACACTAGGGGATCTACTAATAGAGCCGGCCCTGCCCAATCAAAACTTCTACGTACTGTAGAAGGGGATAAAGTCCCTGTGGTGCATGTGAGAAACATGCTGGGGAAGACAGTCTGGGTTACTCCTGCCTCAGGCAAAGGCAAACCCGTTCGTGGGATTGCCTTTGCCCAGGGACCTGGGTGCACTTGGTGGGTAATGCAGAAGGATGGGGAAGTCCGATGTGTACCTCAAGGAGACTTGATTTTGGGTGAAAACAGTCAATGATTTGAATTGTATTATGTTAATTGTTCAGTATGACATTACTGCTATGGCTGCTATCTACCATATCAATGGTATTATAGTAAGAATCACCCAGACTGATGAAGAATGAACTTCACTGAAACCAAGCAACGTGCAGCAGTGATGAAACCAGAACTGGCTTCAGCAGCTTGCGCCCAACAAATCCCTCGAGATCGACATCTTCGACCTGCAGATCATGGACATGGACCGTGCCAGATGACAATCCAACACCACATACCATCTCCCCTGCCCTGAGAGACTGCTATGATGGATGAAGCCCAGAGTCATGGACTGAATGAACTACACAGACATTTTAAAGTGATGGCCCATGGACTAAGAGAGTGATATCTGTGTGTATATATTAAAAGACAGGAAGAGTAATAATGAATAATTGGAATGTATTGAAAAGTATAGGACCTGGGCATGACGTAAATGGTATGGAATAAGGGGTGGATACTGTCCTGGTTTCAGCCAGGATAGAGCTGGTTTTCCTCACAGAAGCTAGTGTGAGACTGTGTTTTGGATTTGGGATGAGGAACTGTTGATAATGTGCTGATGTTTTGGGTTGCTGCTGAGCCGTCAAGGACAGTCCAGCTTCTTGTGCTGGCCTGCCAGCGAGCAGGCTGGGGGTGCACGGGGAGCTGGGAGGGGACACAGCCGGGACAGCTGACCCAGGCTGGCCACAGGGACATTCCCTACCATCCGACGTCATGCCCAGTACATAAACTGGAGTTGGCCGGGGGGCGGAAATCGCTGCTCGGGGACGGGCTGTCGATCACGGGGTGGTGAGCAATTTCTGTATTGGGCCTCACTTGTTCTTGTACATTCCGTTGTTGGTATTATCATTATTGTTCCCTTCTTTCTTTCTGTCCTATTAAACCGTGTTTATCTCAACCCACGAGGTTTTTCCTAATTCTCTCCCCCGTCCCACTGTGGGAGGGGGAGTGAGCGAGCGGCTGCGTGGTGCTTAGTTGCCAGCTGGGGCTAAACCACGACAGGAAGGTTTAGCATGACTCTATGTGGCTACATTGCTTAAGTCTTAATATAACTAGAAGTAAAAGTCTAGCTGAAGTGCCAAAGAGGGATTTCTCTGCACATTTGCACATGGAAATGTGAAATTTAGGTTTGCCTTCTTCCAAATACCAAGCCCTCCCTGCTCATTTGATGTGACACATGCCAAACAAGAAGTACACCTAAGGGAAAACACTTTGGTTTTATACATTAATAAAACAAAACAGTTGGTTTAATTCCTGAGAAATTTTTTTTAAAGGACACTTTGTGCATTTGTGTGTAGACTCAGAGCCTCAGAACTGACCAGCCATTGCCAGGGTTCATTATAAATAAGGGGCTTTTTGCAAAAAAAATCTCCCAACATGCCTAATTTTAGAGTGCAAAAAGACATCCTGGATCCTAAAGGCAGACATTTTCATAGACCTCAATGGCCAGGAGCATCCCTCAAAAAAATCTTACACAACAGCAAACTGACCCACCACCTTCCCAGCCGTTCTCAACCAGCTTTGTTACAGAGCACGTAGGATGCCTGAGGAAAGGGGTAGAAATGGCTTTGCCAGTTTTGAAAACTGAGCAGGGATAATAGCAAGTTACATTTCTGGAAACTCAAAGTTCACCTTTTCTGCTTAAACTTTTTTTTTTTTTTTTTTTTAATGGCTATTTGGGAAAGATGAAAGAATTTCAGCCAGACAGCTAAACCACTGTCATGGTTTAACCCCAGTCAGCAACTAAGCCCCACGCAGCCACTTGCTCACACCCCCACGGTGGGATGGGGGAGAGGATCAGAAGAGTAAGAGTGAGGAAACTCATGGGTTGAGGTAAAGACAGTTTAATAGGTAAAGCAAAAGCCGTGCACACGAGCAGAGCAAAACAGGGAATTCATTCCCCACTCCCCATGGGCAGGCAGGGGTTCAGCCATCTCCAGGGAAGCAGGGCTGCATCACGCGTAATGGTTTCTTGGGAAGGCAGACGCCATAACTCCGAACATCCCTCCATATCTTCCTTCTTCATCCCAGCTTTATATACTGGGCATGACATCATATGGTATGGAATGTCCCTTTGGCCAGCCTGGGTCAGCTGTCCTGGCTGTGTCCTCTCCCAGCTCCCCGTGCACCCCCAACCTTCTTGCTAGCAGACCAGCACGAGAAGCTGGACTGTCCTTGTGTTGCGTTAAAGGCTAAAGTAGCCCAAGTTGTCGTTATAAGTCCGGTCGCGTTCAGTACACTGAACTAGCATGATTACGGATGCACAAATAACGTGATACACCTCCTCAGTCTAGTCACGATCCATGAACTACCACGGCCGCACTTAAAGGGTTTGGTCGCGTTCAATGAGAACTATCACGACTAGATTAATGAGTAGTGCAATTTATTAAAGCAGCAGTCACACAGGTTCTTTGGATTGCCGGCGATAAATTCATTGCCTACAAAGCACGTGCAAATGCCAAAAGTATAAATAACACTGCTTGGCTACAAAAGCATTAAAAGATGTAAAGTGACTCTACAGAGATTTCTACGTTTCTCAGGGAGGCACTTGGTATGACCAAGTGTTCGACTCTTACCCAACGGCGTCCCGATGGGGGGGGAAGAGAGGCTCAGCCTGTCAACTGATCCCAGAAGTTAGAGTAGTACACGATGATGGTATCTTCCCTAACATTCTCTTCTCCAAGCTATTTTTATATTATTTTTTATCGTCCAGGTGGAGCTTGAGTGACTCGAGTCATACATATCTTTATCAGGATTGGTTCAGAATTCTCTCGCTTCGCATTTGAAGGTACAGACTAGGAAAAATTCAGTGCACAAGCTCATTGAGGAGGGGTCGCACCTTGGAAGGTGGGTAACTTTGAGAGGGGTGTGCCTTTTAGTGTTATAATGATATTATAATAAGCAAAGTTCCCTCCAAGTACAGCATTTGGTCAAAAACATGACGGACCCTTGGCTCAGGGTAGTGAATATGCAGCTTATCGGTTCCATTGTAGCTTCAAGTTCCCTGTATCTCACAGAGCCTGGCCACGGTGTCTCCACTTCGCTCCACCCTCCGTACAGTTCCTCCTAGAGTCAGCACACCATGTTCCTCTGGTGTGGTAACATCTAGGGTTACAGGCCTAGGGAACTCCCGTGGAATGGATCCCTTGCATATCAGCCGCACTACACCCTGGAAGCTTCTTCAGTGCTGTACCTTTCTTTAAAATATGGATATAAGTTAGATTTCTAGGTGACCTCCAGCAATTATTCCACACCTTGACTACTTAGTAACAGCTCAAAACTTCAGCACGTTATCAACATTTTCTCATCCCAAATTCAAACCATCACCTCACGCTGGCTTCTGTGAAGAAAATTAACTCTATCCTGGCTGAAACTAGGACAAGCACACAGATACTAAAGTCAATAAGTAAATTTCAGGGAGAATGTATTTGGATTTATTTTCTCCATGAAAAAAATGCTGTTATAGTAAAATACAATCTTCTCATGGACATAAGGTTTCTTTTCTTTTTGTCCTGGTATGAAGGGACATGGTATGGGAAGGCCTGGCAGATTTACAAAAAAAAAGGAGAGTGAAGGAATTTCTGTGGTTTGAAACAATCTGAGACAATTTTATTGGGAAGTTGTTTTCTTTTAGTTTAGAATGGGATTATCCCCAACTTTCTCTTCATTAAACTATGTGTCTGTGTACAAAACCAAGCATGAATTAAAGAAAAGTTAAATTAAACTTCAAATGGTATGGTTTAAGTTGCACTGATCCTCCTGGGTGCAGCGGAAAACACTATTCCCTTACAGTTGACTACATGAATACTCAATATCTCTTTCAAACTTATTTTCCATTATTTTTTTTTTAAAATCACATCAAATTTCCCTTTTATTGCTGTTTCTTTTTCATCCATTTCTGATTGAAAGCAAATAATGACTTTTTGGAAAAATTATTGTTTCAGATTTTTGACACTTCAATGGTTATCCCATCAGGTAATGAATTTCAATTTGTTCCCCAGTTGTTTATCATTGTCACTAATAACCTAAATTAAAATGAATAGCTCAGGAATATATTAGCAATTTGAAGCAAATAGGTAACATTTATTTAAAGAATATGACCATAACATTGGATCTTTATCACAATGATAGTTAAAGAAGAGATGAAATCTAAAAAGCATTCTCTTGCAAATTAAAAATATATATATTTTTTTAATAAACAGAAGGAAGCTTATTAAAAAAGAACTTAAGATTTTCTTCTCCATGATTTTGAAATTCTGTGCAGCTATCCAAGGATCAGACTGACTGCCTGGTTTGTGACTCATTAAAAATCAAATTGGATTTTTACAATTGCATAAATCTATTATTACTACTAATGCTGATCAATTAAAATACAATTACCTCACCAGGACCTGACTGCAGTAGTATCAAACCAGCCAAGATTAGAGCTCAAGTGGCTTTTTAAATTCCAGGCCTGGAACAAAGCTGTATGTTTTTAAGCCTGAATAGTGATTACCAATATAGTATACTTCTAGCAGGATACCTGTCACAAGAAAAAACTGTGGCAAATAGCACTGATTAATATCCCAGGCAGCTGTGTGAGCAGAAGGGTCAAGGACTGATCAGGCATGGACATTTTAAAATCTCTACCCTAGGAGGTTCAGACAGCTGTAATGTATAAAAATAGAGTTGATGGCATCAAAGTGCAGTAACGTAGAATAGTATTGTTATCAGAAAACAGCAAAATGCTGTCGCATTTCCAAAGAAGAGGAATTCACTAACACAGATCTTTTATCCTTATTGAATAGCAGTTTATCCTACAAGTATTTCAACTCACGTGATTGTATATATACCATAAAGTGACAAACAAAGTGTGGAAAAGGATCAGCATCTTACTCACAAGGAATCTTAGCAATGATATTTATGAGGACCATTTCCTGCAGAACAATTAGTGTAAATGCAATTGCTATCAACCTAAGCACTGCATGACCTAAACCCCACAATGGGGAGAATTTATGTTAATTTTTTCATAGTTAAGCCACTGAGTAATCCAAATAAAAGTCCACTTCACTAAATCTGCTTTTAATCTTCATCATTGCCCCAGTAATTAATTTTTCAATGGCTGGTAGGCACGTATCTTTGCTCCGTGTATACCTTCTAGCCTTTAAATCGATGAGGGTATTACACAACTGCACCATGCTAGCGTCTGAAAATTACATCAGGAATCAAATGACATTTCCCATTCTCTGAAGGAAACAAACAGACAGAAAATACGATCTGTGAAGTGCATGGCATAGCGCAGGGACTGCACCACACACAGGGAGAATTTTAAGCTCCTGCCCAGTTGCCGGTGGATGGCTTGAGAAACTAGTGAAAAGGTGACTTTTGATTTACCATAATTTCATGTATTATTCAGTCAAGCCTGTAAAACTTGCAGCAAGTCTGCCTGGAGAGCAGAGCACATAAATCCCTTTGCCTTTCCCCAAACCTAAATCTCTAGCATGCAGATCATGCTTCTGCCTCACGGCTGATCCATGGACACATGGGCAACCTTCCCAACACACACATGCATACACGCAAGTCAGAGCATATTAGCTCAGTTATGTCTCCTACACCTTGTGTGCCACTAAACAAGGAAGATGGTGTAAAACAGGAACTTCACTGTGTAATTTCCCTTCCAATCCAATTCTCTGCACAGTAGAACAGGTTTCATGGATGAGGGAGGCCTGTCATGGCTGAAGGAGTTGGCATTGGTATCCCTAGTTGTAAAAATAGATAAAGACTAGCAGTCTTACCTGTCAGCACATACTTGATGCAGTTGTTTATCAGGTAAGTTCTGGTTAAATGAAAGTCTAAATTAATTTGACTCTTTAAGAGAGAGTGTGTTTCAATCCTGATACCAAAAGATCTCTTTTGTCTATAAACTCATATTTTGATTTCTGCTAAGGTAATGTATCCAAATGCTAACTATTGCACATAAAGAAGATGATTAAATGACAACCATATTCAATTAAAGAAACTGAAAATCCTTTCTCATTGCCCACAGTATGGTGACAATAGCTATTCTTCCTGTTCAGTTCATCCATATTTAGCCAATCATCTACCTTCGAATTGTAAAGTCCATCTTTATCATGCATGACCACACTTTTCAATTCACTCTCCGTTGTGGTATGCAACATTGTCATCAGGTGATATCTACAAAGATATTCATTTAAGACCATCTAACTAACTTTTAAGGGCTCTCAACCACCATTCAACCATTCACGGAAATTATAGAGAAAACCTCGATATGAATGGATGTCTCAAGTTCTAAATCCCAGTATGAATTCCCCAGCAATCCCATAATGGTTTGGGATGGTATAATCAATTGAATACAACAGGGATATCATCTCCAGGCACTCAATACTGGGGGAACATCACCCAACTAAATGCTGAAAAAGTAATTTTAGAAGTCCTTTACAGAGAGTGGAAAGCTGGGGTTTGAGTAAGTTGTTTAAATAAGGTATCACCTATGCTATTCTTCCAAGAATCCCATCTTGGATACCCATACCAGGCTTGCTAATGAGAAACAGGACTTACAGTAGGCACATGGCTTCCTAGCCAACAGATGGGGACTGTGACAGAGACAGTGGGATGGAGTGCACCTTCAGCAAGTTTACAGGTGACACCAAGCTGAGTGGTGCAGTTGACATGTCTGAGGGACAGGGTGCCATCCGGAGGGACCTGGACAAGCTCGAGGAATGGGCCCGTGAGAACCTCATGAGGTTCAACAAGGCCAAGTGCAGGGTCCTGCACCTGGGTCAGGGCAACCTACAGCATCAGTACAGGCTGGGGGAAGAAGGGATGGAGAGCAGCCTTGCCAAGAAGGACTTGAGGTCCTTGTGGATGAAAAGCTGGACATGAGCCAGCAATGTGTGCTTCTAACCCAGAAGGCCAACTGTCTCCTGGGCTGCACCCAAAGCCGTGTGGCCAGCAGAGTGAGGGAGGGGATTCTGCCCCTCTACTCCGCTCTGCTGAGACCCCCCCTGCAGTGCTGCATCCAGCTCTGGAGCCCTCAGCACAGGAGAGATTTGGACCTGTTGGAGCGGGACCAGAGGAGGCCACAAAAATGATCCGAGGGATGCAACAGCTCTGCTGTGAGGACAGGCTGGAAGGGTTGGGGTTGTTCAGCCTCCCCCTGCAAGGGAGACCTTCTTGCAGCCTGCAGGTACTTAAAGGGAGCTTCTAAAAAAGATGGGGACAGACTTTTTAGCAGGGTCTGTTGCGATACGACAAGGGGTAATGATTTTAAACTAAAAGAGGTCAGATTTTGACTAGATCTAAGGAAGAAATTTTTCATAATGAGAGTGGTGAAACACTGGCAGAGGTTGCCCAGAGAGGTGGTAGATGCCCCATCTGTGACAATATTCCAGGTCAGGTTGGACGAGGCTCTGAGCAACCTGATCGAGTTGAAGATGTCCCTGCTCATTGCAGGGGGTTGGACTAGATGGCCTTTAAAGGTTCCTTCCAACCCAAACTATTTTATAATTCTATGATTCTATGATTTCAATTTTAAGTAGCTTAATCATTCCAACCCACCATTGGGTCATCATTCTCAGATAACCCACGTTCCAACTAAGGTTTTTTTTTTGAGTTCACCAGTTATGTTGAGGTTGTTACCTTACACTTTAGCAAAAGGGATACTGATGATAATATAACAGATGTCATAGGTTGCCTCAAGTTATTGCTGTTATTATAAGTTCAGGAAGTGTAAGATGGAGACATTTTTTTCTTTTTTTTCTAATACAGCAGCATGAGAACACACCTGCTTTGGTTAATTCCTACCATTTCATTTCAAAGGGATATAGCTTCTTTTTTATGTACAAGACGTACCATCGCAACCACTGCATTGGTACAATAATGAAAATAATAACACCACACATACCCACAAGTATCCATTATACTTATGTATGTATGAGTAATTTTAAAACCAAGTTACAAGGTGCTACTTGTTTATTTACAGTTGTAGTAGCTCCTTTTTTATCTTATCCTGTAGGATTTGAGGAAACACAAGTGAACCTAGAACTGAATCTTAAAATAAGTTCTTTAAGAAAGGATGCTACTGGAGAGTGGAACAGCCTGAGCTCTGTAACAGATATTTTTGTTATATTGGTAAAAGCATCTAACACACAGCTGAAGAGTCAATGACATGAAAAGCTCACAAAATAAGGTCCTAGGGACAGAAAAGAGAGGCCTGCAAAGGAGTGTCTTTGTTCAGCTTGCACAACAGATCACTCTCAGGGATGAGAACACAACGTTTGCCTCTACTCAGCCCACTCTGCAAGCTCGGATGGGATTCAACATCCAGCATAGACACCGAGCCTTAGCTACTCATGGAGACTTCTTCCACAGTCAGTGAAGACACACAGGCACTGGAAGAGGGCAATTTATCCAACCTGCCTTCAACAACTTCCCTTATGGTATAAATCTGTCTTTGCAAAGGCTTCTCTTCCCACAGCTTACATGGGGCTCTTACAAGTCGAGTTTTAGAATGAAAATATTTCAGTGCAAAATTGTTATTGCAAAACGTGTTGTTTATATATCTTTTATTTTTTTGTGAATGGCATAGTAAATCTCCAAATATACAAGAGGAATACTGGAAAACATAGCATCCATATTAGCTAGGAGTTTTGCCTTGTCTTGCAGTCATTAAAGAAAACAGCATGCTGAGAGTTTCAGCACTCAGCTGAAAAAGACATTCAAGGACCAGAGGGTGATTATGCCCAAGATAATGATGTGGAGGACGAGGGCATTAGCTAAATTCACATTCATGCTTTAATAATTACTTAAATTATCCAGTTCACAAGTGACTTGGAGTTAAAAACAGCCAGGTCAGCTGATTAATAGCAGTGCTTTTCATTTTACCAATGTTGTTCTTTGCCAATCCATTTTTATTCAAAGCAGTGTCACCAAAGTGACATTGCTCTTCTATTCTTTATAATAATTTCTAAAATTTTATACAAATGAATAAATAATACAAAGGAAACAAAGTAGCTACAAAGGCATTAACAAGAATTAACAGTTTCTTTCTCTAATAAATTGAAATTTTAAAAAGTGAAAAGGGGGGATTTCTATACATAAAGGGGATAGGCATTGAAAAAATCTATGGGGGTTTTTCTGTGGTGTCTTTTTTTGGTTTTGTTTTGTTTTGTTTTCTTCCCTGAACCTAAATGTTTGCCATTTGCAATGCCCCTGATGCAGTATGTATTTCTACTCATTCAATTCCAACTCTTTTCCCTGTGACACACAAGTTCCTACCAAGCTGCACGGAAAGACAATAGGTTTTCCGGAAGCGTCTAGTTTCCAACTTGTTTCTGAAAGACATGTTGTGTCCATGGACAAAAAAAGAACCTGTGGTCCCACATGCAACCCCCAGTTTCATGTCCTGCAATGCACGTGGGTGGAACTGAATGCCAGAGCATGCAGGACATGCAGTTATACCAGTTCCTCAGGGTCTACCAGTAGAGCTTTAACACTGCATGAAAGAATGCAATTTTCCATTCCAGGTGGAAAGTGGGCTATTGGATCATATTCTGCAAAATAAAAATCAAACGGTATTAACACAAATTAACAAAAAAATACCTTTAATACCTATTTTATAGAAAATTGGAAAAGAAAGAGAAAGGTAGGGACTTCAGCATTGAAAATTTCTAATGACACTGCTTTATTGATTTCTAGAAAAGACCCCAGTACTACAGTGATGGTGTGGTGTGAAAAATAGAATAGAAATAGAACAAGAATAAGAGCTTTTGCTGGCCCTGTGAGCCGGAGTAAATTTTGGTTCTCTGTCTATGAACTAGCCAGCACAATAACAAGAAAATATTTTATACATCAGAAAGGTGGAGAAAATATATTAAATAGGGTATGAAATAGTTTGTATAACTTTTTCCTACTCCTGACTTTCTGATTATAGAGGGTTTTTTAATAGAAAAATTTATTTTGAAACAGCTATTCGAACACTACAAATTGATGTATAAATTGACTTTTGTCAGGAGAGTATAATTACATGGCAGCAAATCTTGTATAATTATATTATTCAATCCAGTTCAGCGCATAGTTTTACAACAGACATAATGTGAGCACAACCAGAATTACATCTTCTATTCTCTGTTCTAAACTAATTATAACTTTTTTTAGCTTTTAATAAGAGCATAATGTGGTAATGCTGTTAGATGACAATTCATACAAGCAAAAGACTAATACAGTAACACAGTAAGAATTATGGGAAAGGGCAAGTCTGTGAATGAATAAAACTTTTTACAAAAAAGTAAAAATAATGTAACAAATGGTACCTGCTTTTGTATTCTTATAACAATGTGCTGGATTTTTCATGAGGAATTATAAGGTTATTATTGCCTCCTGTGAACTCTACTCCTGTGGCAGGTTACAAGGGGGTTTCCTGTTTGGAGCAAAGATCCTTTTTTGTGTTCCTCCTATATAATGGAAATCCAAAGAGAAAACATGCCACTGATCTGTGGGTATGTATAGCAATGGACCAAGTGGAAAGAGTGATGGGAGCAGAATGGGGAATAAAAAAAAAAAGGTGGAGAAAAATAAAACCTTTTCACCCTCTCTGATATGGTCCATGTTTTCCTTCCTCATGAGCAACACCTGCCTCCCCATTTGTGCCCTTGTGCTCCTCTAACTCTTCCCTTTACAGCTTTCTGCCACCATCACCACAGTGTCCACAACTTGTATTTTCTCCATCTGCCCATGGTTACCAGAGAAGAATTGGGTGTGTCACACTCTGAGTCCTCCTCCAGCACAGGGCTTGTTGGACTGGTCCCTAATCAGGAATAGAGACATTTCTACATCTCTAGTAGGGATCTTATCTGGTGGGATATGGAATGTGGCTGAGTGGTGCCACTGGATGTTTCTTGAGCAATTAAGAACACACAAAATGCTATAAACAGTAAAAGTAAAGATTTGTGTAGTACAGTCAGATGCTTAAAGGAAAGCATAAAGACAAGGTATTTTGTGTGTAATCCTTCAAACTTCTTGAAATTCTGAATTGAATAGACTTACAGTTCAACCTTCAAAATATTGTGTCTTTTTTCCTGTTCTTTTTGAGGTACTTAATTTTCTGAGTATTTAATAATAACAATTACCACAGCAAAAGTTATTTTCCTCAAAATTATGGCCAATACTGAAAGTCGTAAAAGTCCAGGACAGCAATGGCTTAACTTTTTCATTATCCTTTCCTACCTCCTCAGTTCTCCTGAGGGGAGAGGTCCCTTATTGTGCAAATCCTCATTACAAATTAACTGCTTGTATTGGATCTGTTTGTTATGGTTTGGTTACTAATAACAGAAGAGAAGGGTGACACAAAAGCGCACACACAAGTAACTAATATTGTATCTCTCTGTGTAAGATGAAACTCTAGTATATCGAAAACAGGGTGTCTAAAGATTCATTTCCCATTCAGCTTTCCCCACAACTCTGCTGTTTTTTACCTCCTGGTAATCCTTTAAGTTGGATATGACTATGATTCACAGTCTTTAATTGGATGAGCAATTAGAAGTTTAGACATTCATCTTTATTTATCTGAACTCTGCAAAACTGGCCTGGGATTTGCCAGAGAACTGGATGGCTTGGGAAATTTCCTGTCATCACTTGGGCATGCATATTACTGACGTATGGTTGTCTCCTGAGGGGTTTCTTTTTTGAGAGTCTGATGCTCAGATTTATTCATATTTGGAAAAGGAATAATTTTAAAGTTAGTCTAAAATTCATGGGAATTAGAAACAAAATTAAAAGGAGAAGAATAGGCCAGCATGAGGTTTTAATTAATCTTTGTCTTACCCTGGGACGTGGAAAATGTCAATTTGTGCTAGTCCCATGAAGGATTAAGACCAGTAATATGTGCAGCCCATTTAGCTTTGAAATAAAGCATAAAAAAAATAAAAATGAGAATTTTTGATTCAATGTGACACTGAAGAGGAAGAGAATTTAACAGCTATTAAACAGAGCTGGCTCAATTACCACCATTGGAGGTGACCCTAACAAAATACAGCTGGTTTTACCAGACACCATTTATATGCCAAGCCGCATTCATAGCAATGTTTCCCTAAATGAAAATTCAAACAAATGACTGGAAATTTTCTGTGGACTGCTGTGCAGTCCAGAACATCCCATTTGTTCCACCAAAATGTCAAAAAATAAGTTTGGGGAAGTCCCCAAATGAATTAACTGAGGAGAGTCTGGCTTTGTATCATCCATGCTTCATACCTTGTACCCCTGAGTACAGATCCAGCTGTAAACAGGATGAGAAGGAAACTGGGAATGCATGTACGAGTTCTACAGCTTATGAGGACCTAGCAGTAATTTAGGTTCAGAGAGTGGGCAGAGAGCAACTTTTGCAACACTATATGTTACGTGAGTCTCATGCCCAGGTCCAGAAAAATATTTATGGTCATCTCAGCCAAATTTTCCCTATTCTCTAGTCATTATAGAAATCTGACCACCTCTAAAGATTAAGTAGATATGTTGAAAGGATTAAGACATCAGGCAGAAACTTTATTACTATTAATAAAAAACTAACTGATATGGGCAAAAGAAATCTGGAATAGGATGTAAGTCATCAGCACGTGTGGATTTGGTCTATCCATGGTCCTTCAGTCTTAAGCCCAGGAATTCTTTTTGAATCCTTTACCAATTCAAAGTATTGTAACCTTGCACTTTTTCAGTAAGTTACTTCCATTCCTCTCTTCAGGAACTTGGGCTCTAAATGTTTCCCTTTCTTTATGAAACAGGTAACAGAGGGAAAAACTCTTTATAAGAATAAGTGCCAACTTTTCCCTCCACCTCTTACCTACTAACTTTCCAAACAAATAATATAGACCTACTCTCATGTACTTCAGACCCTCCCAACCCATAAGTAAAGTGCCAGCAGACTCACTCTGACACCCAAAGACATTAGACTACAAGATAATGCAGGAGAAACATTTTGGAAAGAAATAACAGAAAACTTTAGAGGGTATTTGGTAGTATCATGAAATTTCCTGCTTTGGAAGAATGAAATTTGAGAAGTTCCTTCATCCCTCCCTTCCTTCTTTTTGAACAAAATGACAGTGACAAAAGCTGTACAGGATTCAATAGAATTGTTCTCATAAACAAGGTTTTGCTATTAGTTTCTTCAGACATGTTATCATCCTTTTTTTTTTTCTTAATTTTTTCCTAGATTACGAAAATGAAATCCACTCTTTATGTATTATTCAAATAGTGAGAAGGTCTTGGGCAGCTTTTGTATACATTTTGCCTTTAACATCTCCAGCAATGAGAACACTTTTTTTTTCCAAATACCATTCATACATGAATTATGTAACTAGAAATGCCAAATAGCAAAGAGGGGAAACACAAAGAATCAAACTGTGTTACACAGTATAAAAGAATTATTAGAAATATGAAAGATATCAGAAGAAATTTGATTGGGGAGAATAAGAAGAATTAATATCTTGGAAATTTAGTAAGAGGTAGAGAAATTGAGTGATAGAATGGGAAGATCGCTAGGTATGAATAACAAAAACTGTTTAGAAGGGTATGCAGAAGGCAGCAGATCATCTCACACTTATCTGATAGGCCTGTGCTGGGGAAACAGGAGTAATTGGAGCTAATTGGAGTAAGAACTGTATCCTTACTGATTTTTTGCAGAATTTGAAAGAACTGAATTGATTACAGACTGAATTGATTGACAGAACTCTGATTGACTTTTGACTGAATTCTCATTGACAGAACTGCTGGTCAAGATTATGGAGGAAAAATGCATTGGAACAATGAACCAGCAAGGTACCAAGTCACTCAGGAAGTTCCTCAGCAGCAAACTGGAGGCTGGAAGAGCACTCAGAGAAAGTATCATATAGAATGGCCATTCTGTATACAAGGTACCAAGTTACATGCCTCTTTGGTCCAACTCACCTGCACCCGTATGTTATTATTTATTTTGGCACTGAAATAAATGCTGTAATGCCTTACTGAAGTCAAGGTAAACCATATCCACTGCTTTCCGTTCATCAGTGTCTCCCATAATATACTCATAGTGAAGCTAAGGAAGTATGGGTTGGATGAGTGGACTTCAAGATGGATCGAGAACTGGTTAAGCAACAGAGCTCAAAGGGTTTTGGTCAGTGGTGCAGAGTCCAGTTGGAGGCCTGTAGCTAGTGGTGTTCCTCAGGGATCAGTATGGGTCCGGTCTTGTTCAACATCTTCATCGATGGCCTAGATGAAGGGTTGGAATGTACCCTCAGCAAGTTTGCTGATGACACAAAACTGGGAGGAGCGGCTGATACACCAGGAGGCTGTGCTGCCATTCAACGGGATCTGGACAGACCGGAGAGTTGAGTGGAGGGGAACCTCATGAAATTTAACAAGGACAAGTGTAGAGTTCTGCACCTGGGGAGGAACAACCCCATGCACCAGTACAGGTCAGGGGTTGACCTGCTGGAAAACAGCTCCATGGAGAAGGACCTTGGAGTCCTGGTAGACAATAAGTTTTCCATGGGACAGCAATGTGCCAAAAGGGCCAATGGTCTCCTGGGGTGCATTAAGAAGAGTGTGACCAGCAGGTCGAGAGAGGTTACCCTCCCCGTCTACTCTGCACTGGTGAGGCCTCATCTAGAGCATTGTGTCCAGTTCTGGGCTCCCCAGCTCAAGAGAGACAGGGAACTTTTGGAGAGAGTCCAGCGGAGGGCTACGAGCATGATTAAGGGACTGGAACACCTCTTGTATGAGGAAAGGCTGAGAGACTTGGGGCTGTTTATTCTGGAGAAGAGAAGGCTGAGAGGAGACCTTATCAATGTCTATAAATATCTGCAGGGTGGATGTCAGGAGGATGGAGCCAGTTTCTTTTCAGTAGTGCCCAGTGACAGGACAAGGGGCAATGGGCACAAACTGCAGCACAGGAAGTTCCACCTCAACATGAGGAAAAACTTCTTTACTGTGAGGGTGATGCCCAGAGAGGTTGTGGAGTCTCCTTCTCCGGAGACCTTCCAAACCCGACTGGACGTGTTCCTGTGCAACCTGCCCTGGGTAATCCTGCCTTGGCAGGGGGGTTGGACCAGATGATCCAGAGGTCCCCTCCAACCCCTACCATTCTGTGATTCTGTGATTAGGGCAGAAATTTCCATCTCACTTCTGCTTGTGACTCCACTTTCTGTAAAACAAAAATCATCCAAATTTATTTCAAGCTTTGGAGCCATTTAGATCATGGTTCAAACTTCAATAAACTGTCCTCTAATGTGTTATCTTGCCAATGTGACACCCGTCTACAAGAAAGGCCGGAAGGAGGATCCTGGGAACTACAGGCCTGTCAACCTGACCTCAGTACCAGGGAAGATTATGGAGCGGTTGGTTTTGAGAGTGCTCACAGGGCATCTGCAGAACAGCCAAAGGATCAGGCCCAGCCAGCATGGGTTCATGAAAGGCAGGTCCTGCTTGACCAACCTGATCTCCTTCTATGACCAGGTGACCCGCCTAGTGGATGAGGGAAAGGCTGTGGACGTTGTCTACCTGGACTTTAGTAAAGCCTTTGACAGCGTCTCCCACAGCATTCTCCTGGAGAAACTGGCGGCTCGTGGCTTAGACGGGTTTACTCTTTGCTGGGTGAGGAACTGGCTGGATGGCCGAGCCCAGAGAGTTGTGGTGAACGGCGTTAAATCCAGCTGGCGGCCGGTCACAAGCGGTGTTCCCCAGGGCTCGGTTCTGGGACCAGTCTTGTTCAATATCTTTATAGATGATCTGGATGAGGGAATTGAGTGCTCCCTCAGTAAGTTTGCAGATGACACCAAGCTGAGTGGGAGTGTTGATCTGCTGGAGGGTAGGAGGGGTCTGCAGAGGGATCTGGACAGGCTGGATCGATGGGCAGAGGCCAACTGTATGAGGTTTAATAAGGCCAAGTGCAGGGTCCTGCACTTTGGCCACAACAACCCCATGCAACGCTACAGGCTTGGGGAGGAGTGGCTGGAGAGCAGCCCAGCGGAAAGGGACCTGGTGGTGCTGGTTGACAGCCGGCTGAATATGAGCCGGCAGTGTGCCCAGGTGGCCAAGAAGGCCAACAGCGTCCTGGCCTGTATCAGCAATAGTGTGGCCAGCAGGAGTAGGGAAGTGATCGTGCCCCTGTACTCGGCACTGGTGAGGCCGCACCTTGAATCCTGTGTTCAGTTTTGGGCCCCTCACTACAAGAAGGATGTTGAGGTGCTGGAGCGTGTCCAGAGAAGGGCAACGAAGCTGGTGAGGGGTCTGGAGCACATGTCTTATGAGGAGCAGCTGAGGGAACTGGGGTTGTTCAGTCTGGAGAAGAGGAGGCTGAGGGGAGACCTTATCGCTCTCTACAACTACCTGAAAGGGGGTTGTGGCGACGAGGGTGTTGGTCTCTTCTCCCAAGTAACTAGTGATAGGACAAGAGGAAATGGCCTCAAGTTGTGCCAGGGAAGGTTTAGATTGGATATTAGGAAAAATTTCTTCACTGAGAGGGTGGTCAGGCATTGGAACAGGCTGCCCAGGGAGGTGGTGGAGTCGCCATCCCTGGAAGTGTTCAAAAAACGTGTGGATGTGGCGCTTCAGGACATGGTTTAGGGGACATGGTGGTTCTGGATTAATGGTTGGACTTGATGATCTTAAAGGTCCTTTCCAACCTAGTGATTCTGTGATTCTGTGATTCTGTGATCATAAGCAGTTTGATCCCATACTACAATTTGACTCCACACAAAAGCCACTCCACAAACCTAGGACTGCATCTTTAACTGCATTTTTCAGATTGTACTGGAAAGCTTAACTGAAGATAAAAGCTTAACTGAATATTTTTAAATACTTGTCCTTGTTCTGCTGTTGTCTAAGGAGCCAGCCAGCTATATCTTCCCACTCTTGCAGCCATTTGCTTTTAAAAAAAGTAGTTTTGTGCTTTCATTATAGAAATAAATATATATGCATTTATTTATTTATTTATTTATTTAGAAACACAATGTCAAGTATTATGACAGATCTCTGCACTTGAAACATGTTTCAGTTCTATGCGATGCAAGGACAATTTCACTTGTTATGAATAAGGCTGGAATTAATATATGTCAAACATCTAACGGACATTAAGTGATATTTTTAGTGTTTGCTGAATATTGATTGCATGTAATGCTTTAGATAAAGCAAATAGAAATAAAGCAGCCTTTTGGTTAAGCTGCCCAAACTGAAGCAGTCTACCTTCCTACAGGTTTATGTTGAAGTCTACATGTAGACTCTCTCTATTTCCAAGCTTTGAAAACTGCCAAGGACATACACCTTTATTGCTCATCAATATGACATCAGTCTTAGGGCCATATTCTTCACCCAGAATCAAGTTTTGCCATCTGAGCAGACTTGCAGATGTAGGCATATCCCAAATATAACAGAAAACCTGCATGAAATGCCTTTGTACATGCATTTTGCTTTCTATTTTCTTGAGAAAATAGTCTTTAATGAGTATTGGATGATATAAAAAGACAATTTTTGTATTCAAAAACACAGGTCAGAAATGTAGTTCTAAAGATGACAATTGCATACAATAGGAGTAGAAAAAAAGTTTTGCTGCATAAGTTATTCTTGTTATTTATCTGTATTATCATATGAGAAGAGGCTGAAAGAGCTAGGACTTTTCAGTCTGGACAAGAGAAGGCTCAGGTGGATCTTACCCCTTTGTCTAAATACCTGATGAGAAGGAATGAAGGAGAATGAGCCAGACTCTTCCCACTAGTGCCCGCTGACAGGACAAGAGGCAAGGGGCACAAATTAAAACACATTAAATTCCATCTGAACACAAAAAACCCTCTTTTGAACTGTGAGCATGCTCAGACACTGTAAGAGGTTGTGCAGAGAGGCTGTGCAGTCTCTGTCCTTGGAGATTTTCAAAACCTGACTTGAAGTGGTCCTAGACAACTTGTTCTAGCTCATCTGCTAGAACACAAGAGATCCCTTCCAAACTGTTGTGGTTTAAATCCAGTCGGCAACTAAGCACCATACAGCCACTTGCTACCTACCCCTCAGTGGAATGGAGAAGAAAATCAGGAGAGTAAAAGCATGAAAATCTGCGGCTGGAAATAAAGATAGTTTAATAGATAAAGCGAAAGCTATGTGCACAAAGAAAGCAAAATAAGGAATTCATTCACTATTTCTTACTGGCAGACAGGTGTTTAACCATTTCCTGGAAATCAGGGCTTCATCACATGTAACGGTTACTTGGGGAGACAAATGCCATAACTCTAAATGTCCCTCCCCTCAACTTTTATTGCTGAGCACAATGTCATTTAGTATGGGATATCCCTTTGGTCAGTTGGGGTCAGCGGTCCCAGTTGCATCTCCACCCAACCTGTTGCACACCTCCAATTTATTCACTGGGCTGGGCAAAGTGAGAAACAGAGAAGGTCCTGATGCTATGCAAACACTGTTCAGCAAAAACTAGAACATTACTGTATTTTCAGTATTGTTTTGGTCACAAATCCAAAATAGAGCACCATATGAGCTGCTATGAAGAATGTTGACTCTATCCCAGCCAAAGTCAGTACACAACCTCAATGCTTCTGTAGTTCTATGATTACCATAGTGTATAACCCTGCCTCTCTACTTATAGCAAGGCTTGCTTTGTAGCATGCATTATAAAAGTATTTAATAAGGTCTTTACTGGAAGATTTCTTACTCCATAGATTCACACCAGCAAGAGGCTGCTGTCAGTTAAGCTATGCGGTTAAACACATGGCTAAGAACAAACTTTAGGTCAATTTTTCAAAGCATAATCACATTTTAAAAATCAAGAGAAATTTCTAGGGTAACAATGAAAAATGTGAATGAGAGTAAATACATTCATCACTTTTTAATTTCTGTGACTGCAGAGCTCAGTTTTCATGTAGATATGTCTAAATTTGCACACATATTCAACCTCCTGTAAGAGGAGATTTCACTGCAGAAAATTCATTGCAGAAGAGTCAGAAATGGGAAAGGATAACCCAGTTACATATATTTTTCTCCATACTTCCTGTAATGATTAATATTCCCTCACTAAAGGAGAGATACTTGCCAAGACCCACCACATTGAACAATGTGTGGGCTCTTTTTATAACAACTGAAGAGGGGGAACAGGTCAGTCATTAGAGTGAATAAGACCCTCATTGATATTAATTGAATCCCATTGATTTGTATAGAAGAGAACTAGTTTGAATTGACTTTTATTGATTTGTACTTAATTGGACCCAATTAAAACACAGTGATTTGCATTTAACAAACTAAATTGCACTGACTAATTGGACTGAACTGAAATTCATTGAAGTGTTCAGTGAAATGAGCAAAAAGCTAGCTATTGCTTTTAATAAGACTCCTATGCTGCTGAAGAGCACCTCATGAAATGTGAGTCAATCCAGAAAAATATAATTATTAAAGACCATCTCTGAAAAAGAGAGGTTGTTTGCACATGACTTGTGATTATCTCCAGCTGTTGGTTTATTTCTTTTTTTTTTTTTATCCTGCCTAAGGATCTTGCCTTAGTGCCAAAAAGCAGAAATTTGATTTTATGACTTTGAAGAGTGTTGTAACAGAGCCAGAGGACAGTAGGAGACACAGCCTTTCAATAAATCCATCTCGCAGATGTAACCAACTTCACAGATGTCATTAAGAATGGGTCTAACCAAAGAAGGGTGTTATTAAAACATCTAGACAGGACCTGTAGACCCATATCTTGCTTTCTCCATTCTGCAGGTAGTTCACTGTACTCATACAAATAGTACCATCAGGGCCTTGCAGCACAGAGCAGGGTCGCTTAACGGAGCCTTGGTACCTCTGTCCAGGTGACAGGTTATCAGATGCAGCTGGAGCATGATGAATCCTTTAAGCACTATCATGGGGTTGTTAAATTCATTGAATACATCTTTAATTAGGATCACCAACGCACAGTGAGGGTAGCACCCACCACCAGAAATCAGTGATTTCTTTTCTTATCGACACTTTAGAATATATAATGTTGTCAGTCAAGGCTATGCAGGCTGTGGCTGCAGGGCTGGATTCAGCCTGAAATACGGTCCTCTTCAGCTTTCTAATGATTCTGAACCCACTCTATTTTGCTCAGTATACAAATGCAGGAGCCACTGCTGTACTAGACATCACCATGGCTGATTCGGGAAGGTGCCTCAGAACAGATAGTTATTCCAACTGAGAAAACCCTGTGGGCCTGTGTTTTAGTCTGGAAATCACAAGCTACAGTAGCGGTGGTAGTCTTCACTATACTCCCCAGTCTAGCAGAGGAATAGACAACAGCTAAAAGACCATCATTCTCTAACATTTGGAAAGAGAAACATGGAATATTAGAAGGGAAGTGACTACATAGGCCAGTAAGTCCAGTGCTTTGCTGTCGCAGGCATGCTGGCCCATCACGTAATCCCTTTCACAGATCTAATAGTTTCAGCATAAAAGTCTAGCATTTTTATGCACATTACTCTTACCAGAATATGCTTTTAAGTCTCATTTTTTCCATGGGAAGCAACTTCTAGTTTTCAATATCTGTCTATTCATAGCTACTTTACAGTAGCTATGTAAAAACATTGTCCTTCAACAGCACTTGTCTCTCACTATTGTTTACTCCCCTGGCATATTTGTAGATCACAATTATACTTCTTGACAGTCTTTGTTTTATTATGCTAAATAAGCCAAGCTCTTTCAGTACACTCTCATGAGGTTTGTTTTTTCATTCCCTCTGTACAACCCCTTGTCTCAATGCCTATTCTAGCCTGATTTGATTTTTTTTTACTTACACATGAATGATCAGAACGGTGTTATAGAGATATATAAACTGGAGAAGGAGAGAAGGAGAGAAGGAGAGAAGGAGAGAAGGAGAGAAGGAGAGAGAGAAACGGGGCGGGGGGGAGAGAGAGAGAGGAAGGGAGGGAGGGAGGGAGGGAGGGAGGAATTCGGGATTCTGCAAGATGATCATGTCACGATAATTTGACTTGCCCAAACAGAATAGTCAGTTGCTGTCTGATGGTGATAGAAATTTCTGTTGCAAGGGTCCTTGCCTCAGTATCTTCACCTGGATCAAGAAAGATGTCCCAAACCACTGCTTTGCTTAGTTTATACAATCCAGATAGCCGGATTCTGACATGAGCATCCCAGTACTTATGCAACGCTTGGCTGTTGATTCACCTTAAATACATACAAAACATATCATGAATGTCTCAACTGCATACAAAAGATTGTCTTACACATCCATTTCTGAAAGAAAACATTTATATTGTCTAGTTACAACTGTATTATCTATGCACAACACTCCTGCATCAGGAATGACGTACCCAAGTCTTTGGGAGAGTTCACCTAGACATAGAAATTTGACCTGATGCAGCAGGTGTAGTATAAATTGCACTCATGTGGAATTTACAGAACTGTTTGAAAATCCCATCTGAACAGCCTCTGCAACAACCTGTCCAATATCTAATTGTGAAGGCTGGGTCAGTCACCTAGTTTTGACTTTTCATATTGTCTCAAGGCAGTCCATTACCCCATCTATGCAGAAGCCTGTCCAGGAACCTCTGCGACCATGCCATTAAAACTGTGAGTGCACCGGGTGTGCACACTGGCACAGCTCTGATACACAGTTACTCCACTGTTACAACTAAAGAACTAACTTGATTTTCATAATTACAGCTCACGTATAACTTAAGTCCCATAATTTCTGCCACAACTGCACAGAATATTCCAACAGAGGTTTTACTGGAAAGTGGCATAAAGACTTTGGTATTTTTACAGAAATTTCATCCTCTGATAAAAGGAAGGACCATTTATTTTTTTCCACAATGACCTCACATCACCCTGTCCTTATTCATCCTTTCATGAGCTAAAATGGCAGCATTTTTCTCAATAATAGACAGTTAATGAATTTTAAAGAAGGAAAGTTGCTATTAGAATCCATGTTCAAGAAACACTTTTGTTAGGAAATATAAATTTGCAATAGATATATTGGTCTCTTGTATTCATACTTTTATTGAAAAAATTACTGAATTTTCATATTAGATCATGTTGGGGTTTTTTTTTAAATGAAATGTGTAGCCCCTTGTTCCAAGTGTCTTCTTATTTGAAAAATAGAGGGTAATTATTTATAGAGTCTATGACATTGGATCAAAGCAACGATTGTCTCTGCTGAACTTTGTAAGACTGTCAACCTTTGAGATTAATTCAGGAATGGAAAAAAAATTACCATCTCAAAAAAAGAGGGCAATCATCCTCTTGATTTAGATTTTTATTTTAGATTTTGATTGTGATTTTTGATTTTTTTTGATCTTAGATCTTTTTGATCTAAGGATCATAATGGTGTATTAAGGCCATAATACCAAAGAGAAAAGAAGGGACTTAAAAATATTTTTCTGTTTTCAAAAGTAGATGTGCTTATGTCACACAGGAAAGATGACAGCAGTGAGTGGACTAGCTATTCTTAACTTTAGTATTCATCACTGTTGGTATTTAGTCAACTGCTAAGTGGGTTTTTTGCAGTTCTTGAGTATCTTATTAACTCTATATTTCATCTATCTCTGAATAACTTTCTAAAGATATTCGTGCTTTCACTTTAGCCCAATGTACCTTACCCCATAAAGCAGACTTAAGTAACTAATATATAAAAGATTCATAATAGTAATTTCTTTAGAATGTGTTAATAATGCATGTTCTGATCCAGAGGTCTATTAGTTAAAAGCTACATAGATGAGTTCAGAAAAGGGCTATCACAAACTTTCAGACCTCGTGGACAGTGTTCTGGAATTGATTAGCCACTTATTAAGTCTTCACAAACTATTTATGAGTGTATCTTTAATATAACACAAACATATTTCTAACACTTTTTTTTTCTAGATTTGCTTTAATGACTATTACTTTGTCATCAATGAATCATTTCAAGTATCATCTATTTCTGTTGTAATATGGCAGTGATTTTTTATGCAGCTTTTAGGATCTTCTTGTGCATCACTGCCATTTACCTTCACTATCCGAAACTATGTGGTTACCAGTGTCCTTTATTACACTGGTGTAATTGCACACAGATTTGTTCATCACTAGAAAAGTGCTTTTCTGGAGTCAATTTTGCATTTAAATTAACCACTGTGTATTTCATTCTAACTTCTTAATTTCATGGCTAGCTTTTGACTATGATTTAAGATTACAGATTATTATTATCGTTGTTGTTATTATTATTATTACTACTTATTTGACATGCAGTTTCTTGTGGTTCACCGAATTTATTTGATTTGCTTGGAAGAGAGTGTGAGTGAAAGGAGAAATCTTTACATTAAGCCAGTTTTAGTTCAGAAATGTAACAGAAGAGTCATTCATCCAGTTATACCTGTATACAGGATTTATGTTTAATTTTCTGGAATGCTGATCCTCTGTATTGAAAGAAAGCAATTGCAGGCACCTGATCACACACATTAAAGACTGCTGTGCCTTAGAATGAGAGATGAGAGCTTGTGATTTCAAACATATAAAAGCATTCAATGTGGGCACACTTGAGAAAACCACAGACGTTTTGCCAGCAGAATATTATTTGTGCTGTTTAGGCTAGTATAAAAGAGCACCATTACAAAAGAAAATAAAACTAGAAGAACCAAATTCATCTCCTGAACCTTTGCTGCCTGGCTATTTGATGATTCAGGAGCACAGTCTTTGCCCACACAAAAGAGATCTTGGAGAAGAGAGCTGCACTTTGCCTTCTGGAAGGTGATATCTTGTTGCTTGCCTTCCAGCAAAACCAAGCAATGCAGGGAAAAGTGGTTCTGCAAAATCATCTTTGTGCTTAGCAAGCACCACCGAAAACCATCAGGACTTTTTTTGCCAGTGGTTGTCCTTTTCAGCCCATTACCAAAGCCCACTGCCGTGAGCCATTGTGGGCAGAAGGAATACTCCAAATTACCTGTGGGCACTTCACTGCAGCCAGAGTGTTGTGAAAGTGGCTTTTTTCTGTCTCAGTCACAACAAGAACTTCATAAGATCGTGGTATGCTTCGTTAGCTAAACCAAAACTCTACTCAACAACAAGCACCCATCATCCCTTTAGAAAAAGTTATCATCAGACAACTCAACAGGAAGAGTCCGTCGAACGATAATCCAAAACCCTTTGAAGCCAATACTGCTCTAGATTTTGATGGGTTTCTATTCAGGCCTAACAATAATCTCTAAGCACAGATTCCTTCAGCTAAAATCATTGCTGCCTGCTTACCATTTGTTTTGCACACTTATGACTTCTGGAAATCTAGCAAAAATATAATGTTTTTGCTGTATCCCACAGCCCTTCTTTTCTTCCATCCATTTTCTGGACCCTTGCTACCTTTCCGGAACATGAATTTCATCTCTTTCTAAATAAATATATGAATATTCTGACACATTTGTTGCCATGATTATACAAGTGTTAAAAACACAGACTAAAAATCTTACATAACCACAGTTCTCTATTCTTCCTTTCCTTCTCTCTCTTGCCCACTTTCTCATCTTGCTCATCTGCCATGTTTCAGCATACATTTCTCTCTTTTCTTTCTATTGTACTCTGAATTCTTTGTTTCCTGGAAGATTCTCCCAACGAGCAGCTTTCACCTCACCTCTCTTGTTGTCTTTTCATAGTTTCAGTTTTCTCCAAATTTTTAGGATCTTATATCCTCCTAAGACAACCCTTACATGCCCTGTGCCCTTTACTCCTCTCAGTCCTTCTCCAAACGGTATTGGAGTGGAAAATAGGAGAAATCTGAAGATCTTGTTTCTGCCTCTTCTTTGCTCCCCTGAGGTGCAGGAAACGGAAAGAAAGGGGATAAAAGAGAGGTCTGCACAAAAGACAAGACAGCTCACCTTAGAAGGAGCAGCCTGGAAGGCCAGCCGTCCTGTTTTGAGCTTTCAGATGGGGAGAAAAGAACAGAAGAATGAAGGTAGGCAACAGCTTTTCCTGCCTCCTTATGCAGAAGCGAACAGACACCGGCTGTCATCATGGATCATCAGCCCTGCTTTAGCTCTTTGAATGCCACTACAATCTAAATAAATAAAAGTTGTTATATGTCCTAACTTACACTGATCAAGAGGAACGATCTTTCATAGCACGTACATGCTAGTCCCTGGAGCACTTAACACATTTAATTTCAGACTATGCTATACTCAGGCACAATTATCTTTTATGTGAAAGAAAAATTCACAAGCTATGTCTATATTATCAATTATTAAACTCAGACAATTAGAAACACATTTAGCAGATCCTGCATGCATCCATTTCAAACTCCCTGTATACCTGCTTCTACCCGGGGAGAAAAAAAGATCTGAATTGGAACCTCCATTAAAAGAACAACATGCCTTTAGCATTTTCTTAACCTTTAATTGCAATGTCATCCACTATAACCCCTCAATATAAATTCTGAAAGCATATTTCCTTCCCTTTCTTATTACATTTCAGGACACTTGGGACAGGAACGTTTTCTGTATGTCTTTTCAAAATAAAAGCATAATAACTCAAAATTGAACAATGGAAAATTTAGGCTAGATAAAAAAGTTAAAAGATGGAATTTAGCTTATATGTTGCCTTCTTGGGTGGGAGGGGTCTTCCTTACTTTGGTTAATAGATGGGAAAAAAAAATAAAAAGAAAGTATTTCTCAGTACAAAACCTGTTGGCCCATGGAAAGGTCAATGGTTTCTCAAAGGAAGGGACAGAATCCTGGGACACCTAAAATTAGTAAAGAAAAAAAATTTGAGAAAATGTATTTCACAGAGGAGCTTTTCAGGTTAGACAGCCTACTGTGATTCTAAGAATAGTTACTTCTTCCTGTGTTTGAATGGTGATGAATCAGAGAAGGCCAAAAATGAGTGAAGCCAAAGAAGATGACGTAATTACCAGTTGAGGAAATTCTGCACGGCCTTATCTCTAAATCAGTTAGGACAACAGGCTAACAACTGCTTCCTACATGTCTCTTTTCTTGAAAGGTTTTCTTTTCCTAAGATCATGCCTGCAATCAAAGGAAACCTAAAATAACCATGGTTTTGGAATAATAAGAGTTATTAATTAAAATTAGCTGAATATAACAGGTAAAAAAGTTCTAACTACCATGATAAATACAAGAAGATGCTGATGCTGAGAGGAGATTGTGATCCTTGTTTCTTCTAGAGAACTTTCCAGATTCTTTGAAGGGAAGTTCCAGCAAGGTGCAAGTAATACCCCAACTTTCAGCCCTTCTGTTAATTTTGTACTTTGCTCCAAATGCTTATGTTCCTTTAAAGGGTTAATAGATAATACTTACTTCAGAATGTAATACTTTGTTTCTGCATCACTGAAAGCATGCTAACACGATTTCCTACAAGGACACTGCTATAGGGTCCAATTACCCCTGATGGACCTGCTGAAGTGGCCACCTCTTATGCAACTAGAGCAGCTAAAGAATACCAGCCATGAAAGGTAAAGGCTCAACATGGGATGCACATCACAGTACACCCACTGAGACCTTGAGAAAAGGTGGAAGGGCAACGAGTTAGTAAATGAGTCTATGTGCATGTGTTATTTTTTTTAATACATATTATAAATATATAATGTATGATTGCAAAAGAAGAAAAGGATTCAGAAAATACAGCAGCTAGTTTCTAGTGCCCCCTTCTGCTATTGCTGATGTTCCTATTTTCTAAAGCATAATTAAGTCCATTGTGCACCTGAATTTGTTTTCATGGCAGATCTGAATATAATTTGGCTGGATTGTAATACAGCACATTAAGTCTCTTTGAAGATGAACGAGACTTAAATTGCTGAAACCTACACCTCAGTTTTTCATTTGCTTTTTTGTTGTGTGTTTGCTTGTTTTGTTTGTTCAATCCCAGTTTTGCTTTTCAGATGATATGAACATGCAGAATGCTACCAAATCTTAATGATGAGTGGCTTGTGCTTAACTAGATGCTTTATGATGTTTAAAGCAATACCTTTACTTTTGCAGCTCTGAAAAAAAAAATCACCTTTAACATAGAGATGGATTCAAGTACTTTGGGAAGGAGCAAATGTTTACCACACAGGTTCATAATTCAGACAATCTTTTTGGAAAGTATTGGCCAAAAGCCAAACAACACATACCCCTGAGCTAAGTCAAATATTTCAATTTCCCTGTTCACTGCTACAGGTATGTACAAAGAATACTCAGTGGGCATAGGCTCTAGAAAATTTAGATAACTGAACCCTTATAATCATATAACCATAGAATCATTAAGGTTGGAAAAGACCTTTAAGATCATCAAGTCCAACCATCAACCCAACACCACCATGCCCACTAAACCATGTCCTGAAGTGCCACATCCACAAGTTTTTTAAACACCTCCAGAGATGGTGACTCCATCACCTCCCTGGGCAACCTGTTCCAATGCTTGACCACTCTCTCTGTAAAGACATTTTTCCTAATATCTAATCTAAACCTCCCCTGGCACAACTGGAGGCCATTTCTTCTTGTCCTAGTTACTCACTAGTTACTCGTGAGAAGAGGCCAACACCCATCTCACCACAACCCCCTTTAGTAGTAGTTGTAGAGAGCAATAAGGTCTCCCCTCAGCCTCCTCTTCTCATAGAAGGAGATCAGGTTGGTCAAGCAGGACCTGCCTTTCATGAAGCCATGCTGGCTGGGCCTGATCCCTTGGTTGTCCTGCACATGCCCTGTGAGCGCCCTTTAAGATGAACCGCTCCATAATCTTCCCTGGTACTGAGGTCAGGCTGACAGGCCTGTAGTTCCTTCTGGCCCTTCTTGTAGATGGGTGTCACATCGCAAGCCTCCAGTCATCTGGGACCTCTGCTGTTAGCCAGGACTGCTGATAAATGATGGAGAGTGGCTTGGCAAGCTCCTCCGCCAGCTCAATCATATACAATAATAACTATAATCATATAAAGTGCATACTACTGACATCAACATTTCTCTGTTTACAGATAACCTTCAGCTGCTCCACCATAAAAGGCATGTAAAAATTCTTGCCAACTGCTTGGTTGTAAAACATTTGCACATTACAACTACAGGATTATGTAAGAAAACTTGTCTTCTTTTCAAGGAAACGCAGAACCTGATTCCACCTTTAATAAAGATGCAGTTTTCCTTTGTTGCTTTTACTGTAGAGCTAGGAAGGAGTTCAGCTCCAGTTAAAAACCCTTCATTGTAGATGTCTACGTGTAGGTGCCTCAACAGTACATAGAAATTAACTCTGCCCTGTATTACAAAGCAAGGCTTGATCGAAGTTTGTAAGGATACGATATCACTCCCGGTTGGAAATCTCCTGGCAGACCCATTCATATCTGACTGTTAAGTGGATGCCTTGGATGCACTGTGATATCTCAAGCGGGAGTAAATGACTATGTTGGCAGGGGGGGTGGGGTGGAGGAAAAATAAAATCAAGTCCATCCTGATTAATCAACATACTAGATCTTTGTACACTGTAATGGGAGTTTAAACATGTCACTCATATGTATATCCCTATGTATAGAATCCTACGTGGAAGCACCCTGATCTTGAGCTATATCTCATACTGACTGTGCTGAATGGGTAATGCCTGTAGGAGAGAGCCTCAGAATGAACTATCATACAAAGATCACCAATTACAATACAATAATTAAAAACCAAAAAAAACCCCAAACAACAAAAAATCCATTATACATATCATCAGGAAAATTCAGTATGTTACTTACAGGGAGTTTAAGGAAAAAATAAATTATCAAATACTGTCAGTATTACATTGTTAGTATAGATACAGGCCATGATTCAGGTATCTGAGGTTTGACTAACGCTGGTAAGAGGACTGTACTCTTTGCACAGTCCAGGAGTGTTGAGTGAAACCACTAAGAGGGCTGGCACACTCTGCTGCAGTTGTACATAACTCACAGTAACTGCGTTACTACTTTCACTGAGTTGCAGCCAACTCCTGAAGTGATGCACTCTGAAAGCAGCTCTTTGGTCAATCAGCAGGACTCTCAAGAACCAGTTCATGCATTAAAAGAGACAGTTCTAATCCTTTACAAAAAACCTTCTGGAAACTTTTTTTTCTGAGCTGGAAGGACATGGGTCTGATGATCCAACAGAGTAACTGCATCTTTAATTTAGAACGTCCATTTATCTGGACAAGAGTGTTTTATTCATGGAGGACTTGAATAAAAAAAAGCCTTCATCACTGAAGCCCATTCATACTTCATTAACTCATCAGAACCATTTGAGAATATACAGTTAGGTAAATGCTCAGCTCCAGACAAAAGTCTGGGGTTTGTAAATAAATGCTCAGACTTTTAGTAAAGGTAGAAGGAACAACAAAAGTCTTTTTTTCACTTGAGATTTCTCTCTTTAGTCTGATCTCCTGCAGTGCAGGAAATCTGGATATAAATAATCTTGGTCATGATAGATTATGATGCATAGTACCCCCAGGCTGTGCCTTTCTTGCCAATTCATGCTAAGTATACTGCAGCAGAATTAATTAACTGGTTTGTTTGCTTTTGCATTTTTTTGCCTTTTTTTTTTTCCCCTGAGAGAAGGCATTTTTACAAATTATTGCTGACCAGTCATGTCTGGAGACCCTCTACTTCCAATGTCTGAGGCACTTGGAGGAGTAATTTATACCCAGGGAATTGGAAACAAACGGAAAGTACAGTGTTAAATCTGCTGACACAGAGGAACTGCTTCCATATTTTTATTGAGTTATCAGGAAGTCCTTTAAATTTTCAACAGGATGTACTTTCTGATTGAGCAGGTTAGCAAAAGAAAGACAGACTCTAATGAATCAATCTCAGTGTTTCTTCCTCGCATGGCAACGGGTATAGATTTCTCTGTTGTGTTCACTTAGCTGCCTGAGCTGATTGCATTTTGGGTTGATGAACTGGATCTTTCAAAACATTTAAATTGGAGGGGTAATGAGGGAGTTAGAGCTACGATTTTCATGCAACTCATAGCATGGTGAGAGTGTAGGTAGATGAAATAAAGGCTACAGCAAATTTGCTGGCAAAATTCTTATTCTTTTCTTTGTTTCTGGGATTTTAGTTGATACTCTCCGAGACTGGCAGTACCCAGGGCCAAATTTATCCTCGGGAGGTCTCTCTGATTAAAGCTAGAGCTTATTCCACATTAATGGGGGTGGAAGGTTCTTTCCTGTTACCATCAATAGTGCTTGTATATTTGCAACCAGGAATGACTTGAAACTGAGACTCCCAGATATGAAATCAGTGGCTTAAGTAATTACTTTGATAAAGAGAAAAACAATTTTCATATGCTCTTTGGCCAAAGCTTCTGATCTACCAGTACAATCAATTCCCTTCCATTTTCCAGGGGGCTTTCTAGGACAAATATAAGGATGAAAAGGGCACATTAAATGTTGCAGTCTCCTGTAACTTCTGCAAATAGATCTACTCTTTGGTGTAAGTTACAGGAACCTGGGAACCATTCAGACTCTACCAAGATCATTTTTGATCCACCTAGCAGTCCTTAGGTTTCAGAGTAATGAGGAGAGTAACTGTTTTTTGTTCTCTCTTCTAGTGCATCATTTTAAAACCATGCTATTCACAGCCTTTATTATGAATAGCAGAATAAGACAGCTAATTCCTAGCTGAACACAGGGTTGCTGTATGGTTCAGGGCCATTTGCAACTATGTACTAGAAGTTTGATAGGAAATCCCCACAAAAATCTTCATTCCACATGTAGCAAGAATAGCTTCCTCATACCATTAGGGCAAAAGACCGGAAGACTATAAAAATTAAACTATACTGTTGAAATAGGGGAAAAACAAAATTCCAGGACACTATCAGTTGTTTCAAGTCCTTTAAAATTTTGAAGGAAAAATTCTTCCTTATTGTAAACATACGTAAATCACAAGTGTATGGGAAAGACAAACGAGTTACATGCCCAAGAACTTACAGTATGACTAGGAGCCACAGTTTATCCAGCCCAAATTTATCGCTATCATGGGCCAACACCTTTCCAAGAAAGATGCTAAAATTAAAGTGCCCTCCAAATCGCTCATCTAGATTTTTAAAAAAAGGCAGAGGGAAAGCTAAATGCTTTCATGGCCCTTTTAAAGGTCAGAAGTGTAGGATAAATACTACATTGAGAGAGTGCCTTAAATATAATAATCCAGTAGTCCATTCACCTTTTCTTGAAGACGGTGACAAATCAAATACACAAAAGCAGGAAAGGAACAGTTTGAGAGACACTAGAAATTAAAACTATTCCAATAAAATGTAAATGGACAGTTAAAGTCATTATGAATTTATACAACGGTAACAGTAGAAAAGAGAAACAGGAAGGTACAAAGATGGTTAGGTGGGTGAGAGGGCAGAACTTTATTCTGTTAGTCACTGAAAGAAGGAATGAAAGTGTTATACGCTGAATTAACACTGTAGAATAGTACTCAGACTGAAATATGACCATTATAATTGTTAGACAGGTTATTTAAAAAATAAACTCAAATATAAATAGTTAGCTATTTCTCTAATACTTATTGTTTCCTCTTTTATTCTTTATGTCCAGTGAAGCATTCTGCATTTTTACACCTGCTTCTCACTCATCACTGAGTTACACCGTAAGTGTTAACTTTTATTTGGATAAATAACCACTTGGCTGTCCAAGTATCCGGCTGCAGAGAGTGCCTGAGCCTGTCGGTTGTCCCAGAGACCGACGGGGACGCTACCTGCGTGCGGTGCGACCAGGTCAGCGACCTGCTCAGCCTGGTGGCAGAGCTGAAAGAGGAAGTGGAGAGGCTGAGGAGCATTAGGGAGTGTGAGAGGGAGATAGATTGGTGGAGCCACTCCCTGGCAGCCCTGAGGCAGGGGCAGCTGGTGGAGGCTCCACAAGCAGCAGGAGATCCCCTGTCCTCTTGCTGCCGGGCAGAAGGAGAGGACCTAAGAGATGAGGGGAAATGGAAGCAGGTCCCTCCTCGGAGAGGTCGGCGAATTCCCTCCCGGCCTCCCTCACCGTCCCAGCTGCCCTTACACAACAGGTATGGGGCTCTGGAACATGAAGGACTGGAACATGAGGACCCTGACGAAGGTCCGTCCGAGGGGGTGCCTAGGGTGAGTCAACGAGCCCCGTGCATCAAGACGTCCTTAGTTAAGAAAAAGAGGAGGGTGATTGTTGTAGGTGATTCCCTCCTAAGGGGTACAGAGGGCCCAATATGTCGACCAGACCCAACTCACAGGGAAGTCTGCTGCCTCCCTGGGGCCTGGGTGAGAGACGTCACCAGAAAACTCCCTGGTCTGGTTCGGCCCACTGATTACTACCCGCTGTTGGTCATGCAGGTTGGCAACGATGAGGTTGCGCTAAGAAGCCCGAAGGCAGTCAAAAAGGACTTGAGAGCACTGGGGCGACTGGTCAATGGACCGGGAGCACAGGTAGTGTTTTCGTCAATCCCTTCAGTGACGGGGAAGAACGCTGAAAGGAACAGGAAAGCACACCTGATCAACACGTGGCTTAGGGGCTGGTGCCGTCGTCAGAATTTTGGGTTTTTTGACCACGGGGCGGTTTACACGGCACCAGGTCTCCTCGCAAATGATGGAGTGCAACTGACGCCGAGGGGAAAAAGGATTCTTGCTCATGAGCTGGCAGGCCTCATTGAGAGGGCTTTAAACTAGAATTGGAGGGGGGAGGGGCTAAAACCGGGCTCACTAGAGTTGAACCTAGGGGTAGGTTCAACGTGCCAGAGTTGAAATCTATAGCCCGGCTCAGGTGCATCTACACCAATGCACGCAGCATGGGCACCAAACAGGAGGAGCTGGAAGCCATTGTGCAGCGCGACAGCTATGACGTAGTTGCCATCACAGAAACATGGTGGGATGCTTCTCATGACTGGAGTGCTGCAATGGATGGCTATAAGCTCTTCCGAAGGGATAGGCAAGGAAGGAGAGGCGGTGGGGTGGCTCTGTATGTTAGGGAGTGTTTTGATTGCATAGAAATCGAAGATTGTGAAGACCAAGTAGAGTGCTTGTGGGTAAGGATGAGGGGGAAGGCCAATGAGGCAGACATCCTGCTGGGAGTCTGTTACAGGCCACCCAACCAGGATGAAGAGACGGATGAGACATTCTATAAGCGACTGGCGGAGGTCTCGCATTCGCTGGCCCTTGTTCTTGTGGGGGACTTCAACCTACCAGACATCTGCTGGAAGTATAACACGGCAGAGAGGAAACAGTCTAGGAGGTTCCTGGAGTGTGTGGAGGATAACTTCCTGATGCAGCTGGTGAGTGAGCCCACCAGGGGAGGTGCCTTGCTGGACCTGCTGTTTACAAACAGAGAAGGACTGGTGAGAGATGTGGTGGTCGGAGGCTGTCTTGGGCTTAGCGACCACGACATGATAGAATTCTCAGTTGTGAGTGAAGTAAGGAGAGGGGTCAGCAAAACTGCTACCATGGACTTCTGGAGGGCAGACTTTGGCCTGTTCAGGTCACTGGTTGAGAGAGTCCCTTGGGAGACAGTCCTGAAGGACAAAGGGGTCCAGGAAGGCTGGACAGTCTTCAAGAAGGAAATCTTAAAGGCACAGGAGCAGGTGGTCCCCATGTGCCGTAAGAAGAGCTGGCGGGGAAGGCAAACGGCCTGGCTGAACAGGGAGACTTTGCTGGGGCTCAGGGAAAAGAGGAGAGTTTATCACCTCTGGAAGAAGGGCCAGGCAACTCACGAAGAGTACAAGGATCTCGTTAGGTCAAGCAGGGACAAAATTACAAAGGCAAAAGCCCAGCTAGAGCTCAGTCTGGCCACAGTCGTAAAGGATAATAAAAAATGTTTTTACAAATATATTAACAACAAAAAGAGAGGCAAGGAGAATCTCCATCCCCTACTGGATATGGCGGGGAACATTGTCTCCAAGGACGAGGACAAGGCTGAGGTACTTAATGCCTTCTTCGCCTCGGTCTTTAATAGCCACTCCAGGTATCCACAGGATATTCAGCCCCCTGAGCTGGAAGACGGGGATGGAGAGCACAATGTACTCCTCATAATCCAGGAGGAAGCAGTCAAGGACATGCTAAGCCACCTGGACACCCACAAGTCTATGGGGCCTGATGGGATCCACCCAAGAGTACTGAGAGAGCTGGTGGAGGAGCTTGCCAAGCCACTCTCCACCATTTATCAGCAGTCCTGGTTAACAGGGGAGGTCCCAGAAGACTGGAGGCTTGCCAATGTGACGCCCATCTACAAGAAAGGCCGGAAGGAGGATCCTGGGAACTACAGGCCTGTCAGCCTGACCTCTGTTCCAGGGAAGATTATGGAGCGGTTGGTTTTGAGAGTGCTCACAGGGCATCTGCAGAACAGCCAAAAGATCAGGCCCAGCCAGCATGGGTTCATGAAAGGCAGGTCCTGCTTGACCAACCTGATCTCCTTCTATGACCAGGTGACCCGCCTAGTGGATGAGGGAAAGGCAGTGGACATTGTCTACCTGGACTTTAGTAAAGCCTTTGACAGCGTCTCCCACAGCATTCTCCTGGAGAAACTGGCGGCTCGTGGCTTAGACAGGTTTACTCTTCGCTGGGTGAGGAACTGGCTGGATGGCCGAGCCCAGAGAGTTGTGGTGAATGGCGTTAAATCCGGCTGGCGGCCGGTCACGAGTGGTGTTCCCCAGGGCTCGATTCTGGGACCAGTCTTGTTCAATATCTTTATAGATGATCTGGATGAGGGAATTGAGTGCTCCCTCAGTAAGTTTGCAGATGACACCAAGCTGAGTGGGAGTGTTGATCTGCTGGAGGGTAGGAGGGCTCTGCAGAGGGATCTGGACAGGCTGGATTGATGGGCAGAGGCCAATTGTATGAGGTTTAATAAGGCCAAGTGCAGGGTCCTGCACTTTGGCCACAACAACCCCATGCAATGCTACAGGCTTGGGGAGGAGTGGCTGGAGAGCAGCCCGGCGGAAAGGGGCCTGGGGGTGCTGGTTGACAGCCGGCTGAACATGAGCCGGCAGTGTGCCCAGGTGGCCAAGAAGGCCAACAGCATCCTGGCCTGTATCAGGAATAGTGTGGCCAGCAGGAGTAGGGAAGTGATTGTGCCCCTGTACTCGGCACTGGTGAGGCCGCACCTTGAATACTGTGTTCAGTTTTGGGCCCCTCACTACAAGAAGGATGCTGAGGTGCTGGAGCGTGTCCAGAGAAGGGCAACGAAGCTGGTGAGGGGTCTGGAGCACAAGTCTTATGAGGAGCGGCTGAGGGAACTGCGGTTGTTTAGTCTGGAGAAGAGGAGGCTGAGGGGAGACCTTATTGCTCTCTACAACTACCTGAAAGGGGGTTGTGGCGATGAGGGTGTTGGTCTCTTCTCCCAAGTAACTAGTGATAGGACAAGAGGAAACGGCCTCAAGTTGTGCCAGGGGAGGTTTAGATTGGATATTAGGAAAAATTTCTTCACTGAGAGGGTGGTCAGGCATTGGAACAGGCTGCCCAGGGAGGTGGTGGAGTCACCATCCCTGGAAGTGTTCAAAAAAAAACGTGTGGATGTGGCGCTTCAGGACATGGTTTAGGGGACATGGTGGTTCTGGATTAATGGTTGGACTTGATGATCTTAAAGGTCCTTTCCAACCTAGTGATTCTGTGATTCTGTGATTCTTCTCGCAAAATATTTGCAGTGGACAGAAGGGGAGACAAACCCCAATAATTTCAGACTATATAGAAGCAGAAGACCAGGGTAAGAAATTAGCACCTTTTTTTAAGCCCAGAGTGCTTTATTTGTTTCTTTTATAATAGAGGGAGATAAAAAGCTATCAGTGATAGTGTTCATATTTCCGGGTGCATCAGGATAGAATTTGCAGAGCAAAGAAACAGATAACACATTTCTGAATTTATTCCTGCTATGGTGGGATGTGCAAACCACAGGGGTTGCCATCAACTTCGAGTTTCAAAAGGCTTTTGATAAGGCTACACATCTGAGATAATTGGTTACGGTAAATACAAATATTCTAGGAATTAAAGAAGTTTTTAAAACTCAGATGGAGTCCACAGATTAAACTCTCTTCAGTTTTTGACTGGCATGGAAAAGGTGAAGATCATCTCAAAGGGACAGAACCAGTTCCCACCCATGTGAGTAAATGTCACTTCCATTGAAGATAACAGGACTTTGGCATGCTTTATGTCTTTGAAATCTCTGGCAGTAAAATTTGAAAAATATTAATTTAAAAGTCTACTTTTTATCACTTGTATTTTCAAATTACAGTTCAGAGTAGTTTCTTGCTTAGCTGGAAGTGGGACTATTCCGTTTCCAGAGCACTTCACAATCAACAACTGGAAAAAATAAATTGGTATTACTGTAACATAATTACAAATGGCTTTAATAGAAAAGTCACATCCATTTTCTGGAAACAGGTGAGAAAAGACGGGGACATACAACGAAAGACTGAAAAATTCCTGCACCCTGTGATTGTGTTTTCACAATTGTCTTTTCTCTTTTGGAAAGATTTTGCATGTTTTTTTGTTGGCAAGGCCAACTTGTGTAAAGCTGGTCTTGTGCTCAAGGGTTTAGAATAAGAATTAATAGATCAGAAATCAATTTTTAACTCCATGATTCAAAACATGACTGAATAAACTAGGACACAGTTTTATTGTGTACTGCATGACAAGGGCTAATTTAGATCCTGCAATCGTTTAAACATGTTAGTGTGATGTTAATGTGCTAAACCTCAGCCAATAAACCTTAGTACATAAACAACTTCAAAGGATCCTTGGGACACAGGAAAGGACTTGCGTCTCAGAAATAATTTGCTTTCCTTTGCCATGACTATATGGTTACATGGCTTTTGATTGGCTCAGAGTATTGGCAGAGAGATTAAATATGCTTGGTGGAATAGGCATTAGAATATGCATAGTACAATATATGTTATTATAAATGGGCATTTACAAAGCTGATAAAATAAATTACTGCCATAATTTTATTAATTTCCAGGAGCTCTTTCATTGAGAAAAAATTCCTCTAATTTTTGACAATATTTTTCTCGAAAGCATATTCCACCACCTAATAAAAAGGAAGCAAAGCGAGCCCTAGAATCACAGAAGTGAATGGTGACTCGATATTCCCAGAAGAATTTTTCATTTTTATTAAAATCCAAACAAACAAACAAAAATTACAAGGATATTAAGGAAGTTGTTACAAGCTCGAAGAATAGACCTCTGTGAACATCATGAAGTTCAACAAGGCCAAGTGCAGGGTCCTGCACCTGGGTCAGGGCAACCCCCAGTATCATCAGGCTGGGGCATGAAGGGATGGAGAGCAGCCCTGACGAGAAGGACTTGGGGGTACCGGTGCATGAAAAGCTGGACATGAGCTGGCAATGGGCTCTCACAGCCCAGAAGGCCAACCATCTCCTGGGCTGCATCCAAAGCAGCGTGGCCAGCAGGGCGAGGGAGGGGTTTCTGCCCCTCTATTCTGCTCTGGTGAGACCCCACCTGGAGTCCTGCGTCCAGCTCTGGAGTCCTCAGCACAGGAAAGGCATGGATCTGTTGGAGCGGGTCCAGAGGAGGCCACAAAAATGATCAGAGGGATGGAACACCTCTCCTATGAGGACAGGCTGAGAGAGTTGGGCTTATAAGCAAGATGAGGACAGACTTTTTAGTAGGGCCTGTTGCAATAGGACGAGGGGTAATGGTTTTAAACTAAAAGAGGGTCAATTTAGACCAGTTCTTGGGAGGAAATTTTTCACAGTGAGCATGATAAAACACTGGCACATGTTGCCCAGAGAGGTGGTAGATGCCCCATCTGTGGCAACATTCCAGGTCAGGTTGGACAGGGCTCTGAGCAACCTGATCGAGTTGAAAATGTCCCTGCTCATTGCAGGGGGTTTGGACTAGGTGACCTTTAAAGGTCCCTTCCAACCCAAACTATTCTATGATTCTACGATTCTATGATTCTATGATTCTGACCAGCTGTAGTATTTTGTGTGACCTGAAACACCATGTATGTAGATTTGTAAATATATATGCAACAGTTATAATTCCTCAAAGAAAATCAAGGAAGGAATGCAAGCCCTGCAGAATCATTTCAATATATATGTGAATTGTTTTCAAAAAAATGCCCAATTCCATTGTTTCATCAGTAAAGACTTATGAAAATATACTCATCTGATCCTAAATATTAAACCAAATTTTAACATGAATATTAAAAAATTATTCACTTGAAATGGATCCATTTTCTTTGCAAGTTTCTATCAGCATTCAGCAAGACAAGAAAGCATAGACTTTTTATAAAAAAGTGTATCACACCCAAATTCTGCCTCTTCTCCTTGACCTTCCAAGACAGTGGAAAAGTGCCTCATTCAGTCTGACTTATCTCTCAGGTGCAAGTGTTGCCTTTCTGCTGTAGTCAGCTACATTTTTATCACAGACGTATCAAGTAGGTCATTCTAATTTTGCACGTGAAATGATTTCACCTTCATAAATAGTGATGAGTCAGGCTTAAAAAAGACTCTGAACAGTTTGATTAGGAATGCTTCAGCTGATGTATCAAAGATAAATTTGACCAGCCGTTTTCAAGTCTGCTTGATCCTGGAACTTGTTCAGTTGTTACTTGTGCTATTGTCACAGTGTTTTTTCTTGTTAAAAACAAAGAAAAAAATAGTTACAACAAATTAATTTCAACTTACCTGTTTTTACTGCTAAGATATTGTTTTGCTTACCTCCCTAAAGACAATAGAGAGAAAATCTACAGCTCGTACAACATCTTGTCCTATGGAATAATTCCCTTGATTGAAGTCTTGGAGTGCAATCATAGTATGAATAATCATAATAGTTTATTAAATGTGTAATTCACTTGGTCTACTGATAACAATATATTGCTGGATAATAGCAACTGCAACAGCAAAAGAGTGTATTGCATCAGTAATGCACAAATTATTTTAGAAAAGGGAGGATGTATTAAAAAAAATAAAAAGACATTAACAGGTGGAAAATTAGAGACCTGGAGAAATGAAATAATGCTTCCAAAGTTAGGATGAGGCTATGGCTTCTATCAAAAAGCAAATGGGGGTATGGAGTGATGACACATCTACACTGCTTCTTGGTTGCAGCATTGCACTGCTGTGTCAAAGGCATCTCTGCAGCAGCACACCCCAAACCAAGCTGTACTCATGACATCTGTATGGGGTTACCAGCCCAGAAACACACCAGGGCGCACAACGGAGATGGATCCTCTACTTCCCAAGTCCCAGATTTACACAGTAAATTAGTGAGTATTCTTTAAGAAACAGTTAATCACAAGGGTTAGAGAGGACTGCATTTCATTGCCCCCAACCCTTGTATTTCCCCTTCTAAGCTCTGCGTGGAAAGTAGATGTTAGGAAGGATTTTATTAAGCTTTGTGTTCTCCTTACTGTGTGTCTTTAGTACAGAGTACAGAAACAGAAGGAACTGTGACTAATTTCCAACGGAGAAATTAAAAATGCCTTTGGCAATACCCCCACCCCAAACCCATGAAAATGAATTTATTTTGAAGCTCAAGACTAATTAGTCCCTGTGCTTCATTCTTTAACCTGTGGATAACCACTGTGTGAATAACAACAGCTTCTGCTTTCTGCCACTGGGCATAGGACCCCAGCTCAGTTTTCAAGCTTATCTTTCCTGTTGAAGTAAATAGTGCCTAGGGATGTCCCTGGGAACAGTGATGCTCCTTATTATTCCCTGGCATACCCTGTGCACAGGCCATTCCCTTACAGTTCCCATACAATTCCCATACAATTCCCATGCATAGTACAAGATATAGCACAGCCTGGGGCCCATTCCCGACTTGTTGTGTATGTGGTCACCTTTCCACGGGGGAAGGGAACATAATGCTATGGATGTGGGCCATTCTCTACCGTAAGGTCTTACTGTTGTGAAACACTCTTAGGCACGTATACTTTACTGAAGCTGCTGCACATGTCAGCGTGGGGAAATGCTAGTCCTGTATGATGCAGAATGAGCCCTACCCTGTTATGTATAAACCAGGTCAGTGTTAATACAAAAAGGAACATTCAAAGATGTCTACTTTGTCTACTTTGCATCTAAAATAACTCTCTTTGCATGGTGCTTGTTTGCTATGAAGTGTGCCCATTAGTTTTCAGTATAATGAGATAAGTCAAGGAAACCTTACAGAAACCAGACCTAGCAGTGCCTGCACTTCTCTGCTTGTGCTGCTTTGTTAGCAGCAAAATTTTTGTCCTGGCAATGTCTTATTCATAGGACAATCCCAGCAGCACAGGGAGGCATCTTCTTGCTGCTTTTTACAGAGACCATGATCCAGTCAGGCCTTACTGCTGTGAGATCCTTCTGTCCTGCTAGCTTGATGCTTTCTGTACAACCAATCTCACCTGTCAGTAATGCCTTCTGCGGTGGCAAATTATGGACACAGTCTACTCTCATTTCAGACCCCACTGCAAGGAGACAACAATCTGCTGAAGACCTCAAAATCTCTCTTTTGCTGGCAGCGGGTCCTCGGATAACATGCAGGTTGGTTTAATAAGTGACTAGTGACTTTTGAGGCTAGCCAGAATAACCAGAATTGTCATGGTGACAGTAACAAAGAAATAATTAAAAGAGTTCTCAGCTAGGGTTCAGTGAATATTGAGTAAGTATTTATACCTTGCCCAGCAATTGAAAGTAATTCTTTCAATTTTTACTTTTTCTCCATCAAGAAAATTTGTACCCATATGTCTGTGCTAGTTTTGGTTGGGATAGAGTTAATTTTCTTCACAGTAGCTACTATGGAGTTATGTTTTGGATTTGTGCTGAAAACAGTATTGATAATGCAGTGATGTTTTCGTTATTGCTGAGCAGTGTTCACACAGAGTCAATGCTTTTTCTACTTCTTGCACCATCCCAACAGCGAGTGGGCTGGGGGTGCACAAGAATTTGGGAGGGGACACAGCTGGGACAGCTGACCCAAACCGACCAAAGGGGTATTGCATATTGTATGATATCATGCTCAACATATAAAGCTGAGGGCAGAAGAAGGAAGCAAGGGATGTTCAGAATTATGGCATTTTGTCTTCCCAAGTAACTGTCACATGTGATGGAGCCCTGCTTTCCTGGAGATGGCTGAACATCTGCCTGCCCATGGGAAGTGGTGAATGAATTCCTTGTTTTGCTTTGCTTACAGGTGCGGCTTTTGCTTTACCTATTAAACTGTCTTTATCTCAACCCACAAGTTCTCTCATTTTCACTCTTCTAATTCTCTCCCCTGTCACACTGTGGGTGGAGTGAGCGAGTGGCTGCGTGGGGCTTAGTTGCTGGCTGTGGTTAAACCATGACAATGCCCCATCTTCTGGGGGAAGCCCTAACCATCTTGCTGTAGGTCATTGCACACAGATTGGAGGCATCACTCCCACCCATCCCTTAGATCTGCCACTGGACACAAAAACATTCAAGATTTTTACCATGGTCTACTTCCCTCGGTGTCAAAGTCTGGTCCTGGCTGCTAAGGTTTCTCACGTACTTTAGACAACTATTTTCTCATCACAAAATAAGAGAATAAAAAAAAGCTTCAACCAGGATCAACAAAAATTTCAACCCAGTCCCCAGCCTATAAAGTTCTGTATTGTCCTAAATTCTCACTCCCTGCCCTTTGCCCAGGAATAAATCATCATTTCCCACTGGCAAATTTCAAAGGAGGAAATAAATACGGAGCAACCTTCCTTTCCCTGCAACAAAGAGTTTGACATGAGTTTTGGACTCCTTTGAGGAGAGCAATGCCCATGGTCAGGCCTCATGTTTTTGGGAAGGCAGTGTGGTTACCAGCCTGTTATACACCACTTCAGTCTGCACTGTATTCCTGAGGGTGCTCACCAGAACGAAAAGCTGACTGGTTTCTGAAACCTCATAAGGCTTAGTATGAACTTCATTCCAAAAACTCATGTGCCTTAAGTCCAAGCAGAAGAATTTTCTGTATTAGTCCTTCTGGATTCAGGTGCCTTAATACTAATCAAGTCCCACCTTAAAAGCTGGCTCCAAACAATTACCTAGAAAAAGCAAGATGCAGAAAAGTCTTTGAATGCTGGTTTGCTGAGCCAGTGCTCATTCCTCACTGCCTGGGCAGAAAAACATTTTATTGAAGCATTTTGTCTTTGTGAGGGAAGTGATACACGCTCTGTGGCAACATATCCTTTTCAGACTGTGAAATACTAATTAACACTGATTCTCCCAAAAAATATTTTGTCTCCTCTTATTTAACTATTAATTCAGATATATTATTGAGAGGGAAATGAAAGGTTTTTTATTTCTTCTCTTTTTCTATAGCAACATTCTAATTTATACAAATGAAGGCACAATTAAGCAGCCTGACTTTTAATTACAATCTGCATTTCATGTAAGCAAACATATTAAAACTGAGAATGCGAATCCTGAATGCAAAAATTGCCATAATGCAACAGAAAAAAATCCAAATGTAAGCAGCGTAAAGTATGCTTTTTCCACAGTTTTTTTGCACATGGTGTTGCTCACACAGCTCTGCAGAACTGTGACATGGGCATCCACTGTTTCTCATGATGCTTGTCAGCAACAGAATATGAACAGACTAATATTCTCAGCTGGCTTAAATCATCACAACTGCATTGAATTCATTAGGATTACCCAGTTTACACCAACAACATATGTTTCCTGAGGGTTAAGCTGTGCTCTTCAATGAAGGTATGCTTATTTACACTGTCTGTGAATCAGATTACATACAATCAGAATCCAATGGAGTTTCTTTGCCAAATTAAAAAAAAAAAGGTGGTAGTCTTTTTTAAGTTATAGATTTCTTAATAAAGTTTGTTACAATAGCTCCAAATTACTCTTTGCAATTAAGATCCACACTGCAAATAACCTTCATACTGATTTGCTACAGATCAAGTGAATGAGATGGACAAAGGAGGCATTAGTTCTAATAATCTTCATTATTGTGCTCTTTATAAGATATTATTCCACCATCATCACTGTAATATTTTGATGCCTGCCAGCAGTACACCAAACAATGTGACTAACATTGGTCATGTGCAATTCATTCTTTCTCATTGTCTCTCCAGAGAGAAAACTGGTTTTGTTTGCCTGTGTTTCATGTGCACACAGCTTTGTGCTACTATTAAAGACAAAAGTTTTAAAAATAATTAAAAAACCCACACTGAAGATGGGGAATCAGCTGTAAAGGTTTGCAATGATCCTTTGCTCTATGAGATTTCATTCTGGAGATCTGAGAGAAAAGAAAATCTTAAGGATTTTATTTTTTATTTTTTTTAAATCCTTGAGTTAAAGAATTTCACATTTCTGAGGAGAAACATTGTCAGCTAGAGTACTCAGGCCAGCAATTTTGGTGACCTTCTTAACATCCAGGCAACACTAGTGCTTCATTGTCTTGGGAATACAGGATAGTCCTCACTTTAATTTTCTTACTGTTACAAGTTAAGAGTGCAAAGTACAAAGAGAGGTCACATATGCAAAGCAAACCTCCAGGTCCATGGCAAAACTGAGAGAACATTCCCCGGCTACCCCTTCACTGAAAGTATCTCCCAAGCCAAATGTCCACTCTATGTACTCCTTGCTTCTCGGAGATCTTTGAAAAGACCCTGGTGGGCATTTCCAGAAGAGGAACCCTTGGATAAACTCTTGTCTTACAAGTGTCTTCAGAGCACATTCAGCTGCCAAACAGACAGGTCATAGCACCGTATGATAGCTCCAGCTATGCCACCTAGGTGATGACATCACGCAAAAATAACTGACAAACTCACAAAGATTGGCATCAGGATTTGTCCAGGCTACTCTCAGCCTGAACTGATTTTAGCCTAACAGTTGTCTAGCTGTCAGGTGACTATTGCCTAAATTGTTTTAACATAAATCATTTTAGCTTAGCTTTATGAATGTCATGTACGGAAAGGTCCAGCAAACCTGTGTAGTCATTGTGTAAAAAGCATCAGATCTTTGTGCTAATTGAAGAGGGAAAAGGTGATGGTGTAACTTCAAGCTCAAGCTGGTAACCACTGAAAAAAGCAGACTTTGTTAAGAAAATGTATCAAAATATATCCAGGAAGCTCCCCAAACTCTGGAGTAAGAACTCCTCAACATAAGCATCACATGAAGATGGATCAAGAACATGGGTCATTGGTAACTCATCATAAACTTTTCCTCCTTGGGAAAAAGAGGCAACTGACCTTCACAGTTAAACACTGGAAGGCTGAGAGTAACAACAAAAAAGAGGGTAAATATTAGAGTTTGTCTCAATTGGTCTTAAGTACATTATTAATGGTAATTTTATTGTGGTATGCCTGGCTTATTAAGAAGAATTGTAGTATTTTTGCTTAGAAAGTTAATACATTAATTGTACTGAAAAGAAATTCTTATCTCTGCCAATCAGATGCCCATAACAAGATTTGCCTTGTAAAAACAGATGGGATTTGTAAGCTGCTTGATCTCAGGCAGAATGAAGACCATGTACTATGGACTTGTAAAGATCAAGGGAAGGATTCAGTTGCCTAATCACAGGCATTTAATGCCCTTTGAGACATCCTGCCTGGCTTCCAGCTGCTGTGGCTTATGGGTTTGCTGTAAATTCTCTATCATATCTGCCAGCTCATATCCAAATGATCCCCTGATGACACAGACCACAGGTTTGACTGCAGAAAGACCTGAGCATCCAGGGTGACCACGGATAGTTTTGCACATCTTCGGACAGGGTCTTGCACTGTTCCATATGCTGACGGCTTAGGTGCAGAAGGAGATCCATCATAACCACCTTTTTGCCAAATAATGTTGCTGTGGTTGGCTTGACTCGAAATCGCGTTTTTATTTGTACATCTCCTTTGTGTCTGAGAGAATTAAAAACGTTCTGGGGACTTAATGTGCAGAAGGTGTCAGTTTACTGAAAGGCTTTTATCTTCATATTTTGGAGTTGGTAATTACCTCTCATGAGTGAAACAAAAGGCTAGTCTCTGCTCTGGCTGCCTTTCATTTCCCTTCAAACTAAATGTGACTCCAAACTGCTATGTTTTCTTGGCACTGATTTTACTAATATAGCAGGTTGTTACAAACCAGTTATTTGCATGATACAAAATTAATTAGAAAAGTCTGCTGTAATTTATAAATATGCAATTATGGTTAAACAACTAAGAAGTTGGGACTTTGCAAGGTTCCCAGTGGGTTGTTATTTGCATGATGCCAGTGCATCCAGAAGAAAGAGTCACTGATTTGTTCTCTGTTGTAAAAATGCAGTTTGCCTTATTCTGTTGGGAATTTGCAAACATATTAAAACATATTTCTGGAGTTTGTTCAAATTAATTATTATGAAAACAAACTAATGTGTGGAATAGCTGTTACAAAAAACCACAACCACCAAAATACCTTAATTATTTCCAAAGACCAAGTAAGCTTTTTCTGAATAAGCAAAAGGAGGGTGTAAGCTTCATATTGTTTTATATGATATCTCAGATATTAAATTCAAAGAGATCAAAGCTCAGAGGAAGTAAATAGGGCCTCTTGCTCAGTGTCCCAATCTGGTCCTCACAGAAAGCTCATATTTCTCCTCCTTATGTTACCGGCTCTTCTATGACTCTCTGATTTATCAGCCTGACTTCCTGACTGCTAAAGGTCACAGAATTACCCTCTGATACTGACCTTAATTCAGCCTGCCTACCTTCTCCAAGCTGCCTGTCCTTGACCCTCAATGTGTGATACATTTATTTTTTTAATAAATGAAAACCCATTACCTAAACATATCTCTGTTCTTATCCAGGTCCTTTTTTTCTCTACCTAATGACAACAAGCTGTCATAGGACTCAAAAGAGGTGGTTGTCTCCAGTGTAGAAGTAATGAAGGTTATTACTTGGCCACTGCCTCTAACTGTTGGTTTGCAACCACACACAATGTTCCTTCACACAACAATAGTGCTGTTATGAAGTTTGTTAGATTAGTTCATAGGGGACACAATTTAAGAACTCCTACCATGCACATCTTATAGACTAAATAGAGGAAAGAGTCATCAGTCTTCAACTGCCTTATAGTTTGTTCAAGATGCCCAGACAAGAAGTTCTACCAGGTTTTATAAAACAGCTTGTACTGAAAACTGATGCAGAGCTAAAAATACACTTGAGTAAATGGAACAATAGCAAGGGTAAAAGAACACTACTGAGGCCTTCCTCACTCATATCAGACTAACCTGAATATAGATATCTTGACATGATTCCTCATTAAAGACTTGCCTACTAAATCTATGAATAACAACTGCTCTACTCAATGGGATGGCAATTTGCCTTTGATTTCAATGGGGCCAAAATGTCATCCTGCATGTCTGTAGGTTTAATTAGGTCTGTTCATCTCAGATCACTGATGTAAATCTGTAGTAGTTCCAGAGACCTGAAGAGAGCTGAAGACACCTGAAACCATCAAATAATATTTGTTTGATTCGGAAAATTGGAGGAATGGCTGGGAAAAAAAAAAACAGATTTGTAACTGCAGGACTGATTGTAAGCCATTGTAAGCTTGCACTCTTCTGTTCTTTCAGCTGTTTTCATGGAAATAAATAGTCTTTAAGGACTTTAGGTGCACAGTGAGATACATAATACAGAAGCATATTCATTCTAGCATCCCTAATGAACATATCTGGACTGTGTTTGCAGAAGGCAAAACAGCCCAACAAAGATCTGAATTAATCCGGATGTTATCAGCTGAATGGGAACGTACAGTGATTCCACTCTGATGGCAGCTTCTCATTTAGACATGTGAAATTAGGTGAAATAAACCTGGGTCTTAAAATATTTTAATCATGTATGTTGCTTATTGGATGCAATTTTCCCACCCCATTTCTTGTCTTAGCCTTAAGGGAAAGAAAATAATGAAAAAAACTGTGGGTGTGTGAACCCTAAGAGGACTAACAATGAGCTCTGATTCTGAACACATCAAGGGGAGTTTGCTTCTCACTCTAGAGGTTGTGGAGTCCATTGTAAGCAGTGGCCAATTCAGAGCTCTAACAGAGTCTAAATCACGTGTCTGATCTATGCATCTCTGGCAGCTGGGAGTGATCAGGTTCAGCAGCTTGATTCACATTCCTGCCACCCCTTCACACAAGACTGTCTAAGGAGACAAAAAGAACAAACAAACAAACAAACAAAAACAACTAAAATTTGAGTCTTAAGAAGAAGGAGCAAGTTCTTAATCCTTTGAAGCACATGTTGCCAAGGAAACCCCTCCTTGCTATCCTTTTCATCCTGTCTGTCTGTCTTTGGAAAGAAGTGTCACTGGAGATCTGTTATTGTACAGGGGATAATTTGAGCCAATTATTTGTATATATTTTTTATTTAGTTCCATATGTCACATTTTTCAGTAGAGTGTGGCAAGGTTTAAGGTCATCACAGGGGGAAGATTTTAAAAAGGAAATTAATACAACTATTAACAAGTTTTATGTCAATGGAAAGGAAGAATGAATTTGTTGTTTATATAAAGACTTAGAGCTTCAGTACTTGAAACAGATGAGGGGTTTCTTTGATATTATGACTTTTGTTAATCCTATGCTGTTGTGCTAACCCCACATAGTACATGTATAATGTCAGGAATAATCGGAAAAATGTATTATTTGATTCAAGTCTGTGTCTTAAACATACTGTAAAGCACATTCCTTCCTACCGGTCAATAACCATGCGGCAAAGATTGGTGAATTGAAAGAACCATAAGGTAAAAGTGTGTCATTTCCCTATTCTAAAGATCAGAGAAACGACAGTGGTGAAGTCTGAGCAATCCATTTGCTTGCATAAAATCAACAGTCTTGATTCCCCTTCATGGGTCTAGGGGATGCATGCTCTAGCTCGTAGATCCCAGTGAAACCTCTTTGCAATCACTGTACAGGGTAGGACAAGTCAATCTCCCCAAAGGGTCCCAACAACATGGGATCTGGTGAGCAGCATAACAATGACAAAGACAAGAAAGTTGATTCAGATTCATCCTGCTGCCAATATTGGGACATTTTTCCCAAGGCTAATCTAAAATCATGTTTATCTATTCCGCTTATTGCCCCAAGCCCATTTCTAAAGGGAGATACATAGTTCCTGTATTTAGAAAATTGTACAATAGCAAAGGCTTGGAAATATGCATAATTAACCCCCAAATCTTTTTCCATTGCTTATCTGCATTTAATGTAACACTAAAATAGTAAGAATATTCACTAGGAGTAAGAAAATCACCTTGTCCTGACAGAGGGTTGAAGTCCTTTACTTTGACCTCTGGGTCTGCCCGGAAAGACAGGGACAACTTGCCCTTTTCAGAATATTATACATTTTCTTTCTTTCTTGTATTCCCCTCTCTGTTCCACTGTTATTTAAAGATTTTCTTTTGGAGAGGAAACCATGGGCTTGGAATCTTTTGGTTTGATGAAGGAACCAAGCTGTTGGTGTATATATCACTAAGGAACCTTGTAATCATGTAGGTTTTACCCTAGAAGAAGAATAGGGAACTGGACTGCTTTCTGCCTCCTCCAGAGCTGAGCTTTAAAAAGAAGTGGCCAAGGGTTTTCTGTGGTCCCCACAATGGTAAGCATGAATGAAGAGAGAAAGGCTGTTTGTCCCTCCCAAGGAACCAGAGTATGTGAGCTTAGCACAGGTCTGCTCAGCCCTGTCTTGAAGAAAAACTTTTGCTTCCTGGCTCACCATAATGTCAAATACTCTGTTGTCTGCACGGTGTGGGCACCATGAAGGCTGGAGAGCTGAAGCAAAGACATGAAGATCACCACTGAACTCAGACTCTTTAGGTTAAGTCCTTTTTCAGATCCAAGTCCTGAGTAAGACATCTTTGAATTTCCTTGAAGGATGTAGATGTGAACTGGTTTGGAGTATCAGGCCATTTCTATGTCTTGCCGTAAGAGCTGTAACCAAAGATGAATATTTTGGTGAAGGTTTCAGTACGGGTCTGCTGTCCAAAATCTTTACAGCTCTGTTTTCATACCACATACATAGACTGTATGATTTGCACCCAAATTATCTGATGAAACTTGGCCCCTAGTTGCCTCACTGTGTCATCCTGCATTTGGCAATTACCCATTTATCTCCAGGGGCAAAGCCCATAGCCTTTGTGATAAAAACCTTTACAATTTTTAATTTTCAAAGGATACAGCTGTCATCCATTTGTTGAAGAAGCTAATGGAGGAGGCATTAGGAAAACATTATCCTTTGGGGTTTTGTATACTCATTTCTGACTCAGATCTCCAGCCAGAATCTTCAAGTCTTGTTCAGATTTTCATAAGGGAATTGTTGTGGAGGGATGGAATAAATTCCAGATCATTCAGTAAAGAGAAGACATGGCGTTGATAAATAACATAAAGGTAATAAAAATAAAGAAGAAAGAGATATTACAAAATGAATTTGTTCCTGGAAGCCAAAAGTAATTCTAAGCAAGTTAAAAGCAGCATGAAAATGGCCAAATGCAATGTGGGCAGAAGTAGTATAACGTCAGAAAGAAAAGAATGGGTCATGTGCGCTCCTACATTTCACACCAGGTTTGCACTCAATAAATCAACACATGGGTTTAATTGCTGTGACAAATTAATGTAGTAAGGAGAGTCAAATTCTGCTGGGTAATGCAGTCATCCAGCAAAATCCTGGTCGGCAGAGATATGTAGGTCAGTCATTATGGACCAGTGAGCAGAGGGAGTCCCTAGTGTGAAGGCCTAGATGGAAATCTCACAGTGTAAGCTCTGATAAAATACCAGCTTGAAAGTGTGTCTGCCTTCAACATCCTTCTTAATAACCTTTAGCAGAAAAGGAAGGTATTAAATAAAGTGGCAATTAACAAGACTGACAGAGCAAGAGAGTGGGATTTATTGCTGGATTTTGTATTTTACTTGGTTATTTTGTTGTTTTGTAGCTGTATTTCTACTTCCATTTTTAAAGCCAGTTTTTAAAGTGTTGAGCAACTGAGATTTTAAAGTTAGAGAAAAGGAGGTGAGAGCTTGATACAACCAGTATCCCAAATAAAGGGGGCAGATGCAGTTGCAGCCTACGTTCCCCATCACCTCTGCCACAGTCTGTCATGTGTGGAGGTGACCACTCAAAGGGCATGATAAAGCAAACAAGACCTGGAGGATGCAGAAGTGTTGACGAATGGTGCCCTCTCCTCGGCAGAGGCCTCAGCATTGCTGAAATCCTCCTCCAACGCAGTGCTATATGGCAGAAGTGGTACTTATACATGAGGTTTAATTTCTGTAGAGGGAATTGCAGATGGATAAACAAACCCTGCATCCTACTAATATTTACTTGCCTGTACAATTTCTGCTCCAAGGCAGGAAGGGCAACAGGTATTTTACAACAGTGGCTGACCATGTTACCCAGCCCTGCTCTACCATGTGTCTGACATCAGTGCAAGTGACAGGGATGGCATTGGACCAACTTTCTATATCCCACTGATTAAATTCCTCAGATGGAATCATGGAATTTTAGAATCATAGAATACTTTGGGTTGGAAGGGATCTCTATAGGTCATCTAGTCCAACCCCCTGCAATGAGCAGGCACATCTCCAACTGGACCACATTGCTCAGAGCCCTGTCCAACCAAATCTTGAATGTTTCCAGGGATGGGGCATCTACCATCTCTCTGGGAAACCTGTGCCAGTGTTTCACTACTGTCATTGTCAAAAATGTCTTCATTAGATCTAGTCTAAATTTGCCCTTTTTTAGTTTAAAACCATTATGCCTTGTCCTATTGCAATAAGCCCCGCTAAACAGTCTATCCCCATCTTTCTTAGAAGCCCCCTTTAAGTACTGGAAGGCTGCAAGAAAGTCTCCCCAGAGCCTTCTCTTCCTCAGGCTGAACAACTCTCATCCTTTCCTCACAGGAGATGTGTTCCATCCCCCTGATCATTTTGGTGGCCCTCCTATGGACCTGGACCCATTCCAACAGGTCCATGTCTTTCCTGTGCTGAGGACTCCAGTGCTGGACGCAGCACTGCAGGGGGGGTCTCAGCAGAGCAGAATAGAGGGGCAGAATCCCCTCCCTCTCCCTGCTGGCCACGCTGCTTTGGGGGCAGCCCAGGAGATGGTTGGCCTTCTGAGCTACGAGTGCACATTGCTGGCTCATGTCCAGCTTTTCATCCACCAGGACGCCCCAGTCCTTCTTGGTAGGGCTGCTCTCAATCTCTTCATCCACCAGCCTCCATTGATACCAGGGGTTGCCCCGGCCCAGGTGCAGGACCCTGTGCTTGGATTTGTTGAACTTCAGGAGGTTCACACAGGCCCATTCCTTGAGCTTGTCCAGGTTCCTCTGGATGGCATCCCGTCCCTCAGGCATATCAACCACATCACTCAGCTTGGTGTCATCTGCAAACTTGCTGAGGGTGCACTCCATCCCACTATCTATGTCATTGATGAAGATATTAAAGAGTACTGGTCCCAGTACAGACCCCTGAGGGACACAATTCATTACTAATCTCCATCTGAACATGGAACCGTTGAGCACTACCGTCTGGATGCAACCATCAAACCAATTCCTTATCCTCTCAGCAGTCCACCCATCAAATCCATCTCTCTCTAATTTAGAAAGAAGTATGTTGTGCAGGACCTTTTCAAAGCCCTTACAGAAGTCCAAATAGACGACATCAGTAGCTCTTCTGTTGTCCACTGATGAGGTCATTCCATCACAGAAGGCCACTAGGTTGGTCAGGCAGGACTTGCCCTTGCTGAAGCCATGCTGGCTGTCTCAAACCACCTCCCTGTCTTCCATGTGCCTTAGCAGAGCTTCTAGGAGGATCTGTTCCATGGTCTTCCCAGGCACAGAGGTGAGGCTGACAGGTCAGTAGTTCCCAGGGTCCTCCTTGTTACCCTTTTTAAACATGGGTGCAATGTTTCCTTTTTCCAGTCTGCAGGGACTTCCCCTGACTGCCAGGACTTTTTCAATCTCACAGAGAGTGGCTTGGCAATTACATCAGTGAATTCCCTCAGGACTCTGGGATGCAGCTCATCAGGTCCCATAGGCTTGTGTATGTTCAGGTTCCTCAGGTGGTCTTGAGCCTGATTTTCTCTTACAGTGGGAGGGACTTGCAGACCATCCCCTCAAGAGGTGTGGGAAGAGAGACTGCCAGTGAAGACTGAGGGAAAGAATTCATTGAGTACCAAAACCTCCTCCTCGCCTTTTATTACCAGTTTGCCAGTCTTGCTCATCAAGGGGGGTATGGTTTTTTTACTTTCTTTTTGTGGCTGACATACCTGTAGAAGCCCTTCTTATTATTCTTTGCATCCCTTGCCAAGTTCAGCTGCAGCCATGCCTTGGTATTTCTGACGCCATCCTTATACAACCAGGCAGCGTCCCTGTACTCATCCCAGGATACCTGTCCCTGCTTCCACTGCCTGTGCATTTCCTTCTTGCCCTTTTAGTTTGACTAGATTTTGTCTCAGTCATGCTGGAAACAACACTTTGTCCCAGCTGTAAGTCAGTCCTCCTCCATCAGGATGTCCTGGCAGAACAACACAACTAGGCATGAAGCTAAGGTGTCTCTTCTACTGATGAAGCCATCTAAGCACATTGTAACTGACAAACTTTATAAATAAATACAGTAATACAACAGTTAATCTGATAAGAATGTCACTGCCTCTAGGAGATCTTGGACTTCTTTTTTATGTTTTTATCATAGCTGGAGGAATGGTACCACTAAAAAAATACAGCACATAATAAACTTGTATAAAACATGATTAAATAGCAGAAATAACTAGAAAAATTACTCAGCATCTTTCCTAGCTGCACTGTCAGGAGTTTCTACCACTCATACCTTGCAATCACATCACAACATTTCCCCAAGAAAACCCAAAACATTGTATAGGAAATTTTATAAATTCAAATATCAATACATAATACTCACTGGTTGAAATTAAGGCATCTTGCTTTATAGTTCTGTAATACCTTTTTGTCCTTGGTGTTATCTGAGGGTTTTTTGTTCTTTAACGTTGTGACTTACATACTTACTCACAAAGTCCTTTTGTTTTCCCCTCCCTTCCCACTTCTTTTTCTTCGTTCCCCCAGTAGCACGTTTTCAGTTACACGGTAAAACCCATCCAGCAAAACCAAATAGATATTCATTTTTTGTTCTTATTTAAAATTCTCTTTTGTCAGGCATCCTGCTGTCAATACTTTGGCAATTACTAGTTGCGGAAGACAATACAGAGACAAAAGGACTAAAATCATCAGAAGGGGCTTTGTAAAGTGCAAAAAAACCTACCCTACTCCTCCAGAATGTAAGAAATGTAATCCTAAGTATGTATTACAGCCACATAAAAAGGGCAATCTGTTCTTTATCTTCATGAAGGCACCTAAATTACTTATAGCAAAGTCTGAGCTTTCTAGATGCACATGGTTTACACCTAAGCTGGTTTTCTTTCAGTTTAAATACTAGGGAGTATATCAAAGCAGTACATAATGTGCCACTAACAGGAGGATATTCTCTTGCCACTTAAATTATCTCAACCATAGTTTTTGACTATATAATGATAGACAATGGTAGAAGAAAGCCTAGTCCCTGTTGGGTTTAGGGCAGTCTCCAGACAGTGAAAATAATAATTTGTTTCTTCTTGTTTTCCCCTCCTGTGTTAGGAAACTTTCCTAAACTTAACTTAAACTTTCCTAAACTGTTAGGAAACTTTTCCCTAAAAAGGGAACTTTCTTTACCAAATGGACCCACTAGGTAGGCTGCTGTTATTTACTATCTTCCAGCAAGTGCTTCATTGCCAGAAACAGTCTTCCTCCCTTCACTTATTTATTTACCTTATCACACTCTACAACTACCTGAAAGGGGGTTGTGGTGAGGTGGGTGTTGGTCTCTTCTCCCAAGTAACTAGCAGAAGGACAAGAGGAAATGGCCTCAGGTTGTGCCAGGGGAGGTTTAGATTGGTTATTAGGAAAAATGTCTTTACTGAGAGTGGTCAAGCATTGGAACAGGCTGCCCAGGGAGGTGGTGGAGTCACCATCTCTGGAAGTGTTCAAAAAAACCTGTGGACATGGCACTTGGGGACATGGTTTAGTGGGCATGGTGGTGTTGGGTTGATGGTTGGACTTGATGATCTTGGAGGTCGTTTCCAACCTTAATGATTCTATGATTTATGTTAAAAAACTTAGCTCTGATGATTCATTCAGGCCTCACGAGATTTACAGTTAATAAAGGAGGGGAAAACAAGAAGAGACAAAAATAAACCGGAATCTGGGACACAAGAGACAGGGAAGTATTCTGTCTCAAAATTTCTTAGATACAGACCCATCACCTTTTGCAAATGAGAACACTAGTCAGTAGTCTTGACTCTGAATTGAATCTCCAAGTTCTATTAAGTAAACTATCTTTTATATTCTGAGGATATCATACATTTGAAATTGGACTGAAAGCGGTACTGGGAAATCGCGTATGAGACAAGTTTATTAAAATAAAATCTGCTCTGAAAATATACTCTTTGGAGGAAATAAACTATGTTGTACTGTCTGGTTAATTAATTTATTTTTCTTTCCTTGTAATATATGCTCCTTGGGGCTAACATCTGCACCTTTTGGTTATACTCATCTGGACAGACCCTGGTCACAGTAACGCACCTGTGTTACCTATGCATGGTACAGTGTCTCGACCAGCAACATGGAATCAGAGTTAATATTGTTATGTTGCAACTTGTTTTCATGTTTGGAGAGAAAAAGCAGCTCCTTTTACAATATTATTTTCACAGAAACCGGATTCATAAAATTTAAAAAGAACAAGTGTGATGTGAAAAATAAAAGACTCAGACTTGGAAAAGATTTATTTAGATGTATATGCCCAAATTCATTGGGTGACCTTGAGAGAACACTGAGATTAATCTCTTCTTTTTCCATCCATGTCAATCAGAGCTTACTTAGAGGAAACCGGAGCATGATCAGACCCATTTTTCAATGTAGTACCATTAGTAATAGTAGTACCAATGTAGTACCATATATAATAATCAATGTTAGCTTGATCAAGTCACAGATCTATCTATGTCCACATTTTCTAGATGGGTCATTGGGCTTTAGTTTGCTTTAGTTTGGTTTTTTTTTGTCTCATGCAAAGCAGAACTGCTGTAGCAGTAGGGATTGAGGCAGTTTAGACAGAATATCCCGTGTGATTAGAGTATCCACATAGGAGGTATGCTTTCAAATCCACTCAGACAAGGAAGAAACAGAAGAAGAGAATAAAGGAAGAAAGGAAGAAAGGAAGAAAGGAAGAAAAGAAGAACAACAAACTCAGTAAATACTAAAGTAGTAAAAATAGTGAAAGATTAGCTTGTATTTCCTTAGATGTAGGAGATGCAGAACCTAAACCAGAAGGTGCATCCCATGATGCCTGACTACGGGCCTTGCTGATAATTTGCTTGGCATAATATCTAGGTCCTCAAAACACTTAGACCCTACCTGTCTATCTGAAATGCCAGGACCATAGGCAATTCTGAGCGTGCCTGGCAGTGATGTAATTTTAAGCTGTACTGGAGAAACCTGAAATGTCAGAATTGTTTCAGAAGTAACTAAGTAGGAATCTCTGAGAATCTAAAAGCTGGATTTAGGAGCATTCAGATGGATTCAGCAGCGTAAACTGATCTTTTAAAATCGAGTCATAGTTTTCTTTGAGGAACAGGATATTAGATATTAAAAGAAAAGTTTCCTAAGCTCTAGTCCAGCCTCCAACCAGAACGTTAGCATATGATAGCTGAGGAGCTTGTCAAGCATAATTAACTGCTGAATTAGCTACTGTCTCTTCTTCCTTCCTGTTTTCTAGTTTATGGAAGTTTTGATTTATAAAGGTGACACACTGTTATTGTGTGGGCTACATTATTTACAAGTTATTTCAAATGTCAGTAGAAACATAGATGGGGAAAATCACCTATATTTAATACTAATATCAATGGTCTTTATCATGTTTACAGGGATGGCGAGTTTATTAAGTCCATGATAGAAGCCTTCCTACCACATAAATTACAGCAAGCTCTCTTTTTTCTGTTCCTCAGTTTAGGCTTTTTTACAAATTACTCTTTATCTGCATGGTCCCCTGGGAAACCTGTGCACAGACGTACAATACCAGGGGAAAAAAATAAAAAGAAAAAAAAAGCTTTGTCCTCAACGCACACTTATTTACCTAATGGATTAATTTACCTTAATTTACCTTTACCTGACTTTACTCCATGCTATGGGTGTAGTCATGAAGTGTTCAAGATTGGGGGAGAAGGGGAAATACACTGTTGACACTAATTGCTGCAGGTGTGGAAACCGAGGTCGTTATAAATTTCCATTTAATTTGGTACCTAATGGGATGGTATTTTTTCAATAATTCATGTGCACTTGTCACAGAAATTTGGCAAAATGGTCCGTGTATTATATTGCATGTCATAAATACAGTAATTTGTGGTGTATTGCTGTCTTGCAATTTAGTGCATGGTACTAAATTTGGGAACAGCACATTTTTGTCAGTTTGGAACTGTAATCAGTGGTAACATATCTTCAAGATTCCTTTCCTTTCTTCTCCCACTCTCCAAAATGACTAATACTTCTATTAATGGAAAGAGCAAAATAATAAGGCAGACCATGAAAAGAAAAGACAAAGATGGATTTGCACCAGGAGGTACAAATTACATGAAGGAGACTTAGATGACTTAAGGGAGTGGCAATGCAGTCTAGAGCTTCTCTTTGAGAGGATGTGTCTAGTTGGAAGCTAACTCATATTGGCCATATGGTCATCACTTAGCAGTCTACAGGCTGAATGGTTTCAAAGAGTGTTTTCCCTTTTGGGAACAGAGATATCTGCCTCACAGAAACCCTCAAGATAATTTTGTAGGAAAATTTCAGAGTGAAAGCTCAAGTGCCAAAAAACGTAAAGTATTTCCATCCTCCTTTTTAACTCAGTATTTGTAAAGGTCTCAGCAGAAGGTACTCCAGTCCGTCTGGGAATCCAAGACTAGCATATATAATGAAATATATAATGAAATATAAACAGTCGTGATGATACTCCATGAACAGCTGAACAGGATCTGTTGCCCAGCCTGACTGCGTAGCCTCTTCCCTAAATAAAAAAAGAAACTTCATGAATTGCATGCATAAAGAGAAACAGTTCAATAAAAGTCAACTTTCGATATTTTCATTTTAACTAACAAGCTCGTTCTCCATGCAGGAAATAATCCTTGCGTGAAATAGTGTTTGGGGACGGGGATGGTGGGTTGGCTTTTTTTTGTTTAAAAAAAAAGAGATGAGGAAAGAAATTTTTCTCCTGACTACTAAATAATGGAAGTAGGCCAAGTCTCTGCTTGGATCCCAAGTTCTCCAAAATAATTAATCATTTTCTTTTTCTTCTTCCCTTACCCTAGTTGCTGATTTTTGAGCTTTTTCTTTCTTTCTTTTTTTTTTTTAGAAAAGTAAATAAAAATCAAACTTCTAAATAGCTCTCGGGATTACTGTGATTTCCACATCAGGACCTCTAGTCTGTTGCTCAGCTGCAACAAAAGGATCACAAATTATCAACATTCAGATAAATATTTTTAGGCCTTCTAACAATGAAGGGAGAGATTTAGTCTTTTACTTCAGCAAGAGTAATAAAACATTCTTTTTCATTGCAGGCTGTAATATAACTAGATTTGTCCCAGATGTTGTAAAAATTCAATGGTGATATTTTTACAGTCATTCTGCAAAGTTTCAGGTAATTGAACAAGGGGCCAAGCACGTGAGAATCTGATTTTCTATTGTTGTTGACAATTTGCCTTTATTAGGAAACAGGAGTGGGATTCATCTCATCCAGCTTTAGAGATCTTCAGTGTAGATGCCTCCAGCTGTGCTAGTCACCCTAGGTTTCTTTGTAGTCAGCTGAGAGAACAGGCATGAATGAATAAGTACAATTCCCGTGACCTACTTTAGAAGTCTAAATTCAGAGCCTATAAGGATATATATCTCTTCATAGACAAGAATACAATCCTAGATGGAAATGTCAAAATTTTTTCTGATGAACTGCACTGTAGGTGACACGAGGAAGTGATATAGTGGGACATGAAAACATGTATTGTGAGAGGCAATGTGGTACCATTTGTAAGGCCCTACTCAGAAAATAAATTTCTGCTAAACTTACTGAGATTCTGGTCCAAAGGAAAGTTGTTAAAATAAGGTAGGAGAAAGATATTGATCCAGAAAACTAAAAGGAGTTTAAAACACACAAAAAAAAGACACTCAAAACATTTCTAATTATCCCATTGCGCTGCAAGAATAAAGTGTTAAATGCATTTCAGCTAACATATTCTTTAATTTTTTAGTCTTTTTCCTCTGCAAAGGAAAAAAAAACCAAAAAACATAAATCCAAAGTGAATCTTTTCCAAACTTAAAATATTTTCTTTCTACTTTCAGTAAGGCCCCATGCAAACATATCCGTTTTCAAAGGTTTGCATAGCAAATTAAAAAATACTCGTTTAACACTTCTGATGATGTCTCTGGGGTACAATACAGGGAGTCACCTCTGAAGAATCAGCTGCAGGTTAGTGGCTGAAGACCTGTACCTCTTTCACTTACTGTGCGTTCAGTACCACTAATTTCAATGGGGCACAGGGTTCTTCCACCAGTAGTCTTAACTGCAGGGCTTACGTCAAAATTTGTAATGAAAAGTGGGCTAAAAATGACAGTATGCCTCCACAGTATGTGTGGTCATGCATTGTTCCTTCTCATTACTAGTGTTGAATAAAATCCTATCCTGTCTCAAATCTGCAAGTTTCCCCTTCCAGGTGATGAACGTGTCTGTCCACTGAGTGGTGGTGCTCAGGGACCCCAAACCCTCAGTTTTTGACACCTCTTTGGTTTCAAAGCAGAGTGTAGCGCTTGCTGACAGCACTTGCTTGCGTTGCTCAGTTCACATCTCAGTTGTCCCTCCTGCCCCTCAGACCGATGTAGGGGAAAGCTGCTTTCAACCAGCTTCACTATGTCTCCATCTACTATAAAACGCCATGAAGCAGTTCTTATACAAAAAATAGGGTCAAATTCTGCTCTCATGATGGAAGACCTCTCACTTTTCATGTGAGTAGGTCTTGCACTCAACTAATTTATTGCATGGAGCCACATACGTCTAGAGTTTAACAGGGATAATACTATGAAAACTGCAAGCAAGGAGTTGAAGGCTGAAAACCCAAGTTTCAGTAGGTATCTATGAAGGGAATATTCTTGGCTAGGGGTTAAATTAATGAGTTTTGTGTCTATATAATTATTAATGGTCTGTAATTGTTTCCATTTTCATTATTTGCCAATGCACTGCATGGATCTTTGGTGCCACAAACAAATGGATTACGGGATACAAATGAAGTTCAGATTCTGGTCATGTCTAAAAGTATATAATGATGACTTTTGAAATTCTCACTGATCCATAACACCATGTGTATGTTATTTCAAGAATGAAATTACAAAATGTACTAATGTTTGATTAAAGTGCAAAATTGGCAAGTAATAATTCTGAGAGCTGCTGGAATAGGGAGGTAGGGAAGGACTTGATCTTGTGATGTGGTAACAAACAAATGGGACCTGAGTAGAGAGGAGGACAAAGATTTAATAAATAGCAATTTGACTCTCCCACCACAGCCTGGAAGTAGAACATCAATAGTTTGCTAGAACCACTTTTCACAGAAGTAGCTGCTGATTTCCCATATAACCGCACCTGCAACAACAGCAGCAAAGACCTGACAAGCAGGAGATGACAAATGGCTCTTCAGCAGTTTACATTGTTCTAGTAGCTGACCTCCACCTCTCAAGGGACAAAGCAACTCTTTTGCTGTCCCCATTAGTTCATTGCACTATCTAATAGATTGCTTGTCCAGTGTCCAAGCCAGTCCTGTCTTGACACCGGGCACAAAATATGAAATAACTGGACACAATAAGTAATTTTCATGTCTACACTGAAGTATAAGGTAGAAGCAAGAGAATAATTATAGATCTAAGTTTGATCCTTTCAGATGCACTTGGGAAAGATTAGTTTGAAAATCTCTTCCTTAGGTTCACTCTAGCAGCTCTTTCTTAACATATGACCACCAGAGAAAGCTGAACTGGAGCTGTGGCAGCCCAGGTATGGGAAAAAAATTAATACTCTGTGTGTAAGTTGCTCTGGGTGTAGAAGCTGGGTGCCCATGAGCATGAAGGAATTCAGCTCTTGCCTGAAATATTCAGACCAACATACAGCCTACAGAAACAAGGCCAGAAATCTCACAGAAACATTTTCACTCAGATTTATGATTCTCTCCTGTTTCTGAGGAACCCCCAAAATTTTTTACAGCAATGTCTCTGATTATGTTTCATGTTTTTTTTACTTCAGTATCAGGGATACAAGAACCACACAATCTCATCTAATAAGAGGTTTTATGAAACTAGGTGTTAGTTAATCTTTTTAAAGATTCAAGCTACTTCTCCCAAATCTCTAAAACAAATCTATTCTATTTACTCACCGGATGACTGTATTCCCATAACAACAGTCCTTTACCACTCTAACTCTAGGCAGTTACCAGTACATTATCATAGCTGAAGAAGAATATGTGCCAAGTTACAACCAATAGCTGCAACTATTTTAAAGAATAAAATCTCTGAGGAGTGTTATTATACAAGCAAACCTGATATAGACATACAAGCTGGCACAAACTCTCTCCTAGTATAAATCATCTTAGTGTCATTATGAATCTGGAGCAGGCTTTAGACCCACAGAGGATCCGACCTCTTGCTCTTGCAGCGGACAGCTAAGAAAGCCAGTTACAGTAATTGCATCCTCAACCATGCATGTGTTGGGCTAAAGCATGTTTCCCTGATCAGCTCATGGGAGCTGAGACACACAGTTGATATAAAGGTGGAAAGACAGCATAAGTTATATACCCTGTGAAGGAGCTGCCAAGGTCACTGAACCAGTGGTTTTTGTGTCATTACAGAAAATGAAATTTTGTGGGAGAGACGAATTTCCACAAGGAAGGAAGCAGACAGAATGAGTGTTTTGCAAACGACTCTGGGAAAAAGTAGTACAGAAATATTGTTCCTATTATGAGTACTAGCACATGAGATAATTGTGTTTGAGGTTGGTAATTACCATATTTACATGTTTAGTTTCTATCTGTTCCTTCCGTGTTATTAAGTGACTGCAGCATTATTTCATCAGAATGACATGCTGTCATCATAGTGACTGAAATATCTTCTGGTTATCAAAGCACACAGCTGTAAAAAAACATTGTATAACCCCTCATTTTTATTCTTCATCAAAATTGCAAAAAGCAAATTAATTCCAGGCAAAGAGCAGCAAAGCTAATGGATCTACAGCAAGGGGAGGTGGCTTGGTAAGTTTAGTGCTCTAATTTATAATACCTGTGCTAAGCAGCTCTGCCAGTACTCCCACACACAGTGAGATACAGGATTAATAATTACTGTATTTTGTTCTGTGCACTTACAGGCCTTTAGGCCGAGTGCAAAATGTTTTATGGACTTTAATTTATCAAACTTTAAAAGCCACACTCAGGGCACTTAATTCACTGCTACTTATGCCAGGCTCCAATTTATCTGTAAACTTCATAAAAGTCTTCAAATGTAGGTAGCTCTGTACAAACCTGAAGATATACCCTGATCATTTGCTTAAGTCATTTATAAGTTGCCTTCTGAGACATTTCTGAAATTTTCTGGGTGTTCATCATCAAATATATAAAATTATATCCTCCTTGAAGAGACATCTAAGAAGAAATAAAGGAAACAACTGAAAATTAATGGAAAACCTTGCAACAAATAGGATAATCCATTCACAGAGAAACTGCTCATCACTCTCCTCACTCCTTACATCTTGTCTAACACTTTAATTCCATTCAGCAACGGAGGGCCATTGCCAAATTTGAGTAATTAACCATTGAAAATAAGGAAAATGAAAAAAAGGTGTATTTCTTGAACTAGATTTTCAAAACTCCCCTTCAATTCTTGGTTAAAAAAAAGCAAAATAAACAGAAATACAAGTTTTCAGTTAGACATGAATACCTAAGTGAGAAATCTAACGTCAAAATTAGATGAGAGAATTTCCTGAGGTCCTGACATTTTCAGTCTTATCCTCCAATCAAGTCAATTACTGAATATTGCAATTAATCAAATGACCAGCTGGTCATCTTCAAAAAATCACCTGGTTTCAGATGCTGTTCCTTCCCGTTTAACTGCTTTTATGGAGATCTAAAACTGAGAAATTTATGCAGAGATAATTAAAATTATAAAGCGTTTTGGGAAATCAAAATTATTGTCCTACTTGTCTTGGGAGCAGTGATACATCCAAATGATTTATTTCACAGAAAGTTAAGCTCTTAGGCATACCCGCTATGTTTCTTTGACAAAGTGACCTTGTATTTTTTTTTCTCTTTTCACTGAGGAATGAGAAGTGAAACACATGGGGGAAGATGAAGATGACCATTACTAAAGTAGAAGACAAAACAAAGTTCAAAGGAAAATGAAGAGTTCTTGAAATGTAATGGAGAGCTGAAAGTGAAAGGTACAGAAAGACCCAGTGGAAGAAACCAGATTAAAATTCACGTTAGAAGGAGAGAAATAGCCCAAAGTGACTAGAAAGTGGAGATAACATTTTCTCCTTGTTATAGCCTAATCAGCTGTTAATTTCATACTCAGTACAAGATTTAGAAATGGCAACTGGGCAAACTAAAACCAGAAGATGCCTCTGGAGGCAGAACAAATCAATTCTCACATATCGTTTAGTAAAATCTTAGATTATGTGTTTTAAATAGAAGGAAAGGCGTTATAGGAGAGTAACAATAGGAGTTTAACGATAGAGTGGGAAGAGGCAGTTATTGATTTATTGATGTTCTTTTAAGTTTGTCACACAGAACTTAAGAGTCCATGCAGACCACTTGATTCAACTGTTTTGTGCAACTTTTAAATATGACTTGTAGCTGTTTCTGCTGAGTCCATGGGCCTGCAGAGGCCTTCACCATATATTCCAGGCAATTCTAGTAGATGAACTGAAGACTAATCTACTCCGAAAGGATCTTTTGGTCACAGATCTGAAGCAGTTTATCTCATTTGAAAGCAGATCACTTTTTGTTACACATGACAGAAATCTAAAGCAAAATGAAGTGGTGTTAGCAGCAGCCATGACTGTTATCACAATTGTTCTTTGTAATTTTTTTTGCAGAGTTTGAGCAAATTTCTGAAATCTTTTTTAGAGTTACTGTTTTGTTTTTATAAGGCTGTCTGTCTTACCCTCCAATCAACTCAATTATTGAATTGTATAATTGCAACCTAGATGTAGTAATTGAGTATTTAATTAAGATTACTTCGAAACCCTTTTCCAAGCTGAACTCTCTAAGCAAAGAGAGTTCATATTCAATATTGCTTATCCCATGCCTCATGAAGGACTTGTCTGTAAGGTTCTGAATGTCAGTGACTGCTACACAAGGAACCGTGCTTGCAAGAGAAGGACGTTAAATTAGAGAGATCAAATAACAATAACAAATTTAAAATTACTCTTGGAAAAATAAATTTGGGTTCCCTTCTTGGTCCAAATATTCAAGTCCAGAACGTTATAACAGAGTCTTCTGGTGTAAAAATAAGAGAGTGTGCTGGGCCCTAGAGTTTCTTCAGCAAAGCAGATGCGTCATCATATGCTTTTCAGTCCATTAACAACTACATTACTCCTTCATTAAACCTCCATTCAGCATCCTGATTTGCAGGACCAAGAGGAAAGGCTGAAACTTTCTGTAGAGTGAAAGATGTGACAATACCATTTTTATCTACTGCGTCAAAAAAGAGGGCAACTTATTTCATTTTTATATTGCTCAGTAATCTAGAAGGAGAGGAACCCCATCCTGGCCGGTAGCTTCAGTATGTTACTTATGGTCCCTTAGAGCTTTTATCTGCCAGTCAGCTGCTGCCTAGGGGTTGCCAGATTTTCAACTCAACAGCTGCTTTTCATCCATTCGCTTCTGCCCTGGAGGCACAATGACATCCCTCACAGACATCAAGGCAGTTCAAGGTGGATGTTTACAAGGTCCATGATTCTGGGTGTCAGGTCAGGAGCAGCCTGGTGACAATGATTCCCGAGGCACCTTATAACCTCCCTGAAAGATTGGCTTCCTTAAAGTAGAGGAGAGGTGTTTGTTAGACCCTACATTTGGACACAAACGGAGATGGCGACAGTTACTTTCATGACTTCTTGTGGTCCAAAGGATAGGAAAACTATTGCTCTTTGAATGCACATCTCTGTCCTCCCTACATTTTGGCGGTGTGTCTGAAATACCTTGGGCTGATAGATGTAGAGGCTAACTGGCCCAACAAACAGTGTATGTAGAAATATTTGTAATTTTTTCACGGTTCTGAGCAGGTCATCCATCAGTTTCAGTCTCCACACCACGTTTGTCTTGTCTTTTCATCATTAATGAATCTGAACTGCTTTGCCAAAAGCATTTCTTTTGTAGCTAATACTGCAGTTTTTACACTAAATTTTTATTTTTCATGGCTCTAACAAAATATTCTACTGGATATTTTCAGTAAGGAATATTCCCTTGAGAACTACCTTGGTGATTTCCTCTGCTGGTACATCAGTAGGATCCTTGTCTCTAAAGGGAACATCAAGAGTTCCATTAGCAATGGGTCACTTTTTCTTTGCTGTTTTGTGCCATCTGTGAAATAAAGAAATCTGACTTGCACGCATTGATCTTTAGAACATCTTTGACCTGCAAGGTTTTGTGAGGGGACAGACTCCTGTAGCGTGAAGAAATCTATAGATTTGCCAAATATGGTCCAGATATTCTTGTAGTGAAGGTGGTGTGACATCTCATCAGTAAGTGATTCCTTAGAACATTTCCAAATATAAGGAAAAATGCATTTATATTTAATCACTCAGGGCTTATTTTGGGTCAGGAACTTTTGAACAAATACATTTCTAATTTAAGACTTACTGAATTTTCAACTTTTTGACTTGCAAAACTGATTTCAGTAAACTTATATCTTATTAATGAAATAGCAACCACAATATACTCGTTTCTTGAAAAGATTTAATGAAACAAATGTTTGCTGAAATTCCTAGCACTTCCTTAATGTTTAATTAGACACTTGCTACTTCAAATATATGAGATACTTTTGGAAAAACCTGTGCAGGCATTTTCAGGAATGGCAGAGATGTATGTCTTTTATTCTGTATGCAGTATTCGCCTGGACCAGTAACCTTCGAACATTTTAATTATATTCTCCAGACTCTGTTGGTACAACTTACAGTAAAAAATGGTAACATACTGTAACTAATTTACAACAGTACAAGTCAACATGATTCATACTTCCATTAAATTTTCTCAGCCTAGTAATATTCCTGTTTTCAAATTTCTGTGGAAAGCAAGCCTGTCTATGAGGCTATGAATGGGGTAATTTGGGGCCACCTTCAGCAGAACACACCAAGATTTTTCGTAATTGCTAATTACACTAGAAGACTCATTTTGGTGCCTAACCTGATGCACTTTCCTGAATCCTGCCTGCCAGGACACCCTGAGTGTGAATATGATAAAAAATCAAGTCTGAAGCAGCCAAAATCAATTGAATCTTTGAAAATCCTTGCCAAGGTCTTTCAGAGGGGTCAGGACATAGTTCACATCCCACTGATGTAGAGCGATGCCATGAACTACAAATCTCCTGTTAGGCGATGCACACATGTAAAACCCAGATGTTGGGTCATCAAAGACCGACGGACTGAGGAATACACTGCTGCTCATGTATGCTCGGTACCAACAAGCAAGACCGCATTAATACTGTGGACACATGTTCCTCGCTGTATTCACCCAGGCGTTCCTCTGTGTGCTACCTTGTTTTCCTATCATTTTGTGCTATCTAATTAACATGTCAGCTCATGTTTTTCCCGTGCTTTATGAATCTTGCTTTTAATTCTTTTATTTCACCCTGTTTTCCTTTCCATAATTAATTTTTCATAATTTACCATTCATTTACATTTCAATTAAGAACACTGGCTGTTTCAAAAGCTACTCTGATGGGTAGTATGAAATAAATTATTGAAGTCAGTATAATCTGCACTTCCCATTACCACCTCATTTACCTTAATGGCACTAAAAAGACTGTTGCCCTCAATACAGTTCATGCTTCTAATAAGAATTCCCTCAGGAGCCAATCTCATGTGAATTATATATTTGCATATGCTATAGGTTGTGTTAGGTGATTATAGGCTGAGCTTTAGAGTACTATTCTTTAAGGATGACAGCTGCAAAGAAAGCCACCTTTCCAGAGTCAAAAGATGACGCTGCTTGATTCAAATAGCTGGTATCTCTAAGAGGAGTCCCCATAGTATTGTCGATTTACTGGGCACTGACAAACAGTGTGCCAATTTTCAATAAAAAATTAAGAACTACATCATTTATTATTAAACCTGAGCAGGAGACAGGTTTTTCATTTTGCACAAAAAACTTTTCTTTTCCAGGCAGAAATGAGCAAAAAATCTCTCAGAAATAAATTCCTTGTGAGGAAGGTGGTTGTTTGGGTAAACTGAAATTTTTTTTTTATTTATTTCTGTAGCTTCCTATTATTTCAAACCTTTTAAGAGCTATATTTCACAATATTTATTAGTTTAAATCAGCACCTTCCAACTAAAGCTGCTACCCTTGAAACAGTGTTTTGTGATGAAGATTTCCATCAGGAGGCTGTCAACCAGCTCTCTTTATTTCTGTTTTCAGTATGACAACACCCAGGCACTAACCAGGACTCAGAAGTGGATGCAATAGATCTATCTAGTAAGAAACAGTCCCATTCCCAAAGGTTTGTTTACAATATAAACAGGTAAGGTGGTAAAAGCAATAATATGGGAGGGAGAGAAAAGGTACATGTATGGTGACTTGTTCATTAGGTATGTAAATTTTTCAGGATAATCCGATTACTAAACTATCCACCTGTTCTTGCTTTGAGTTTCAAGAAAAGGTATGTAGTTACGTAGTACCCTGGAATGTACAACATCAGTTTCAAGAAACCCAAAGATCAGGATGTCTTAGCTAACGTAATTCAAAACAACGAGGTACAAAGCTGAACAAACTGAACTGCTTGTGCACTGCTCAGTTACCAGGAAAGATGTGGTCTGACTTTCTCAATGCCTGCCAGGAGCCCATCTGTATGGCTACCTCTACTTTGAAATAGCGTCATCAAATTTTCATGAACTAAGTGTCGGTAGCATGTAAAAATTGGCCCTGGGCTACCCCTCATTTCCATGAGGCATCTTTTGGCCTTATTGCCGTTTGTGCCTGTGCCTTCACGCCCCACCTCTCCGCTCAGATGAAATTGTGTTGAAGCCCAGCACAGCGGTGTTTTTATAACAAAAATCTGACGTTGCACACTCCGGGGTACAATGTATGCTAAACTGAGGATGAAAGGCTGCTGAGCTAGTTTTGAGGACTACATAGGATGCAGGAAGATTAACATGGTCTTAAGTCCTCCATACTGCCTGATGGGAACTGCCCTAACCTTTAAACCATGCCCAGGGATTGCCTGGGAGAGTGCTTGGTGGTACAGGCCACAACCAAACTCAGGAATACACTGATAACAACCACTTTAGGAGACTGAGCTTAATCCCTGGCTTTGTGTTATTTAACATTATGGATCTACTACGGGCAAAGACACTGAAGGAGGGCAGCAAACACTCCAACGGGGTATAGAAGTGGCAACACAGTGGCTTTGTGTTTTCTTGCCCAAGACTTTTCATACTAAAACAGCTCTTACATCTTTTAACTGTGACTTCAATTTCACTTCGTGGCATTGAATCAGGCAAGAGACTTTCAGCCAATGCAACAACACAACAACAAAACCCAGTCCTTGAACAGTTTGCTGGTTTTTAAATTTGCTCCAACCACTCTCCAGCCGCATCTACCACATGGGATCACATTTCCAAACTCTCTGAAAACATTGTTCCCATTTGCCCAGTTTAATACCAGTAATTTCAGCTGCAGTGTTAGGATGTGTTTTTTCTAAATCCAAGCTGTGATAGAAGTATAAAAAATAATGAATAAGTCAAAAAAGACAAAAATTATTCATTATTACAATTTAAAAGTTAAGGACCACTGGGAGAATTTATTAGACAACAGGATTAAAACAGAGAAGATAAAATATCACATAGTGTATAATTACATTGGGCAGCTCACTGCTGCAAAATCTTACTGAGGCCAAACATAGACACAAGTTGTAAAAGAATTGGCCAAATTATGGAGGACAGTCCACTTGCAGCTTTTAAATAAGATTATCTAGATGTAACCAAATTCTCAGGGATACCTGATCTGATTATGACTCAGAGGGTGTATTGAGGATCACGTTACATTTGCTCTGTCTTTGATTCCATAAACAGTCACTAGTCATCAAGTAACAAGAAGATGCTGGACTACACTAGGTGGACTATATGCCTCTAGATAAAAAAAAAAAAAAATATCTAAGTGGTCACATTAAGAGAAAAACTGTAGTAGCAAGAAACTTAAGAATAAACTTCATCTGCCCAATTTCACATCTGTTCACCTTGCCTTTTATTAAAGTTTCTTCCTCTTCAGATTTTGATAGTCTGCTTCTTTCACACTGGATTTCTTTTGACTTAGTAAAGGACATGGTCTCCCTTTGTTTGGATGACTATAAAGGAAAGGAACATGGGAGAAATCTCTACATATTTTCTCCCTCTAGGAATAAACCCCCTATTATTTCATAAATAACTCAGTCCTTATGGGACAGGTAACCTGCACCACAGCATCTGAGTCCCTCATGTAAAGTCAGAACAGTTTTAGGTTCAGTTCAAAAGTGAAAGTTTTACAGTTTGAATCTTGTCATTTACTGTAACACGAATTTCCATGAAAAGCTATTTCACTTCCTGGAGCCACTGCAGATAAACAGGGTTGTAAATGATAAAATAAATTTGACAGACTATCCTAACCTTCTTTGGAAGAAATAGAAAAGAAAAAAGACAAAAGAAGAAAAAGAAAAAAAAGGAGGGGTGCGTGGAAGGAAAATAAAGAAATAAATAAATCGAAAACTAAGGCCCATAAGTCTTTACAAATTACAGGAAGCCAAAAGTTAATGATCTAGCAGAGCTGACACCCTATGTGTCTAATCAACCTGATCTCCCTTTTTCAAATTAAAGATGTGGCACTGTAGTTAATGGCGATTTCACCATTCAAATATTTTCAGCTCAAGCTAGTTTTGTACCACAAGATTTTCTTAATGATGGTAAATGTTATCCCATACAATGACCCTCCCTGATTCTTCACAGCCAGAGTCAGGTGCGAGGAGGAAACCACTTATTGTTCAGTCTCTTACTTACTGCTGCTGAGTGTAGCAACTCAGTGCCATGAGCTTTCTGGAACAGGGAGGTTGTTTATACTTTTCCGAGACTCTTCCTCCCACTATACACGTGTCCTATCTCCCGTCAAAGCTGGAACCAACTCACCAGTCAAAACAACTCAGTGATTAATTTTAAACAAGAAGCCTGTTTACATGAATAATCATTACTGAATATGCCTAAATATGAAAAGACTGCTCACAATAGCCACCTATTGTTAGAAGTCAATGCATTATGCATTGTTCGAATTAAATCAGGATCTATATTGCAGTGGATTAATCTAGCTGGTGTCCTGTGGATTTTTTTCCTTCATTTTTTTGCAACCCATCTGCCAACTACAATAGGTTGTAATTTTGCTGAGCTTTTTATGCTGAAAAGTTATTAATACCAGATGTTCATTTCTCGGAGTACCCTAAGCACAAAACATTCCAAAATGAAAAACAAAATGTTAACAATTATACGTCCAAACTTGGTGGATTAAAGATCCTATTAAAATTCTGGAGTATGTCCTATGTTTAATGCATTAACTCCTTTTTTTTCATCAAGGGAGGCCTGAGGCAGGCTAGGTTTTGTTTTGCTTCAGGGAGAAAGGAAATGTATTCACATCTCTAGCACTGTTCTTTCACCATGTTTTGTCAAAAATATAAAAAATGTAATAGAGTTCTGGGGAGAACAATGAAAATACACAGGTCAGGGATTTTTAGCTGGGATTCTGGAGATAAGCATTGCTGTGCAGGACCTACATTGAATGAATTTTCAGCTGAGGTCAGCTCTGCATTCCAATGAACAAATAACCCATTGAAGGGAAAACAGAAATGGTAATAAAAAAGAAGAAAAACCTCTATTCTTCAAAAGGGAGACAGCTTTATGAGGGAAGAAGATAGGCAAAAGACTGGATCTTCAGCTGCTATAAACTAGTGCAGCTGCATTATTAATTCTAGAGAGATCTCTCTTTTCATAGCTTATCTCCCTCCATTACTTTCGTTGAAAGCCGTTGTTAAACTTCTGCAGCCTAGCTTTAATAGAATCATAGAATGCTTTGGGTTGGAAGGGACCTTAAAGATCCCCTAGTTCCAACCCCCTGCCATGGGCAGGGACATCCTCCACTAGGCCAGGTTGCTCAAAGCCCCATCCAACCTGGCCTTGAACACTGCCAGGGATGGGGCATTCACAACTTCTCTCAGCAACCTGTTCCAGTGCCTCACCACTCTCATAGTGAAGAATTTCTTCCTTAGACTGAATCTAAATCTACTCTCTTTCAGTTTAAAGCCATTACCCCTTTTCCTATCACTACACCCCCTTGTAAAAAGTCCCTCTCCAGCTTTCTTGTAGGACCCCTTTAGGTACTGGAAGGCCACACTATAAAGTCTCACTGGAACCTTCTCTTCTCCAGACTGAACAATCCCAACTCTCTCAGCCTGTCCTCACAGGAGAGCTGTTCCACCCTTCTGATCATTTTGGTGGCCTCCTCTGGACTCCCTCCAACAGGTCCATGTCTTTCCTGTGCTGAGGGCTCCAGAGCTGGACGCAGCACTGCAGAGGGGGTCTCAGCAAAGCAGAGGCACCTCCCTTGACCTGCTGGCCACGCTGCTTTGGGTGCAGCCAAGGATACAGTTGGCCTTCCGGGCTGCAAGCACCCATTGCTGGCTGATGTGCAGCTTTTCATCCACCAGTATCCCCAAGTCCTTCTCAGCAGGGCTGCTCTCAATCCCTTCATCCCCCAGCCTGTACTGATACCGGGTGTTGCCCTGACCCACGTACACAAACTTGTACAAACTTGCTGGTCTTGTGGAACCTCAGGATGTTCACATGGGCCCATGTCTTGAGCTCCAGGTCCCCCTGGATGTCATCCTGTCCCTCAGGCGTGTCAACTGCACCGCTCAGCTTGGGACAGTCTCCAAGCTTGCTGAGGGTGCACTCCATCCCACTGTCTATGTCATTGATGAAGATGTTTAACAGTATGGGTCACAGTATGGACACCTGAGGGACACCACTCGTCACAGATCTCCATCTGGACATTTAACCATTGACCACTACCCTCTGGGTGCATCCATCCAACCAATTCCTCATCCACCCAACAGTCCACCCATCAAATCCATCTCTCTCCAATTTAAAGAGAAAAGGATGTTGTGGGGGACCAGTTCAAAAGCCTTACACAAGTCCTGATCTGCCAGATCAATTTTTATAAATCATGCAAAAAAATGTTGATGATTAACAATTCTTTCTGCCTGAAAGCAAAACCAAAAGATCACTTTCAGTTTGTAATTTAATCAATTTAGTTTTACATGGCAATATTGTAATTTTATGAAGCAAACTACCTGTCATACCACAGGAACAAATTTTCTGGCACTGTTGTGTCTGTTAACTTTTCTTTTGGTAGATACCTGTTGGACAATCTCCTCTCATTCAGTGCACAGAGCTCCGTTAACATCAGTGAAAATTTCCCGCTTGGAACAAGTGCAGAATTAGTGATAAGTGCTCTTCAATAGCTTCTCTTCACTTTGGATAAACCCTGCAAAGGTCAGATGTTTATCTGAAGCTTATCTGACTCACCCAAGCCTCTGGAGGTTACTAAATATCATAAACGGAACCTTTCTTTAAAAACTGAAGTAACCTCCTAATCGGCACCTGACCAGAAATACCACAGGTAAAGATTTTCCAGCAGGATATTTTCTTTTTTTCCAAGTTCAAAAGCACATGATAATGAAGCAGGCACTTATTTCATACCCACAGAAAATTCTTTATGAAACTTGGTTATAAACATGGGTAAGGAAGTAGGAATGGTAAAGGGAGATATGAAAATTTCCTCTACCTGAACTAATTTAGCTGTCCTTATATTGGATCTGAACAGAAATGTTTAATAAGTTTGGAAAGCTTTTCCCAGTATGATATCAATTAGGTCTCTTTCCTTCTAGCTGATATAAGTTTTCTTCCTTAAATGATGTATTCCAGCTCTTTTGCTCTTTACCTTCGGCTTCCTTCCATCTATGCACATGTACCTGTAAATATATATATATTTATTTATTTTTACATATATCTATATCTATAATCATTGTTCTGAATAAAACATTTTTTTCCACTCTAAGATATATAAGCAGCAGTTCACTAAGTCTTCCAAATTTGCAGGCAGGCTGTGGGAAAATGATATTGGCCTCAAGCAAGATTATTTCTTATAACTCACAGTTCTCTCTCAACGAAAATAGCATTCTTTCTTTTCCAACAAATGAAAAAGAATAAAATAAAGATTGAAATTATGTCACTTGCAAAATTAAATAAACAGGTGTGGTAATTCAGTGTGTACTTCCAGAGTTGTTTTTTTTAAGGTGGAAAGAAAAAAGAAATCAGAGGAATCCACTGAGTTTCTTTTTCACCCACCATTCTACCAAACTGTTTTCTCTGTATCTAATCCATTGATCTGTCTCATTGTAAACACACCTGCTTATGTTTATCCTTTCCCTCCTGTATTATTATTCTTCCATCTTAAATTTATCAGTCTTGTATCAAAGTACTGCACAATGCAGAAGCCTAATCGGGTTCCTTTCAGCAGACCTTTATTGTTGTTTTTTCTTTTGTTCAGTTTTTGTACATTTTTGTGACTTCTTGCTACATATCAATTTTGGGTGTACAAAATGGCTGTCACCTGGCTTACCAGGTCCAACCATCGCCAGCCCTGCTTTTGCTTGCTCTTCAAGTCTGAAGGTGATGCTCTACCCAGTGTTATAAATTTCAGAGAATTCTAAGAGCACTCAACACCGACACTAACATCCCCAGGCTGACAGCTAGGATCCTCTTGTGATCAAGGTATCATTTTTTTTAAAATGTGGAGGTAATGCAGAAGCCCAGTCACAAGCTATAGATGGAAAGGAAACCAAAGCTGGGTAACACTTGAGTGTTCATCTATATGTAGTGCCTGCAGTCTTCTGGAAGCTAAAAGAAATAGTGGCCCATCCTGCAGTTATAAATGACTGTTTGTCTTGTTTCTGCCTAATTCACACGAGTTGTGTGTTCGGTACCACATCTCATCCCTAGGGAAGCTGGATCTGCAGTCCTGGTGGTAAGGCTTCTTGTCTTCATTGCAAAATATTTCAGTTCAGTCTCTGCTCCGAGGTGGGCTGACAGCCCTCAAAGTCTGCGGATGATCTGGCAGCGCTCTCTCACACCCATGTGTGAATATTTTCATTTTAGCATGACAGCGTACCCATGGTATAGAGTTTGCTGTGGATATGTATAGTTTACTGGCCTACTGAGTACTTAATGGCAGACAGAGGTGATCTTTCATATCTTTGCAGTATAAAAGTATAAGAAGTGATTGACTCTTTTTTTTCTTTTTTTGTCACAGTTTATAGAGACTTTACATGCCCACTTATAATTAGTAAGCATCTCAAATTTATTAATGCATGCTATTTTCACTTGAGATTTTAGTGTCTATTTTTAAGGTATTCTAAGCAAGAAATATTGTAAAACAGAGACAGAAGTCAGATTTGAGAGTCTTAATCTACAGACGGAATTTTGCTTGAGAAAGAAATTAATCAAAAAACATACTCATTATCAATGCCATTAAACTTCTTATTGACCAGCTTATCAGAACTGAGGTGGAAGGACAATTGTTATGGACTGCAGCTACTACTCCAGAGATATTAAAATATAGCCATGTAAATAAATGTTCTGTCATTTTTTTTTTCCAACAGAATATTATAAAACGCATCTGAGAAGCTGATTTCTGAAAAGTGTTCAGAGAATCCAGAATTCTTGGGGAAGAATGTTGTTTTACAATGATACCAATTTTCAAAATGTTATGGCAAGCCTCGTATATTTTTCAGAAGGTTCTTTTTTTGTTCTTATTTTGCTACTACAATGACGTTCCTGCAACATGTTCTAGACGTCTATAGTTCTCTTCATCAAAAATCTTTAGTCATATTTTTTGCCTGTAACACTGCTATGCAAAGGTCAGAAGGAAATTTTTTAATGAGACCAGCGTTTCCTGTATTAAGACTGTCCATTATTTTCCTGACCAAGATCCTTACCCTATGTGGCTCTGCCAAATGTATGTTTACCATGTAGGATTGGCATCTTAAGATAAGTTAAAGAGGTTTTGCTTCAGTTAAGTCACTTTGTACTAAGCAGTCTTTGCTTCTTAGTATGATTACCATTGTAGAAGACATCTAACGGTAGTCATGATGCACTCAGGATTCAAGTGAGGCAGACACTGTAAGATAAATTATTGTGTTGTATTAGACCAAACTACATTTAGTTGACTGAACTCAAATATAAACATAAAAAGGTAGTGCCCAACAGGTGGAAGTCAGGCCAGGTGATCCAGAAGGAGTACAGAGAGACTATCCAAATCGCTCTGTAAACATAAGAAAAAAAATCCTTATTGTGAAAGTGGTTGAATAGGTTGCCCAGAGAGGCTGTGGAGTCTCTGTCCTTGGAGATATTAAAAGCCCAACTGGACATGGACCTGAGCAACTTGCTCTAGCTAAACCTGCTTTGAGCAAGGGGTTGGAAAAGATAATCTACAGAGGTCCCTGCTCAACTCATCAATTTTATGATTCTGTATCATTAACAAAACAAATGTATGGTCTCAGACATTTGAAAGGACTAAAAAAAATCTGGCCATTTTTTCCAAAAAGGTCATCTAACAAAAAGCTGCTCTTTGTCCAGCATTGCAGCTCCAAGCTGAATAATTCTACTTCAGCAGGTCTCTCACTTATTACTGATGGCTCTGGACTTTCTTATGTGTGCAATGTGCACTTGCAGCCCAGAAAGACAACCATATCCTGCATCAGAAGAAACATGGCCAACATGTTGAGAGGGGTCTTTCTGCTCCTCTGCTCCGCTCTGGTGAGACCCGCCCTGCAGTGCTGCGTCCAGCTCTAGAGCCCTCAGCACAGGAAAGACATGGACCTGTTGGAGCGGGTCCAGAGGAGGCCACCAAAATGACCAGAGGGGTGGAACAGTTCTGCTGTGAGGACAGGCTGAGAGAGTTGGGGTTGTTCAGTGTGGGAAGGAAAAGGCTCCGAGGAGACTTTATAGTGTGGCCTTCCAGTACCTAAAGGGGTCCTACAAGAAAGCTGGAGAGGGACTTTTTACAAGGGGGTGTAGTGATAGGAAAAGGGGTAATGGCTTTAAATTAAAAGAGGGTGGATTTAGATTCGATCTAAGGAAGAAATTCTTCACTATGAGGGTGGTGAGGCGCTGGAACAGGTTGCTGAGAGAAGTTGTGGATGCCCCATCCCTGGCAGTGTTCAAGGCCAGGTTGGATGGGGCTTTGAGCAACCTGGCCTAGTGGAAGGTGTCCCTGTCAATGGCAGGGGTGTTGGAACTAGATGATCTTTAAGGTCCCTTCCAACTCAAAGCATTCTGTGATTTTATGATTCTATGATTCTTATTCAGACTAATACAGTGAAAGCATCAGTTCCTAGTAGCTTGCTTTGAGCATGTCACCAAAAAGGCTTAATAGGAGCTACTTGAGTGTGATGTGAAGGATTGTCTCCAGCATTTCCTTCCTTAGCATAGCTAGCAATGAAATAGAGAGCACGGTTTAGTCCCTGCAGTATACGAAGGACATCGATAAGCTATTAAAAAACTCAGTGAAGCACAACTGAAATGATAAAGGGATTACAGAACATCATGAGCTATTACAGAGTCTGAAAATGAAGAGTTTTAAGAAGAGAGAGAAAAATGAGGAGAGAGCACTTTGTGGTCTCTGCATTAATGCATAATAAATAGAAAATGTGTGTACAATGATATCACATCATAAGCATTTCTCATTCTCTCTGCTCGAGATGCCAGGCAGTGAAGAAGCTGGCTCGTGTTAATTGTTTGTACCCTGGTGGGAAACTACTTTAGAATTTAATTGTGACTTAATCAATGATGTTGTCTAGAAATTACTCTAAAAATTGTCTAAAGACACTTAATGAAGAAGAAGTTTGTTCTCTGTAGAACATCTGAGTCATCCCATGGAATTCAATAGCAGGACTCTAATTCTGTATTAAATGCCATACGATTGTTTCAAGCAAAGAACAAAGTACTGAAGTACTGAATGCTTGAAAATTCCTTTCAAGTTCTACAAAATTTTCCTTTAAGCAAATGCTTTAAAGCATGAAGTAGGAAGGCAGAATGATTTAAAATTTTTTTGAAAGGTGTTATCAGTGTATTTTAACTAACACAGAATGTAGACAAGAGAGTGTTGTTTTGAAAAAAATGTAAATTCATTAAACTGATGTTTATATTAACCTCAGCAAAATTCTCCTTACCTCGCTACATTTGTTATTTATTTTCCTAATTTAGAAAAAACTAAAGGACTGGAAGATTAATTTTTCCTACCCTTTTTTTTTTTTTTTTGGTACTTTTGAGGAGGGTTTAATTTTTGTTTTACTGTTCTGGATTTGTTTTGTTGTTTTGGGGTTTTTTACACAATATCATATTCTGAGTTTTCACATTCTTCTATAATCCTAATCCTAGAATTATTTTTTTAAATGTTACTTTAATATTTATTTTCTATACATTTTTTAAAAAAAATTAATTATTTCTTTATTTGCAAATTGGATAACCACAGGAATGGAAACAAGCCCAAGCATAGGAACAGCATGTAGATGTGATTGTTTAGCACAGATCTTCCTCTGAAATGGTCTGCTGCTTAAGGAAAACTGGATTCTACCCTTCTGCAAGAAAAAATGTTTAGAGCTGTGATTTCAGTTTTCCTTACTGCAGGTTTGTTGTTCAGAGCTGCATCCAGATATTGCCTGTTTGGATGAGGGACAAGGCACCATCCCACAACAAACAATACAAATAAATTAATTGTTAGTATGTACCCAGCCCAGTTTTGTCCTGCATTTGACAGCATTCTCTCAAATCATTCCCAGACATTTCCAGGCATTGGGGCTTGCACAGGACAGGGATTGTTCACAAAGGAGTTTGGATGAAGCTAACCTGTTCTGAAGGCAAGAGATACTAGCATATGGATGCAAGCCACGCTGTAGTGATAGCCTGTGGGATAAGATAACAGGGCCCAGCACTTTTTCCCCCCCCCCTTTTTTTTTTTTTTTTTTTTTAAATCTAGCCTGATTGTGAAGATGTTTATTTGTATGACAAAGCTGCCAACACTAACTAGGAATAAAACTGGTGTTTTCCTAGAGGTGTATCTACAGGTCTGCTCTTCCTACAATCATTGAGCGCATGTGCTCAAAGGGAAAAGGCAGCACCACAGGTCAAAGTAAATGAAGGGATGAAACAACCAAACTGGGACATCTCTTCCACACTGTTTTATCCTGCTTGACTTCCAGGAAGGCTGTTTCTTGCATTTCCTAACTTATTGGCAAAGGGCTAAGACAAAATTTGGAGACCTATTTTGCATACAGCACGAGCTTGAATCTTTGAGTGAGGACCCAGTAAAGTACATGGGGTCCCAGTCTGGAACCTCGGATAAAGGACCCTGTACTCCAGGAGGGGATAGGGTCCCACATGGGTATAGACCAGGTTATCACACTCCTGGGGGATGTCCCATAGTCCTCACTCACACTGCATGGCAAAGCCCCTGGGCAAATTCCCCTCTGCCATGTCATTGAGCCAAGCCTGTGTGTTACAGTGTAGACGATCATCCTATGGAATGGTATTTCCAAGGAACCAGTACCACCCTTGGCAAAATTAGATCGCCCATTGAGGAGGCTGCTGGGATCAGGAAAGAGGCAGAAAGAAAATACAACAATTCCGTTCTCTTCATAGTTCCCAATTTCCTCCCAGCCCCTGAGTTCCAGAAACAGGGTGATGCTTTGCAGTACTGCTCAGTTAATTAAATATTGAGTGTTGTTGCATAAACCATTGGAAAGTCTAGGGTCAACCGTAATTTCAGTAACGACTGTATTGAACCTATTGCATGTAGTTTGTGCCAAAACACAGTCCTTCATATTAATTAGTGTTGCACTTGTAGAAACAGATGCCTCCTCTCTGTGTCTTTCTTACGATAGACAGGATAAGTAGCTATTGAATTACACTAAAATCCTGCAATATTTTGCTTTGGGATTTTCTCTAGTGAACCTGTTTCTGTTCTTTCTCATGCAGTTCCAGTGAGACACTTTTGCAGTCAATGTTTGAATTCCAGAAGGATACTTAATTCCATAACAATGAAAGACAACCGTTCCCTGCATGATTATTTTTTATTTTGAATAATTTAAACTCTTAGACTAAATTGCATTACAGAGTCATTGTGGATGGCTTTCAGAGTACAAAATTTTCACTCTCGTTCTTGATCTCACACACTTCTCTCTTCACAAGACATGTCCTGTTGAGTAGAGGTTTGCAACCATACAGTGAGAAGTACACACTAACTTAATTTACAGTACTGAACACTTCAGAGCCATGGCTGCAGTAAAATAAACAATATCAATTAAATTATTTTCTCTTATGTCACACTGTAAACTTCATAAACATGTAAATTCAAAAATCTCTATAAACACTTTAGTATTATGAATCACTGCAGGATATCACAGCTGGTTACCTGCAGAAGTTGTGTCTGGAACCTAGTTCATCATTTACAGGCAGGCAGCAGATGTTAAAGGGAAAGTGTTTCATATAAACATCCCAGACACAAAATAAAGCAAGAGAAGCAGCAAGGTACATAGCCAGCACTAGACTTTGTTTGTATCTGTTTGATACAATAGCAGGGATCTGAATTTTGTTAGCGAATCTATACACAAGGCTGCAAGAGGCCATTGTGACTCGTCTTTGTTCAGAGCAGAGTTGCTCTTAGGTTGGGTTCTGACTGTGATGCAGAGCTGAGACTTTCACATGTGCCACAATGACAAAAACGCTGCTACCTACACCCTTGCCTAGAATAAGCACTGAGTTAAATTAATATTCTATGGTCGTGATGATCATACATGTCTATTTTTACCTGGGATTGTCACAGGAGCCTATGACAGCTGGGTGTTTAAATCCCACTGTAAAGCAGCTGTGCCTCCCAGTTTCTCAGAGTCGATTTAGCACCTAGCTCCTATGCTTAAAAGAACCCCCATGTAAGATGATTTATAGTGTTATTTGTCAAACACCTGAATCTTTGACCCAGCAATGGCAAGACATGTGTTCTGCTATGATGGATTGCAATCCGGCTATTGGTCCACTCTCAGAACAGGTTGGAGTGTTTTATATAACAGTCCCGTTACCCAGGACTCAGTCTGTGGGAGCTGTGACCTGTCAAACGGTGCCTCACATGCGATTTATATTTACTTAGAAGGAGATGGTGGAAGGGCTTCAATTGTGCAGCTCCACTACAGTGCTCCCTCTAAAGGAAAATCCCCCAGAGACAACCTAAAGCTCTTCATGGGCTGCAGCATCAAAATACATCTGACTCCAATGGGACAAGGGAATTACTTTCTTAGTATTGGGACGTGCTCCTCTTTACTATTTCCATCTCTAGTTTCCTTCCTCTCATGATTTCCTACTAGGCAAGAAATTAATTTCTTAGTGAGATACTTTTTAAGAACTGAAGTGTTAGCTTTCCTTCAGAAAAATAAAAGTACTGAAAAATGAAATTATTGATAAAGATGTTTCATGGAACACTTGTAAAAACATAGGAAATACTGGTAAATTTGATGTACTAATATCACATGGCTCAGGGGCTGGAGCCATCGTCAGAATTTTGGAGTTTTTGACCACAGGGCAGTTTACACGGCACCGGGCCTCCTCGCAGCTGATGAAGTGCAACTGACTCCAAGGGACAAAAGGATTCTTGCTCGTGAGCTGGCAGGCCTCATTGAGAGGGCTTTAAACTAGATTTGGAGGGGGAAGGGGTTAAAACCAGGCTCACTAGAGTTGAGCTTAGGGGTGGTGTGCCAGACTTGAAATCGATAGCCCAGCTCAGGTGCATCTACACCAATGCACGCAGCATGGGCACCAAACAGGAGGAGCTGGAAGCCATTTGTGCAGCAGGACAGCCGTGACTTAGTCACCATCATAGAATCATGGTGGGATGCTTCTCATGACTGGAGTGCTGCAATGGATGGCTATAAGCTCTTCCGAAGGGATAGGCAGGGAAGGAGAGGTGGTGGGGTGGATCTGTATGTTAGGGAGTGTTTTGATGGTATTAAAGCTCAACGATTATGATGACAAGGTCAAGTGCTTATGGGTAAGGACAAGAGGGAAGGCCAACAAGGCAGATATTCTGTTGGCTGTCTGTTATAGACCATGAAACCAGGACGAAGAGACAGATGAAACATTCTACAAGCGACTGGCAGAAGTCTCGCATTCGCTGGCCCTTGTTCTTGTGGGGGACTTCAACCTACTGGACATCTGCTGGAAGTATAACACGGCAGAGCGGAAACAATCTGGGAGGTTTCTGGAGTGTGTGGAGGAGAACTTCCTGACGCAGCTCGTGAGTGAGCCCACCAGGGGAGCTGCTTTGCTGGACCTGCTGTTTACAAACAGAGAAGAACTGGTGAGAGATGTGGTGGTCGGAGGCCGTCTTGGGCTTAGCGACCACGATATGATAGAATTCTCAGTTGTGAGTGAAGTAAGGAGAGGGGTCAGCAAAACTGCTACCATGGACTTCCGGAGGGCAGACTTTGGCCTGTTCAGGTCACTGGCTGAGAAAGTCCCTTGGGAGACTGTCCTGAAGGACAAAGGGGTCCAGGAAGGCTGGACAGTCTTCAAGAAGGAAATCTTAAAGGCGCAGGAGCAGGCGGTCCCCATGTGCCATAAGAAGAGCTGGTGGGGAAGGCGACCAGCCTGGCTGAACAGGGAGATTTTGCTGGGATTCAGGGAAAAGAGGAGAGTTTATCACACCTGGAAGAAGGGTCAGGCAACTCACGAAGAGTACAAGGATCTCGTTAGGTCAAGCAAGGACAAAATTAGAAAGGCAAAAGCCCAGCTAGAGCTCAGTCTGGCCACGGTTGTAAAGGATAATAAAAAATGCTTCTACAAATATATTAACAACCAAAAGAGAAGCACGGAGAATCTCCATCCCTTACTGGATATGGCGGGGAACATTGTCTCCAAGGACGAGGACAAGGCTGAGGTACTTAATGCCTTCTTTGCCTCAGTCTTTAATAGCCAGTCCAGGTATTCACAGGGTATTCAGCCCCCTGAGCTGGAAGATGGGGATGGAGAGCACCACAACCCACCCATAATCCAGGAGGAAGCAGTTAAGGACCTGTTAAGCCACCTGGACACCCACAAGTCTATGGGACCTGATGGAATCCACCCGAGAGTACTGAGAGAGCTGGCAGAGGAGCTTTCCAAGCCACTCTCCACCATTTATCAGCAGTCCTGGTTAACAGGGGAGGTCCCAGAAGACTGGAGGCTTGCCAATGTGACGCCCGTCTGCAAGAAAGGCCGGAAGGAGGATCCTGGGAACTACAGGCCTGTCAGTCTGACCTCTGTACCAGGGAAGATCATGGAGTGGTTGGTCTTGAGAGTGCTCACAGGGCATCTGCAGGACAACCAAGGGATCAGGCCCAGACAGCATGGCTTCATGAAAGGCAGGTCCTGCTTGATCAACCTGATCTCCTTCTATGACCAGGTGATCCGCCTAGTGGATGTGGGAAAGGTTGTGGACGTTGTCTCCCTGGACTTTAGTAAAGCCTTTGACAGCGTCTCCCACAGCATTCTCCTGGAGAAACTGGTGGCTCGTGGCTTAGACAGGTTTACTCTTCGCTGGGTGAGGAACTGACTGGATGGCTGAGCCCAGAGAGTTGTGGTGAATGGCGTTAAATTCGGCTGGCGGCCGGTCACAAGCGGTGTTCCCCAGGGCTCGGTTCTGGGGCCAGTCTTGTTTAATGTCTTTATTGATGATCTGGATGAGGGCATCAAGTCCTCCCTCAGTAAGTTTGCAGATGGCAGCAAGTTGGGTGGGAGTGTTGATCTACTGGAGGGTAGGAGGGCTCTGCAGAGGGATCTGGACAGGCTGGATCGACGGGCAGAGGCCAACTGTATGAGGTTCAATAAGGCCAAGTGCAGGGTCCTGCACTTGGGTCACAACAACCCCATGCAACGCTACAGGCTCGGGGAGGAGTGGCTGGAGAGCAGCCCGGCGGAAAGGGACCTGGGGGTGCTGGTTGACAGCCGGCTGAACATGAGCCAGCAGTGTGCCCAGGTGGCCAAGGCAGCCAACAGCGTCCTGGCCTGTATCAGAAACAGTGTGGCCAGCAGGAGTAGGGAAGTGATAGTGTCCTTGTACTCGGCACTGGTGAGGCCACACCTCGAATCCTGTGTTCAGTTTTGGGCCCCTCACTACAAGAAGGATATTGAGGTGCTGGATCATGTCCAGAGAAGGGCAACGAAGCTGGTGAGGGGTCTGGAGCACATGTCTTATGAGGAGCAGCTGAGGGAACTGGGGTTGTTCAGTCTGGAGAAGAGAAGGCTGGGGGAGGACCTCATCGCTCTCTACAACTACCTGAAAGGGGGTTGTGGCGACGAGGGTGTTGGTCTCTTCTCCCAAGTAACTAGTGATAGGACGAGAGGAAATGGCCTCAAGTTGTGCCAGGGGAGGTTTAGATTGGATATTAGGAAAAATTTCTTCACTGAGAGGGTGGTCAGGCGTTGGAACAGGCTGCCCAGGAAGGTGGTGGAGTCGCCATCTCTGGAAGTGTTCAAAAAACGTGTGGATGTGGCGCTTCAAGGCATGGTTTAGGGAACATGGTGACGCTGGATTAATGATTGGACTTGATGATCTTGAAGGTCCCTTCCAATCTTAGTGATTCTGTGATTCTGTGATTCTGAGAGGGTGGTCTAGCATTGGAACAGGCTGCCCAGGGAGGTGGTGGAGTCGCCGTCTCTGGAAGTGTTCAAAAAATGTGTGGATGTGGCATTTCAGGACATGGTTTAGGGGGCACGGTGGCGCTGGATTAACGGTTGTACTTGATCATCTTGAAGGTCCTTTCCAACCTTAGTGATTCTGTGATTCTGTGATATTCTGTGAGTTAGTTTTATTGCATGGTGCTTAGGCATTCTGTGATAGGCAACCAAAAAAAAAATTGTTGAATATAATGAAATGATAGCTGTCCAGCCATTTAAAAGAGATATTTTAGAAAAAGACCGTATCTAGTAGGAGCAAGTGGATACCAATGGCAAAAAGGGACTCAGAAATGCAAAGGCTTCATGCAAATGTTTTGTATCAGTAAAAATGCCAAATAGAGCAATTGCATTTGAACCTGACCTACTTTTTACCACTATAAGCCAGAGGGGAATTAAAAAAAAAAAAAAATAGGTCAGGTATTTATGACTTCAAACAATAACCGATGTGAGGGGGCAGGGAATATCCATTCATTTTATCATAAAAATTTATGATTATAGCCTTCATTAAAAAAATTGTATATGATGATAAATAAACCATGCTTAGAGACTTTGATGGATAGCAGGGCATTTATTCATTGTAATGTTAGCTGATTTTGGTTGATGAAGTCCCACATCAAACATTTACAGAGTGAAATTTTCCATTTATCAGCTAGTCGTTTACCTTGGCATTTCTCCAATGTGCCAGCAGCAGCATTTTCTTCCACTCTGTTGGTGTGTTAAAGTTTGCCCGCAAGAGAGGTGATTCTTGCTTGCTGATTCCCATAACTAGGAAATTTGCAATTCCAAAGACAAAATAACAACAGCAGTACCCTGTAAACAATGCTAAGGGTTGCAACTTCGGCTCCAGCACAATGGAAAGTCTCAGTTAAGGACCACTGTGCATGATGCTTGAATGAGTCTTTGGATACTAATTCACAGAACCCGAGGCCGATTGCCAACTCTCATGTAGGTAGGGAAGGCTGAAAAATCCGACTGTAGCCCTGAAAACCACGTTACCTGCAGATTACATGCCAGTCCTTTGGCGTCTGGAAATCACAACTGTTCCACTGAAAGTGGTCTATGTTGATTAACACTTGCCTGTAGCTTTTTTTCTTGATCTTATCTAACCCATTCATTACTGATGTATCTGCCTCATATATCTGTGTATATATAATAGGTATAATGTGAAAGTTATTTTTGGCCATTGATATTTACTGTGTTCTCCTAGGTTACTCTTTTTTGTTAGGTTTTTTTTCCCCCATTACTATTTATGAAAAAGAAGGCAAGGCAAGGCAAGGCAAAGCAAGGAATCTCATAGACTTAGATATAAGCACATGAAGCCTGCTCTGATACCTTTTAACCTCTGCTTCTCCATTAGAGGGAAACAACATAGACGTCTTTGTTTCCTAATCACCTAACGCTTTGAGAAAATGAAAACTGAATTCCTACTGAATATAGCCATTATGATTAGACCAAGAGACTAACAAGACCTGTCTCTCTCACAAGTGGTAGAGGAAAACTCATTGAGATCATGAACATTACAGAAATCACTCCTATTTCTTTGTATCATGAAGAAAAGGGATTGAGAGCACTATCGTTCTCTTCCAAATTAAACAGAAGTGCCATTCCCCATCCAGCACCTTCTCAGCCCTGCCCAGTGACAGCTCAGCTGTTGTCTTTTGACTGATACCAAGTCAACTTTCCCTTGTTCACCATATAAGGCTATCTATGCTATGTTTTGTTTTTAAAAAAATAATTTAATCCTTTCTGTGATGTATGGGAGGAACTCCCTACCAGGATCTACAGGATTTACTTTCCTTCAAACCCCTTCTTAAAATTGTTCTTTCTCACAATGCCTGTAAAAATTGGTATTCTCTAAAGTTTTCCTATTTTTCCCAAACCCAAACTTCCCAATGAAGTTTTTCATTTTCCTTTTCTAACCATGGCTTGTTTACAAAATTCCTGACAGTGCTTGACCTGCTGCTATATGTCACTACGTGCTATCATGTTGACTTGATCTAAAAAAATTTTTATCATTTGTTGCACTTGCCCACTTTTGTATCTGCTGCCCTCCTCTGTCTGTTGACATGTAATTGTACAAATCTCTTTCTAAAGGGATGATCTTTTTCCTCTATGTGTAGACCCTTACGTCATGTTTCATAAATGTATATTATATGTGTTATAAGGAGAATAATTAAAAAAAATGTATTTCACTAATTTCCTCTATCTTTTCTATCACTTATTTTATGAAATAGTAAGTTTCATGAACTGGGACTTGTCTCCCAATGAAAAAATCATGATTATTCATCCTCCTTATGACCTCCATTGTTCTCAAGAATGAAAGAAAACATTTAAATCTTTTTCTCTAAATGAATGGAGAGAGCTTTTTCCCACTGAATAAAATACCTGCAAGGCACCTGAAACCATGGGCCATGGGATTTTGTCCCCAGAAAAGCAGGGACCTTACAGCTGTCTGTGGCTTTTATTCTAATTTTGACCTTTGGTTTGTCATGTTCTGTTTCCATTTTTCACCCTTCATTCTCTTCCTCTTCCATTAGAAGAATTCTTCCATCCCTTCATTCCATTTCCTTTATATTGCTGAGATTTTTTTCTGGGGGACAATTACATTTAGCAGTCCATTCCACCTAACCACAGAGCTGCCTCACACATGACTATTTTACACATGGAGTTGGAATCTTAAAAAAAAATCAGCTTTTCATTTGTGACTTCCCAGTTTTTCTTGAATATTTTCTTGCCTTCTGTTCTGTAGAAAGATCGTCTTTCTGTTGAAATTTTATCTGTAGCTTTGTATTTTTTTCCACATCATTACTTTACTGGGTTGCTGCACTGCCTAGCGCAGTCCACACAGTGGCAAAGCACCAAGCCTCTTCCCAGTGTAACTGTTTTCGCCATCTGGTGTGTTCACTGCACATCATCTTTCCTTTCTGGCCACAGGTATTGGCCAGCAGAATGATCCTAGCCTAAAAAAGCTTCCCAAAAATTTGTTCTGTGAATTATTAGCCAAGTCCAATGCAAGGACTGAGATACAAATTCTGTACATTGACTTTAAAAACAGAATTTAATTTGGTGAAAAAACCCAAAACCAACAGGTTTTAATATAAATTTCTATATTTGCGTGCACAATGTATACATATATACATATATATGTATATTGAAAGAGAATATATCTGTGTTTGTGTGTTTGTGTGTACACCTGTGTTTGTAGTAAGGACTTGCAATACCAGTGACCATGGATCACCACAGAGCACAAAAATATTTAAAATAGCAGTAGACATTTAAAAGATTTTAAAACACTAAAACCTGAGGTAATATCAGATTTTCTATGGCATGCATACTAATGATGGAAAGGTATGTGACGTAGATTTTACTATTCTCTCCAGAGAGTAGCAACCCTGTTTTTTAATACTATTACTTTTCTGAAATGGTTCTCCAAGAAGACAGGAGTATGTCAAGGGCGGAACAAGCCATTGTTCATGAGTCGTTAGGGAATGGTACAAAACACAGTGGGTTTGTACAACGTCCAGAATAGCTTCCTCTTCTATTATTACGTTGTAATGAAGAGAGGTTGTATTTGGGATCTTGATCATGCTTATGGTTGGTGCCTTCTCTCTGACTCCATTGCATCGTAAATGGCACTATGAAAAGCAGCCGCAGATTATAAATTCCTTCTTAAATTCCTGAACCACTACTTAGAATTAATGGATATTACATAATTTTATATGTACTTCATGTGTATGCATGTATATAGTTATACATACATGTGTATATATTTATATCTAAATTTAGATAGATATATAAATATATTAAGGTATCCTGAAGCCAGTAACCATCTGAGTGAAAATTTGAAGTCCATCCCAGTTACGACTAAAAAGTAGTACAGTACATGCAGAAAATCTTTGATATCCAAACATGAGGTGTTTGTCCAAATAAGGTAAATATAAGCCATAATTCTGCAGAAAGAAGGAATTGTTTCCTTAGATTGCCACTGGTTGCCATGTTTTACAGGACTGAGTTGCAATGCCTTTGTCATTCATCAAACACTTGGAGCCTACACACGGAAGAATTTTATACAGGGTAAGCAAGTCAGTCAGGATTTCTTTTTTGCCATGTTCAGAGCCTGTCCTTTCCAGAGCTTCCCATCCCTGGTTACTTTTGCTGCTGGCAGAGTGTGTAGCAATGCTGAGAACCAGGAGGCTGAAGTGGCTGGACAGAAATGTAGCTTAGTCCAAAACAAGCATTTTCATGTGGCTGGCTGAACTGAGATCCTGCTGTCTGAGTTGGCTAGATCTGTACAGACCATAATGTAGCTTAGATGCTGACTGCAACTTTGAACATCTATATTTATATTCCGCAGTTAAGGTTTGTTCCCTATGGAACTCATTTTGGCTTCCAGTATAAACCAAGGATTCAGTTAGCTGCCTTCAGACACATATCTAGGAAGTATTTTTTTTATTATTTATATAAATGTTATTTTAATCCTAAGAAATTACAGAGAACAAACAGTTCCCAGTACTTTCTTTAATATCATTTTATTATAGAAAGTAAGTGACAGATAGCCAACTTTCACATTAGCAAAGCGCTCTGAATATGGAAACAGCATGACAAGTGCTACCCATCATTATTAAAAACCGTATAGTAATTAAAAGAAGAATGATAGCATTGCCCGCAAGGTGAAAGTGCTAAATAAATATTTATTTTACACAGTGCAAGCAATCTCACAGAAGCAAAATCATTTAGCGTAATTACCTGGACCCAATCAACATCAAGATGAATGAGAGTCTCCCTCTGCCTTCGTGTCTGGGCTATTTAAAGGTCTTTTTCAGTCTGCCATAACCTTCCAGTTACTGACCCTATATTCAGTCTGTGGAGGGTGAGTGGGATTCTAAACACACAACATGCAGGAGTCCGAGTCACCTTCAATGGAAATATTTCTTAACAAGTGCAGGCATGTAAATGATGCTACCAAGTGTCTTCATCTTGCCAAGATGCTGGTTTAGCACTTATCTTCTACTTCAGACTGCTTAGAGACAGGAAATCAGAAACAGACCCTCCGACCCCCATCCCTAAAGATGCTCCATTTGCTAGATATATTATTACTAAGACTAGTTTGTTTAGCCTGCTCTAGAGGAAAGGAGAGATACCTCTCTTTTGCATGATATGGTAAAGACATATCTAAAATGTCATCTGTAAGCACTTCCTGAGCCCACTACTGCCTTTTCCCAACAGCTAGTTACTTGGCTTGAAGCTCTCCTCCTGTCTTGGTAAAGCTGGTACCTAGATATCCAAAAAGGCAAGACTTTTGGGATGCAAGAAGGGAGGCAGATAGAACGAATCCTGAATTTACAGCATGTTTGTTAGGCCATTCGGGTAAAAGGGAAGAGAACCAGGTGTTATTTAATTCAATCATAACTGCATAAATAATATAGAAGTAATTTGGAGAACGGCAACCACGTTTTCAGCAAACTCCTAGTATGGCACAAAAGTCTGCATTCTGAAAGACATACCAGGATGTGATTTCCTGGAGGTAGATGAGTTCACACCAAGGACAGATCTCTTTGGAATTTCTCCTGTTGGTGAACCGATGATTCTTCAGACTCATGTGAATGACAAAACAGGAGCCTTAATTCTTTCCTCTGCGTGTGGAACACACTTAAAACCATCATTATGAATTCCTGTCAGCCTTGGCACCTGCATCTCACATGTTGCATCCCTGAGTACCAGAATGCCTAGGTCGCTTTGGTGAAGGCTTGGCATCAATCCTCTTCAATCTCCTGATTCTCTCTGTCAGTTAAACAGCTGTGTACCTAAATTGTTCAGTGCATCTCGGTCCTTGTCCTATATTCCTACATTCCTATGCGTGTGAGGTCCTAACTTGGATTTTCAGATTTTCTAAGTGAATAAGTATATCATATGTTGATGACCTAGACTAATTTTCCCTAATTTTAGGAATCTAACTTGAGCTAGAAGTTATCTAGAAGTTAATTAGAAGTTAGAAAATCAGTTTTATGGGTTTGTCACAAACCAGGGAGACAGACAGGAGAGACAGACATTATCTAGTCCACCCCCCCTGTAATGAGCAGGGACATCTCCAACTAGATCAGGTTGCTCAGAGCCCTGTCCAACTTAACTTTGAATGTTTCCATTAGTACTTAGGCTGATTGACAACTAATCATCGGCAGTTCCAAGAAGAAATAGGCTACTTTAAAAAAAAAATCTCATTTAAATGGATGTGTTTTTCACTGCCAGGAAAGTACTCCCTCTTCAGTTCTAGTATTGGGGAAGAATCCCAACTACTAACACTTTTTTCTCTGTAAGACAAGTTTTGTTCTAACTGTTAGTAAATTATCTTACATTCACACAATCAGTTATTTTAATTGTGCAGCATCCCCTGAGTCTCACCAAGGGCAAGCACTTTATCAATAATATGATAATTATAGAAACTTAATGAGGCCAGTCAGGAAACACAAAGAACCCTGATCCACTTGTCAGAAAAGCACATATAATTTAGTGCAGATCAGCCTGTTTCTGGACTGCAATCTGATAACCCCACATCCCATAACTCAGCCCATGGCAGCCCAAAGACTTCATTGCTAACCACTGACATCCTGACTTCAACTTTGGAGTTGTCATCCGCAGGGCAAAGGAGATTTCTATCACTCTTTATATCATTCCCTCCCCTTCCCTTCCCTTCCCTTCCCTTCCCTTCCCTTCCCTTCCCTTCCCTTCCCTTCCCTTCCCTTCCCTTCCCTTCCCTTCCCTTCCCTTCCCTTCCCTTCCCTTCCCTTCCCTTCCCTTCCCTTCCCAACAATCACCTAAGTTTCAACCATTAGACCATTCCCAATTGTACCTGAAACCTGCCAGATGTTAAGGACCCTTTTCATTTGAAATGCAAAGCCACAGTGATAAAAGTACATGCTTCCATGTCTGTATCTGACCTCTTGGGTTGTCTCATCTATTGCCCTCACAGCAACATTACATGCACCAAGACCCCAGTATTACAAGGTATGCTTATGAGTAGGGACTCACCTCTGGGGCCAGACAAGGAATCTGTGAGCAAATGAGGTGCTCCATGGCTCACACTAATACTGCAATCTCCGAATCTTAGTATGAATCTCAAAAATCTCAAAAAGCACATGGATAAAGCACTGAGGGAAGCAGATGTTGCATTGCTCTGTGGCCACCTTCATTTCCTACCTAACAACCAGAGCAACGCCACAGTGCTGGAGCTTTATTGGCAAGCTGAGGTTCAGAATTCAGCCCATCTTCTCAGACACATCGCTTCTCCAGCCAGACGTGGCCCCTTTTTATAGTATACGCAGCAGCGATGACACAGGCCTGATCCCTCTCACTGGTCCGAAGGACAGTGCCTGGAGGTTCACCTTACCGGGGTTTTCTTTCACGTACGGGCTCCCTTCACCTCACGGTAACCTCGCACAGTGACACAGAAACCTCAAGCTCTTTGTTGTACAATGCGGTGCCTCGAGAGTGAAAGCAGCATCAGAAAGGAGCGGGGCTGATGAAGGGCTTCAGAGCACAAGAGTGGATATAAAGGGCACTGCAAAATACCCGTGTTGAAGGACTCTGTCAAAACCACTGCCAAGGTCCCAGCTTCAGCAGCCCTTCATCACAGGGAGGCAACTTGTGAGAAGAGCATACAGGATGTTCTGTTCTCTTGCTTGTGCCCTTCCTAGGTCCCACCACCGCAATTAAAGGGAGAGAAGAAAAAACCAATTTAAGCAGCCTTAACACATTTTTTCAGACACCTCTTAATGGCATCTTCAGCAATTACATTTTATTGAAAGCAATAGATAAGCTGACACAGTTTCCAATATCCCCCTTCATTTTTTTTTTCCCTTGTGCTGGCAAGTTTTGACAAGTCACAGCTGTTGGTTGAGGATACTGGAAAGGGAGAAGGAGATAATATGCAAATTTACACCGTAGTATAAAACAGTGAAACGAAGCACATTTCATTTACATTTTTAAACAAAGAACGTTTTTAGAAGTGGGTTACATTTATGTAGGTTTGTTTGTTTGCTTTCTCTGGTCTTGAGCTTTGGTAATACAGGGTATTTTGTTGTGGTTCTTGTTTAGTATTTTCATCCCATGCCTCTTAAGGTATGAAACAATTAAAGCTTGACTTCTGGACCTTTCTCCCTAAATACAAAGTATATCTTCACATGTAAAACTTTCCATTTGGAAATTTACAATTATAATTGTGAGTTCACTGCAAACCTACAGGGAAGGATTTATGCTGAATATGAAATAGCTGTGATTTTTTTTTCTAAATAGTTTGAATATGGAATTCATATTTCTGAAATAACTTGGACTTAAAGTGACATTTTTCCACCAGGTCTGGTAGCCCTAATCCAGAAGAACTGCCTCCAAAATCAATATATTTTTCCTATATACTTTTAACATTTTTACTTCATAAATTAAAGAAACACTTTTTAATACCCAGGCTCACACTTAAACAGAGGCAAGAAGGTCACTCCCCTGATCACATCTTCGTTTCATAATTCTGTTGACTTCTGTAGAATAATCCAGCAAAGAAATCGGTTCATGTCTGTGATCCCAGCTCTGGGAACCAACTCATCCGTGACTTAACTTTAAAAAATATCTACAAAAATTACTGACTTCAAAACACTATTGAGGTCATCATTCGATCTGTCTGGATTCTTCATGACATCCATGTGGAAATAGGAATAATGATAGTCAACCAGTGACTGATGTTTTTCTAAAATGCAAGACCTGTGACAAATTTCATTGAATATATATCACTCACTCTAAGGTTTACTTGAATAACATTTGAGATAGATACTCACCTTCATCTTCCTTTATCGTGGTTACAGCAGATACCTGTTGTTTGTCTGTCTGCAATATTTTTGAAGTGCTGTAAGTTAAAGTCATTATTACATAATGAGTTCATAACTTCTGAAGTGTTATTTTACCCAAATGGACAGATAACTAGCAAGAGTGGCCAATAAGTTCAAAGGCATTTGACTTTGCCCTACTGAGTCATCTCAGTCACCTGATGACTTTTCTCAAGAAAAAAGATTTTATGCCTTGGTATAGACAAGCACACAAAGACACAGACTACTTTTTGAACTGTCACACTTTCGGCATTTTTGTTTTATTGCGTTTTGTTTTAGTTATCTCATATATGCTTTGTTTCAAAGCTAACAAGTATAAGCTTTGAAAAACGTACCAATGCAACCCATGGTTTCGATGTGAGTGACAGTACTCAAGAAACAGAAAAAGAAAAAAAGTTCTCATAGAGCTGAGAACTCAAAAATCCATTTAACTTTGTAAACAGTAACTATTTCTCGGTAAGGAATGGTATCTTGTGGGAAATGGATTTCTAACTTACAGGACAAAAGGCTGAAGTTATAAAGAAATATCCAAAACACATAGAAAAATATATTTTTCTTAATATAAATTTATATTTCTGTATATAGAAATATATTTCTACCCTTGTAGTCCAGGCCAGTTTGTCACTAAACTGAATACAACTGATCTTCTGAACTCCTTTTCATATGTAAATTGTGTATGTTTCTTACTTTTCTTTACTTAATATTTTACTTCTCTATTTTTCAAAATAATATCTTCTGGGTTTGACAACCTTACCGCTTAATATACTTTCCTTCACCAGAAAGCAGTTTATTTATAGTACGATTAAGCTGTAATAGAATGCCAGGGACTGGATACTAATGAGGAGAGACACTTTTCATTAATAGGAGGAAAAAAACCCTTTTGTTGTTATATAGGATTAAAATTGGAGCACGTTGCTCACGAGACACCAACCAAGGTCGTTCCCATCCTTTTTAATATGCACCAAAATATTATTTTTGCAAATCACCATGTTATCTCCATGCATGTGCTTTATATCAATTCTCATAGCAGGACAAGGTAAATAACATGTTCTTAGCCCAAGAATAAAAATATTTTAAAAATACTTTTCTGAAGCTCTTCTGATAATTCTAAAAATACTTTATGCCTAAAAAAAAAAGAAAAACAAAAAAATGAACTGCCCAGAAGAGGTGTTTTTAAAAAGAAGGAAAAAAAAAAGCAAACCAAAAAAAACAAAACCCAAACCACGGAATTGAGAGATTCATGCTCAAATCTTGCTTATTTCTGAAAGACTTGGAAACCCACATTAACCAATTCCTGAGAGTGTGTTATAATCTTATGTGGTATTCTCAGTATCTCCTTCTGACTTTATTCCATATTCAACTCTATTAATATTCACTAGATCAAGTACTGCAACACAAATATGCCCTTTGGGTGTAGTGTTGGCCAGGTTACAGACTCATTCCTTCTATTACATGCGTTCTGCCTATCTCATATGTTGGCTAAGCACGCTAACCACTAGGCATAAATGAAGATATTTTGGCATCCTCCATTTTGGGAATCTAGTGGGATTTTTTTTGGCAAATGTTTATTTTAGGAATGTAAATATCCTTAAAAAAATGTAATTGAATTGTTTTAAGCATTTCCAAAAATATTGTCTTTTTTATTTATCTAGAATTATTCAGTGAGTTTAAACTAAACTCAGGAATCTGTGAAATTACATTTTTTTTACTAAGTACTAAATTATCTTATTAAGTATTAAGTACTGATATTTGTGTTTTCACTTCTGTGCAATATGAATTAGTTATTAGTACTTTTTGGTTATACATTTTAAAGAATGTTAGAAATTAAACTGAATGGCTCTAAATACTAAAAAAAAAATTGAAAAAATAAAATAAATTTGAAACGTTTTTACAGGCAAACTGATTAACAGAGGAAATTATGTAATAACATCCCAAAATGAGATTAAGATTCTGGAGACCAAATCCTTAAATGAATATATTTCCTCATTCCATCACAAGCAACAAATAAATTCAGTTCAGTTTTAGCACACTGCTTGTTAACTTCTGGCAGAATAATTGTCATTCTATAAACAAGGAATAGCTCAGTGCTTGATAATATATATTAATCTGGAGGCACAGAATATTATTTGTTTATTTTTAAAACAAACTGACAATATTGGTTTCTTAGAAATGTGAACATGGATTAGTAAAACAGATAAGAAATTCCAATTTTTTCAATTGGTAACTCTAAGTGAAAAAAACATAACATTAAAATGGTTTAATCAGACGGTCAAGCAATTTATTTGGAAACAGCTAAAGAGTTCTTAATTCGTCTGTGACTCATTTGCCATGTTCTCCTCTGTCAGATTCTTTCAGTGGACTTGAGTCTCCCCTCCTTCTGCATCGATTTCTGACCATGTTTCACGATGGGACATGAGCTCTGCTTGGGAAGTCCAACCAAACAGACACAAGGATCCATTAGATGCTCAAAGTATAACGCTTGATGAACACTACCTGTACAGTATAGGCTGAATAGCATCAAGTTTAACTTTTCAGTTATATATACTTTATTTTTTAAAAAGAAGAAAATCCATAGAAAGCAGATTCTGCCTAAAATAATTTGTTCTGGTTTCAGCTGGGGTAGAGGTAATTTTCTTCACAGAAGCCAGTGTGAGACTGTGTTTTGGATCTGGGATGAGAAACTGTTGATAAGGTGCTGATGTTTTGGGTTGTTGCTGAGCAGTCAAGGACAGTCCAGCTTCTCGTGCTGGGCTGCCAGCGAGCAGGCTGGGGGTGCACGGGGAGCTGGGAGGGGACACAGCCAGGACAGCTGACCCAGATTGGCCAAAGGGACATTCCATACCATATAATGTCATGCTCAGTATGTAAAGCTGGGATGAAGAAGAAGGAAGGGGTGGAGGGACCTTCGGGGTGATGGCGTCTGTCTTCCCAAGAAACCATTACGCGTGATGCAGCCCTGCTTCCCTGGAGATGGCTGAACCCCTGCCTGCCCGTGGGGAGTGGGGAATGGATTCCTTGTTTTGTTTTGCTTGCGTGTGTGGCTTTTGCTTTACCTGTTAAACTGTCTTTACCACAACCCATGAGTTTCCTCACTTTTACTCTTCCAATCCTCTCCCCCGGCCCCACCGTGGGGGCGTGAGTGAGTGGCTGCGTGGGGCTCAGTTGCCGGCTGGGGCTAAACCACAAGCTTCCCTTAACAGTGTAAGAGATGTTCAGTCTCCTCTGATAAAGACAGATGCTGGGTCTCATCCTCATTAGTGCAAAGCTAACACAGCACCACACAGGGCGGGTCCCAGAGTCGGGTGGTTAATTAACCTGACAAATCTATCTCAATCAGCTTTAAAACAATATCCTAACCAACCTTTATAATACAACTCTCTTGTAATGTTTTGGGGTAAAATGAGTCAGGAGTGAGGGAGTGAAGCTGGTCCCAGAAAGGGGGCAAGGGAGGGGAAATGTGTTACTTTAATGTTTGTCTCTGTTTCTCACTACCCAAATCTACTTTAACTAGCAATAAATTACTTTTCCCTAAGTTGAGTCTGTTTTGCCTGTGAGAGTAATTGGCAAGTGACCTCTCTGTCTTTATCTCAACCCTCAAACTTTTCCATTCTGTCCACATGAGGAGGGGGAGTGAGGCAGCAGCTGGGTGGGCATTTGGCCCTTAGCCAAGGTTAACCCACCACAACTCTTCTTCAGGATCTATTTTCTGAACACGTCTCCATCTGTATATCTAATCTTACTGCTGATGTCAATAACTATTCAGGCATCAGATGGTATGCCAAATCAGGTACAAAAATTTTTCTTGCTCCCGTGTAGATGAAAATAAAAAAATAAATAAAGCTTTCTGCTCTCTGCATGACAAATTTTTATTGTGCTGAAGTGGTATAGTAAGGAATACCTAGAAGTAACAAGTTTATTTTTTCACACTATAAAGCCATTTTGGACCTCATGCTGAAAGATATTTTGGAAAACAACAATTTAAGTAATTTCTAACCTGTGGATGTTACTGCCATGACATACAGAGGGTCTGCAGAAATGTGGATGCTTTTTAAAAACCTAACTGCCTTTTGCGTTCAGAACGGCTCATTCAGTACTTCAGAGAACTGTAGTATCATACAAAAAGAGCTTGGATCTGCATTTTTCAGTTGCAGAGATAATCTGATTGGCCACAACCCAAAAGTTATTTTCAGTAGCTGTCTCCTGTTGGCGTATGTACTTAGGGTACGTAGACAGCCCCATACAAAGAAACACAAGAAGTTTCATACTACTTGGTAGTGCTAAATCTAGTCTTGAGCACCATTGAATAAAAGGCGACCCATAAATTTCTCTTCCTTTAGCAGAGATGATACCTAAACCTGTTGAGATGAAGACATACAAGGATAGCTTTGAGAAGGGATCCAGATTTGTTAGTAGGATAAATCATGTCTCTCAGAGGCACTGATGTAATGTCAAATTGTGTAAAAATAAAGAATATGAACTTTGAAAGTCTTCTATTTACTGCATGCAACACCAACAGACTAACTGATGTCAACAGAAAGGGAGCCTGAATGGCTGTCCTAAAGCTGCCTTTAGGTTGTAGAGATTGCATTAGTCAGGCAGCAATCCAGGGAGGATCCCTGGAAGTCAAGCCACAGACCCTAAAATATGGTATAAAATGTGTCATAGCTCTGAAAAGGACTTTCTGAATCACATGAAAGCTATGGAAGTAGGAGACAAAACATGTGCTGACTACACAATTAGTGTTACGGTGAGGAGCAACTGTCAGTCTCGGAGTGGGCAACATAAAATCACCTGAAGCTGTACAAAGCAAAGCGATGAGTAATGGCCCATGGCTGCACACAGATGTGCTCAGCACAGATGCCAGGGGTGTTGTTTAGTGAGGGTAACTCATTTTAACAGCAGCTCTATTTTTTATCAAATATTACACAGATCCCTTATGAGGACTACTTACTACTTTATCTGTTCCTTGGACTTCAGATTGCCGCAGCATGGCTTCAGCAAAGCATGATGGGTGGTTTCTACTATCGGGTCTTGGTGTGACAATCAAACATACATCACAGAGAGAATCTGAAAACTTCGATGTTCACAAGGGGACTCGTCTGAACAAAGCTAGCTGCTGAGACAGCCAGCTCTCCAGTGGCAAGAGAAGAAGGAGAGGTGATTTAGAAAATCACATTGTTTTAAAAAGCGCAATGAACTGGGAAAGACAGGTACGCCTCACTACAGGATTGCCAATTTACAGAACTTCTTGAAATTAAAATGGTTGGAGAAAACAGCAGTAAAAGGAATAAGGGGGGCTCCTTGGGGCTTTTCACCTGCTCATTTATTCTCAGTTTGTTGGAAAAAATGTCATCTGGAAGTGTACAATTTGAACCCTTGTTTCCTGCTCCAGTCTCTTGAGGTTTTGGAACAATTACAGAAACTGAATGTGACTCTGTGTGAGAAAAAAATCTCATCAGTTGTGTTTTGATTTTCAGACCAGAATACAGTACAGTTCTGCCTTATATTCTCTTTCATTTATAACGTCTTTCTCCTTCATTTTCAGGGTAAACACAGTCACAGTAGCTTAGCTCTGACACAAGCTGTTGCAATAGACATTTTAAATGTACACTTCCAAATTTATTCTATCTCTGGGATAAAGAAAACCTCCAAGGGACCGCTAGGTCAGCCCAGCAGTTTAGCTGAATTGTTAGCAAGGAGACAGTCTGACGCCACAGGCCTTGATCACGGAGTGCCTGGGCTGGCAGAGTAGCTTGCTCTGCTCCTGAGCTGTGTAGATGGAGGAAAATATTGTCTTCATTAAAAGGTCCCTTTCCACCCAAATTATGCAAGCACTGGTCTAGTGCCCACATTCCTATCCTGCATGACTGTAGATAGTTGGAAGAGTTAGCACCAGTTAATCCGCTCTTAAGAAAAGGAGGAAAAATGCAAAAGATTAAAAATAAAAGAGAGATTAGCTGAGTAGCACATATGAGTTGGTTTGTTGGAAATATTCTCAAGCAAGTGTAAACCTAAGAGTTGTGTAATTATATGTATACCCTAGCTTAAGGTATCCGCATGACAGGTTATAAGTGATTCACAACTAAGAGGAATACGATCCAAGCTATTAAGTTACGTGTTTGCAGAAGCTACATTCTTACCAAGACTCACTCTAGAAGGAAGGATAGACTGGATTAACTCCTGATGTCCTGACTTTTTGGGTTGGTTTAGTCAGTCCCTGTCTGCTTCTGATTTATGGACAAAGCATAATGGGGCAGACAACACTGTGCATAATGAAACACAATGCAGTGTAAGATCTGTGAAGGTCAGCCTAGGTTTATGGAAGGTCCTCTGACTTTCCTTTCTAGGAAAACTATAGCTCGTATGCCCACTGTTTAGCCCCTAAAACTTTCTGTACACTGCCTGTGAGACCACACTCAAGGACAAACAAATTGACTACACTGTTCACTCACAGAATTGTGCTCATAACAATCCAATAGCCTTGGATCAGGCACATTCAGGCTAAGAAAAATGGTGAGAAGTACACATTGCTTTAGGATATAAAATCATAAAATAGTTTGGGTTGGAAAGGACCTTTAGACGTCATCTCATCCAACCCCCCTGCAATGAGCAGGGACATCTTCAACTAGATCAGGTTGCTCAGAGCCCCATCCAAACTGACCTGGAAAGTTGCCGGGGTGGGGCACCTACCACCTCTCTGGGCAACCCGTGCCAGTCTTTCACTACCCTCATAATGAAACATTTCATCCGTATGCCTAGTTTGCATCTACTCTCTTTTAGTTTAAAAAAATTACCCCTTGTCCTGTCACAACAGGCCCTGCTAAAAAGTCTGTCCCCGTCTTTCTTAGAATGCCCCTTTAACTACTGAAACATTGCAATAATGTCCCCCCAGAGTCTTCTCTCCTCCAGGTTGAATAACGCCAACTCTCTCAGTCTTTCTTCATAGCAGAGGTGTTCCACCCCTCTGATCACTACAGTGACCTCCTCTGGACCCGCTCCAACGGTCCACATCTTTCCTATGCTGAGGGCTCCAGAGCTGGATGGAACACTGCAGGGAGGGGCCTCCCCAGAGCTGAGGAGAGGGACAGAAAGACCTCGCTCAACTTCCTGGCATGCTGCTTTGGATGCAGCCCAGGAGATGGTTGGCTTTCTGGGCTGCAAGCTCCCATTGCCAGGTGATGTCCAGCTTTTCATCCACTAGGACCCCCAAGTCCTTCTCGGCAGGGCTGCTCTCAACCCCTTCATCCCCCAGCCTATATTGATACCAGGGGTTACATCGACCCAGGTGCACAAACTTGATGTTGGTCTTGTTGAACCTCATGAGGTTCACACAGGCCCATTCCTCAAGCTTGTCCAGGTCTCTCTGAATGGCATCTCATCTCTCAGGCGTGACAACTGCACCACTCAGCTTGGGGATGTCTGCGAGCTTGCTGAGGGTGCACTTGATCCCACTCCCTATGGCACTGATGAAGATATTAAGAGTACTGGTCCCAATACAGAACCATGAGGGACACCTCTCGTCACCGATCTCCATCTGGACATTGCGCTGTTCACCACTACCCTCTGTGTGCAACCACCACACCAATTCCTCATCCATCCAACAGTCCACTCATTAAATCCATCTCTCTCCAATTCAGAGAGAAGGCTGTTGCGGGGGACTGTGTCAAAACCTTTACAACAATTCAGATAGATGACATTGGTAGCTCTTCCTTTGTCCACTGATGTGGTCACTCCATCCTAGAAGGTCACTCAGTTGGTCAGGCAGGACTTGCCCTTGCTGAAGCCATGCTTCCTGTCTTGAATCACCTCCCTGCCCTCCATGTGCCTTACCAGAGCTTCTCGGAGCATCTGCTCCATGGTCTTCCCAGGCACAGAGGTGAGGCTGACAGGTCAGTAGTTCCCAGGGTCCTCTTTGTTACCCTTTTTAAACATGGGTGCAATGTTTCCTTTTTCCAGTCTGCAGGGACTTCCCCTGACTGCCAGGACTTTTCCAATCTCATGGAGAGTGGCTTGGCAACTATGTCAGCAAATTCCTTCAGGACTCTGGGATGCATCTCGTCAGGTCCCATAGACTTGTGCATGTTCAGGTTCCTCAGGTGGTCTCAAACCTGATCTTCTCTTGCAGTGGGAGGCATTTTGCTCCTCCAGTCCTGTCTTGCAGTCCATCCCCTCGAGAGGTATGGGAAGAGAAATTGCTAGTAAAGACTGAGGTAAAAATATTGTTGGAGCAATCCTAACCACAAATACAGGAGTATCGCAGAGAATGGGTTGAGAGCAGCCTTGGGGAGGACTTGGGGGTGTCGGTTGATGACAAGCTCAACATCATCTGACAATGTGGTCTTGCAGCCCAGAAATCCAACCGTATCCTGGGCTGCATCAAAACAAATGCGACTAGCAGGCCATGGGAAGTAATTCTTTCCCTTTACTGTGCCCTTCTGTCATCCAACCTGCCATACTGCATTCAGCTCTGAGGCCCTCAACATAAGAAGGATATAGGAAAGACATGAACCTCTTTGAGTGGGTCCAGAGGAGGGCCACAGAGATAATCAAAGTGCTGGAGCACCTTTCCTATGAAGATGGGCTAAGTGGGTTGGGGTTCTTCAGCCTGGAGAAGAGAAGGTTCCATAGAGACCTTATAGACTTGCCTTCCAGTACCTAAAGGGGTCCTACAAGAAAGCTGGAGAGGGACTTTTTACAAGGGGGTGTAGTGATAGGAAAAGGGGTAATGGCTTTAAATTAAAAGAGGGTGGATTTAGATTAGATCTAAGGAAGAATTTCTTCACTATGAGGGTGGTGAGGCGCTGGAACAGGTTGCTGAGAGAAGTTGTGGATGTCCCATCCCTGGCAGTGTTCAAGGCCAGGTTGGATGGGGTTTTGAGCAACCTGGTCTAGTGGAAGGTGTCCCTGTCAATGTCAGGGGTGTTGGAACTAGGGGATCTTTAAGGTCCTTTCCAACCCAAAGTATTCTGTGATTCTGATACCTGTGCCTGCTTACACTGTCTCTGCCTTTCCTTCTTGGCATTTAATTTGACTTGAAGGTCTTGCCTTATCCATGTTGGTCTCTTGCCTTCCTTTCCTGATTTCTTACACCTGGGGATTAGGAACTCTTGCACTCTGTGGAAAGTGTCTTTAAAGATCTGCCAATTTTGTTCTGCTCCCTTGTCCCTGAGGGCAGTTTCCCAGGGGGTCCTACTGACCAACTCCCTGAAGAGATGGAAGTTTGCTTTCCTAAAATTCAGGATCCAGACTTTACTCTTTACCTGCCCCATATCCCTCAGGACTGCAAAGTCCACCAGTGCATGATCACTGCAGCCCAGGCTGCCTTCAGTCTTGCTGTCACCAATTAACTCACTCACATTGGTGACCAACAGGTCCAGTATGGCATCCCCTTTAGTAGGGCTGTCTATTACCTGGCACAGGAAGTTATCCTCCAGGCACTCCGAGAGTCTCCTGGATTGCCTACAGCTCGTCATGATACTTTTCCAGCAGATCTGTAAACATATAGAAAACAAAACAATAATGAGAAAAGAATCAAAAAGTCTCATGAGATTGGAGAATGTTAGACAACTTCCCTGGCACTTTTTTCTTACTTTTATTAGGATTTGTATGAACTGTGGATTTAATCATCAGCCAACATCAACTGGTCATTTGCACAGGTTCTTGTGTCTTACAAGTGATTTTACATGCAAACACATAATGAGGAAACACAACCAGAAGTCTTCTGAATCATTCATGTGTTATCATTAAACTGATGTCACATTAAATTTAGTTCCACACATCTGTGCAGTAACTGTATTCATAACATTTTATGAACGATACAGTCCCTTAAAGCAAGGCATGCAGACTGATGTCAGGTTGCCAAGTGATCTTGCATCTGTTTCCTAGGAAATGGAAGTGCGGGAGAAAAAGTCATGCCTTGCACAGTGCTTTTTATTATTCCCCAGCTTTTCAAAAGCTCTGTTGCTTCAACCATCATTAGATCTCACATACAAGCTTGGGAGTAAAGCAACTTAGCCTTCCTACATAAAATTTGTTCATTTCACCACAAACACATCTGTGCACCAATGAAAGCCCATCAGAGTGACTTAAGACTTTAATGCTTTCTTATACTCCTCAGTTAAATGAAGGGAAATTGGTCTTTATTTTCTTTTTCTTTTTTTTTAATAAACAGTAGTGCTAAACATCATTTAATAAGCAGTAGTGTTAAACACCACTGCCCTTGGGGACAAGGGAGCAGAACAGAGCTGGCAGATCTTTAAGGATGCTTTCCATATAGTGCAAAAGCACAAGATCCCCAGGTGTAAAAAATCAGGCAAGGAAGGAAAGAGCCCAGCATGGCTGAGTGGAGACCTGCTGGGCAAACTAATGGGCAAGACAGAAATGCACAGGTGGTGGAAGCAGGGACGGGTATCTTGGGAAGAGTATAAAGACGCTGCCCGGTTGTGTAGGGATGGGGTCAGGAAGACCAAGACGTGGAGGACCTGAACTTGTCAAGGAATGCAAAGAATAATAAACAGGGCTTCTATGGGTATGTCAGCCAGAAAAACAAGATCAAGGAAATTATACTCCCCCTTATGAGCAACACTGGCAAACTGGTAACAACGGATGAAGAGAAGGCTGAGGTATTCAACAACTTCCTTGCCTCAGTCTTCACTGGCAGTGTCTCTTCCCACACCTCTTGAGGGGATGGACTGCAAGATGGGGACTGGAGGAGCAAAGTCCCTCACAACTGTAACAGAAGATCAGGTTCGAGACCACCTGAGGAACCTCAACATACACAAGTCTCTGGGACCGGATGAGATGCATCCCAGAGTCCTGAGGGAATTCACTGATGTAGTTGCCAAGGCACTCTCCATGAAATTGGAAAAGTCATGGCAGTCAGGGGAAGAGAAGTGGTAGATGCCCCACCCCTGGAAACATTCACGGTCAGGTTGGACCGGACTCTGAGCTACTTGATGTATGAGCTACTGCTCATTGCAGGGTGGTTGGACTAGATGGCCTAAAGGTCCCTTCCAACACAAACTGTTCTATGATTCTGTGATTCTGTGATCATCTTTATGCCACAACCAAGATCAGAGTCCTGTTGTAGTAGCCCAGGCCCCCCTTGTGGAAGTTATTGAAACAACAGATAAGAGGAAATAGTCATTGTCCCAAAACACTTACATCAATTTGACAAGATTGAAAATAAACATCTCTGACCCAGTTGACTGCAAGTGGAATGCAGGCTTAAAAGTTAAGGCAAGAATGTTGTCAAGAATTGGACATCTATCATTGATACCAGATTTTCAGAAAAGGTCACCTGTTGCAACGGGGCTCATACTCTATATGTCATAACTTACTTTGTTAGAAATTGTTGTGGGGGCACCTTTCTTTTGAAAGATGAGTCTGGACACATAGGTCATTTATGCATGGTCCAATAATTCTATCTTTAATGCAATGAATACATATATGCTGAGTGTTCTGTCTAAACTAGGTTAATGTACTTCCAAAACATGTAGCCTCGCCCAGCCAATGACCTGCATTAATTTATCTGCAGGTATGGTTGCCTTTACACTTGGCTAAGAGCATGAAAATCTGACTCCTTAAGTTAGAGTAGCATTTTGTTGGGGATTCTTCTCCCACATGTCCACAGGTTCACAATGTCAAAATCTAGTCTGAGAAAGCACCCCAAGTTCTTATGTTACCTAATGGGGACCTGAGAAACAGAATGAATACAGCTCCATCTGATCTGTGGGTGCTTACATTAATATAGACTGAATCACATCACAAACTTCATTGACAATATTGACCAGGCTTCCATGGACTACTAAGGGAAAAAAACCCCAAAACTATGTCCATTTTAAATGTAGACACTTATACTCTAGACCCAGTCTAGACTAGTCAGGAAGTTCTTAGCCTTTTTTCCTGAAGTTGTATTCAGAGATTATGCTTTATGCATTCAATTACATGTTACATACATATAATAAAGCCATGTTCATTACTGCAAATCATTTACAACTACTGCAACACCAACTTAGCACATTCTTGTGAAGTAACTGTTGTTTTCTAGCCTCTACTATCACCTCTTGAATTAAATAGCAAGTGTTCACTGACTTTGATGAAGTTCAAAGGATCATTGTTTACACAAGAAACCTTCATTAGAGGAAGGGGTGACAAGAAGCAAAAAGCAAAGACCTTACACAGATATTATTAGCTATCATTAATTTTTCTAAGTGTAGTCTGGAATTGGCTCATTATTGCTATTTTACTGATGGTCAATATTTAAGTGAAAAACTTGTAAGGACTGGGATTAAATAGATTTTAGTATGTCTGTAGTTGCTTGGCAATCCACAGAGTAGTAAGTGAATATTAGCAAGATTGAAATGTTGCCCAAAAATACATGTGGAGGAAATGGCAGAAAACCTCAAAACACCTAATGCAATTGAAAATGAGAGTACTGGAAAAAGGATAGTTTAAAGGCTAACCTATTGAAATTGTATAGGGTTTTTTTACAATCAGACTGACGTACTGCTAACCCTGGCAGGGGAAAGCAAGTTTTGGAAAAAAGACTGACTCCAACAGTTTATCTAAAAATGCCTTAGAGATTAAAAATTAGATTTAAATTATGTGAATTTTATACGTTTGTTACGCACACAGTTTTGACCCACATGCACAAGGGGATCCACAGCAGGTGTAGTAGTACAAGGAAGAAAACTGTGACCAGAACAGTGGCAGAATGAATCCAAGTTTCTTTTCCTAGTTCTTTGTTTTATTTATGAGTTTCAAATCTATTATACTCTATTCTCAACATTGTGTTCGCCATCATTCAGTACCTTTTGAGAAGGGTAGGAACCTCTCATAAGGTACTGGGAAAGGCTTCCCTTGTCGTCGAACCCAGAAGCCAGTCCCTCGTATCCCCCCATGGTCCTCCAGAGGCACAGCTTGCTCTGCAGAAGTGCTAAATGCTTTAGCAACATTGCTTTCCTTTGAGGCAGAATGCCTTGGAAGGAGAATTGTCATTAATGTGAAATTGCTTTGGCCAGCACTTAATCTCAATAGGACAAAATTTAAAATATTAACTACAACCTTCCAGCTGAGTTCTTCAGCTCTTCTGTCACATTACACAATACAACTGCTTTATGCTGACTATCTGCCCTTTCTTCCTCTTTCTTACGCTTATCTCAGTAAGGCCTGTCTCAGAGTCACTGAAAGGAAGAAAGAGAAGCTGAATATATCTGACAGCTATTTCTATCAGATAAACTACAGTTCAAATGAGTGGAACTCTTTTTCCTTTCAAAGGCCTTCCATCCGCTGACGTTTTCTATGCAACATAGCCCTTTCTGAAAACCGGGGATTGCTGTCACTTTCTTTGTGCAGTGATGTGGGACCGGTCCACCTTTGATTTGCCAGCTTTGCTGAAGAATAAATATTTCTGCTGTGGGCAAGGGGAGTATGGCGTCACTCAAAGGAAAGTATAATGTTACTGACTTCTTTTCTAATCACCCATCAAATTAAATTTTAAGGTTATTCAGAGATATCACCCTCCAGTCCTTTCTAGGCCAAGTTGTTCTCTATTCTTACAGTGCAAAATAAATGGCCACACAAAAGGTTTTCTATTCGACAGGATTCACCTCAATGATCTTTCAGATTAAGGTGGGTATATTGATTAGAGCTGGTTTGGGATAAAAATTACCCTTCAATAGAAACATTTTTAGGCTACTCAGCCAACAAGAAATCAAACAGAACAAGGCAATGTGGTATTTTTGTCAATAACTGGCTTGGCTGTTGCAGACAGGGAAGGTCTTTGAACTGACCTCCAGGAGGTCCATGATGTCTCAGACCACAAGATGCAACCTGGCTAAGTTCAGAATCACAGAATCACAGAATCACTAGGTCGGAAAGGACCTTTAAGATCATCAAGTCCAACCATTAATCCAGAACCACCATGTCCCCTAAACCATGTCCTGAAGCGCCACATCCACACGTTTTTTGAACACTTCCAGGGATGGCGACTCCACCACCTCCCTGGGCAGCCTGTTCCAATGCCTGACCACCCTCTCAGTGAAGAAATTTTTCCTAATATCCAATCTAAACCTCCCCTGGTGCAACTTGAGGCCATTTCCTCTTGTCCTATCACTAGTTACTTGGGAGAAGAGACCAACACCCTCATCGCCACAACCCCCTTTCAGGTAGTTGTAGAGAGCGATAAGGTCTCCCCTCAGCCTCCTCTTCTCCAGACTAAACAACCCCAGTTCCCTCAGCCGCTCCTCATAAGACATGTGCTCCAGACCCCTCACCAGCTTCGTTGCCCTTCTCTGGACACGCTCCAGCACCTCAACATCCTTCTTGTAGTGAGGGGCCCAAAACTGAACACAGTATTCAAGGTGCGGCCTCACCAGTGCCGAGTACAGGGGGACGATCACTTCCCTACTCCTGCTGGCCACACTATTCCTGATACAGGCCAGGACGCTGTTGGCCTTCTTGGCCACCTGGGCACACTGCCGGCTCATGTTCAGCCGGCTGTCAACCAGCATCCCCAGGTCCCTTTCCGCCGGGCTGCTCTCCAGCCACTCCTCCCCAAGCCTGTAGCATTGCACTACAGCACTTGGCCTTATTAAACCTCATACAATTGGCCTCTGCCCATCAATCCAGCCTGTCCAGATCCCTCTGCAGAGCCCTCCTACCCTCCAGCAGATCAACACTCCCACTCAGCTTGGTGTCATCTGCAAACTTACTGAGGGAGCACTCAATTCCCTCATCCAGATCATCTATAAAGATATTGAACAAGACTGGTCCCAGAACCGAGCCCTGGGGAATACCACTCGTGACCGGCCGCCAGCCGGATTTAACGCCATTCACCACAACTCTCTGGGCTCGGCCATCCAGCCAGTTCCTCACCCAGCGAAGAGTAAACCCGTCTAAGCCACGAGCCGCCAGTTTCTCCAGGAGAATGCTGTGGGAGACGCTGTCAAAGGCTTTACTAAAGTCCAGGTAGACAACGTCCACAGCCTTTCCCTCATCCACTAGGCGGGTCACCTGGTCATAGAAGGAGATCAGGTTGGTCAAGCAGGACCTGCCTTTCATGAACCCATGCTGGCTGGGCCTGATCCTTTGGCTGTTCTGCAGATGCCCTGTGAGCACTCTCAAAACCAACCGCTCCATGATCTTCCCTGGAACAGAGGTCAGGCTGACAGGCCTGTAGTTCCCAGGATCCTTCTTCTGGCCCTTCTTGTAGATGGGCGTCACATTGGCAAGCCTCCAGTCTTCTGGGACCTCCCCTGTTAACCAGGACTGCTGATAAATGATGGAGAGTGGCTTGGCAAGCTCCTCCGCCAGCTCCCTCAGTACTCTCGGGTGGATGCCATCAGGCCCCATAGACTTGTGGGTGTCCAGGTGGCTTAGCATGTCCTTGACTGCTTCCTCCTGGATTATGAGGAGTACATTGTGCTCTCCATCCCCGTCTTCCAGCTCAGGGGGCTGAATACCCTGTGGATACCTGGACTGGCTATTAAAGACTGAGGCGAAGAAGGCATTAAGTACCTCAGCCTTGTCCTCGTCCTTGGAGATAATGTTCCCCGCCATATCCAGTAGGGGATGGAGATTCTCCTTGCCTCTCTTTTTGTTGTTAATATATTTGTAAAAACATTTTTTATTATCCTTTACGACTGTGGCCAGACTGAGCTCTAGCTGGGCTTTTGCCTTTCTAAGTTTGTCCCTGCTTGACCTAACGAGATCCTTGTACTCTTCGTGAGTTGCCTGCCCCTTCTTCCAGAGGTGATAAACTCTCCTCTTTTCCCTGAGTCCCAGCAAAATCTCCCTGTTCAGCCAGGCCGGTCGCCTTCCCCGCCAGCTCTTCTTACGGCACATGGGGACCGCCTGCTCCTGTGCCTTTAAGATTTCCTTCTTGAAGACTGTCCAGCCTTCCTGGACCCCTTTGTCCTTCAGGACTGTCTCCCAAGGGACCCTCTCAACCAGTGACCTGAACAGGCCAAAGTCTGCCCTCCGAAAGTCCACGGTAGCCGTTTTGCTGACCCCTCTCCTTACTTCACTCACAACTGAGAATTCTATCATGTCGTGGTCGCTAAGCCCAAGACGGCCTCCGACCACCACATCTCTCACCAGTCCTTCTCTGTTTGTAAACAGCAGGTCCAGCAAGGCACCTCCTCTGGTGGGCTCACTCACCAGCTGCATCAGGAAGTTATCCTCCACACACTCAAACCTCTCCCTTGCCCTGGAGAGGAAGTTTTCTGTGCACATCTTAATTGACCAGCAATATCTTTTAGCTCTAGCTTCCCTATTTCGGTTGTTTGGGAAGTGATGGCCCAGAGTCTCTTGCTGTTAAACTCCATTAAATCAGAGCTCTGTGCCTGTTAAAGATTAATTGCACTTTAAGTCTGATGCAACCCCAAGAACAAAAGTCATAGTTTTTTAAATGACTGGCTACTAAAATGAATAGTTATAAACTTTATTAGTGTGATTATGACCTATTAAAGTCACATTAACTTTTTAACATGCCAGAAGTTGCCACTGAAATGTCTGATAGATTAAGCTGAAGGCTCATTCACTGCTCTTTATGCTTCACCAACAGATTTTTACAAAATCTGAACAGGTACAAGAGGTCCTTTGCACAACCTGCAAATTACAACAAAGATCCTCTCTTTCTTCCACAGACACAATCACAACACATCATTGATTTTCATTAGATTCAGGACTGGACTTTCTAACACGAAGAGCCTCAAAGACATCTTCTGGCCAGCTATTTACCAGCTCTTACCAGGAGACACCTGACTATTTTAGAGTATTAGTGTTGCTCTTAATTTTAAAAGTAAATAATGAAATGTTTTTGAACACTTGAAAATTATCCAAATAGAGCTGTTCAGAAACTGAAGTGCTTGAATCATGGCCATCGGTAGAAGTAGTCATTTATTTTTCATCAGATATTTTTAATTATAAATTGCCAGTGTGATAACCAAAACACTTCACATGAAATTATCGTTTTTAAATGTTCCCTCTATTTCACCTTAAGGACAATTTTAGAATGGCTGAAATGCAATTTTTTAATTTAAAAGTTCTGTTCTTCAACCTCATTTTTTTTAACTCCAAATTTTATTTTGCTAGTAGAAAAAAGTTAAACATGAAATGAACCTGTAAAATGATAAATATTGAATGATAAAATTACCTCAGTCCAAAGCTTCTGTTTTTCACATTTTAGGCAGCAATTAATTTTTTTGCCTCAGTATGTGTAGGATTTTTTAATTTGTCTTTTAGCAAAGCAGTTCTTATAGGTCACAAAGTTATTTCCACAGTCTTTTTCATACACGTCCAAAAGGTAGAAAATACCATGTCCTTTTTACAAGCATGGATTTGACAGATTTTGTCAGTGGAGACAACGTTAATTTCCTTTGAAGGCAAATAAGAAATACTGGCCAGCTTGAAAGCTGACTTGTTCTTCATCAGGAAACTATGTTATTATTTGTAGTCATCTACATTTTCATGTAAATAGCAGACATATTTTAAAATCTATCTACTACCTATCTAAAAATACTTCTTTTATTTTTTCCCTGAAAGGTGTTAGCAGAGAATAGATTAATTTTTAACTAGGTCAAGTTTATCAGTGCATCATAGCCATGTTCTGTGAAATTAGTTTGTCTCTACAGATGGAAAATGGAGGAGAATTTATTCAGAAATCTAACCAAAATACTGTGACTTTTTATAAAACTTTTGGTCAAGGCCAAAAAGATACAAGTTTAAGGCCTGCAGTACACCATTTGATTAAAAGCAAAGTACATTTTCTTTGTTTTTCTCTAAAAAGTAGTGTAAAATTATTGTAAGAACTATATTCCATAATTCAATGATTGAAAATAATTTATGGTGAGCACATTCATTATTTTGGATCTTATCTTCTTGTTTTTAAGCTGAAGTAAAATAAGGTGGTTGATGCCAAAATAAAATTTCTGATCGATGGCCCCTGTCAGATCTAGCTATGGCAACTGAAGAGGTCACCTTCCAAGGTGTTTGCCAAGCCATTCTAACTGTGCTTGCCACCTCAGAACAGTGAATGTGTAGAGATTCGCATCTCCAATCCAGGTGTATGGATTAAAATTTGCAAACTGGGAAAAAACAGAAATGTTCTTACTTTTTTTTGAGTTATTTTCTGGTCGAAAGGACAACCACAAGTGCAAGAGATTTCATTTCATTTCATTTCATTTCATTTCTTTCTTTTTTATCTTCCTTATCTTCATTTTAATCCTCTTTTTCTTCTTGAAGGAAATCTCAGATTCCATTAAAAAAAAGATTTAGCTACTTAGAAAACTGCAGAATATTCATTCTGGTAAATTGCACTGTTTCTCTGTTGTTCAGCAATGTTAGTTGCTGTTAGATTTTATAGTCCTATATCAGATCCTGCTGCAGAATTACAGAAATATGTTAAATATATCAAAAGAACCAATTAGCTTTTCAGTTTTTCATAGTTTTTTTTATTGATCTTTCTTGGTTTCACTATGATAGGATCAGGGATCAACTCTTTTTGGATTCGACTGAATGGGTTTTGGGATCACCACGCAATCAAATAAGGTATTTATGAGGGTTGTCGTGGTTTAGACCTAGCTGGCAACTAAGCACCATGCAGCTGCTTGCTCGTCTTCCCTGCCAGGTGGGACGGGGGAGAGAATCAGAAAAGAACTTCTGGGTTGAGGTAAAAACAGTTTAATAAAACAGCAAAGGAAGAGGAAGTAATAATAATGATAATAATTATTATAATAATAATAATAATGATAAAGGAATATACAAAACCAAGCGATGCACAATTCAAGAATTGCTCACCATCCAGTGATCGATAACGCATCCCTGAGCAGTGATTCCCACCCTCCCAGCCAACACCAGTTTATGTACTCAGTGTGACGTTATAAGATAGGGAATATCCTTTTGGCCAGTTTGGGTCAGCTGTCCTGGCTGTGCCCCCTCCCAGCTTCTTGTGCCTCTCTGTTGGCAGAGCATGGGAAGCTGAAAAGTCCTTGACTTAATATAAACACTACAACTACTTAGCAACAACTAAAATCAGTGTGTCATCAACATTATTCTCATACTAAATCCAAAACACAACACTATACTAGCTGTTAGGAAGAAACCTAACTCTATCCCAGCCAAAACAGGGACAGGAGGAAATGACCAATTCTGCTTCTGCATATATATTGGAATCAGGAAGCCAACTACAAAGCTGTGAGCCTGGTTCAGGATTCCCAGTAGGATCTTCTTCTGAGTAACAGTTTTAAAAAAAAATTAGAAAATAAGGTGTCTGGGATGGCGTTGATATTTTTTCTCCCCAATAGCTGGTACGGTGCTGTGCTTTGGAGTTGGTATGAGAATGATGTTGACAACACACTGAAGCTTTAGTTGTGGCTAAGTAGTTGGAGTGCTTATACCAAGCCAAGGACTTTTCAGATTCTCATGCTCTGCCAGTGAGGAGGTGCACAAGAAACTGGGAGGGGACACAGCCAGGACAGCTGACCCAGGCTGGCCAAAGAGATATTCCCTACCATATGATGTCATGCCCAGTACATAAACTGGAGTTGGCCGGGGGGTGGGAATCGCTGCTCAGGGATGGGCTATAGATCACCGGTGGTAAGCAATCGCTGTATTGGGCATCACTTGTTCTTGTACATTCCTTTGTCGATATTATTATTGTTGTTATCATTGTTGTTTCCTTCTCTCTTGCTGCCCTATTAAACTGTTTTTATCTCAACCCACGAGTTTTTCCCGATTCTCTCCCCCGTCCAACTGGGGGAAGTGAGCAAGTGGCTGCATGGTGTTTAACTGCTGGCTGGGGCTGTACCACGACAACAGGAGAGGAAGAAAATAAACAAAACTGCTAGCATACATAACCAGGTTATTAAAAATCAAAAGACTAACTACTTTAAAATAATGCATGAAAGAAATCTGTAGTATTATCAATCAGAGGTAAAAATATTTGTGAACAAAAGGTTTTTAATGAAAAAAATTTTTATCATTGTTTAGGTTCATCCCTTCTGTATTTTAAAAGAAAAAGCAGATCCCCCAGAATCTATTTCCTTCTTTTTGTTTTATTACCCAAAACAAATAACCAGCCAACCAACCAATCAAAAAGGTATTTCTTGGAAAAGTGATGTAACTTAAAAAAAAAAAACAAAACCAAATCAAACCAACCAACCAAACAAAAGATAAAAGGTCTGATGCATCCAGAGCATGAACATGCTTATAACTTTACCTGTACCTGTAATTCTTACACTTTGGCAATACGTATGCAGTTTTAATTCCCATCCTCTGAATAATGACATATTTTGCAGCAGGGAAGAGAAGCCTTGCCATGCACACTTCTAGGTGTTCCTTCACATTGCCTAGAAGATCTGAGGGATGCAGGTGTCAAGTTATTGCACCTCAGATTATCTACCCTGATTCTGCTGTACTCCATCCCAATCACCCAATCCAGCAGAAAACCATTATGTCACCCAGTGCTTCTTTCTAAACCATGGATGGACTCAACAGGTCAACAAATACATCATATTCTTTCACATAGGAACTTTAAACTAGATTCAAAGGTGAAAGGGGATAAAACCAGACTCACTAGAGGTGAGCCTCGGGGTGGCATGCCGGTGTTGGGTGTGAAATCGACAGCCCAGCTCAAGTGCATCTACACCAAAGCATGCAGCATGGACACCAAACAGGAGGAGCTGGAAGCCATTTGTGCAGCGGGACAGCCATGACTTAGTCGCCATCATAGAATCATGGTGGGATGCTTCTCATGACTGGAGTGCTGCAATGGATGCCTCTTCTGAAGGGATAGGCAAGGAAGGAGAGGTGGTGGGGTGGATCTGTATGTTAGGGAGTGTTTTGATGGTATTAAAGCTCAACGATTATGATGACAAGGTCAAGTGCTTATGGGTAAGGACAAGAGGGAAGGCCAACAAGGCAGATATTCTGTTGGCTGTCTGTTATAGACCATGAAACCAGGACGAAGAGACAGATGAAACATTCTACAAGCAACTGGCAGAAGTCTCGCATTCGCTGGCCCTTGTTCTTGAGGGGGACTTCAACCTACTGGACATCTGCTGGAAGTATAACACGGCAGAGCGGAAACAATCTGGGAGGTTTCTGGAGTGTGTGGAGGAGAACTTCCTGACGCAGCTCGTGAGTGAGCCCACCAGGGGAGGTGCCTTGCTGGACCTGCTGTTTACAAACAGAGAAGGACTGGTGAGAGATGTGGTGGTCGGAGGCCGTCTTGGGCTTAGCGACCACGACATGATAGAATTCTCAGTTGTGAGTGAAGTAAGGAGAGGGGTCAGCAAAACTGCTACCATGGACTTCCGGAGGGCAGACTTTGGCCTGTTCAGGCCATTGGTTGAGAGAGTCCCTTGGGAGACGGTCCTGAAGGACAAAAGGGTCCAGGAAGGCTGGACAGCCTTCAAGAAGGAAATCTTAAAGGCGCAGGAGCAGGCGGTCCCCATGTGCCGTAAGACGAGCTGGTGGGGAAGGCGACCGGCCTGGCTGAACAGGGAGATTTTGCCGGGACTCAGGGAAAAGAGGAGAGTTTATCACCTCTGGAAGAAGGGGCAGGCAACTCACGAAGAGTACAAGGATCTCGTTAGGTCAAGCAGGGACAAAATTAGAAAGGCAAAAGCCCAGCTACAGCTCAGTCTGGCCATAGTTGTAAAGGATAACAACAAATGCTTCTACAAATATATTAACAACAAAAAGAGAGACAAGGAGAATCTCCATCCCTTACTGGATATGGCGGGGAACATTGTCTCCAAGGATGAGGACAAGGCTGGGGTACTTAATGCCTTCTTTGCCTCAGTCTTTAATAGCCAGTCCAGGTATCCACAGGGTATTCAGCCCCCCTGAGCTGGAAGATGGGGATGGAGAGCACCATAACCCAGCCATAATCCAGGAGGAAGCAGTTAAGGACATGTTAAGCCACCTGGACACTCACAATTCCTTGGGCCTGATAGAATCTCAAATATGAGATGTCTCAAAGACATCTGAAAGCAAAGCACAGAAAGTGCTGCGCAAACTGTTGTGGCTGCCAGCTGCCCCTGTTAGCTGTTTGGAAAGGGAAATGTTAACTTTCACAGTAAGTGTTAATTTTGAGAACTTACTTTTAAAGGAGCCTTCTTCAGGATTTAAAATTCACATTTAGCTTTAATTTTTTGGGGTTTTGTAGCTGCTGCTGGTTTTTATTTGGAAGTCTTGGTAATCTAGCACCTTCAGCAGGTTGGGGAATTTACTTTCTGCTTGGTCACTTTCAGATGTAAGATCAGCCATAGCTTTTTGGTTTGAATAAAATGCAGAACCAGCTCTTTCACTACTGGAAAATAAAAAAAGTTGTGTAAGCAAAAGTGGTTTTAACAATTGGCAGAATCTCTAGCTACAAATTATTCTTGTTAAATGACCGGTATACATGGCCATTGTCTGCTCAGAATATCATTCCTATGAAAGGAGATCACACTTGGACATTTTGCACTGGAGTGAAAAAGTAGTGAATATTCTGTGTTTTATCCTGTAACAATTTTTACATGCAATAGTATTGTTGCAGAAGTAAATTAGATCTCCAGAGGGTCCTAATCACTAGGCTACAGACTTCTGCTCCTGCTTGCGCTCTGCCAGGTTTCACGAATCTCAAATTATTTTTCTACCTAGTAGATTAGTTTTCTCAGGAGGGAGTAAAGAATTACAAATATGCACAAATTCCCTCATTCTCCCACTCTGTTCTGCATCTAGAGAATTAAAGAAGCTAAGTCAGAAAATGAAAGAAGACTGAATCTCTACAGGTAGAGGTGGAAATCAACCTGCACTCTCCCACCTCATGCGAGAGTCATTATGGAAGAAAAGCTCAAGGCAGAGAAAAGAAATCGATGATGACCTAAACTTTTGTTTGTGTGAAGCTTTCTGTGGTGTGCTGCTTTTGGCTGGGATAGAGTTAATTTTCTTCATAGTAGCTAGTATGGGGCTATGTTTTGTATTTGTGCTGGGGATAGTGTTGGTAATACAGGGATGTTTTCATTATTGCTGAGCAGTGCTTACACAGAGTCAAGACTGTTTCTGCCTCTCACACCACCTCACCAGCGAGTAGGCTGGGGGTGCACAAGAAGTTGGGAGGAGGGGACACAGCTGGGACAGTTGACCAAAACTGGCCAAAGGGGTATTCTGTACCATATGACATCATGCTTGGTATATAAAGCTGGGACGAAGAAGAAGGAAGGGGTGGAGGGACGTTTGGAGTGACGGCATCTCTCTTCTCAAGAAACTATTACGCGTGATGTAAACCCTGCTTCCCTGGAGACGGCTGAACCCCTGCCTGCCCATGGGGAGTGGTGAAAAAATTCCTTGTTTTGCTTTGCTTGTGTGCGCGGCTTTTGCTTTATCTATTGAACTGTCTTTATCTCAACCGATGAGTTTTCTCACTTTTACCCTTCTGATTCTCTCCCCCATCCCATGGGCAGGGGACAGTGACCAAGTGGTTGTGTGGTACTTAGTTGCTGGCTGGGGTTAAACCATGACATGTAGGAATTTTTAATGGACCATGCTCCTCCGGGAAGGATCCTGATGAAACAGAATAAGTTGGGTATCAAATATCACAGCCCTACCAGGACAAAAATACTCTGTGGTGTTGAAGAGGAGCTTAAAATGGCTATAAAATTTTTGAGTAAACGAGTAAATATAGTTCCTGTGGCATTTAAATGCCTCCAGATCTGAAGTAAAACTTCTTGAATCACAGAATCACAGAATCACTAAAGTTGGAAAGGACCTTCAAGATCATCAAGTCCAACCATTAATCAGGCACCACCATGTCCCCTAAACCATGTCCTGAAGCGCCACATCCACACGTTTTTTGAACACTTCCAGGGATGGCGACTCCACCACCTCCCTGGGCAGCCTGTGCCAATGCTTGACCACCCCCTCGGTGAAGAAATTTTTCCTAATATCCAATCTAAACCTTCCCTGGCACAACTTGAGTCCACTTCCTCTTCTCCGATTGCTGGTTACTTGGGAGAAGAGACCAACACCCTTGTTGCCACAACCCCCTTTCAGGTAGTTGTAGAGAGCGATAAGGTCTCCCTTCAGCCTCCTCTTCTCCAGACTGAACAACCGCAGTTCCCTCAGCTGCTCCTCATACTATTTTTTCTCCAGACCCCTCACCAACTTCGTTGCGCTTCTTTGGACACGCTCCAGCACCACAGCATCCTTCTTGTAGGGCCCAAAACTGAACACAGGATTCAAGCTGCGGCCTCACCAGTGCCGAGTACAGGGGGACGATCACTTCCCTACTCCTGCTGGCCACACTATTGCTGATACAGGCCAGGACGCTGTTGGCCTTCTTGGCCACCTGGGCACACTGCCGGCTCATATTCAGCCGGCTGTCAACCAGCACTCCCAAGTCCTTTTCCACCAGGCAGCTCTCCAGCCGCTCCTCCCCAAGCCTGTAGCGTTGCATGGGGTTGTTGCGGCCAAAGTGCAGGACCCGGCACTTGGCCTTATTAAACCTCATACACCTGACCTCGGGCCATCGATCCAGCCTGTCCAGATCCCTCTGCAGACCCCTCCTACCCTCCAGCAGATCAGCACTCCCACACAGCTTGGTGTCATCTGCAAACTTACTGAGGGAGCACTCGATCCCCTCATCCAGATCATCAATAAAGATATTGAACAAGACCGGCCCCAGAACCGAGCCCTGGGGAACACCACTTGTGACCGGCTGCCAGCCGGATTTAACGCCACTCACCACAACTCTCTGGGCTTGGCCATCCAGCCAGTTCCTCACCCAGCGAAAAGTAAACCCATCCAAGCCATGAGACGCCAGTTTCTCCAGGAGAATACTGTGGGAGACGCTGTCAAAGGCTTTACTAAAGTCCAGGTTGACAACATTCACAGTCTTTCCCTCATCCACTAGGCGGGTCACCTGGTCATAGAAGGAGATCAGGTTGATCAAGCAGGACCTGCCTTTTATGAACCCATGCTGTCTGGGCCTGATCTCTTGGTTGTCCTGCACATGCCTTGTGAGCACTCTCAAGACCAACCGCTCCATGATCTTCCCTGGTACAGAGGTCAGGCTGACAGGCCTGTAGTTCCCAGGATCCTTCTTCTGGCCCTTCTTGTAGATGGGTGTCACATTGGCAAGCCTCCAGTCGTCTGGGACCTCCCCTGTTAACCAGGACTACTGATAAATTATGCAGAGTGGCTTGGCAAGCTCCTTTGCCAGCTCTCTCAGTACTCTCGGGTGGATGCCATCAGGCCCCATAGACTTGTAGGTGTCCAGGTGGCTTAACAGGTCCTTAACTGCTTCCTCCTGGATTATAGCTGGGTTACGGTGCTCTCCATCCCCATCTTCCAGCTCAGGGGGCTGAATACCCTGTGGATACCTGTACTGGCTATTAAAGACTGAGGCAAAGAAGGCATTAAGTACCTCAACCTTTTCCTTGTCCTTGGAGACAATGTTCCCCGCCATATCCAGTAAGGGATGGAGATTCTCCTTGCCTCTCTTTTTGTTGTTAATATAATTGTAGAAGCATTTTTTGTTATCCTTTATGACTGTGGTCATACTGAGCTCTAGCTGGGCTTTTGCCTTTGTAATTTTGTCCCTGCTTGACCTAACGAGATCCTTGTACTCTTCGTGAGTTGCCTGCCCCTTCAAGGGTAAAGTTCAACTCCACATTGTGTGAAGAATCACACTTTGAATGCCGGCATGATGTAGTGGTGACCTTGTTACTTCAGGGCCCAAATTCACATCCTTCATCATGCAAGTCTTCCTTATGAGGTGTTAGCTCTACTCCATTCACGTCCTCTAAGGAGTGTATCAGCTTAGACTTTCTAAGAATTACTGAGAGAAGAAAAGCAAACCCTTTCTGCAAAGTGGATCTTCTTTGGAGGATCAGAGAGAATCATGCAAGTAAGGCTGTGCACTGCTTTGAGCAATTGACTCCAATGCAAATCAATCACGGGAAAAAATGCCATCACAAACTGAACGTCGTTTAATATGAACAGGCAACATTAAGGAAATTGAAGCTAAAATTTTCACTGCAATGATATCTATGCTACATTACCCATTGTCACAAGACTAGTTTTGACAAACTGAAATCACCATGCCCATATTGTGTCAATTATGTCACTATGTTTTTTGTTGTTCTTGTGGATTTAAAAAAAGAATATGGAATTAATGGTTTTTAATGTCCTTATATGGATTAATTTGACTGAATAATCCTCGTATTAAACTATCATTAAAAATTAACTTTTCAAGAAGGGAGGACTGTCCTGTTGTTCTCTGCAGACACAGCAGCTACAATAGTAGGGGCATGGTCCGTAACCCAGACTCTGAACCACTAACGAAGAATATAAAGTAAAAGATAAATGTCAATCCATTCCTTTAGGATTTGCCAACCGACCTGTTCTTCGAACACATGCTAATCAATTTCCATGTACTGTACATTCACTGCCCACTTTAATGCTGAATTCTCACACATTTAGGAGCAAATATTTTTGAAAAGATTTGAGGCAGAATATGCCATGTGAATATAGATAACATGGTGCAATTGATTCCTTTAGGAGACAAGTCTGCGGCTGAAACTGAAGTCTAGACAACAGCTACATCACTGGCATTTTAGAAGTACTGTGTTACAGCCTCAGCTGGCATAAAACGGTATGCACAGTGGAGCTAGAGTGATTTACACCTGCAGAAAACCTGGCTAGTGTTAAAGATTTGTTTATGAAGGTTAAAAAAAAGTCAAAATCACTTTTCCATCTCTTTTCCTTTTTTCCTTTACTTATTTTTTATGATCTGTCAAAAGCCAAGGAAGAGAAGTGAGAGCAAGCTGCTGTGACTGAAACAAAGCCTGGGATAGCAAACAATTACTAGCAAACAGTATAAGCAAATTAAAATGGAAAAGAAATGCCACAAACTACTACTGTGCTGCATTCTTTGGAGAATCAACTCGCAATGGATTAGCGCAAATGCGCCTTGATCCATCATCATGTTCTCCAGTTCAGCAAGCGCAAACTGATACTTTGGAATGGAGGTAGCGTGAAGTAAAAGCTGTAATTTGTGACTGTGTGACAGCAAATGAAACTCGGCAAGTGGGCCAAGCTATCTGAAGCAAAACAATAATAGCTTGGTGAGCATATTAGGCAACCCTGGAGGAGAGGAGATGAAAGATTCAGGCAATAAGGAGAATGTATGTATTTTAGATGTTAGGCAACCCTATTCTCAAGGCATTACAAGCAACAAAAACATCTGAAAAGTGCATCTGGGTTGGGCAGAAACATATTCACCCGTGGTAAACACATTTCCCAATAATACCCTGGTGAGAGAAAGAAAAAAAAAATAGAAAAGGAATATCACTCTGGCTAGTAGATTTTTTTCAGATGGCATCTGGCTAGAGGTAAATTGTATTATGAGGCCTTTCTCTAGTTTTTATGATGTATGGGTTCAGTTTCATCAGATCTAGGATATGGTGTTTATTGGGTACTACGCACTCTGAGAATTTATGTTGCATAGCTAAACATCATGTCTGTATATCTTTTCTCAGTAATCTCTGATAATAACCGAATGGGCTTCTTATTTTAAACATCTGGACAGCCGTATGGTTCGTGAGAATTAAGGTGCTAAGTGAACAAAACAGCATAACCATAAAACCTTTCAAATAAACAAAGCTTTCTTTGGAACATTAACTTCTTTACAGAGAAATCTTCTCTGTTCCTAAAAATGCACTTAGTACTTTATGTCTTAATCTCAAGGTAACACTTTTCTCTTACAAATAATCTCAAGGCATTTAACGGTACCATTACTGTAGAAAACTATGAGATATTTGCATAAAAGGCATATCACCAAAAGAGATCTACAAAAAAGTTCTATTTTTTTTCTAGCTTTTGTCTTTGTTTCATACTAAGAGCAGGAAAATACTGTTCAGCAGGGTGTTCTCTTCTACTCAGTAATAACACTGTCAGCATTGTCATAAAAATGGCTAAAGATGTAATTTAGGGAAATTTGTCTGAATAGTAATAATCAACTTTCTATTTGTTGACATTGAACATGTCCAATTGAACAAGTCCAATTGAACAAGAAATACAAAAAAGAGGGAGAGAGAATGCAATTTATTCAGTTCTTTGGTGGAGTATGTCTTTATGTGTGTGCATGTCTATGTCAGTGCATGTCTGCATATGTATAGCTCAAAATTGTATGTTAAATTATTCTCCCATGTACAAATAATAAAAAATGCTCAGAATCACTACTCAAAATTCATGTAAAGAAATAAAAATCATTGCCTATTACTTTCTTTCCAAAGTATTTTAAAGAGTTGCCAATACACTTCTATATTTTATAAATATAAAAATATATTTTTTTATATATACATATATATACACACACATGAGACAACTTCCTTCAATAATATGAGAAATCAAAATATGTAGAACCAGATATTCTTGCAGCCTTCATTCTTTTGTAATGCACTTTTCTTCATGAATGATTCTGTTTCTATTATAAAATAATGTTGTTTGATTTTACTGAGGAATTAATTACAATCTTAGCTGAATCTTGAGTATCACAACCTGTATTCCTGTATTGACTCATTCTCATGCATTTAAGTCTATTAAATGCAGTGGAACAGGACAGATAAGTAAATTGTGTTTGGATAACCATGAGTTTCAAGATTAGACCCTGGATGGAAAACAGTTAGCTAGGTCATACTTGACCTATATTGCATCACCTGTTGTGAGCAGGCTTCCTCTGCATTTCTTTAGAGGCAATTAGAAAATTCTTGTGCAGACATAGAGATTTTTCCTGATTATTCATCCATTGCATTCTTAATACTGGCTGGTTGTACAGGTGTACCTATGATGAAAAGTTACATTAGATATGCATAAGGGATTTATGCAAAAGTCAGTGTTCAGAGTTCTCCAGTTCAGTTGCATTTTGAAAATCTTCTTAAAGCAGGTTGTCTAGTGTTTGGATAGATTTTATTTTGTTTATAACAAGAATTGTTTTGGAAATTTTAAGTCATCATTTTGCTGGAGGATAAACTAGATAGTCTTGGCAAGACTGACCTAGCGTGATTCTGAAAAGCAGTGATTTTCAAAAATTTGATCAGTACTGAGCCATAGCTTAGATGTGGAAAAAAATGCACAGTGGCAAATCCTAGTTTCCCTGCATAGCATTGAAATTTCCTTCATATATGGGAGGTGCCAAATAGTGCCGGTACCTTTGGAGTGATTTCACCCTACTACTTATCATTACCTCTATGAACAAGTCAGTGACAGTCCAGTGGAGTGCCACTGGATCAGAGACCGAAAGTACGTAGCATACAAAGAGAGGCTGAAGGAAATGGAATTATTCAGCCTAGAGAATAAAAGGGTAAAGGTGGCTGTGAGGGCTCCCATCATTACATAAAAGACTCTTTCAGAAAAGACAGACCCAAGCTCTTCTTAGAAGTATTGGGGAGAATTAGAGGCAGGGATCACAAACTTAAAGAAAGGAAATTCTGATTGGAAATGAGGAAAACATTTGCCTCTAGGACAACTATAGAATCATAGAATAGTTTGGGTTGGAAGGGACCTTTAAAGGTCAGCTCATCCAATGTCCCTGCAATGAGCAGGGACATCTTCAACAGGATCAGGTTGCTCGGAGCCCCGTCCAACCTGACCTTGCATGTTTCCAGGGATGGGGCAGTCACCACCTCTCTGGGCAACATGTGCTAGTGTCTCAACACCCTCAGTGTGAAGAAGATGTTCCTTATACCCTGTCTAAATCTACCTTCTTTCAGCTTAAAACCATGAACCCTTGTCCTATCTCTACAGGCCCTGCTAAAAAGTTGGGTCCCATCTTTCTTAGAAGTCCCCTTTAAGTACTGAAACACTGCAATAAGGTCTTCCCAGACCCTTCTTTTCTCCACACTGAACAACCCCAACTGTCTCAGCCTGTCCTCACAGCAGAGCTGTTCCAGTCCTCTGACCATTCTGGTGTCCTCCTCCAGACCTGCTCCAACAGGTCTTTGTCTTTCCTGTGCTAAGGGAACCAGAGCTGGACGCAGCACTGCAGGCTGTGTCTCAGCAAAGTGCGGTAGAGGAGCAGAATCCCCTCCCTAGCCCTGCTGGACCTCCTGGATGCAGCCCAGGAGACGGTTGGCCTTCTGGGCTGCTAGTGGACATTGCTGGGTCATGTCCATCTTTTCATCCATCAGGACCCCCAAGTCCTTCTCAGCCTGACTGCTCTCCATTCCTTCATCCTCCAGCCTCTATTGATACCAGGGGTTGCCCTGACCGAGGAGCAGGACCCTGCACTTGGCCTTGTTGAACCTCATGAGGTTCACATGGGCTCATGCATTGAGCCTGTCCAGGTCCCTCTGGATGGCATCCCATCCCTCAGGCGTGTCAACTACACCACTCAGCTTGCTGTCATCTGCAAACTTGCTGAGGGTACACTTGATCCCACTGTCTATGTCATTGTTGAAGAGTCCCAGTACAGACCCCTGAAGGACAGCACTCATCACTGATCTGCATCTGGACATTATGCCATGAATGCGACCATCCAACCAATTCCTCCTCCACCCAACAGTCCACCCATTAAATCCATCTCTCTCTCATTAAGAGAGAAGGATGTTGTGGGGGACCGTGTCAAACAATCCAGATAGATGACATTGGTAGCTCTTCCCTTGTCCACTGATGTGGTCACTCCATCCTAGAAGGTCACTCGGTTGGTCAGGCAGGACTTGCCCTTGCTGAAGCTATGCTTCCTGTCTCAAATCACCTCCCTGTCCTTTGGGTACCTTATCATTGCTTCTATGAGGATCTGCTCCATCATCTTCCCAGGCACAGACGTGAGGCTGACAGATCGGTAGTTCCCAGGGTCCTCCTTTGTACCCTTTTAAAAAATGTGTGCAATGTTTCCCTTTTTCCAGTCTGCAGGGACTTCCCCTGACTGCCAGGACTTTTCCAGTCTCATGGAGAGTGGCTTGGCAACTACACCAGTCAATTCCCTCAGGATTCTGGGATGCATCTCATCAGGTCCCATAGGCTTGTGTATGTTCTGGTGGTCTCGAGCCTGATCTTCTCTTACAGTGGGAGGGTCTTTGCTCTTCCAGTCCCCATCTTGCAGTCCATCCCCTCAAGAGGTGTGAGAAGAGAGGCTGCCAGTGAAGACTGAGTCAAAGAAGTTGTTGAATATCTCAGCCTTCTCCATATTCATTGTTACCATTTTGCCAGTCTTGTTCATCAAGGCGGGGTATGATTTCTTTGATCTTCCTTTTCTGGCTTATGTACCTGTAGAAGCCCTTCTTATTCTTTGCATCCATTGCCAAATTCTGCTCTGGCTGTGCTTGGCCTTCCTGACCCAAGCCCTACACAACTGGACAGAGAATGATGAAGTATGGGAAAGGATTATCCTGGGAGTCTGTGGTATCTCCATTTCTGGAGATTTTTGGAACCAGACTGTACAAGATTTTCTGCAACCTGACTTAGCTTTGGAGTTAGCCTTTTTTTTGATGGAAGAGTTGGGCTAGAGACCTCCAGAGTTTTCTTCCAATCTACCTTTCATTATTTTTTACTTAACTGAAGAACGTAAGTGCAGACTCTCGCCACTCCAGGCTCCTTTTGCAGTCAAGGGAAAGAATATCCTTCTGGAGGTATCTGTCCTTCACTGGTTACAGGAGCCAAGGTGAGGTCATCTTTTAACTCATGTTCTTTTATTAGATATTGAAAACTTTGTTGAAACAAAATGCCAATTTACTGGTCTGGACAAATATTCGTTCTAAGGCTTGGAGGGAACCATGGCTAACTATTCGATCCTAATTGAGGAGGGTATGTTTTGCTGCCCTGCTCATCTTCTGTGCAGCTCTTTTGCTTTATTGCCCAGCTACTGAGAGGAGAGGAGAGGAAAGGTGCAACTAGATGGAGAAGAAGAAAACAAAGCAGCCAGACACACAGTGCCAGCAGTGCACTGTACTGACATGCTGTCTGTGATCCAGTTTGAGCCCTGCTGGTAATGAAGTAAATGCAAAATAGCATTAGGAAGCTGCTCAAACCCAATACTTAAGGCAAAGGCTCTTTTTTTCCTCAAGTTCACATTCCTTGTTTGCTTCTACAAGTGGAAAATGAGTACTTGTCCAGATATTAAAAACTGTTCTAATGTACAGGGATTGACAGACAATAAGTTTCTTTGTGCTTAAGACATTGAGACTGTCTGATTCCAAGTATTTATTAATGAAAAGGGGAGGAGAATGAACTGTCTGGATCTCTGATCTTTATATAGCTAATATATATTTTTATGAGAAAGAATGAGAGAGATGCCCTCCAAACTTTAATTTTACTTAGCTTCTGACAGCAATCCAAATCTCCAGTCTGAAGACAGCTTATCCTTTTGTGAAAAGCTGTTGCTGAAAACCTCTTTCTAGGTTGTAAGGGCTAAGTATTTCTAGGTTGTAAGGGCTAAGTATTCGCTAAGTGGTGCCAAGGAAGGCAAGAGACTACATGTCTACGTACACATTTTCAGGCCTGACCTTTAAATCCTGAGTACAGCCTTTTGTGTTTTTCCAAAGGAAGTGGTTAAGGCCATAACAAGCAAAATAAATCTGGATGCATTTTCCTGTATTTTCTGCCACGCATTAAAGGTTTGTGCTTCCCTGCGTATGTGCTCGTAAGAAATGGGCTGCCTGGGCACAGTGCCTCTTTCACTTCAAATAGCCCCACAATAAACCAAGTTGATTGACTTTGCTGAGGTTGACACACCCTGAAGAACTTTGAAAGCGAAGGCAAATGACTTGTGTAATGGCAGAGAGAGGGGCAGCCAGCGGGAGGGGCGCACAGTTGTTAGACCTGTTCAAAGCAAGGGGCGCTGCTTTTCAGCATCAGTTTTCAAAACTGCATCGGCTGTCCGTGCCCGGGCGCTGGCAGCGGGGGCTGCCGGGCGGCCGCTGTGAGGAGCGGCCGGGGCTGCCCGGTGCCGGACACAGCCGGTCCCAGCCGGTCCCAGCCGGTCCCAGCCGGCTCCAAGGGCCCCAGCGCAGGACACAGCTGAGCCCCGCAGCCAAGCCGGGGGCGCCGGGGGGAAAACAGGACTCGGAAAGGGCCCAAGGCGGCACCGGCAGACGAGGAGGAAGGAACTGGGATTGTTTCTGTGACTTCTAGCACAAAGGAGAGACCTTTTTTAACATGACCCTGGCCGCTGGCTACCTGTTGGCTGTTACCTGCAAAGACTGTCAGACTTTGACTATTTCAGAGAGAAACACCAGGAAAACATGGTCCCAAACACCCAGCTTTTGCACCTAGAAAATGGGCACATACTGTTAGTAAGGATGACTAACATTGGCCTTGTGAGAATTTCTGTCCTTTGCTTTTCTTCTTCTTTTCTTTCTGTTGCAAATGAAAAATGTAAACAGAATCTGGAGCAGGGGTAGAAATCTCCTGTGTATTTGTGGGGGAGTTTTTTGGTTTAGTTTTGATTTGGGTTTTTTGGGGGGGGGTTGTTTTTTTTCTCCTCAGGGGGTATTTTGATAAGGGTTCAGTGTGAAATTTGTGGTTTGCTGAAGTCTAGCACAGAAGTGCCTCTATTTATCAAAGCAATGTCTTCCATGGCACAAATCTAATATGACAGGAAGGACGCACCCTTTCCCTTTTGGGGCTTGGATTTTATTTATAATAGCAGGATAACAGCAGTGTTATATCAAGAACCTCTGGTCTCAGGAACAAAAATGTGTTGTTGAGTAAGAATTGGAGAGAAGAAACCAGTGCAGGGTTATCTCTGTTCCACCTCAAATGTCTTCACAGCAGATGAGGCGTCCACAACCTTATTGTCATTTTTATAAAAGAGGAAAGAAAGGAGAGAAGGAGATTTATCCGTCTGTTTTTCTTTTCTATAAGGCTTGTATCCTAATAAATTAGCTGCTGCTTCTCATTTTGAATGTCTCCAGTTCTCCCTGTTGTTTACTCTTGGTATGTTGATAGCTCTAGGGAGCATGTCAGTAATTAGATAGGCACGTTGTAGCTTTTTACTTTCTTTTTTGGTGGGGGTCTTTTGGGTCAGACACACTCTGGAGATTCCTGTCAGTGTCTGAAGTATTTTCTGACTGCTTTTTTATGTTTTTAGAAAAACACGGTTTGTTTTTAATAAGAAACATGAAATTGGTAACATTGTATGTAGTCACCATTCACATGCAAAGCAGACACCTCATCTAATAGGAGAAGGAAATGGGCATATGCAAATAAAGGGTGTGAGGAGAGAAGGAGCTTATCAGACTTAAAGTCTTCTTTGATCTGCGAAGTTAATTTTCACAGAATCACAGAATCACCAAATGGTTGAGGCTGGAAGGAACATTTGGAGGTCACCTGGTCCAACCCCCCTGCTCAAACAGGACCACCTAGAGCCAGATACCCAGGACTGGTTCCAGACAACTTTTGAATATTTCCAAAGAAGAAGAGTCCACAACCTCCCTGGGCCACATGTGCCAGTGCTCAGTCACCATCACAGTAAAAAAAAAAAAATTGTTTCCTGATGTTCAGAAGGAACCTTCTGTGTTTCAGTTTGCACCTCTTGCCTCTAGTCCTGTCACAGGGCACCACTGGAAAGAGCTTGGCTCTGTCATCTTTGCACCCTCCCTTCAGCTATTTATGCACATTTACACAATCTCTCCTGAGCCTTCTCTTCTCTAGGCTGAACAGTCCCAGCTCTCTCAGCCTTCCCTCATATGTCAGGTCCAGGCTCCAGTCCCTGAATCATCACTTGATGGTCCTTCACTGGACTCTCTCCACTATGTCTGTATCTCTTCTGTACTAAGGAGCACAAAACTGGACACAGTACTCCTCACAAGCACTGAATAAAGGGAAAGGATTACCTCCCTCGACCTGCTGGCCACACTCCTCCTAATGGAGCCCTGGATATCATTTATCTTCTTTGCAGCAAGGGCACATTGCTGACTCTTGTTCAACCTGGTGTCCACCCCAGGTTCTTCTCTGCCAAGCTGCTTTCCAGGTGGGTGGACTCCAGCATAGAGTGGTGCATGGAGCTGCTCTTCCCCAAATGCAGGACTTGGGACTTCTTGTTGAACTCTATAAGGTTCCTGTCAGACCATTTCATGAGCCTGTTGAGGTTCCCCTGGATGACAGCATGACCTTCTGGCATATAAACCACTCCTCCCAGTTTGGTGTCATCTGCAAGCTTGCTGAGGGTACACTCTGCCCCATCATCCATATCATTAATGAAGATGTACTCAAATACAGTATATCCAGATGGTCAAAAGAGGTGATTATCTCACTGTATTCAGCGTTTGTGCAGTCTCAACTTGAATACTGTGTGCAGTGTTGGGCCCCACAGTTTAAGAAGGATGTGAAGGTCCTTGAATGCATCCAGAAGAGGGCAAAAAAGCTGATGAAAGGGCTGGGAGGAATGTCCTATGAGGAGCATCTAAGGCTTTTCGGCCTGTCTAGTTTGGAGAAAAGGAGGCTGAGGGCTGACCTCTTTGCTCTCTACAGCTTCCTGAGGAGAGGAAGTTGAAAGGGAAGTGGTGAACTCTGCTCCTTGGTATCCAGTGACAGGACACGTAAGAATATTTCAAAGTTCTGCCAGGGAGGTTTAGACTGAACAAAAAGAAGCCAAGGGTTTGATCACTCTCTTTACCAAGAGAGTGATCAAACACTGGAATGGGCTTCCTAGAGAGGTGCTCGATACGCCATGCATGTCAATGTTTAAAAGGCATTTGGACAATGTCCTTAATAACATGCTTTAACCTTGTCATCCCTGAATTGGTCAGCCATTTAGACTACATGTTCATTGTAGATCTCTTCCAACTGAAACAGTCTATTCTATTCTATTCTATTCTATTCTATTCTATTCTATTCTATTCTATTCTATTCTATTCTATTCTGGATTTCATGGCTGGACTATTGGGTGGATGGGGAATCACAGAATCACAGAAACACTAAGGTTGGAAAGGACCTTCAAGATCAGCAAGTCCAACCATTAACCCAACGCCACCATGCCCACTAAACCATATCCTGAAGAGCCACATCCACACGTTTTTTGAACACTTCCAGAGATGACGACTCCACCACCTCCCTGGGCAGCCTGTTGCAATGCCTGACCACCCTCTCAGTGAAGAAATTTTTCCTAATATCCAATCTAAACCTCCCCTGGCGCAACTTGAGGCCATTTCCTCTTGTCCTATCACTACTTACTTGGGAGAAGAGACCAACACCCACGTCGCCACAACCCCCTTTCAGGTAGTTGTAGAGAGCGATAAGGTCTCCCCTCAGCCTCCTCTTCTTCAGACTGAACAACCCCAGCCGCTCCTTATAAGACTTGTGATCCAGACCCCTCACCAGCTTTGTTGGACGCAAGGTGCTAGACACGCTCCAGCACCTCAACATCCTTCTTGTAGTGAGGGGCCCAAAACTGAACACAGGATTCAAGGTGCGGCCTCACCAGTGCCAAGGACAGGGGCACGATCCCTGCCCTACTCCTGCTGGCCACACTATTCCTGATACAGGCCAGGACGCTGTTGGCCTTCTTGGCCACCTGGGCACACTGCCGGCTCATGTTCAGCCGGCTGTCAACCAGCACCTCCAGGTCCTTTTCCGCCGTGCTGCTCTCCAGCCACTCCCCCCAAGCCTATAGCATTGCATGGCGTTGTTGTGACACAAGTGCAGGACCCTGCACTTGGCCTTATTAAACCTCATATACATGACCTCAGCCCATCGATCCAGCCTGTCCAGATCCCTCTGCAGAGCCCTCCTACCCTCCAGTCAATCAACACTCCCACCCAACTTGGTGTCATCTGCAAACTTACTGAGGGAGCACTCGATCCCCTCATCCAGATCACCTGTAAAGATATTGAACAAGACCGGCCCCAGAACCGAGTCCTGGGGAACACCACTTGTGACCAGCTGCCAGCCGGATTTAACGCCGTTCACCACAACTCTCTGGGCTCGGCCATCCAGCCAGTTCCTCACCCAGTGAAGAGTAAACCCATCCAAGCTATGAGACGCCAGTTTCTCCAGGAGAATGCTGTGGGAGACACTGTCAAAGGCTTTACTAAAGTCCAGATAGACAACGTCCACAGCCTTTCCCTCATCCACTAGGCGGGTCACCTGATCATAGAAGGAGATCAGGTTGGTCATGCAGGATCTGCCTTTCATGAAGCCATGCTGGCTGGGCCTGATCTCTTGGTTGTCTTGCAGATGCCCTGCGAGCACTCTCAAGACCAACCACTCCATGATCTTCCCCGGTATGGAGGTCAGGCTGACAGGCCTGTAGTTCCCAGGATCCTCCTTCTGGCCTTTCTTGTAGACGAGCATCACTTTGGCAAGCCTCCAGTCGTCTGGGACCTCCCCTGTTAACCAGGACTACTGATAAATGATGGAGAGTGGCTTGGTAAGCTCCTCTGCCAGCTCTCTCAGTACTCTCGGGTGGATCCCATCAGGCCCCATAGACTTGTGGGTGTCCAGGTGTCTTATCAGGTCCTTAACTGCTTCCTCCTGGATAATGGCTGGGTTATGGTGCTCTCCATCCCCATCTTCCAGCTCAGGGCGCTGAATACCCTGTGGATACCTGGACTGGCTATTAAAGACTGAGGCAAAGAAGGCATTAAGTACCTCAGCCTTGTCCTCGTCCTTGGAGACAATGTTCCCCGCCATATCCAGTAAGGGATGGAGATTCTCCTTGCCTCTCTTTTTGTTGTCAATATATTTGTAGAAGCAATTTTTATTATCCTTTACGACTGTGGCCATACTGAGCTCTAGCTGGGCTTTTGCCTTTCTAATTTTGTCCCTGCTTAACCTAGCGAGATCCTTGTACTCTTCGTGAGTCGCCTGCCCCTTCTTCCAGGTGTGATAAACTCTCCTCTTTTCCCTGAATCCCAGCAAAATCTCCTTGTTCAGCCAGGCCGGGCGCCTTCCCCACCAGCTCGTCTTACGGCACATGGGGACCGTCTGCTCCTGCGCCTTTAAGATTTCCTTCTTGAAGACTGTCCAGCCTTCCTGGACCCCTTTGTCCTTCAGGACAGTCTCCCAAGGGACTCTCTCAACCAGTGACCTGAACAGGCCAAAGTCTGCCCTCTGGAAGTCCATGGTAGCAGTTTTGCTGACCCCTCTCCTTACTTCACTCACAACTGAGAATTCTATCATGTCGTGGTCGCTAAGCCCAAGACGGCCTCCGACCACCACATCTCTCACCAGTCCTTCTCTGTTTGTAAACAACAGGTCCAGCAAGACACCTCCCCTGGTGGGCTCACTCACCAGCTGCGTCAGGAAGTTCTCCTCCACACACTCCAGGAATCTCCCAGATTGTTTCCTCTCTGCTGTGTTATACGTCCAGCAGATGTCCAGTAGATTGAAGTCCCCCACAAGAACAAAGGGCAGCAAATGCGAGACTTCTGCCAGTCGCTTACAGAATGTCTCATCTGTCTCTTCGTCCTGGTTGGGTGGTCTGTAACAGACTCCCAGCAAGATATCTGCCTCATTGGCCTTCCAATGGTTTTGGTCAGATCACATCTAGAGTGTAGTGGTCATCAGCTCAATGTCCAGGTGGAGATCGGTGATGAGTGGTGTTCCTCAGGGGTCCATACTGGGACCCGTACTCTTTAATATCTTCATCAGTGACTTAGACAATGGGATCGAGTGCACCCTCAGCTAGTTTACAGGTGACAGTAAGATGAGTGGTGCAGTTGACCCGCCTGAGGGACAGGTTGCCATCCAGAGGGACCTGGTCAGGCTCAAGGAATGGGTCCATGTGAACCTCATGAGGTTCAACAAGGCCAAGTGCAGGATCCTGCTCCTGGGTCGGGGCAACCCGCAGTATCAGTACAGGCTGGTGGATGAAGGGATTGAGAGCAGCCCTGCCAAGAAGGACTTGGGGGTCCTGGTAGATGAAAAGCTGGACATGAACCAGCAATGTGCCCAGTAGTCTGGGCTGTATCCAAAGCAGTGTGGCCAGCAGATCAAGGGAGGGGATTCTGCCCCTCTCCTCCACTCTGCTGAGACCCCACCTGCAGTGCTGCGTCCAGCTCTGGAGCCCTCAGCACAGGAAAGACATAGACCTGTTGGAATGGGTCCAGAGGAGGACACCAAAATGGTCAGAGGGCTGGAACAGCTCTGCTGTGAGGACAGGCCGAGAGAGTTGGGGTTGTTCAGTGTGGAGAAAAGAAGGGTCTGGGAAGACCTTATTGCAGTGTTTCAGTACTTAATGGGGACTTTCTCTAAGAAAGATGGAACCAAACTTTTTAGCAGGGCTTGTAGCGACAGGATCAGATGAAGATCTCTGCAATGCAGATTTCTAAATCTGAGTTGATTGCTTACGTTTCCTCAAAGGTCAATTAGCAAACACAATTAATGCTAGCTTCTATATGAATCTCTAAATAAGGGCCTCCTTTCTTCCTAGTCACAGAATCACAGAATCACAGAATCACTAAGGTTGGAAAGGACCTTTAAGATCATCAAGTCCAACCATTAATCCAGAACCACCATGTCCCCTGAACCATGTCCTGAAGCGCCACATCCACACGTTTTTTGAACACTTCCAGGGATGGCGACTCCACCACCTCCCTGGGCAGCCTGTTCCAATGCCTGACCACCCTCTCAGTGAAGAAATTTTTCCTAATATCCAATCTAAACCTCCCCTGGCGCAACTTGAGTTGAGTAGTATTGATAAAGGCAACTAAGATGGCATTAAAGACGTGAAGGTGCTCACAAAAACAGTTTGAGTTATTCTACAATGAACTTAAGAAGATGTATGTACATCTAGGACAGGAATGATCTTATGAAAAAAGAACTACATTGTCATTTTATGATAGATCGCCTGATAGATGCAGTACCCAGTTAAATTTCTCTATGACTCCGCTTTCTGTGACAAGATGAAATGACTCAACCTGTAACATCTAAAGTTCAACAACGAAACCATGCTTAGGCACCTAAGTATATTATCTGAAATTCAGAAAAGGCTGATTTCCTCTGGACCTCTGGTATATATAGTGGCTCAATTCAATAACTTAAACGTAGATATTCATTGATTTTTAAGATATTTTACAGTGTCATATTTACAAGTCACACGCAGCAGATACCAGGACTACCCCAGGGTATCTTCAATGGTACTAATACGTTTAGACAACTAAACGTACTTTATTTTAAGTGTCAACATTTAAATGCTCAGGGTTTAAAAATATTCTCCACAAGTACTCCCACCTGAATGTGTTTGGGGCGGTTTATTGTTATTATTATTATTATTATTATTATTATTAAAAATATATTATGTTGAGGCCAAGATGTTACAAGCCTAAAGTTTAAAATATTTTGGCTGTATATATAACTGATTTGCTCTTCCCATTCCAAGATCCTGTAGAAAGTGAGTTAGTCCCTTTGGACAGGGGTTAGAAAAGGAAAAAGCTATTTTGTAGTGCTGAGTAGGAAGTGCTTTGCAGAGAGCTGCCCTGGTGTCCTTGTCCCAGAGCTCCCTCTGCCACTGCTGTGCTGTTGCTGCCTGTTGTCTATCACTCTCCATCCCAGAGGTGGCTGCATTAAAGGGATGAGTGAAGTGATTCCTTCACAGGCAGAGTTGGCAATTGCCATGGGGATCCTCAGAGGAAGAATTGCTATATATGGGGACAAAGTTTTAGTTTGAGATATTTAAAGAAAAGGCAAAATCACCACTGTTTTCAGGGAACATTTTTTTTCAACTCCTTCACATGACACAAAACATAATGCTTTGTCTGTCCTGCTGCAATACGGTGAGTGACATTGCTAATACAAAGTGACTGGACTAAAGCAAACCAACGGGATGCAGCCAGCGCAGTTGTGTTGATGGCTCCAAAGCCGCTCCTGGGACTGTCAAGCAGTTAAGCTGGAAATGGGCTATTTGCTATGCCATGCTCCTTGACATAATGTTCTTTGCATGGCTAGACAAAGAAGGGGGGTGGGGTAACACTATTTGCCTTTTTACTGAGGTTTCTTTGCTGCATAAAAGCGTATGATTTAGGCTCTGTTTTGTTTTGGTTCAAATTCTTTTCCAAATAACATCATGAGTCAGGAAGCACAATAAACGGTGAGAACAATGTACACCTCCAGAATGCTGTGCATGAGAACACATTATTTTGCATCCACCACATTAGCTCTACACTGGTCTTTATTTTCCACCACATCATTCATGGTACAAGCTGATTAAATACTTTCAGTGTGCTGCTTTCTTTCTTACCACACAAGATAATACAATTCTGAACTCATTTAAGCAAAGTAAGTGCTTTTCTCCCTATTATGTAACATGCCAAACAGTAAATAATAGCAATTAATAAAAAGCACAGAACAGTTTGGCAAAGTCGTTTCTTGTTTTTATTAATAAAGAAAATCAAGATTTTGTTGAGCACAGTGCAGGACGTTCCTTTGCTGTTCACAAAATACGATATTGGTCATAGTCAATCACTTCTTAAGACAGGCACACAGTGACAATTAAACCTTAATTTGCATTCCTCAGCATGCCCCAGAATTAGCTTTTCTATGGCATAAGGAGTAAACTGCAAACATATTGCTACTTAGCAAGACAAAAGAAGCTTTTACCAGAGGTTTATCCTGCTTATGGATGTGTCAACACAGTAGTTGTTGCCCTGGATTTCCTCCTTTTCTGTCAGTTTAGTCTGATTAACCAAATTGTAGTAGTCTTCAGGGCTTCCCCATTTTACCACGGTACTTATTCAAACATTTCTTCATCAGTTCCAGGCTCCACACACCAATGTCCTTTTGCCTACATACTTATCTACATTTATCTGCATCCCTATGACATATGTCCTAGCAGCTGGGCACTCACAGACTTGGGTTTTGCTGCCTTCTAGAACACACTATTGCCAATGGGGTTGTTAACATTCAAAGAAACATAACAAGCAGGAAATTTAGGTATTTAATTTCTCCTATATCTGAAGACTGGCTTGGTCAGCAATGTCTGCTTCCTCTCAGTAGACTGTGCAATCAAGGAGTATGGGTCTATTTTGTTTGTCTTTTTAAAGGAGATTGTAGGTAGTAGCATAGGTACCTGAAGAGGGTGGTAACTGCCAAATGCCACCTCAGTTAGACAAGATAGCAGGCTGCTATTCCAAAATCTCATTAGCAACTAGATGCTCCTAAGGCCTATGACCTGAGAGGAGCCAAGGAGAAGGGAAGGTAAGAGAGAGGGAACTGTGAGTAGAGAAACTTGTCACACAGGCGTGCGAGAAAAGAATAAGGATTACTCTCCCTAGCTTGCTATATCATTATCCCTCTATTAGATGTACGTATCACAGACCTGTGGAGCACTGTTGTAATGAAGTTCTCCATCACCAATGCCAAACAACTCATTTCACTAAATTGTAGCTCTACTAAGTGTTGTGGTTTAGCCCCAGCTGGCAACTAAGCCGCATGCAGACACTCAATCACTCCCCTACGGTGGGACGGGGGAGAGAATCAGAAGAATAAAAGTGAGGAAACTCATGGGTTGAGGTAAAGACAGTTTAATAAGTAAAGCAAAAGCCTCGCACACAAGCAATGGAAAACAAGGAATTCATTCACTATTTCCCATGGGCAGGCAGGGGTTCAGCCTTCCCCAGGGAAGCAGGGCTGCATCACACGTAATGGTTTCTTGGGAAAACAGACGCCATCACTCTGAATGTCCCTCCACCCCTTCCTTCTTCTTCGTCCCAGCTTTATATACTGGGCATGACCTCATATGGTATGGAATATCTCTTTGGCCAGCCTGGGTCAGCTGTACTGGCTGTGTCCCCTCCCAACTTCCCGTGCACCCCCAGCCTTCTTGCTGGCAGGCCAGCACGAGAAGATGGACTGTACTTGATCACTTAGCAACAACCCAAAACATCAGCACGCTATCAACATTTTCTCATCCCAAATCCAAAACACAGTCTCATACTGGCTTCTGTGAAGAAAATTAACTCTACCCTGGCTGAAAACAGGACATTAAGTTATTTCAACTTATGTGAAATGCAGAAGACAACATGATCCAGACTTTGCTGGTAAGCAGAATCTTCTTTCTTCAGTGGAAGTTTCTTTCCTGCATTTGATTTTCAGAGAGGCTCAGATATAGCTTTTGCCACAGTTCACAACAGGCAGCTCATCGCAGAGGCTTTATCTCTAACATGCCAGTGTCTGTCACTTGTGTTAAGGAACCAGATGACAGCATAATATCTCAAGCTCTACAGATGAACAGGCCTGTTGGGATAGAGAAAGGTGCATCTAACCATAGAGTTATAACTCTTTCTAATGTAGAGTTCTAAGTGGTTTGAGTATAAATTAAAGCTATTATTAACAGTTCATACACTAATTCTAAAATTAGGAAAAAACCTGAAATATTTGATAATAATATGTCTCAATGTAGACCTCTCCAAACACTTTGTGCTGGTAGCAATTAATTACTTAGTCATTAGTGCTAATGTACTATACTTTGTGTTTTGTTTGTAAATAAGTATGTTGTAGTCTAGGAGAGTAATTGTTTCATCATTCATGTTCAGTCACAAAGCCAAGCTGCCTTTTATACAAATAAATTGACTCCAGTCTGCTAGCATCTAAATGGTCCAACTAGGCTTTAAAATTGGAAACATTTGGATGAATGAAGCAGAATTTTCTCTTTGACTAGTATTAATTCTTTTTTCTTTAGTTTGACTTCCACTAAGGATATTGGACAGATTAATGAGTATCTGGAAGCTGTGTTTTGATTCTTAATATGGGTTTTGGGGGAAAAAAAGTAAGAAAAAACCCAACACTGAAACTGTAATAATATGCAAAATCCATAGGGTTTACATGCTCAGAGATTTCTATTACTCATTAGAAACAAGGAAATGCTGTCTAAGGATGATTTGGAAAAGTATTTTATGTATGTGTTCTGTGTAGCATTAATTATCTATCAGATCAACACCTCACTAGGACCTAAGACCACTAGACTTACATCAATATGACTTTTATTACTCTTACAGGTATAGATGCTGACCAAGTTCACTGAGTTGGGAAGCCTAAGGAAAAAGCATAGGTACAGTGGTAGTCGGGATTCATTCATCATTTCAATGTTTAGGGATTTTTTTAGAGGGAGGGGAAGTGGTGGGGTTTTTAGTGGATTTGTGTCCTTTTCTTTTAGTTCTGTAACTGCCATATTGAGCCTAAAAAAGCCCCTGATAATCAGAGACATTATCACACCTAACAGAAGATTTAAAACTAACAGATGTTGTGTCACACATTGATATACATCCTTTCAGATGCAAGTAAGATAGTTTAAATCTGGATTATATAAATGAATTTCAGGACATGAATTGAGGTTGGATAGGGAGGCTGTATAATATATACTAGAAACCTATAAAAAGAATGGTTCTGACCATTTCAGAGAAGAGACAAGAACCAGAAATTAATTGTGGAGTGGAAAAAAGGAGAAAAGAATTATCCTGAACTCCCTTCTAACCAAATCTCTGAAAATGCTGAGAAAAAATTGCATAAACATAACTTATTTTGCATGGATTAACTTATTCCTTGTGCTACCTAGAGTACAGTGTATTGACTTTAAGTTTGTATAAACAACTTACCTCAAACTTTTTTTTCTCTTTACAACAAATGCCATGTCTCCCTAAAAAGATGGTTATAAAGCAGAGTGCCCTCTTGGAAAGAAAAGAGCAGTTCAGGAAGTCCTAGATATAGAGATTTAAGGCACCATCTTTAGATTTGAATACCACTTTTGTTCTCTGAGAAGACATACCAGAAAATTTTTTTGCCCTAAGAAATAAGGTCAAAGAGTTGCAGCATTACTACTATTACTCTTAATAAGGAGTAGTAGTTAGCACCTTCCAGTTGAAAGAAAATTTAACACAATAAAGCTCAAGTGTTGACGTTCAAATTTGGCATCTTGATAGCAAAGGAAGGTTTCTTCTCTTCATTCAGTGTGTGATATTGCCTACTTTCACTGAAAGCATACTGGATCCCTGGTCTATGGGTGTTCTTTTTATTAAGCCACAAGTTCTAGTTATGCTGTTTATTGCTCATGTTATGCTGAAGTGGAAGCATGTTATGCCTGAAGAAGTCTCTCATGGAAGCAGCTCAAAGACTCACAGTGGCTTCAGTGAGCTCTGAAAGACATTTATTCATGTTGGAAGAACCACAGTTTATGCTTCTATCTTGTTTCTCTTTCTGTCACCTTGTGCCATTTACGTGACAGAGGCAAACTGCCCTAATACAACGCTAGTTTGATTTCCCCACACAGATACACAACACCCTACCAAATTTTGCATTCAGTACTTCTTGCATTCATATTTGTATTATTGTAATTCAATTCTTTCTTTTTTTCTCTCTCTCCTTTTATGAACTCAGTAGACTTAACTGTGATTGCAACAGTAACACTTTCATACTGGTTTTCAATTTGCAATTGAAAAAACCCCCACAGAAAATGGATATGGAGTTGTATGAAGAAGCATTAATACCTGCTGAATTATTACCCTAAGTAGAACATTGATTTTTGCAGTACGGTTGCCAGACAAACAAGAAAAAAAATATTAATGTTCATATTTCAGTAAACAGGGAGGAGTGAAGTGTGTACAGAATTGAAAAGAAACTTAAAAAGAAAATGTTATGCCTGCAAACTCACACTGCAGGAGACTTGTCCCTATCTTGATTTGACTGATTTTATATCCATGTAGGCAAGTTATCTTGAAAAAGCGCTCACTGATTCCAAATCCAGAAGGAACCCCTTATCTATAGACAAGTAATTCGATCTTCCAACACATCAGCAGTCCAATACCTTTGTTGTCTAGGAAGAACCCAGAATACAATAGAATTTCTAGACACATATTGTAAATGACCTAATGAATTTTTTCTCAAATCACAGAATCACAGAATCATTGGGGTTGGAAAGGACTTTCGAGATCATCAAGTTCAACCGTTAACCCAACAGCACCATGCCCACTAAACCATGTCCCAAAGTGCCACGTCCACAGGTTTTTTAATACTTCCAGTGATGGTGACTCCACCACCTCCCTGGGCAGCCTGTTCCAATGCTTGACCATTCTCTGTAAAGACAATTTTCCTCATATCCAATCTAAACCTCCCCTGGCGCAACTTGAGACCATTTCCTCTCGTCCTACCGCTAGTTACTTGGGAGAAGAGACTAACACCCACCTCACCACAACCCCCTTTCAGGTAGTTGTAAGGAGCAATAAGGTCTCCCCTCAGCTTCCTCTTCTCCAGGCTAAACAAGCCCAGTCCCGTCAGCTGCTCCTCATAAGACTTGTTCTCCAGAGCCCTCACCAGTTTCATCGCTCTTCTCTGGACACGCTCCAGGAACTCAATGTCCTTCCAGCTTTCCAACCGCTCTTCCCCAATCCTGTGGCGTTCCATGGGGTTGTTGTGACCCCAGTGCAGGACCCGGCACTTGGCCTTGCTTGTTGAACCTCATACAGTTGACCTTGACCCATTGATCCAGCTTGTCCAGATGCCTCTGCAGAGCCTTCCTGACCTTGGGCAGACCAACACTCCCACCCAACTCGGTGTCATCTGCAAACTTACTGAGGGAGCACTTGGTCTCCTCATCCAGATCATCGATAAAAATATTGAACAGGAATAAAACTGAGCCCTGGGGTACACCGCTTGTAACAGACTGCAGATTTAACTCTGTTCACCACAACTCTGTCGGCTCGGCTGTCCAGCCAGTTCTTCACCTAGTGCTGGCTGGGCCTGATCCCTTGGTTGTCCTGTGCATGCCCTGTGAGTACCCTCAAGATGAACCACTCCATAATCTTCCCCGGTACGGAGGTCAGGCTGACAGGCCTGTAGTTCCCAGGATCCTCCTTACAGACCTTTTTGTAGATGGGCGTCACATTGGCAAGCCTCCAGTCTTCTGGGACCTCCCCTGTTAACCAGGACTGCTGATAAATGATGGAGAGTGGCTTGGCAAATGTTCACAATTCTTTGCAGCATAGACATCTGTGCTGTAGCCACCTAAATTTATCTGAATCTCTGACTTAATTCCATCTCAGTTATCTATAGATTTCATCTTCATGGGTTTACCTGTCTGTTCTTGGCAAGCACCTTCCCCTTCCATAGGACTGAGTACACTGCTCTAGATCTGCCTAGACATGTTTAGTTATAATGCAAATCATATTCTTCAGAATAATTTCTTTCTAATATAGTACTAGCTGCAGGGCAGTCCTTGTGGCAAGGACTGGGCTACATCTGAAGTACAAGAGACAATGGGCTCTGAAAGCATTAAAAAGTTAAAAGCTGATATCAACTAAGTATAGATGTCTGAGATTTTATTAATAGGCAAACTTCTCATCTCTCCCCATTTCCCAAGGGTTCACACACATAGGGGTTGAAGAATAAAATGGGTTATTGAAATATAATTGGGCCATTACAGCCAGAGAATGTCAAAACAAATTTGCAATCTGAGGATTGCATGGCTGGGTAGCATGTATGCTGAAAAACACCTGTGGATACTACTGGACAGTAGTGCAGGAGTGCACCCTGGTAGTGATGAAAACTAGCAGCTTACTGGGCTATATCAACTGGAGCATTTCCAGGACATCAGGGAAGTGATTATTCACCTTTATTTGGCACTCATTAGATTGCATTTGAAATACTGTATCCAGTTTCAGGCACCAGGATAAGAAAGGAAGTGGAGCAAGTTCAGAGGAGGTCATCAAGATGGTCAGGAACTGGTGCACTATGAGGAGAGGCTGAGGGAGCTAGGCATGTTGAGTTTGGAGAAAGGATGGCTTTGGGGGACCCAACAGCAGTCCCCAGTACCTACAAGGGAATATGGAGAAGATTGACCCTCTTTACTGAGGTGAGAACAAGAGATATCATCATAAATCAAACCAGAGAAAGTTCAGACAGGATGTAAGAAAACAGGTTTTTACAATGACAGTAATCACAAACAGGAACTCACTTCCCAGAGAGAGTGGGGTCCCCACCCTTTGATGTTTTCAGGATCCAACTGAGATTGGCCCTGAGCAACTTGGTCTGAATTCAGAGTCGATCCTGCTTTGAGCAGGTAGTTGGACTGGAGATCCTTCCAGCCCGAAAAATTCTTTGAGTAAATCCAAAGGTTAGAGAAACCCAAGCAGTTCAACCCCTTTGCTGATGTAACTGCAAGCCATTGATGCACCATTTCTTTTCCCCTTCCATCACTGCTGGAGTACTGTGTTTCTGGACATGTACTTATTCCTCAACTAACTCTGCTGGTTGCACATTCCCTACTGTTAGTACGAGGACAAGGTTGCTTGACAAAGAAGCCAAGAGAAGGGCTGAACTACAAAAGGAGCTCAAAGCAGGAGTGCCAACAGCAGTTAATAGCTTTCACACAACTCTGAAACTCCTTTTTTAGATGCCATATTTCATGTTGCAGATGGAGTCTTGCAATTCTATTATCTCGCTGTGTTCAGTGTAGTCATGTCCCCACATTTATCTACTGTTATCTGCCTCTGGAAATCCTGCTGCAGATTCCTGGCTCTCCTTCTGCCTTATGGACAAAATTGTCCTATTCCTCCTGGGGGAAAAAAAAAATTAAAATCCTTGCATCCTTTTTTTCCTCAAAAGCTGTCTCCTCTCATTAACGTTCAGTGTCAACCTGGACAACTTCTTTCTTCTGACCAGCTCAGGAAAGAAAAGAAAGGAGGTGGGGGTGGGGTTGTCTATCGTATTGGATATCACATGAAAGAAGATAGCTGAGTTTTTGTTGCTTGTTTATTTGTGGGGTTTTTTTTCCTTGCTGTACATTCTCCAGTTCTGCTTTGTGGCTTCTCAATCACAAGCCCACCTGACCAAGACCGCATTAAGTACTTTACGCTTTGAGACAGAATAAAGGAGAAAGTACTTCTAAGATTGTTCTCACAACTGTGGTATATAACTTTGCTTCACACTGTGCTGTCATAAAATGGTAGAAGCCTCTTGTCATCTCTCCGGACAAAGATAAGAGCACTCCTAGGCCACTGAGAAAACCATCCATCTCGGCCATGAGGATGATTGATAACTAGCTTAATGATTTCAGAAGAACCACTGAGAGACAGGTTAGAAGGAGTATGTGGTGAACATGATCTGCCTGAAAATGTGACAGTTTGCTTAGAGTTCCTCTTGAATAACACTCAAGCCAATACAGGAATACTAAGGGTGGTGTATATATATATATATGTACCAGTATTGTCTGTCACTGCAATCCTTCTCCAGGTATCCCAGCTAAAGGCCATTTTTCTGAAAAAAAACCCTGTATTCATCTAATGTTCTTAAGATCTGGATTGCCCGCAGAAATAATGAATCTCCAGAGAAAGACACTGTGATAGATAGGTAGATAGATAGATAGATAGATACCCATACATAGATAGACATGTTTAATATAGGTAGAAAAAGGGGAGACACCTTTACTGCCAGGTTATCTACATTTGGTGAAATTGCTTAACTCTAGGAACCCATGGAAGTTAAAACTTGAGGTACAGTAGATGACCGGTTGAATGAATAAAACTCACTTCTGTTACTTGCCTCATTTAATTCTTGGAATATACCTATGAGGCAACGTTGGATTGGGGGAAAATGTGAGCTGGGATGGGCCTGAAGGATACAATATCTAAAAGGATATCTAAAAGACATTTGCCTAAACAGGAATGTGTAGTACCACCTAGGAATTTCAGCTGCCCTTCTGTTGCTATTTCAAAAGGGAACGGTTCTCCTCTAGGTCTTGTGCCATATCTGTTAGTGCCATGTAGATGTCTGAGATACCTGCCATGACGTCAAATTACCATTTGACAACACCTACTCTTAGACAACTGAATTTTATACAAATACTTCCTACAGAAATAGAGCTTTGAGCTTTGATTCAGTTTCCCAAAGGTAGGTGTTAGTACATTTTGAGATACCACCAAGTTGCCATTCTAGAGGGTCCCATGTTTCCTGGAATTTTCTTTGTCATATTTTCAGAAGACCTGGGATCTTCTGAAATAGCAACTGGAGGACAGCCTGTTCACTTGAGGGCATCTCAAGTGGCAATAAAAGCCCACCTGTAGCATGCTTTATATTTGCCTGTGGTAGCAGTGTACAGGTGTGATCTCAGACACCATCATCCGAAAGCACAGCAGAATAACAGCAAGGATGACATAAAAAGGGATTTAAATGTTGCATTGGTATATACAGAATGATAGGTGATTTCTGAGGATATGCTAAGAAAATTTGGCTCTAGGGGAACAACGGAAAGCTTTTAGAGAAATCTAATCTGTTTTAGCTGATTACTGTCTTTCTGCATTGTGAATTAGATAGATTGCCATCCTTACGGCGCATAGCAGAATAGTATTCAGGATTCAGTCAGCAGATCTCCCAAAGACTTCCCAATTTAACTGGAAAATTTCACTGTTGTCAATCTTGTGTCTGAGTTTTTTGTATGAGTTGAAGTACTTCTTACTTTTGCTTCATATGATGATGAAGTCATATCGCATCTCCTCTGATAGATTTTTCTGAGGACCACTGAGAATACGATTAGGAAATGTTGTTCCCAAGAAAGAATAGGCTCTACTAACACCTTACACAAAAATCTGAACTGATTTCATACTGGAATTCTGTCTCAGTGTATTTTTCTTTGTATGAAAGAACATGGGGACAGTGTAGGACTTATTCTATAACATTATATGTGTATTCACTAATGGAAGCAAAACATGCCATTTCTAGTAATGTAATAACCTGTTTCCCAGCTGGATCTAAATAAAATGGAAGAATGGATGAACCGTGGTTCATAGAGCATACTAATTACTAGCAAATTGCCCATCAAAATCAGAGTTAGGACTAGTCCAAGTCCAACTATTCCTCAGGGAAGATGTGGAGACAAGAACCACAACATTCCTGAAACATAGTAATTTCTTCAATAGAGAAAACAACAATGCAGAAACAGCACTCACTTATAGAAAAATCCAACATAAGCAAAGAAGTAGATGGACTTGAGAAGCAGAGTCAACTGGAAGTGCATATAGCAGGTTCTGAGAAGTGATTCAGAGGTGGAGTCAGGGATAGATAATTAAGTGCTGTAGGACAATAGTCAGTTTTGGAGTTTGGGTTTTGTTAGGGGGTTTTTGACCAGCATTTAGAATATGTACAATTGTACAAATAATAACTCCACAGTTTCATATTCCAGACTGTGGCCCATCCAGAACTACCACCAAAGTACCTTTGAAATTCAAGCCATTCTCCTGAGAGGTTAGAAATATATATCAAACTAAATCTGCTAAAATTAATATGAGATTTCTTGCATATTTCTTTCCTTTAATCTATGTATCTGCCAGCATTTCAGTTCACTTCCTGACTTGCTTTTCTTCCTTCTTCTTTTTTTTTTCCCCAAGAATTTGTATTCACCAGTTTGAATACACAAATGTTCTCTTGCTGTTGCTCCAAACACATCCCTTCACTTGTTAATAAACTCAAATGCTTGTTTTAAACCATCCTGATGGCTTTTGTTTGCTCTTGATTCAGCCACAGAAATCCGTGTGTAGCAAGGAGTCTGAACAGAGCATGCAGCTGTTTGCCAGGCAGATAAACGGATACATCATAATTTTGTGCTTTTGGCATCCTCCTTTGATTTAATGGTCATGTGGATACCATGGCCTTATAAGCAATTACTCTAAGAGCCCAAAGACCATTTCACTATTGACTTGCTCTTTTTTTTTCTTTTTTTTTCCCCCTTTTTTTGTCTGTAGACATATTTGTGGACTTTGGAACAACCTAATGCTGTAGCAATCATATCACTTTCAATTTGCACAGGGTAAGTGCAAATTTACTGTTACTGTAAGACTTGGTAGCTGTTCTTCTTTATACCATGGCTGAAATGTGCTAGAAGCTTTACAAGCAAATAAAGAAAATCTAGCCTTGGCTGTTAAACTGGAATCAGTCCCATACATAAACACTCTAACTGAGCACATAATAATAGCCCATAATTGCACTGTCTTGTTTAGGTGACAGCAAACTGAATCCTGATTTGGTTACACTGGACTGTGGTGGTGTAACTAAGAGTGGGTTTAAGAGTTTATAAATATGCCAAGCCCCTGGTTTTTTCAGTAATTCCTATGGATTTATTTATCATAACAGAAAATACAGTTTACAAATGTATTTTGTTGCAGCTGCACGGCAAACATTTTATATACAAGAAAATAGTCTAAATGTTAGATGACAATGAAAAGAGAAGTTACAAACCTGTATTTGGAAGTATCAAAATGCTCCCCAAATGTAACACCTTTGCACCGAGGGCCTGAATGAAAGAAGGCCCTGTAAAAAATGGTTTTCACATAGTGCATCAGTACTAAGCAAAGGAATAGACTGTATATGAAAATGTAGGCACATCAGAATTGGTAGGCCTTTGTGACTACTACTGTGTTCCTCTATTTGATGATCCAAGAGCTATCAGAAAGGACTGGGTCATGTACGTGGCCTCCCTCCTTTTTGCAATGCCCCTTTCACTTTGTAAGTAATACCTCCCATACATATGATTCTGGGAGACTCTAAAGATATGACAAAATTCCAGGATATAGGAGGCCTGAATTTAACAGTCCAAATATTTACTGATTTCTTGATCGGGATAACCTTGTATTATCCTGGCATACCATCATTCAACTCAAGATGATGCAGATCTGTGCAAAAATCTAAAGACATGCATCACTTCCATGATAAAACTTATAACTTTTAGGAACTCACCCCAATGCCATGTTATTTCTAGAAATGTTGCCAAGGGATGCAATTAAAAAACAATAAGAAGCAACATGTGCTGGCTTTTGTTGAGACTTGGTTTGTGGTTTTTAGATTTGTCCAAATGTGAAACCAGAACAAAATTATCTTTCCTAACCAAATCAACAAAAGGGTTTTTCTTGAAGGCGTTTTTCTGCTGATCTGTCTCTAACTGTAACCATATCCTCAAATGGCAAGCACAAGAGGTGGTAATTTGCTTTCTCAGCTTCCTTTCATGCAATTTTTCAGCACCAATAGGGGAGTAAATATTGCCTGTTAGTGTATAGTGTATCAGTCTATCTCCAATGAAGCGCAATCAGAATAAATAATTACTGAGGCAGTATGGTAAACAGAGCTGTGCCTCACACCGAGTAACTGTTTAAATATCTCCAAACAGTGAGAACTCTCTCCAGAAAACCCCAGCAAACTGTAGTCCCACTGTGAAAACTGAGCACACAATTTTATGTAATTTTATCAGCTCGTAAGTCTCAACAGTAAATGAACATTGGCACCAAGTTGTCCCCAGTCCTTTAGGGTCATATTCTGTCTCTAGATATTTCATCTCTCCTTTCCCCCTCACTGAGAGTTGCATGCCTGAATAATACTGAAATCACAGTGGCTAAGAGTAAGGCATCTGTTCCTCATGTCTAGAGGAGGAATCTGAAGGTAGAGCTTCAAGGGTACTCTATTTTGGTTCATTTGGAAGGACTGTATGGATGTTATTAGTCTGAAGGCACAAGGGTTGTGTCATTCCTCTGTCTGAAGTGTCTGTCTAGATTTTTAAGGAAATATAATGATAGAATCATAGAAATACAGTGTTTCAAAGAAATGCAGAAGTACAAGTTCAGTCTGTTGTAGATTAAAATAATGCCTTAGAAATGTAGGGGCATAGAGTCCTTATATAATTGATGGAGAGAGTTGGATACCTCCACTGTATGACTTGGAGCACAGAAGTTAAGAAAAGTCACATATACATGCAGGCGTCCTGAGGTTTAGACAACTTTGAGGTTAAGACAAATTTGTCAATTCCCTGAAGTTAAACAGACTGAGTATCCAAATCTCCATGTTCTTACATCATCCAAGCAATCACAGAAAGCTACTCTTGCAAATAAGGATTTTCATAGAATCAAAGAATCATAGAATAGTTTGGATTGGAAAGGACCTTTAAAGGTCATCTAGTCCAACCCCCCTGCAATGAGCAGGGACATCTGCAACAAGATCAGGTTGCTCAGAGGCCTGTCCAGCATGACCTGGAATGTTTCCAGGGATAGGGCATCTGCCACCTCTCTGGGCAACCTGTGCCAGGGTTTCACCACACTCATTGTGAAAAATTTCTTGCTTCTTTCTAGTCTAAACCAATTCCTCATCCACGCGACAGTCCACCCATCAAATCCATCTCTCTCCAACTTAGAGAGAAAGATGTTGTGGGGGACTGTGTCAAAGGCCTTACAGAAGTCCGGATAGACAACATCAGTAGCTCTTCCGTTGTCCACTGATGAGGTCATTCCATCACAGAAGGCCACTAGGTTGGTCAGGCAGGACTTGCCCTTGCTGAAGCCATGCTGGCTGTCTCGAATTACCTCCCTGTCCTCCATGTGCCTTAGCAGAGCTTCTAGGAGGATCTGTTCCATGATCTTCCCAGGCACAGAGGTAAGGCTGATGGGTCAGTAGTTCCCAGGGTCCCCCTTGCTACCGTTTTAAAAAAATGGGTGCAATATTTCCCTTTTTCCAGTCACTAGGAGCTTCACCTGACTGTCATAACTTTTCCAATATCATGGAGAGTGGGTTGGCAAATACATCAGCCAATTCCCTCAGGACTCTGGGATGCAGCTCATCAGGTCCCATAGACTTGTGCATGTTCAGGTTCCTCAGGTGGTGTCGAGCTTCATCTTCTCTTACAGTGGGAAGTACTTTACTCTTCCAGTCCTGGTCTTGCAGCCCATCCTCTCAAGAGGTGTGAGGAGAGACACTGCCAGTGAAGACTGAGGCAAAGAATTTGTTGAGTACCTCAGCCTCCTTTTCATCCATTGTTACCAGTTTGCCAGTGTTGCTCATCCGGGGAGGTACAATTTTTTTGACCTTGTTTTTCTGGCTGGCATACCTGTAGAAGCCCTGCTTATTATTCTTTGCATCCCTTGCCAAGTTCAGCTCCAGTCATGCCTTGGCCTTCCTGACCTCATCCCTATACAACCGGGCAGCATCCCTGTACTCATCCCAGGATCCCTGTCCCTGCTTCCACTGCCTGTGCATTTCCTTCTTGCCCGTTAGTTTGCCCAGCAGGTCTCCAGTCAGCCATGCTGGTCTCTTGCCTTCCTTTCCTGATTTCTTACACCTGGGGATCAAGAGCTCTTGACTCTTAAAGATCTGCAAGCTCTGTTCTGCTTCCTTGTCCCTGAGGGCAGTTCCCCAGGGAGTCTTATTGACTAACTCCCTGAAAAGCTGGAATTTTGCTTTCCTAATATTCATGGTCCTCACCTCTTCCAAAACATGTATATCCACCAATTCTGACAATTTCTGACAATTGGAGGACAATGGTCTTCCAATTATTTTTCACATGACTGATTTCAAAGTACAATTACAAAAGCTGGACTTCCTTGAAATACTAGTGAGCAGCAAAAGATGATGATGAATTCAGGGCTGGATCTGCTTCAGTCAAGCAAACAATTAAAACACACATGTAATGTCAGTAAGATACTGTTGCAGTGAAAGGGACTGCACAGCCTGCACTTCAAATATTTTAACTGCTGGATCCAGCTGAGAGCTCAGCAGTTCTCCAGATTCAACTAGTAACTGACTTTCTATATTAAGAACCTGCATCAGTTCATGTCACTGAAATACCATGTAGGCTTTGATGGAGCTTTTTGTATGTGACTTACACATCAGCACAGCTCCAGTGAAGAGTGCTTTAGCCACTGGTTTGGTTCCTTCAGGAATGCACATTTATCCATTTGGGAAAGAAGGAAGATATCAAGTGATTATAGGATAAAATTCAGTTGATGAATAGGATTTAAACTTTAAAAACCCAACTCATTCTTCATGGAAATTGGAGAAAAGGACCTAAAGATCATACATATGTCTGAGGAGTTGTACACCAGGGCTGGGGATGCCCATGCCATGATTCAAATACTTGCAGGAACTGTCTTGGGAATCAGTTGTTCCCATTGGGAACAAGGGAAGGTACCAATGTAAGGGGGAAGCTCCCCAGTCATTGAGCTGCAACTATCTAATCTTCCCAGGGAGTGCACAGGGTGTTGGGCATGGCATTGCCTTGTCTCCACACATTGCATGCAATGGCACAACACAGTAACAAAAGCTTAAGCTTAATGCTGCTCATTTCCTTTATACAATTTTATACCATTAGTTCATTTTCCTGTGTTCCTCTCAAGTATCTATACGAATCCATGAATATCTATACTTCAGCAAAAGCCATAAATAACAAAATCTGCACAACAATGAAGAGTTTATGGAGTGAATTTAATCCCTGTGAATTATTCACATATACTATGAAAGGAGAAAATGAGCTGGGTGGTTTTAAATCCATTATATTATGGATAACAGCAAATGTTTAGCTTTAAATATGCAGTTTCCGGAATTAAGGTTCACTCTGTCTGTTGGCAAGATGACATTAGAAATGGCCATGAGTATTTGAAAGCTTTACCACCAGGTCAATTTGGATTACTTACTGTAATTGAAGAAGTGTGAAAATTTATGAGATGACAACACATTTTGTGTATCTGTCTTTGCATGCCATATACACATCTGCCCACATGAAATAAAGTTTGAATCAGCAGCCACAGAACATACTCCAAACTTGCACTTTCATCACCAGAGAAATGAATACTGAAGCATCCTGTTTCTTGCTGATTTCAAGCAGTACAGATAATGGCTATTTGTTTTGTCTTTAAAGAGAATATAGTTTTAATTTCTCCTGCAGCAGTGTCATATATCTATTAAATATAACACTTACATGTTTATTGTACCAAAAATGAAAAATGAACCATGAGATTATTCTGGGAGTTTTCACTGTATTTGTCATATCCAATAAATAAATAAATAAATAAATAAATAAATCAATAACTGTCTGAAAGACAGAAAGTGTAGTGATGAGACAGTTATTTGTACTACAAAATTAGCTCTTTTACTCCCAGTGAATAGCCTCTTCACAAGAGTAGCTTATTTCAGTATCAACTTCCTGAAATAAATCTGTAGTGAAAAGCAATTATAGTGAATATTTCCCTATTCCCAGCATCTCTGAATGTACCTATATTAATTTGAAGAAGTTATATTAGTTAATATATAGTTTTTTCTGATATATTTTCTTGTATATATGTTGTGTACCTGTGAGCATGCGTGTTTGTGTGTCAAAATTCCCCAGACAGGGCCAGATTTGACTACCAGGACGATTGCCACCAACAGCAATTGGGAAGGCAGTTGCAAAGATGTCTAGTCCCATCTCTGGGGCTGCAATGACTGCTCTCCATGGAATTAGACTGGAAATACTGACATTTCCATCCTGGCCACCACAGAGCTACTCAAGAGATCAAAACATATCATGTAAACCATCTGCATTGTTCTGAGGATGATGTTGTCTCAAGGCGTCCCTTAAGAGGGTCCATTACTGCTGCAGCTGCTGAAGGAAGAGATTTTATATAGTGGATGCAGATTGAGTTAAATTTAAGAACCCTCTAAGGATTTACCAAAAGCAACTTGATTGAAACTGCATGAAGGGAGAATTATGCATAAGTGTTTAAATTCTGACTATCATCAACAGGACCACAGAGTAAAATGTGGCATTAGGAAAGGAAAGATTTCACTCACAAGAGGTAAATGAGCATGAAGGTAGTGAAAATTTCCCCAACTTTCTTGAACATTTCACTTCAAATCTATGTGTGGTTTAAATGGAGGTTTTTAGGTGTACTATGAAAGCACCCAGGCTCATATGGTCCCAATGTAAAGGATATGTGTGGCTTCAATTTCATCTCAGCAATGACATTAAAAGTAATGGCTGAAGGCATCTAAGATGGCTGAAGGGGTAGAGGATTTGTATATGACTGTAGTCCTACAGATCTTATAGACAGTTGGTTATAAAATACAAAAATTTCTAAACGCCCCTATGGAAAGGAAATATTTGGTCAAAGTTCATACCTTCTTGGTCACCAGAAAATGCAAGTGTGTAGAAGAAGCAGTATTTTAGATTATATTGTATGAGGCAAAATTACTTTTACATGAGCAAAGTTGTTGAGTGAAAAGGTCGAAGAAAAAAACAGGGGAAGGATATGACTTCTCCTATCATTTACCTTATGAACATTTACAAAACATACTAGAAAGGGATTTTCTAAGCCCTATGAGAGGTCTAGAAATGTCAAAAGGCAGTGTTACCTCAGGAATAGCACTGACAAGGATTGGCATAAATTAAGAAATGCTGCCAGGGCTCAGTCACTTGATTAGCCCGTGTCAATGCTCTGATCTTCAGAGCTTTTTTCCTCCTCAGTAGCGTAAGAGTATCTCACTCCCACTCTTCGCTCTCTCACCAGATTTGGGAAGTCCCTTCTCTGGAGGTAGGTTGGCTCATTTTCAGGCGTCCTAACCTCACTGTGTTCTGCTGATCAAGACAAAAACTTTTCTTGTCTGCAGTCAGGCAAATTACTGATTACTACCCACTGTTGGTCATGCAGGTTGGCAACGATGAGGTTGCACTAAGAAGCCCAAAGGCAGTCAAAAAGGACTTGAGAGCACTGGGGCGACTGGTCGATGGAGCGGGAGCACAGGTAGTGTTTTCGTCAATCCCTTCAGTGACAGGGAAGAACGCTGAAAGGAACAGGAAAGCACACCTGATCAACACGTGGCTCAGGGGCTGGTGCCGTCGTCAGAATTTTGGTTTTTTTGACCACAGGGCAGTTTACACGGCACCGGGCCTCCTCGCAGCAGATGGAGTGCCACTGACTCCAAGGGGCAAAAGGATTCTTGCTCATGAGCTGGCAGGCCTCATCGAGACGGCTTTAAACTAGATTTGGAGGGGGGAGGGGATAAAACCAGGCTCACTAGAGGTGAGCCTCGGGGTAGTGTGCCAGAGTTGAAATCGATAGCCCAGCTCAGGTGCATCTACACCAATGCACGCAGCATGCGCACCAAACAGGAGGAGCTGGAAGCCATTGTGCAGCGGGACAGCTATGATGTAGTTGCCATCACAGAAACATGGTGGGATGCTTCTCATGACTGGAGGGCTGCAATGGATGGCTATAAGCTCTTCCGAAGGGATAGGCAAGGAAGGAGAGGTGGTGGGGTGGCTCTGTATGTTAGAGAGTTTTTTGATTGCATAGAAATCAAAGATTGTGAAGACCAAGTAGAGTGCTTGTGGGTAAGGATGAGGGGGAAGGCCAATGAGGCAGATATCCTGCTGGGAGTCTGTTACAGACCACCCAACCAGGACGAAGAGACAGATGAGACATTCTGTAAGCGACTGGCAGAAGTCTCACATTCGCTGGCCCTTGTTCTTGTGGGGGACTTCAACCTACCGGACATCTGCTGGAAGTATAACACGGCAGAGAGGAAACAATCTGGGAGGTTCCTGGAGTGTGTGGAGGAGAACTTCCTGACACAGCTCGTGAGTGAGCCCACCAGGGGAGGTGTCTTGCTGGACCTGCTGTTTACAAACAGAGAAGGACTGGTGAGAGATGTGGTGGTCGGAGGCCGTCTTGGGCTTAGCGACCACGACATGATAGAATTCTCAGTTGTGAGTGAAGTAAGGAGAGGGATCAGCAAAACTGCTACCATGGACTTCCGGAGGGCAGACTTTGGCCTGTTCAGGTCACTGGTTGAGAGAGTCCCTTGGGAGACAGTCCTGAAGGACAAAGGGGTCCAGGAAGGCTGGACAGTCTTCAAGAAGGAAATCTTAAAGGCGCAGGAGCAGACGATCCCCATGTGCCGTAAGAAGAGCTGGCGGGGAAGGCGACTGGCCTGGCTGAACAGGGAGATTTTGCTGGGACTCAGGGAAAAGAGGAGAGTTTATCACCTCTGGAAGAAGGGTCAGGCAACTCACGAAGAGTACAAGCATCTCGTTAGGTCAAGCAGGGACAAAATTAGAAAGGCAAAAGCCCAGCTAGAGCTCAGTCTGGCCATAGGATAACAACAAATGCTTCTACAAATATATTGACAACCAAAAGAGAGACAAGGAGAATCTCCATCCCTTACAGGCTATGGCGGGGAACATTGTCTCCAAGGACGAGGACAAGGCTGAGGTACTTAATGCCTTCTTTGCCTCAGTCTTTAATTGCCAGTCCAGATATCCACAGGGTATTCAGCGCCCTGAGCAGGAAGATGGGGATGGAGAGCACAATGTACTCCTCATAATCCAGGAGGAAGCAGTTAAGGACCTGTTAAGACACCTGGACACCCACAAGTCTATGGGGCCTGATGGGATCCACCTGAGAGTACTGAGAGAGCTGGCAGAGGAGCTTGCCAAGCCACTCTCCATCGTTTATCAGCAGCCCTGGTTAACAGGGGAGGTCCCAGAAGACTGGAGGCTTGCCAATGTGACGCCCGTCTACAAGAAAGGACAGAAGGAGGATCCGGGGAACTACATGCCTGTCAGTCTGACCTCTGTACCGGGGAAGATTATGGAGTGGTTGGTCTTCAGAGTGCTCACAGGGCATGTGCAGGACAACCAAGAGATCAGGCCCAGCCAGCATGGCTTCATGAAAGGCAGGTCCTGCTTGACCAACCTGATCTCCTTCTATGATCAGGTGACCCACCTAGTGGATGAGGGAAAGACTGTGGATGTTGTCTCCCTGGACTTTAGTAAAGCCTTTGACAGTGTCTCCCACAGCATTCTCCTGGAGAAACTGGCGGCTCGTGGCTTAGACAGGTTTACTCTTCGCTGGGTGAGGAACTGGCTGGATGGCCGAGCCCAGAGAGTTGTGGTGAACGGCGTTAAATCCGGCTGGCAGCCGGTCACGAGTGGTGTTCCCCAGGGCTCGGTTCTGGGACCAGTCTTGTTCAATATCTTTATAGATGATCTGGATGAGGGGATCGAGTGCTCCCTCAGTAAGTTTGCAGATGACACCAAGTTGGGTGGGAGTGTTGATCTGCTGGAGAGTAGGAGGGCTCTGCAGAGGGATCTGGACAGGCTGGATCGATGGGCAGAGGTCAACTGTATGAGGTTTAATAAGGCCAAGTGCCGGGTCCTGCACTTTGGCCACAACAACCCCATGCAACGCTACAGGCTTGGGGAGGAGTGGCTGGAGAGCTGCCCGGCGGAAAGGGACCTGGGGGTGCTGGTTGACAGCCGGCTGAACATGAGCCGGCAGTGTGCCCAGGTGGCCAAGAAGGCCAACAGCGTCCTGGCCTGTATCAGGAATAGTGTGGCCAGCAGGAGTAGGGAAGTGATTGTGCCCCTGTACTCGGCACTGGTGAGGCCGCACCTTGAATCCTGTGTTCAGTTTTCGGCCCCTCACTACAAGAAGGATGTTGAGGTGCTGGAGCATGTCCAGACAAGAGCAACGAAGCTGGTGAAGGGTCTGGAGCAGAAGTCCTCTGAGGAGCAGCTGAGGGAACTGGGTTGTTTAGTCTGAAGAAGAGGAGGCTGAGGGGAGACCTTATCGCTCTCTACAACTACCTGAAAGGGGGTTGTGGCGACGAGGGAGTTGGCCTCTTCTCCCAAGTAACCAGTGACAGGGCAAGAGGAAATGGCCTCAAGTTGCACCAGGGGAGGTTTAGATTGAATATTAGGAAAAATTTCTTCACTGAGAGGGTGGTCAGGCATTGGATCAGGCTGCCCAGGGAGGTGGTGGAGTCGCCATCTCTGGAAGTGTTCAAAAAACGTGTGGATGTGGCACTTCAGGACATGGTTTAGGGAACATGGTGGTGCTGGATTAATGGTTGGACTTGATGATCTTGAAGGTCCTTTCCAACCTTGGTGATTCTGTGATTCTGTGATTCTGTGAAATCTTACGCAGAAGCAGAGATCACGAAGACAATTACTTTCTAACAGGTTTCACAAAAGCAGCAATCTGAGTAGAGAAAGCTGTTCAAATGTTCATAATTTTGTTTCTAAAAACTTTCATGTGCTAACTTCTGCAATCAAATATGGCAGCCTGCATTTCACCATCAAATTCTATATTAAGAGACTGAGATATAGGAGAAGAAATTCTTTATAATTAAACACTTGATCAGCTGAGAAACACAAGTCTGTAGAAACCAGTCTTCATTAACTCTGCATCTCACAAGCTACTGGAGTTCGATTTGCTTGATTTTGTTTTTAAAGAAGCATTACTAAAGCATTACGTTTCTTCATTTTGCTCTTGCCTTTTTTCTGATGAAAGTGGTAAAAAAAAAAGAAGGAATGAAAAAAGAAGTTGAAAAGTATAAGGTAAAAGAGTTTCTCTTCTCCTGTGAGAAAAGCTGAGAACTGATGGTCATTTATTTCTGATCATTTTGTTGTTTGTTGTGAAATATAGTGCTTTTTAAATCAGCTGTCACAGAGCCCACTGTACCTCCATGCAGCTGCCAGAAAATATTCCTGCTTGATCTGCTTTTGTGTATTTTGGGTGTTGGCTCTAACTCACCAATTTTCCTTCAAGGAGCGATGCATTGGCAGTATTCTGCAAAAACCCCTGAGGAAAAGAGGGGTATTTGAGACAGGATTTCTGTTGTTCACTTGTTTGTGGGGAAGTTCAGGGTCAGAGCAGGGAATGGCTGATTTTTTTTTTAAGTACACAGTCTGTGATGATCGTCCTTTTCATATAAGGCAGCCGCACATGGGGGAAAATGATAGAACGTGCAGAATTAATCCCACTGAAGTCCAGCCAAGAGCTGGCTGTATACTGAGTTCTCTACCTGGGAAATGCCAGATGCCTGTACATTCAGGAGTGCAAAAATTACCATCAAAATTACATGTTTGTCCAGCTAAACAGCTCAAAGGCAGAAGTGACAACTGCAGAGGTTATTATTAGGTGCACGGAGTGGTCCCCGCTCCATCCAGGGAAACCCAAAACATCCATGCAAAGTGGCTCTGTACAGACTGGTCCCTTTGTCCCTGACTCCAAAGGACTTGCACACAGCCCGAATCTGTTGTGATTCAACTCTCCTTTTTTTTTCCTGACCCATTTCTTTCTAAAAAACTCAGCAGGTGTGATGGAGGGAAAAGCTGAAACTAACAGCACCATCTACTGGGTGTATGACATTATTTCCTGATTGATAGAGTTAATTTTAAGCATTAACGAATAGAGAAAACAAAGAAGAGCAACAGATCCTCAGGGGTATAGGATGTTCAAAGTCTTTTTCCCATAGGGTGGGATTTTTTTTTTGAGGGAATCTTAAATACAAAAGGAAATTAATTTATCTCTGCTATTTCTCTAAGAACAACCTGGACTGCTTAGCATTGCTGTATTTTGGACAATTATTCTTGTGGCTAGTAATACAGATCAAAATTACTTTTGCAAATAGGGAATGAACAGCTGGGTCAGATTCGTTTAAAGCTTTGCTTTCAAATCCAGGCTGTTTCAAAAATGAAGCAAACAAACTAAAACTAAACAAAACCAATCAGAAGTTGTCTATATCATATGGTCTTGATCTAGTTCCATTAGAAAGATGAGGAAGCTGAGAAAGAATAAAATGTATTTACGATGAAAAAATTCTTGGAAGCAACTGGACTCCATGCTCCTTTTACCTGGGTTTGCAACATGAGCTTGGGAGGCTTCTTGAAGGGGAAGCACAGACATCTATTTTCAAGAGAGGATTTTTGTCTGCATTTTTTATTCTTAGATAACAAGTATCTCTTAGCTGGAAGGCTATGGGTAGGCATAAATTGAAGCAGTGAAGAAGGAGTGTTGATGGTTTTTAAATACTCATTAACAGTCAGTTGACTGTCTCAAAAATGCAGTTTTGTGAACCTCCTTACAGGGACTTTGCAGATATCAGAATATTTTTCTCAGTGCTAATTCATACATGTAAAAGCTGTTCCTCCACTAGACTTTTCTGCAGCAGTCTATTTGTGTCGTAAAAGCCTGTCATCATCAAAATAAGTCACGGAATATTTCATTCCCTTTTGGTTCTATCTGAGATGCAGACGCGGAAAGGCAGACTGACTTCTGCCATCTCAAACCATTTCAGTGAAAGGCATGATTCTTCCCATCACACCCACCAAACCCACTATGCCAGAAGTTTGCTACAATTTATCCCTACCACCATGAGATGAAACCAAATTTATTTTATAAGCCGTTTCTAAATGTTAATGGTATTATCATCCTTGAGATATAGTAGTGTAGCTGCAGAAAACAGCAAAAAAAAGTAGTGTGCATAACATGAAATTGAATGATCCAAATTAAACTCACATCTGCCTTTAGCTAGAGGCAAAACACCAGAGCAGAAAAATGAGATCTGAGGAAGCTATAATACTCCACCAACAGACAAGAGCTTCCTCTGGAGGAGATGAGGCATCTTCTGAAAAGTAAAAAAGCCCCATTTTTCTGACAAAGTGAACGAGGGCAAAGACCAGTTTGTTCTTCTTCAGGCTTCTGGAAAAACATTTTTTATACTGGCTTATTTATGTCGTCTTACCTCTAAAATTAAAAATCAACTGCTTACCTTAGTACCAAAACATCTCTTACCCTAGCTTCCTTCAGCAGTTTCTCATAAGAGCACCCAACCATCCCTTGTTTCTGCCCCAAGGAGCTTATGCTTTAAAGAACAATCAGACTGACTTTCTCTTTCCTAATTCAAGACCAGATAGCTGTCTCAATTACAACGCAGTTGTATTGTGATTTAGAGGGGTTACACTTTGCCATTGCACACCTGCCTGGGGGATGCACCCTTCACAGTATGGATGGATGCAGGATTATAAACTGGTTCCTTTCAGGGCTACCTGATGACCCTTCTGAAGAGTGTCCCACCTGCACAGGGTCAGAGCCTGGGGCAAGTAGAGAGGACACTGGACACCAGCTGTAGGACTCTCGAAATGGGGCACAGAACCTGGGCTCGACTGGTCACATCTTAAGAGAGCACGGAATTCCAAACTGATCGGAGTGTAGTACCAGAGTCATAGAGGAGGTGGTCACTCATGTAGCGTCATGCTTGTTTTTTCTGTTTTGTTTTTGTTTTGCTCTTTCCATGGAAGTTACTCTTATTTTCTGTAATCAATTTAACTTTCCTCTTTCCTGGATTTCAAGACAGGAAATTATACTAACACCCCTTGGTGATGTGATTTTTACTCTACAGTCCTCAGTCTTTCTCCCAGATTCAGCTTCCTTCACAGGGGAAATTGATACTGAAGTGATATTTTAGTGATTTAAATAGTATCAGATTAGTTTTGCTGGAGAAAAAAAATCACAAGTAGCAATTTACCCTCTACAAAAACGTGTAAACAAGCACTTATTTCAGGATTTTATATCAATTGATGCCTGGCTAAAAGGATTTCCCAGGTGGTCATAGTGAACGTAGCTTCTTCCATTAGCCTCCTGGTGTGGTGGGAGAGCTTTTTGCAATATGAAAGGAACATTTTGTTAAATGTCCTCTTTTCCATCCATGCCTGCACGGCATCTTGCCATAACATAGCTAAGAAGTGTTAGAAGGAATTCACGTTTATGAATATCGGTTGGAGTAGGTGTCTGTAACAGATTCTGTCACTGCACACGAGGAATGAGCTTTCATTAACAAACACCAAAAACACACTTACAAGACAAAATAAAGCTTCTACTTTGAAAAAGCTTTAAAAATCCTTTTTTCATTCACAAAGCTCTAAGCAAGGAGAGCATTCTCCTGGGAAGAATGGAAGGGTAACATGAGGGAGTCATGCAGGTTACTGACACACTTTCTGGTTTCTACCTCCTGAAGAATGACTCTGCATCTCTCCCAGTCCTCCCACAATATCTGTTGATTCTGTATTTACCGAGGAGCTGCTTGCTATCAATCCATTCATGACTCCACCAGGGAACATTTGAGCCAGAAGTATAAAGCCAGAGTGACATTTCAGATCTTTGGTGATGGTCTTGACCCCATCTAAAATTATTTCTATTAATTGGAAAGGATGAAACAACTCTAATGGCCAAAAACTGTGGTCCTGTCCACAAATGACACACTAAGTGGAGCACTCATCAAGAAACCATTCAATAAGAACATTATCATGCTGTAAAAGTGCTCAAGTTATATCCTTAACTCCTGGATTTTGAGAAGGAAGAATAGGTTTCTGAAACAGATCTGCAGTTATAGTGGATGAGTCCTAACACTCAGCTACAGCTGATTCTCCCTTGTGACCTTGAAGTTTCAATGACACTCTGAAGTTTAGACATAGGTAACATCTCTGTTACAGCAATAGGAGGAGTGAGTGTATTGTAGTGTGTGCAAAACTGTTCTAGTCTAGGTCTGCCAGAAGCACAGTCCATGCCTGAGGCTGGAAATAAAAACCAAGAAGAAAGGGATTCTCTTTTTCCTTCTTCCCTTTCTCAGCTCCAGCATCCATCCTTACTCAGAGATGATCCTGGAACAAGGAAATGGGGAGAAGGACAAGAAGGAAGACTGAAGCCAAGACAGGGACTTGTCTCTGCCTCCAAAAACCTCTCAGCAATGTTGGGTAAGAAGAGTAGGCAACTTATCTGGGGCCCCAATTATTCAAGCCTGACCGTAATATCCTCTGTGAATGCTACAGTAAAAGCAATGCTTCACTGAGTCTTTTTGGTGCTTACATGACTCTCTAAGTCAGGTTCTTTCTTAATGCCAGTGCCCTAATTCATCTATTAAACGTGCTGGATTTTAAACCATCTGCTGGCCATGGCCTCTGTGCCTCTGACATGGGCACCATCTTTTAAAATGGTGCCTTTAACAAAGCTATTCGCCAACTTTTAACCCTATCTTTAAGCCAACTAGATTGATTGCCTACTTGATCTAGTCCCCTTCGGGCCTTTGAGGTCTCTTTGACTCTCATGGTGCTATTGGTATTGCTTATTTGAATGTATGATCTGGATGTGTTGCTCGAAGGGCTGCTGGCACCTGTCCTCTGTGATCCCACCACACTTTCTCTTATTAAAGCTGCCATCACTTTCATTCTGCTGGTTTTAGGTGTTCATTTTCTTTCAGCTTTGACCAAGTATTAGATTCCTGACATGCAGTTAGCCCATGGGATACACATCAACATCTCTCAGTCCTGATCGAGATGAGGGCTTAGAGATGCCTCCAAACCAAGGGAAACCTGTACATATTCACTGATGTGCTGCAGGTCTATTCCCAAACTTCTGTACATTGTCTTCATTATTCTGGTGGACAGGTGAAAAATAATCACCGCTTACTGGTTTTGGTGGCTAAACAAAAGAGCCATTACAGGACATCTGAGTCACAGGTACACTGTTTTGTGACTCTCTCTGCTTGTCTTAAGCTAATCAATATGGTGTTCAGAAACCCAGAAGGAGCTCACTGTTTTTCTCAGTATGCATCACAGGAAAAGTGTGTGGAAACCTGCTCCATTTTCCAACACCATTATAGTCTTAATAAGATGTTGAAGCAGGAGATTAGAAAAGAGGATTTAAGAATCAAATTAGACAGGGTTTACAAGTATGCTTGAGAAGTGGGGACAACACAACGAAATTTGAAATTTCAGTTAGAAAAATCTAGGATGTATAGGTTGTCCAACAGACCAAATGAACGCTGCAGGTAGGATTTTGGATTGGTCCCAGTGGACTGGTAGAATTCAGGATATTTCTGGCAAGTGCAGAGATGGAATCATGCTTCTTTCCCAGATGAATCACGGCAATCCAGGATTGAGGTCATTGACAAGACAATCTGGGACATTCCTGGCTGGTGAATAAAACCAGTACATCTGTTCCCTGCAATAATAATCCCCTAATCTCCCATTAGATGTTTCATGCTATAAAAAAACCCCACAACACAAAACAGAAAAACAACAAACAAACAAAACAAAACACAAAACTCTTAAAGTATAAGCAGTCATTTAATTTAGAAATAGAAAGAAATCTGTTCAGTCATTTCTGTTCTTAAATACCCCCAGACAACTGAACAAAACCCATCTGATACAATTTAAATAATTTACATGCAAAGGTTTTTCAAGGTAATTCTGTATGTTGCCTATCCTGAAGGTAAAAACTACACTTTGCAATGTGGCTTCATTTCACCTTCCTCCTCTCTCTCCATCTTTCCCTTTTCCCCTCCTCATCCGCTCTCCACCATGCTATGGAAGTGGGCACTGATTTATCTTCTCAGAAGAGCCACTGGAATGGAAGCACAATGCTGGGTCTTCTTTTCCTGTTGATCAATAATAACATGAGAAAACAAGATATGGGAAAATATGACTAAAGGTAGTCTGATGTGCAGTCTGTACCATGGTTCCCTCTGAAGTAATGCAGGAGCGATGGTGCACTGTGGTGGCAGTTTTATGTGTGTCTATGACTTGTATGTCACACAACAGTACTTTGCACGATAGACTGGCCTAGCAGACAGCCATAACATCCCCAGAAGACTTCACATCATCTCTGTAGCACACCTGCTCCAAAAGGAGCATTAGATACCAGATGTCCACCTGGAGTGGAAGTCCAGGTCACAGTTCAAGACTGATCCTATCCTGGCTACTTTATGCCTGGCTGTGCTTTGTCACGCTTGTCCCAGAACTGCGACCATCTTGGCTGAGCTGAGCTTCCCAGCGCTGTTCTCAGCTCTGGGACCTGGTTTGTTAAACTAGGCATCCCTGGGCAGTTTCCCCCCAGGAATTTCCAGTTAATTTTAAGTCAAAGATATATACACAAGAGATGGCTTTCAGGCATGCTCTGGGCAGTGATTCCTATCAGCTGATTTAGTTCGCCCCTCACTGTAGAGCAATTTTAGGCCTCTGATGCCTAGATCATGCATTCCTCTACATGGCAAGAAACATAAAAGTTGAGCATTTACATGGCTCAGTGAACCTCACTCCTAGAACATTAGGCTTACTGATTCTGAAATGTGGCTCTGATGCCTTCTTTCAACATAAAAAACAGAGCACATTAAACTCTTGCTTATTGCTCCAGTGGGTTTTAGTGTTGTGGCTGGAAATAAAAGCTTTTCTACTAGCTTAAGCATGGTGAGAAACCTCCACTGTGGCTGCGCTGTATCCTCTGGGCACACTTTCTCTAGGGTTATTCCCTTCTCTTTTCCACAGGGTCTATACCAGCCCTGTCACCATAGCATCTGGATGCCTTCCAGCAGAGGATTAACAGCTGTCGCACGGCTGCTTCCTGTCTTGTTCTTGTGCCTGAGGAAAACCAGGCTGACACCCTTGCACAAGGACCAGATCTAGCTTAAATTATCTTTTCCCAGAAACAAGATCCCTACTCTTGTATTTAAGTTAGTGTACAGAAAATTATAGTCTTCTACATAAATCAGTCTTTCTTTCTTCCTGTCTCTCTCTCTCCCTCCTCCTTCCTTTCTTTCCTCCCTCCCTCCCTGCAATCCCTCCATCCCAGATGTACAGGTATGAACTGCATTGTCTATTCTACCTGCAAAACCTGTTGTAAGTGATCAGCTGAGCTTCTATAGAAAGACACAGACACATAGTTATAACGTGTTTAGTGATATCTGTGGCAAACTAATTACACGCAGTCCTAATCAAAGAGATTCACAAATAGAGTTCTGCTAAGAGATGCTACAGGTTTGGGATGGGAATCCAGATATGCAACTGGGTTTTATCTCTTCTTCATTTTTTCCCCCCAAAGTCTTTCTCTGAAGGCTGTGAGAAAATAAACGAGTCTATTCACAGATGTAGCTGTTTTATTAAATCAATCTCCAATCAACCACAAAAGTGAAATGTAATTCAGCCTCCTAAGATAGAATTGGCAGTTCAAGAAAACGTTCAGGGCTGACGACTGACCCAGGGCATTAATGCATTCCGCCTTCTGCCGTGTGCTCATTTTTCTTGAAAGTCACCACCCCTGACCTGACCCAATTTGAAGAAAAACATACCCAAAAGTCAGTGTAATCTTGAAAGCAGGCACCACGGCTCTGATGAGGGTGACCGTCTCAGGGAGGAAGGTAAGGATTTGTCCTGCCACATGAGCAGCAGCTGCACACTCCTAAAGCAACAGCTGACATTAGATGCGTGGAAGGGAAAAGCAGGATTTGTTCCCTGTCTCCCCTCTCCTGGCAGGTGTCAAGGCAATAAAAAAGTGTCAGAAGACTTTGGCTGCAACAACAGCACAAAAAGAGGTGGGGAAAATCTGTCAAGGAGTTAGAAATGGGAAGATAACAGATATTTTTTGTTTCCACCACAGCTTTGTATGTGTCTGTGTGTGTACAAGGGACAGAGACAAACAACAACAACAAAAAAAAGACAAAAAATGACACTTTGTTCTGCTTAAAGCTTTTCTTAAACACGTGTCTTGAAAACCCACTCCCCCCCACACCTGGTATCATGTAAGAAAAGTGTTTTTCCCTTACAGTGAGATCTCAAAATTAGTGCTTATTAACATAGTACTCATCATCAATCATGTATTGTCCATTCTTTATTGAGCTAATGCCTTTACCATGCAAATATTTTCACAATTTTTTAAATCCTCTAGTTTTTTTATTATTCATTCCATCACACACTTACTTCTTCACAGTTTAATCTGTTTGTAGTCTGCAGCATTCACCAGAAATAACACAAAACCTCCAGCACATCTGAATCAAAGATCTTTGAGGGAAAAAAAAAAAACAACCAGTAAATAAATCCCTTCCTATAATACCTTTTATATTCTTCCCATAAGAAATTCACTGTCACACAGTGTTCTTCACTCAGACATTATTGTAGTTTAGATGGAGAAGTACCAAGTATAGTTTAATATCCCATCTTTAATCTCCTAAGATTAAGCCTTAATCATCAGGCAATGAAGTATCCTGAAAGGAGAGAAGGGGAGAGGGGAGGAGGACACAGGTAACTCATTTGTTTCAGTGCAGCTCTTGCATTTTGTATTAAAATATTTAGATAGTAATTGATTTTCCATTCCCTCTTACACAAGGTGAGTCAACCACATTGTAAAGGTCTTTCTCTCCATGAAAAGGCATAGCAGGACACTGGCATTACTGGTAACCTGTACCTGCTAGACATGGAAAGGGGAGGAACTGAGCCTTCTTTGCAGTTTGTTAGAGGGTTTTGGACATTGTATTGCCAAAATAAGTGAATCCTGAGAAGAGATGGAAGTGTCTGGGAAGCCTGGAGGCAAACTCCCAAATCTTTGAAAAAGTTGGATTTTCATCTGCCTTCTCATAATTTGTTTTTTGCTACTCTCTGTCCAGGGTGATGTCTTCTGCAAGTGCCATTTCTGTGTTCCCACCTCTTCACCTTCACCATGCAGGGAGTCCTAACATCTCACCAATTTAGGAGGTGGGAAATCTGAATCTCTTAGGTGTCCAATGTTCATGTCCCTGGGCTGAATGCTGGAGGAGTATTTTCGCCTTTGCTCTTCCCTTCACCAGGAATACACACCAATTTAACCATTTCTAAGATTTCAGAGGGTACCAGAAGTATTTAGAGCAGTACAATATATTAGTTCATCCATACTTTCTGACAGAATTTTACTGGCTTGTGGCAGTGACAAGAAAAGAGAAGACGTCTATCTGGACTACTGCAAGGTCTTTGATGAGATTTAAGCTGAAAGAGAGTAGTTTTATACTAGAGATAAGGAAGAAATTTTTCACAATGAGGGTGGTTGTGAAACCACCAGGTTGCCAGAGAGGTGGTAGATGCCCCAACCCTGGAAACATTGCAGGTCAGGTTGGACAGAGCTCTGAGCAACTTGATCTGGTTGAAGATGTCCCTGCTCATTGGAGGGGGGTTGGACGAGATGACCTTCAAAGGTCCCTTCCAACCCAAACTATTCTATGATTCTATGGTTCTAAGATTCTACGGTTCTACAATTCTATGGTTCTATGCCTGATACTGGTGTCTGCCTAGAAGAGGACAGCGAACACTGGAGTGAACCCAAAGCTTCTCAGAAGTATAGGTCAAACTTACATTACCACCACCACCATTATAAAGAGGTGCCTGTTCTGGGTTCCCACAGGGAAGGAATACTTTCTGCTACTCCCAGCAGTCTGCTGCTGACTTTCTATGTGCCTGGAGCAGGTCATCTTGGCCCTGCACTCCTCAGCGCTGAGAAACTGCCACCCCAAGGGCTAGGAGAGGACTCTCACATCCATTTCACAGCTACACTGACCCCAGCACCAGCCCAACACTACAGAGCAGTCGTGGAGAGACTAAATGTGCACATAGATTTGGCTTACGAAGGCAGAGGGAGAGCACAGTCAACAGGAGGGAGAGCAGCAGCACACATAATTATACGAACAAATTGATGCATCTCCTCGCTTTTTGACCCAAACTAGCAAGGATACTACAACAACCAGCATGTAATTTCTCCCAGTCACTGACCATAAGAGGCAGATAGTATCAGCTCACTAAAGACAAGAAACTGCTGCTTCTTTCAGATCGCAATTTAATTAACTGTGATTTTCCTAACAAGCACTTTTTTTCTTTTTCATTACTACAAAGAAAAGGACCCAGGGCTGATCCCACAGGCTTCCAGGCTTTCAGGACAATAACAATTTAATGAGACAACTTCTGTTGTGTTTGTCCTCCTGCCGCAGGCACAAACACTCCACGGGCTCACAGGCATGAGCTGAGAATGGAGCCAGCCCACCTAGGACTCAAGATGCAACTCGGACCTTTTCTGTGAGCAGCTTCCAAATCGGAGCCAAACTGTCCTGAGGCTTTTTCTGTTGTGGTTTCAACAGTCCTGGACATTTTCAGACACGTAACTGTTTAAGAACCTGGAAAAATTTAAAATGTAGATTATTTTGCCAGTGGCCTTGACTCTGCCCCCCTTTCTTCTCCCAGAGGGACCCTCTTCTATTTCTGTTCTATTTCTGAGGCTTGCAGGGAGGGTCTTGGGAAAGTCTGCCATGATTTTAAGTTAATAGTGCCATCTAGTGATATAAAGGACACGTGTTTCTGAGTCACCAGGCAGAGCTGCCAATGCTCATGGTCTTCCCCCGGAATTAACCAGCTTGTATAATATTTAATAATGTCTCTGTGGCATCAGGGTGACCTGTCCCAGAGGCAGGCAGAGTCTGCATACATTCCTGACAGCTGTCCTGGAGGTGGGAGCAAGGGTGAGATGACAGCATCCAGAGCTTGGGAAAAAAGGAAACCTGTTGCGATCTGTATGTGAGGTTTCAGGATACTCTGCTTAGCACCTACAGGAGTGGGGGAAAGTAACAAATCCAATCCTGTGGTGCCCTTGAATATTCCTGGTACATATGTACACCTCTATTCCACATACGTATATAGATATTTGTGAATATATGCATCTGTATGTTCCTAGCAGCATATTTCAATATGTGCAGAATCCTCAAAATTTAGCAACCTGATTCCCAGAGGCTGTATTTCATTGATCTATTTCCAAATAGGTGAAAAAGGCATGTGGACACACACGCAGAGAATAACCAATCCTAAATGACAACTATATTTATATATGCACGATCATTTGAAGTATTTCACTATGGTGACATAACCAAATATGTGTAAAAGCTCATTTTTAAAATTGAGATAAGTGAGGTAAAATACACCCCAGAATTTGAATTTTCAGCAACAGGTGCAACAAAAATTTATTCTCACTCCCATTGTGAAACTTTTTCTCTATACTCCCCCCATGTGCCATTCAGAGTTTACCTTCGTGCCTGTCGCTTAAGATATGAATAACTACCTGAGGACTTCTTTTTAAGCCCAGAGCATGTAATGACAACACTTTCTGTGATTTATTTTAATGAGAAGGCTAAGCACTATCATGAAGCCAGACTCCAAGCAAATCATTCATTCCAGCTGCTGAAGGAGTATATTGGATGACACTTTTCTGTGCCGCCTTATAGCTAAGGGAATGAAATGGGGTACAAAAGTGTTCTTATTTTCCTGAATAAAAGATAGGAAAAGTGGGTCTTGAAGAAAGGTCTGCAGGGATTTGTACCAGAATGCTTCTGTCAAAGATCTAAAAGGAGACCTGGCTGCTCTTTGCTTTCCTTGTATTTATTCTGTACCTTATGTTTTGCAGTTTCTGCTAATGACTTCAAACAGTTGGGGCAAAATAGTCCGCCTCTTTTCCTTTCCTTGCTCATCGTTTCTCTCTGGTTTTAATTACTGGTGGCATTTGTTTGTTTGTTTCCCTCTGACACTTCATAGTTTACCCAGGGGAGCAGGGTGGGATGTGCTGATGACAGGAGCAATACGGAAATTTGTCCAGAATCTGGATGGCATTTTTTCAACACACATTCAGGGTTGAAATGATTTTCAGGCTGCAGTCAGAAGGGCATTTTTGGGACAAAGCTCTGCAGATATGCAATGTATGGTTTGCTTCTAGAATCTCATGGACAAGCCCAGAGAGTTGTGGTGAACGGAGTTAAATCTAGTTCTGGGGCCAGTCTTGATCAATGACACAGTCTTGATCTCCTGACACAGCTGGTGAGTGAGCCCACCAGGGGAGGTGCCTTGCTGGGCCTGCTGTTTGCAAACAGAGAAGGGCTGGTGAGAGATGTGGTGGTTGGAGGCCATCTTGGGCTTAGCGACCACGACATGATAGAATTCTCAGCTGTGAGTGAAGTAAGGAGAGGGGTCAGCAAAACTGCTACCATGGACTTCCGGAGGGCAGACTTTGGCCTGTTCAGGTCACTGGTTGAGAGAGTCCCTTGGGAGACAGTCCTGAAGGACAGAGGGGTCCAGGAAGGCTGGACAGTCTTCAAGAAGGAAATCTTAAAGGCGCAGGAGCAGGCGGTTCCCATGTGCCATAAGAAGAGCTGGCGGGGAAGGCGCCCGGCCTGGCTGAACAGGGAGATTTTGCTGGGGCTCAGGGAAAAGAGGAGAGTTTATCACCTCTGGAAGAAGGGGCAGGCAACTCACGAAGAGTACAAGGATCTCGTTAGGTCAAACAGGGACAAAATTAGAAAGGCAAAAGCCCAGCTAGAGCTCAGTCTGGCCACAGTCATAAAGGATAACAAAAAATGTTTTTACAAATATATTGACAACAAAAAGAGAGGCAAGGAGAATCTCCATCCCCTACTGGATATGGCGGGGAACATTGTCTCCAAGGACAAGGACAAGGCTGAGGTACTTAATGCCTTCTTTGCCTCAGTCTTTAATAGCCAGTCCAGGTATCCGCAGGGTATTCAGCCCCCTGAGCTGGAAGACGGGGATGGAGAGCACAATGTACTCCTCATAATCCAGGAGGAAGCAGTCAAGGACATGCTAAACCACCTGGACACCCACAAGTCTATGGGGCCTGATGGGATCCACCCGAGAGTACTGAGAGAGCTGGCAGAGGAGCTTGCCAAGCCACTCTCCATCATTTATCAGCAGTCCTGGTTAACAGGGGAGGTCCCAGAAGACTGGAGGCTTGCCAATGTGACGCCCATCTACAAGAAAGGCCGGAAGGAGGATCCTGGGAACTACAGGCCTGTCAGCCTGACCTCTGTACCGGGGAAGATTATGGAGCGGTTAGTCTTGAGAATGCTCGCAGGACAAGTGCAGGACGACGAAGGGATCAGGCCCAGCCAGCATGGCTTCATGAAAGGCAGGTCTGGCTTGACCAACCTGATCTCCTTCTATGACCAGGTGACCCGCCTAGTGGATGAAGGAAAGACTGTGGACGTTGTCTATCTGGACTTTAGTAAAGCCTTTGACAGCGTCTCCCAAAGCATTCTCCTGGAGAAACTGGCGGCTCGTGGCTTAGACAGGTTTACTCTTCGCTGGGTGAGGAACTGGCTGGGTGGCCAAGCCCAGAGAGTTGTGGTGAATGGTGTTAAATCCGGCTGGCAGCCGGTCACAAGTAGTGTTCCCCAGGGCTCGGTTCTGGGACCGGTCTTGTTTAGTACCTTTATAGATGATCTAGATGAGGGAATCAAGTGCTCCCTCAGTAAGTTTGCAGATGACACCAAGTTGTGTGTTGATCTACTGGAGGGTAGGAGGGCTCTGCAGAGGGATCTGGACAGGCTGGATCGATGCGCCCAGGCCAACTGTATGAGGTTTAATAAGGCCAAGTGCACTTCGGCCACAACAACCCCATGCAACACTGCAGGCTTGAGGAGGAGTGGCTGGAGAGCTGCCCGGCGGAAAGAGACCTAGGGGTGCTGGTTGACAGCCGGCTGAACATGAGCCGGCAGTGTGCCCAGGTGGCCAAGAAGGCCAACAGCGTCCTGGCCTGTATCAGCAATAGTGTGGCCAGCAGGAGTAGGGAAGTGATTGTGCCCCTGTACTCGGCCCTGGTGAGGCCGCACCTCGAATCCTGTGTTCAGTTTTGGGTCCCTCACTACAAGAAGGATGTTGAGGTGCTGGAGTGTGTCCAGAGAAGGGCAATGAAGCTGGTGAGGGGTCTGGAGCACAAGTCCTATGAGGAGCGGCTGAGGGAACTGGGGTTGTTCAGTCTGGAGAAGAGGAGGCTGAGGGGAGACCTTATCGCTCTCTACAACTACCTGAAAGGGGGTTGTGGCGACGAGGGTGTTGGCCTCTTCTCCCAAGTAAGTAGTGATAAGACAAGAGGAAATGGCCTCAAGTTGCGCCAGGGGAGGTTTAGATTGGATATTAGGAAAAATTTCTTCACTGAGAGGGTGGTCAGGCATTGGAACAGGCTGCCCAGAGAGGTGGTGGAGTCGCCATCTCTGGAAGTGTTTAAAAAACGTGTGGATGTGGCTCTTCAGGACATGGTTTAGGGGACATGGTGGCACTGGATTAATGGTTGGACTTGATGATCTTGAAGGTCCTTTCCAACCTAGTGATTCTGTGATTCTGTGATTCTGTAATATCTTTATCGACGATCTGGATGAGGGGATCGAGTGCTCCCTCAGTAAGTTTGCAGACGACACCAAGTTGGTTGGGAGTGTTGATGTGCTGGAGGGTAGGAGGGCTCTGCAGAGGGATCTGGACAGGCTGGATCGATGGGCCCAGGCCAACTGTATGAGGTTTAATAAGGCCAAGTGCTGGGTCCTGCACTTGGGTCACAACAACCCCATGCAACGCTACAGGCTTGGGGAGGAGTGGCTGGAGAGCTGCCCGGCAGAAAAGGACCTGGGGGTGCTGGTTGACAGCTGGCTGAACATGAGCCGGCAGTGTGCCCAGGTGGCCAAGAAGGCCAACAGCATCCTGGCCTGTATCAGCACTAGTGTGGCCAGCAGGAGTAGGGCAGTGATCGTGCCCCTGTACTCGGCACTGGTGAGGCCGCACCTCGAATCCTGTGTTCAGTGTTGGGCCCCTCGCTACACGAAGGATGTTGAGTTGCTGGAGCGTGTCCAGAGAAGGGCAACGGAGCTGGTGAGGGGTCTGGAGCACAAGTCTTATGAGGAGCAGCTGAGGGAACTGGGGTTGTTTAGTCTGGAGAAGAGGATGCTGAGGGGAGACCTTATCGCTCTCTACAACTACCTGAAAGGGGGTTGTGGTGAGGTGGGTGTTGGTCTCTTCTCCCAAGTAACCAGTGATAGGACAGAGGAAATGGCCTCAATTTGCACCAGGGGAGGTTTAGTTTGGATATTAGGAAAAATTTATTTATGGAGAGAGTGGTCAAGCATTGGAACAGGCTGCCCAGGGAGGTGGTGGAGTCACCATCACTGGAGGTGTTCAAAAAACATGTGGTCATGGCACTTCAGGACATGGTTTAGTGGGCATGGTGCTGTTGGGTTGGCGGTTGGGCTTGATGGATCTTAGAGGTCTTTTCCAACCTTAATGATTCTCTGATTCTGTGATTTTATAAGTTTTTCCTAAATCATCGCTGGGTTTTGCAGGAAGTGATTATACCGGCAGTGCCCAACATCTCTCGCATTTTTTTCTTTGACACATCTTATTTGGATGTTTTGGTCTTTCACTATAAAACTCAGGTTTCATGTAGACTGCCCCAGGGTTTGAAGTGTATGTTCTGTGGACTAAACATTAATTGCATTGTTTCCTGTGAGTCTGAGGACTGGACTTTATGACACTAAAGGTCGCCTTGTACTCCTAATATCATTTTCTTTTCCTATTATTTTTTGTAGCATTATTTTCTTTAAATCATAAAATAGCTACAGCATCTATCTTGAAATTAAGTTGAAAGACTAGGATACGATCAAAGAAAGCCTGGAGATATATATCCAGGGACTTTTTTTTCTGTCTCTCCCCCCACCATTTGTTGCCAAAGACTGCAAAAATAAATGCACTCCTGGAAGACTCTGTCTGAAGGGCTTGTCTAAGGAATAGCACATGGCTACAGTGAGGAGCTGCAAGGTCTAACTGTTCTTTTCCTGATACAGGCAGGGAAATTATGTATATATGTGACACACAAAGACTAACCACAGTCCTGCAGCCTCTAAAGATCTTGCAGAAGAACGTTCATGCACACCAATGTGTATAATGTGTTACACACTGTGCTTGGGTTTTAATGGCTATGAGTATCTAAAAAAAATGCCTCTCAGTCATCCTGATCAGTGGGTCTATTGGATGTAAAAATCAGTTTGAAAGCTCAGACGTTTTTTCAGAAGTGGGAAAGAATTTCACACCATTCTGATTGCCTTTTGCCTGTAGCTAAAATACGTCACGTACGTACACATACCAATTACAGCCAATTATGAACTGACTGACCTGCTGTGACATGGAAATGTCAGGCTTTAATTTGGATTAAAAAGGATTAATTTGCCTTTGTAGAACAGAGAAGGTAGAACCCACAGCAGTGTTCAGGTATCCGGGATTTGCATATCTTTGTTTATAGCCTTTGGATATAGGTTGCCTGACTTTGTCTTTACAGGGTCCTTATTAGGGCCAGGTGGAAATGTGTCAGTGTGGGATCTTGGAGGGGATCATACCTGCATGAGATGTTGTATTGTGGCCAAAGCCATGCAGCAACACACCAATTTCCTTCTCTTTCCCTTCCCAGGATAGATCAACATTACACCTGTTCCTGGTGAACAGACATATAAAGATAAATATCTGGTTGTATTTCCTGCAGATTTTTATAGTTGATTTTCTGTCTGATGTATAAATTGAGAACCAGAACCTGCTCCTTGCCCCATGCTACTTCCCCCCCATATTCCTATCTGGTTTTTTAAGATCAGTGGCAAATCCATTTTGTGAGGATTGGGGGAGGGGGAGGAGGGGGAGAGAGGGCATTATCTAGGTTATAAAGTCTTGGGTCTTGGGGTTATCTAGGTTTTTTTGATGGGAACACAGAATCACAGAATCACTAGGTTGGAAAGGACCTTCAAGATCATCAAGTCCAACCATTAATCCAGCACCACCATGTCCCCTAAACCATGTCCTGAAGCGCCACATCCACATGTTTTTTGAACACTTCCAGAGATGGCGACTCCACCACCTCCCTGGGCAGCCTGATCCAATGCCTGACCACCCTCTCAGTAAAGAAATTTTTCCTAATATCCAATCTAAACCTCCCCTGGCGCAACTTGAGGCCATTTCCTCTCGTCCTATCACTAGTTCCTTGGGAGAAGAGACCAACACCCTCGTCGCCACAACCCCCTTTCAGGTAGTTGTAGAGAGCGATAATGTCTCCTCTCAGCCTCCTCTTCTCCAGACTCAACAACCCCAGTTCCCTCAGCCGCTCCTCATAAGACTTGTGCTCCAGACCCCTCACCAGCTTCGTTGCCCTTCTCTGGACAGGCTCCAGCACCTCAACATCCTTCTTGTAGTGAGGGGCCCAACACTGAACACAGGATTCAAGGTGTGGCCTCACCAGTGCCGAGTACAGGGGCACAATCACTTCCCTACTCCTGCTGGCCACACTAGTGCTGATACAGGCCAGGATGCTGTTGGCCTTCTTGGCCACCTGGGCACACTGCCGGCTCATGCTCATCCGGCTGTCAACCAGCACCCCCAGGTCCCTTTCCGCCGGGCTGCTCTCCAGCCACTCCTCCCCAAGCCTGTAGCATTGCATGGGATGCCACCTTCTTCTTGCTCTTCAGAGAGAACGGCAAACTGATAGGTTGGTAGGCAAATGCCTGCATGCATGACAGTTCTGTGGCTGTGACACGTATTGTTCTTACCCCTGAATGCAACGTGTGTGCTCAGTAACTGCTGGTCCCTGCCTTTCTCGAAATACTCATGTCAGGTTTCAAAAGAAGAATGTGTTCTCATGGAACTGAGCGAGATAACACTTGTGTTTGGAGCAGTGGGTATGAAACATGCCTACAGAGATGAAGTTGGTCCTCTAAAATACAGAGCACTTGACTCCTCTATGCCTGTGCTTTGGCTTGTTGGTTTCTATATTAATCAAAAGATAAGGGACTGAAGGTGGTGTCTCTGTACACCTTGTATGTACAGCCATCCCCCACAGGCTCTAAACGAGGTGGGACTAAAACCGTGCAGTCAGAGCAAGCTGGTGGTGGAGCAGTTTGAAGGCCAAGACTTAGATCAGACATTCCCACTCCTATCTTAGCCTGGGGTTTGCCACCTCTGCTCTGCATCCTGCATGTCTCTGAGTGTAAGGCAGGCAGGGCCACGTCACAAGTAGCTTTATTCTCTTTTGGGAGAGTCGCGTTAATTAGCATTCACAGGTCTGGGCAAGGACTCTTTCTCATCCTCACAGTCAACTAGTGGCCACTGAAGCTTGCAAGTCATGCTATCATGCCCTGATGAGAAAGAAAAATGTCTTTTTCACAGAAGGTCTGTTGGGTTTGGAGGGGTGGCATTTTACCTACTGCCTCCCCCAACATGGCTTAAAGGGTTAGATATCCACCTAAGGTAGTAATTTAAGAGGGTGATTCACCTGATCTGTTTCAATATCAGTCTTAGGATGAGCTGATTCACCCTCTGGAGGAGCATCTCTCTGTCCCTCACAAACCGGTGAGGAATCCTAAAACACCTAGCTAGTATCAGCTGAATGAACATGTGTGTCTAACGTGATCCATATGGTATCTCCATATGATCAAGTCACTCTATGCTCAAAAGAGTCAGTAGAGTTTATGAACCTTCTAAACTTCACTGATTATATTAAATTACCTTTTTTAACTATAATAACAATGCAGATTCCTGGTGCTGATGGAGACGCCTGTGCTACAAACATGTAGAAATGGATGAGAAGAACCGTGCACTGGTTTATGCAAAACCCCGCATTTTTTAAATGGGTAATGTTAGGTGAGAAGAATCCCACTTTTTGTGGTCATCCCGATATTTAAAGCAGAAGGCTTTAGGCAGGACAATGGTCTTTAGTTACTTCACATTTCTGCTAGTCTGTGCAGCTCTCTCATATGTTTTATGGAGAGGTTGAGGTATATAACATGTGTACAAAGATGTCAGAGTGCTATGACTCATATCGTTTCCCATTGACTTCAGTGGGAGCATGGATTACAAAAAACCCCCAAAAAACCCTAAAGAAAGTAAAACTGTAAATAAGTAAAAACCTGAGTAAACACAAAATGTTTCTATGACTGGAACAAAAATGGTCTTTTCAAAAATGCAGTATTGCTGGATCATGAAATCCATTTTTTAAAAAGAAACCCTCTTTGGAGCCATTTCAGATTACTGTTGTTAGTCTAATTAGTAATGGGTTTGTCACATTCCCAGTTTATTCACAGGAGAATGCATTCTAAAAGGTTGCTGCCTTTGAGCTCATTGAGACTGTATGTGCCATTACAGTTACAAAACTTATACTTTTGCTTATTTGGAAAAATTAGAGATCTACCTGAAATAACCCCTGACACATTCAGACTGCATAAATAAGTTCTTTTACATATTCACACCATCAATACCTTGTCTCATTTGTTCTACTCCTACCTACATTTCTAGGAAACACCTTCAGCCCAGAAAAAATGCTATGAATATTAGAATTTCTTTACACTTTCATACCTCATGAAAGAGAGCATTTACTAGCATAAGTCTTGTTTTTCATAAGACTCTTATACTCATTTGCAGCTATGACGCCAGAGTGAATTGCAGCTGAGCATGGATACAACTCTGTAATGCAAACTCTTTCCCAGCAGCTTGGAAGCAGTTATACCAAACGTAATGGAAGGCATTGACATGAACTGGTATGGGTCAAGAATGCAGACAGAAGACCTTTAACCTTTAGTCTCAGTGCTTTTTTACCCTGTTACAGCCCAGTGATGTTTTTAGACCAAAATATCTTTAAAATATCCATGTAAACCCAAATCAGCCATTTATTTTTGTCATTTTCCTACCTTTAATTCTTTTTTTCAGTCTTTCCTTCAAGAACAGTATGGTATGTACAGAACAGCGTATATACATACATGCATTTACAGCGACATCATATAATTCAAACCTACATATCTCTCCTAGAAAGCTGTGCTGGAGTGGTTAAAGACACTCATTATTCCTTGAGTCCTAAGGCAGTACAAGACAAAAGATGGAAAGGAAGAGAGGGAAAATGTGAGAAAAAGAGATCACGAAGAGAAAATGACTTCCCTAAAGAAAGCTGTTGAAACAGTGAAATTGAAACCAAAACACACGTAACGGGGAAATGCCATAAGCATGGCATTCTGCATGTATTAAGTGCCAGGGAGAACTGATTTTCTATTTATTTGAGTGGAATTGGTGTTTCAGAGTGTAGTCTGCTGCCACTGAAATCACCAAGAAATTTCATAACAAGTGGGAATAAAATTAAGCATGGTAAGGTATCATGGGTTAACTAGGACCATATTGAGGACTCTACAAGGATGGACTTGCAAGCTCCTTTTAGAATGAAAAGGTAATAAAGTGACCATGATGGATAGCTAAAACAGAGACAGCAGGCTAGAGACCTGCATCTACAAAAGGTGTGAGCAGTACTGAGATGATGGTAATACGCTTCAACACATCCTGTGCTGAGCTAAAATTCTGTAGGTGAACTGGAAGCTTCTCAGAATTAGCAAACCAATAGCAGAGAAGGGAAGAATTATAATTATTTAGCCAAGTGTGAAAGAGAGAGAGAGAGAGAGTAATGAATACGTAAAGTTTAAGAACTTCTCCAGAGAGAATTTTTTATTTAAAACTAAAGAAAGAGAATATTGTGAACAAAGAAAAGTACACCATTAATGCAATTACAGCTTTAGACTCATATTATAGACAGAATTGGGCCAGCTTTAACCAGAAGACCCAGCATTCATTATAATTTATTTAGAAAAGAAAATCAAGACGCTGAAAATTCAGTGAGCCGGTGGAAAGGAAGTAGGATCCACAGAAAAATAGGAAAGGAAAGATAATCAAAGACCCAGCCAGGGCTTCATGTCTCTTCTCTTTCCTTTCTTGTCTTCAGACCCACAGCGCTAGGAAGAGACACTTTCTCTGATTAGTACCTATGTTCCCATCTTTTACCCTGGAAAATATCCTTACGTAAAAAACGGGTTGCCACTGGGAGAGAGAAGAGAAGAGAAAGAGAAAGAGAAAGAGAAAGAGAAAGAGAAAGAGAAAGAGAAAGAGAAAGAGAAAGAGAAAGAGAAAGAGAAAGAGAAAGAGAAAGAGAAAGAGAAAGAGAAAGAGAAGAGAGAGAGAAGAGAAGAGAAGAGAAGAGAAGAGAAGAGAAGAGAAGAGAAGAGAAGAGAAGAGAAGAGAAGAGAAGAGAAGAGAAGAGAAGAGAAGAGAAGAGAAGAGAAGAGAAGAGAAGAGAAGAGAAGAGAAGAGAAGAGAAGAGAAAAAAATTGTTGATTTTTGCCCTTTTTTTGTCTAAAACATTACTTTCTTTTTAATGTTTTGCATTATCCGCATATTTATTACTTGTTTCTGATACCACACTGAAATCAGATTGAATAGGAATTTCTCTGCATATGATTATATCTCTTTAGCCAGATGTTAGTGGCAGCAAAGACAACAAATATCAGTCTCTCACGGTGGGTATTTTATTTTTAAAATAAATAAGATGAGAGGCCAGGTCATTATACAGCCAGCTTCCCTTTTATGTGCCAGGAAAACTGAAATTCCACTTACTTGATAATGTTTGTTGGTCTTTCCTGCTTCACAGTCACTCACAGCCTTTGAAAACATGAAAAATAGTGATCTTTTTATCTTTTATTTTTTTAGGAACAAAAGGGAAAAACAGACAAGAGAAACATGCAACCCATGTAGATGGATTTAGAGATGATTTCAGGCATGGACAGCTCTGTTCTGCATTGATCAAAAGGCTTAACTTCCATGAGCAGAAGGCAGGCAGAACTTTTGTTGACAAGAATTCTTTGTATGACATTATGGGACATTATTCGTGATACGACCATCAGAAATTATTAGAATTTAACATATTTCAATCATCTATGCTCAGTTGAGCACGATAATTGTTTCTCTTTTCAGAGGTAAATGCTAAATTAGGTAAGTAAATTATTTTCCTTAAATTCTCCAGCCTATTTGTTTTCAGGTAGCAACCAAAGTCTTTGCTTACTTCCAGACTTCTGTGTGCTGTGGGATCCTGTTTTGCTAGAGGGCAACTGCTGCCACCTGAAAAATAAGTGAAAATGTTCCAGAAAAAGAGAATGAACCCACACTGTGTGGGAGCCTGGTTGTCTGTGACTGTGGTCATGGTCCCTTCTAAAAATGACCAGAGGCCCATGCAGCATGGCAGGTTTCCGCACTAAGCGGACCGCTTTTCTCTTAACCTTTTCCTTTCTTGCATGTTCTTGGTGCTCCGTGTTGTTCACATGAGTGTGTACGTGCATGTGCACATAGGCCTCTGTGTTTATGTGCCTGTAAGAATGGATTGGCTAAATTTGGACTCCAACAATAGACCAAATAGTGGTGGTAGTACTTCCACTTACAGCTCCTCAAAGCCATTCCGGAGGATTTATTCCCCCTTCATTACTTTGCACAGTGTGTAACCTCATGCCAGCAGTACTGGCATCCTATGGTCCTGGTATGGTCTAAATCCTAAACACTAAATACCTGGGGAAATTGTAGCTCAAGTTACCTGAAGCAACACAAGAAAGAACTACAGCTTCTTCATCCGTATTTACCCAACAAATTGATCTTTGTGTAGTAGGTGCTGGATGGCTCACGCAGGTATCTACAGAAGCGTACTCAGAGAGTTGGAACCCTTAGCCTCCTTCTGTGCAAACTGTCTCATTAAGTAAATTTGTGTTGCTATGGAAACACAATACCTAGCACATGAATTGTGTTGGCAAGGGAAAAAAAAAAAATGCGTTCCTTTAAAGTTCCTCAGGGCTGACCATTCCCTTAGGGAGGATCTGCGGTAGCAACAACTCTGACTCATTTATTTATGTCACTGAAATCCCTACAGGAATCACGGGACTAGATGCGCTCCTCCTGAGCCCGTCTTCCCCCCCCGACTGTTCATCCTTCCCCTGTTTTAGACGCACAGTTGGTTCTGAGAATTGGATCTTCTTGCTAGACTTTTAGGATGTGAAACCGATTGACTACAGCCACCCTACCCTAAGGCTTATTTCTTTTTATCAACTTAACAAGTCCATGGCAATGTTTGTTGTCAAAGAAAATTGAGGCAGAGACTTCCAAATGATTTGTTTTCTCACAGTTATCAGACACAGTGTGGATGGAGAGAAAACAAGGAAGAAGTTGCAGGCACCACCCCTTCATCATCATATCCAGATCTCAGAACACACTGCTGTTTTGTTCTAGCAAGAAAAAAACTACCATACCTCCAGTCATCCTTGCTGTACACAAAATATGCATTATGAGAGAGTGTTTATCAAATCTGAACAGAAGTTGATGTAAAATTCTGGAGAAACAGCAACTGGCGTTAGTGTAGCACAGAAATAGTACAGGCAGCGCAATGCAAGCCCGGAATCCGGAAAGCTGCTGGGACACTGATGTAGCAGCACCGGCAATGAAAGGACTGTGGTGAAGTCTTCAAAACGTAAGAAATTTACCTTATTATTTATGTTTACACATTAGTAACGGGTTCGAAACTGAACTATTACATTCTTCATTATGACAGCCGCATGCATTTGTATTCATCACGTTTTATCGGTTGAGAACAGACATTGAAGTAACTTGTTTAAGAAGTTGTTTAAGAATATGTAGCAAGCCAGTGGCATAGCCAGGAGTGCAATTTGGTAACAATATTATGCTACCGGAGACCAAGCCTGGGCTAGCAGCTGCGTAGAAACATAAGATGTCTTTTCTTCAGAGTTTGCACTGATATTGTTAAATTATCTGACTAAGGGCTAAGCAAATTAAACATAAGGACCTGTCAAGGATCAAAGGAACAACGATAGGTGAAGGAACACTAGTAACCTGATCGGTGAAAACCTAATCACTGAAAACCAGAGCCCTGAACCAGCTGCTCCTCAGACTATCAAAGGAGAAGGACTAGACCATTATCCTGGTGTGGAACCTACCATGAGGAGCCAGCCAAAGACAGTCCCTCCCCAGAAAGCGGTGCAGACTAAAAGGGTTATTGCCTAAAGGGGTTATTGCCTAAAGGGGTTATCACCTTGTGGAAATGCTGCTTCATCTGAGGTTTCCTGATAAAAGTGCTGAAAACCTGTTATTTCCGAAGTTTCTAATTGGCTTCATCAAATGGTACCGGGTGACTGTAATGACATAAAGTTTGGTTGGATCATTCTCCACACCAGACAGTCAATACTGAAAATTTTTGATACATAGCTTGGAGCTCACTCAGATATGAAACCTTCCCCCAGCCTTCCCTATTTTTAATTCTTAAGATTATCAATGGCAAGTTTTGGAAATGGCTGCTGATTCTGGGTTTCCTGCTTTCCTGAGAGCCAGCCTTGCATGAGCAGAGCCTCTGCACCCACACAAAACTCAGGAATAGACTAACTAAATATTATATCAGCTGGGACTTCTGCATCCCAGTACTGGAATGACTACATCTATCTCGGATTGACATTGACTATGAGAGCATACATGTATGTATACTGAGCAAACGAATCATACTTTATACTGTACTGGACATTCAGCATCTTCACGGTCCCCAGTAGCTACACTTAGCTCTCAGGGAATTGCCTGAGATTGCAAAAATGAGCATCTATTTTTTCCTCTCTGTTCTGGAGACAGATGCTGATGGGCTAGAGCCTGGATTTACATAGATAGTTTAGAGGAAAACCTAGGTTCTTTAGTATTGTCTTTGTTTTCTTAATATACCATATTTTGTTGGCACATATGTACTTCATAAAATATATATAAAACATTATTTCAAAAATAAGATTTTCAGATATTAAGCTCAGGACTGCTCTCTCAAATAGTTTTTCAACAGCTTCTTCCACAAAATTTTATTCTTAAGCATTTAATTTCAGATTCTGCAAAGTAGCACAGTATTATAATCACCATTTAATTGATGTTTTAATCCGTCTGTTTGTCTGAGTAAAGGGAATGTCAATTAAACAGCAGTTTTGCTGTGAAAATATTTAAAAGCTATGCAAAAGCAAAAAAGGGGCCTTGACATTTCACAGCACTGACGTCTACCTGAAAATATTTTCTGTTTTAGTGAAATATGCAGTGAAAATGTATTTTTGATGCAATATATGGATCTCACTTGAATTGCAGATTTTTTTGTCCGTTGAAAAGAAGATGCTAGGACCTAGTTGAATAGACCAGGGATTAGGTTACAGACTTAGTGCATGCTGTTTGTGAAATGCATGGTTCTGTTTTCTTTTATAAATATGAGAAAACTTTATTGCCTTTTTCCACATGCTTTCCGTGTATGAAATGGAGAAGACACTGACCCAATGATGAAATCTAACGATACATCTTACAGAAAAGATAAATAATTTTTGGACAAGAGGCTGGAGAGCAGTCCCATGGAAAGAGATCTGGGGGTTGGGGTTGACACAAGCTGAATATGAGTCAGCACTGTGCCTTGGTAGCCAAAACCACCAACCGTGTCCTGGGGTGCATCAAGCACAGCATTGCTAGCCAGTCAAGGGAGGTGGCTGACCCACTCTACACTGCACTGGTGTAGCCCCACCTTGAGTACTGTGTGCAGTTTTGTCGCGTTAATATAAGAAGGACATCAAACTATTACAGTGTGTCAGAGGAGGGTGACCAAGATGGTGAAAGGCCTTGAGGGAAAGACTTAGGACTTAGGAGGAGCGGCTAAGGTTCAGCTTGAAGAGAAGGCTCAGGGTTGACCTCATCACAGTCTACAACTTCATCAAGCGGGGCAGTGGAGGGGGAGGTGATGATCTCCTCTCTCTGGTGACCAGCAATAAGACACAGGGAAATGGGATGAAGCTGTGTCAGGGGAAGTTCAGGTTGGACATTAGGAAAAGGTTCTTCAGTGAGAGGATGATTGGCTACTGGAACATGCTCCTGAGGGAAGAGGTCACAGCACCAAACCTGTCAGAGTTCAAGAAGCCTCTGGATGATGCTCTTAGTCTTACGGTTCAGTTTAAGGTAGTACTGTGAGGTACAGGGAGTTGGACTCAGTGATCCTTATGGGTCCCTTCCAACTTGAGATATTCTATGATTCTATGATTCTATGTTTTTCCTATAGGCAGAGACTGAAGTTTTGCCCTGAAGTTAGCTTTGGCTCAGAAATTAACACATTCCACTTATAAAACATCTCTACATATATATTTATTACTAGTTGTAATAAATAACTATTTACTATATGGTTGTAGTGATGTTTCAGAATAATCATTCTGCATTTGTTTTCTTTCTTGTCAGTGGGGTGCTACTCTATGTCATCTAGGTTTCAGTTCAGATCATGCTGAATCAGACACCAAGATTTGTTTACTTCGGTTTTATCAAAGAAGATTGAAGGAGATTTTGTTTGTCCCTGCGAAACATGGGATGAGAAAAGATAGGATTAATGACTGAAAAAATGAATATGTAGTTAACTCTGAGTTAATGTAGGGGACTGTTTCTGATTATGAGACCCATATTGCCCTGGAAGAGCCTCTAAGTTGTTATAGGGAGGCAGAACATCTACTGAGGTGGAGGTCTGTCCTCTGTTGTGGCTACTCTGATCAGTGTCCTGATTAATTTGGAAAGGTATAATGGAAGAATCCGGGTAGGAGAAAGGCAGTCACAGTGAGAAAAAATTACACTAATCGTTTAACATAAAGACTAGTACAGCACCTGAACAAACTGCTGATGATGGGTGGGAACATTTAGTGTGGCCTAATCTGCAGTTAAGTCTTATCTCCACCCTTAGATAAAGATGGTATCTGCCAACACTCTTTGAATGGCAGGGCACATAGGGGCAAATCAGGATGAAAGACAGAAAGCAAAAGTGGAGAAAAAGAAGTGAAAGAAGGTAGCTCCCACTTCTCTTTGAATACGTGCACCTCAACAGGATTGCACTGACATATCTGAAGGTCCAGCTTGAGCTTCACTGTTTAATTTACCATTGTTATTTCATTCTGTCCTCCTTCAACCACCAAGATTTCTCTTGACAGATATTCACTTGAAGGCAAGAATTAAGGACAGGGATCTTCCTGGGCTGAATAAAAAGAAGCATCTCCAGCGGGTTGAGGGAGGTGATTCTGCTCCTTTACTGCGCTTTGCTGAGCCCGCCCCTGCAGTGCTGTGTCCAGCTCTGGAGCCCTCAGCACAGGAGAGACATGGACCTGTGGAGCAGGTCCAGAGGAGGGCCACAAAAGAGGGATAGAACACCTCTGCTGTGAGGACAGGCTGAGAGAGTTGGGGTTGTCCAACCTGGAGAAGAGAAGGCTCCGGGAAGAACTTCTTGCAGCCTTCCAGTACTTAAAGGGGCTTATAAGAAAGACGAGGACAGACTTTTTAGCAGGGCCTGTTTCAGCAGGACAAGGGGTAATGGTTTTAAACTGAAAGAGTGCAGTTTTATACTAGACATAAGGAAGAAATTTTTCACAGTGAGGGTGGTGAAACACTGGCCCAGATTGCCCAGAGAGGTGGCAGATGCCCCATCCCTGGACACATCCCAGGTCAGGTTGGACGGGGCTCTGAGCAACCTGATCTGGTTGAAGATGTCCCTGCTCATTGCAGGGGGGTTGGACTAGATGGCCTTCAAAGGTCCCTTCCAACTCAAACCACTCTATGATTCTATGAAATCTAATTTCCAGAGCTGGTTCCTTTAAGTCTTTCATTAGCAAGTTTCTCTTTGTAATATTCACTCATTTGTTTTAATTAGTGAGAATTCTGTAGCCTACAAGAACAAACAAACATGCAAGGAAAAAAAATAACAAAACAACAACAGAAGCCTGATAAACTTTCTTACAACTATTTGTTTTTTAACAGATTTCCCCCAGTCCCTCAGGAAATATAACATCCACAGCACCAGCCCACCTACTCTGTTGACATATTTAAATTCATTTCCTCTCTGGCTGACTTGCTAAAAATACCGTTTATCATCAAGCAGAGTCTCCAGTAGAAGCACCTTTTTCCCCCCACCTCTTTTGTTCTGTATTCATTTACTACTATTCTCTGTCAAAGAAGATATTACCATCTAGTAGCCTTTTGATTTTCTTTCTTTGGGTTTGTTTTTTTTTTCTTAAGGTATGTCCTGGTATGCATATCTGAACTTTCAGGTGCATCTCACCTATTTCTTATGTACTTAGGTGAAAGACTTTCAGACTCAGTGCACATTCAGTACAACTGAGATCTCATCCTCAAGTAGGCTATTTAGTAAATCTATAAAAGTAATAAAAATAGTAATGACAGAACATTCTGCAGGTTTATGAGTGGACTGACCATGGGATGCATCTAATCTAGCATCTTTTCTTTCACATTTGTTGCAAGCTATTTTTTTTCTGTATCTAAACCTCCAGTGTCAAGGCGGATCAGTAAAAGCTTCCTGATTTAAAAGATCAGTTATTGTTAATGCTGGTTATACACAATTTTAATTGTTTTATAGCTATCTATTGTTTTGCAGTTAGCTTTTTTCATCAGGCTAGACCTTGAAATGTGCTGGCATGATGCTTTTAAGATCCTCTGTGTGCTAAGTAGCCATGCAGAGAATAAGATGGGCTTTTTTAGCAGGATGAGACATATGTAATTAAGACTACAGCATTCATATTGGACAGAATGAAGACTGCAGATTATTCTTTTTCTGAAAGAAGTGTTCATGTAATGGGAAGAAAAAGGATGCACCCGTTGAATGGACTTTCAGGATGTCTTGGTAAAAATAGACAAAATACTTTTCCTTCCTTATATTTCTTCCTTTTTTATGCCCCACTCCCTGAATCATACAGCAAATAAGGAGTAATAATACCAATAACAAAATCAAAAAGGCAGCCCTCTACGAAGATCACCCAAACTTCCCCCACACACTACTGCCTACTCCTCCCCTCACCCTAATAAACAATGTCGATCACTTTATATAAGCAAAGCCTTGTATCTCAGGAAACAGCCCGGCTTCTAAAAATCAGCTGAGCTACTTACAGCAAAGTGGATTTGACTTTATCACTAAATCGTAAAAAAGCAGGATTAAGGATTGTTTCCTTTTCAAGTTCTCAGGCTTGTGCTTCAAAGCAGGGTAGAAGCCTACCATAAAGTGTGGCTTCAGCGCTGAGAGCTAATCCCTTTCCTTCGTGCAGTGGTAGGGGATTTTTTCCCTCCACTGAGATGCTGCCCTGTATTTACCCATCTCTGACGGTGCCACTGAACAAGTTTTGTTCTTCCTCTCAGCCCTCAAAATAGGAATCTTGTCCTCTGCTTGCTTCATTAGGCACCAGATAGCTCCAGTTGAGGTGGTTTCTTTCAGGGGAAAAAAAGATGCCATCCTAGTGAATGAAGTAAGGGAACTGTAATTCTGCAGCTCTGCTCCTGAGCAGGAGTTTGAGGGATGTGGGGGCAAACAGGGGGAGAGCAGCCATTAGGGCCATTCAGAGCATGCAGACATCAAAGCCTCCCTACGCACTCAGGAGCCCACCTCGGCTTCATGTATTATGCAGACTGTGGAGATTCTCTTTGATCAGGGGGAAAATGAGAAGAAAAAGCACGGGGAAACAGCCCAAGAGGGTTGCTTTGCAAGTGAAGAGCTGCCTGCTCTACCGCAGTTACCTTTGCTTTCAAAGCTCTTCCTTTTGTCTTACCACTTTTCAAAGGATGGAGAAGAGCAGCTTTGTGTTTGATTCCCAGGTAAGGCCTCCTGGGAAAAAAAAAACCAAACAAAAAACAAGGAATAAGCAGGAGGCTGAGGGTCTACTTCTGTGAGAGGCTTTTAGTTAGCTTCTTTGTTTATACGTAGTGTCCTAGTTTTTAGCCAAGGCCTTAGTAACACATAAAACCAGGCACAGTTTAAAGCAGAGAGGAGCAAATCAACGTCTCCTGCAAGAATCACTGTGCTCTACCTTGTTGCCTTGCCTGGGCAAAGAGCAGGAAGGGTATATGGGGAGGGAACAAGACTCTTTTGAAGGCTGAATCCTTTCCTGTCCTCCTGCCGTTCCAGCTCTGTATTTTCTACAGTGTGGCTATTGCAAGCGGAAGGCTCCATCTGCAAAGGAAGATTCCTTTCCTTTGCTCAATACTGGTCTGATAAACCATGTGAGGTCTAAGGACTGTTGAAGTTGGGTCCATTTAGGACGGGATAACTTCTGGTTGCCTTATACTTGGCAAACCTAAAGAGCTACAGCAGATAATCAGGCTATCGGTGGCCAAATATATATCTGCTTGTTGGGCCATTTGACTATGTCTATATTCTACTTAGGCAGTGACAGAAACTTGTTATATGATACTGTTAATTTGTTAAAACAGTGTCTGGTGCAGTTTTGGTCAGGACCAGCTGGCACTCTCCAGACAATTCCCAGGCACTTAACCATTCAACACACGCCATGGACCAATTCCAAGAAGCATATTAGATGCAATCACCCTGTTTTGGAAGGCAAGAGAGTTTAATAGTGTAGATATGGACCACTCCATGCCAGTAGAATCAGTGTCAGAGGAAAGTCCCAGTGCATTTAATTTCATAGTAAACATGTACACCTGGAGCTGGGCACCTAATTCCTAACTGTTGGCATAGTGAATTACTTTTTTCTTTAAATCCATCCATTCTTTTCTGTATTCAATCCCTTTTTTCTCAATTTCCCCACCTTTTTGCAAGAGTAACCCTGCAGAACTCTGGCAGAAGTAAAGCAAATATGAGTTACAAAATTCTGAAAGCAAGGAGTCTAGATATTCAACTTCTACGAATTTATAACATACTTTTCTTGGATTGTTTAGAAAATTCACCTTAAACAGATGTTCAGATAGTATAAGTAATAAAATGAATAGAATAAATGCTATCCAGCTCACCTGGAAAGCACTCATTACAGCAAATAGCATATGCCAGCGTACCCCAATAATAATATTTAATTTCACAAAAAAAATATTTCCATAATGTTATTTGTGAGGCATATCTACAGGAAAAAAACACAATGTGTGCTCCCCATTTATTTATATTTTTTAAAGGACTTGGCGGCTTCTTCGCTTGCTGAGAATAGTCCCACAGCAGATGTCTAATGGCACTTACCGAGGTCCTGGAGACCAAGTTGATAATAACTAAAAAGTGCAATTACAATAATTTTCTCAGAGTGCCACTGGGTAAAATCCTCCCTGTTACTGTGCACAGGCTTTTAAGCAATTTTCAATCTGTGCCTCATTATACAGTTAGAAACATGTTCTTTCTCACCCCCAGACATTTGGAAGGATAAACAGGAGTGGAAGGGCTTTTACCTCAGCACTATTTTCAGGGTTATTTTCCCATTTTGTTGTGCTGATGAGGCTTTTCTCTCAACAACTACAGATTGCATCCTGTTTTGGTCCCAGTGAAGTGAAATCAAACTCAAGAAGGTAATTCAATTGCATGGCTAGCACATGAAAGCTGACGACAATTTTCTCCTGCATAGACTGTTCCATTTCTGAAAGTTCACAGTTACCTTTTGGTCATACTTTGAAATTACAGGGACTTGAGGGCAGAAACTGCCAGTTATTCTTTGTAACTTTGTTAAGTTGCACTGTTTAACACAATGTGGTCCAAGGGTGGATGAAATTAGGATGTAATGTCCAGCAGCAGGTGAAATTCTAGTGTTGGCGGAATATTCACTATAGGGTCTCAGTGGTTCCTTCTGGTCATAATATTTGTCAATGGGTCCAAAACTCAACTCTTTGAGACCAATTTTAATGGTATTGTACGCATAACTGAGCAGTAAATTACATATCCTCATCGATGACTGATTCAAAAGGGAAGTTAGACTTGCAGATCATGAGATAAAGACTGAAACTTGAAAGTCCAGGGTGTCCATTTGAAGTGACAGATCAATAACGACAGTACCATGTAGTCATATACATGTTTTTAGCAGGCATAGTAATTTTCTCCTTTGTATACTGTACTGCACTAGTATGGTTTGAAATTACTGTAATGTCTGAAAGCCAGCAGCATAAACGAGAAATTATTTCTTTCCAAGGTATTTGAGTGAGGTAGGTTTCTGTGTCTTTTTGAAGGCAAATGGAACTTTGATTTTCAAATAATTACTTGAGGACAGGACTTAAGCTAAATTATTCATATACTTTGCAAACATAAGCCATGAATATATTTCCTGAAAAAATCCTACTTTTCTCTTGAAGCAAATCTCACATTACAGCTTACATGTGAAATTTGTTATGTTTGCCAACTGTGACTGGTCCTATTTTTTTTTCTTTACTCATAGCTGACCATGACTATTTCTGTAAATAGTCAATATTAGCTTCCACTCTCACTCTTTCCCTGTTCTTGACCTTTCTTTTAACATCTGAAAAAGATTTGCTGAATGGAGAAAAGTTCACTGCTCTCAGACACAATGAGAATCAAATTATGATTCAGAGACACAGGTCTATGTAGGAGTATGATATTTGATTGAAAGGCATTTCTTAGCTTGCAGAGCTCAGCTCATTTTTATTGCAGAAAACAGCATCTTGGAACCTCAGTTATAAAATCACTGACCAACACCTTAGGGAAAGCTCAGCTTCCACCTCCCATTATTCTCACCAGAAGGCTGCTTCAGACCATAGTGCTTGGTGGCTGGAAGCCTTTTATTTTCAGCCAAATTAATTACATAGTTTCCATATCAGAGTTCTTTTTTGTGTTCTATAATTTTTCCTTCAAAAAAACAACTCTTCTTCTACCTAAGTGTTACTTCCTTAATGCTTACAAGCAACATTTCTGCCCCTTTTACCATGATTTTTTTTTTTTTAGTGAAGCTTTTTAGGTCTTGAAAGATTTTACTTATGCTCTGTTTTCACGTTAGTTTGTTTATACATTCCTTCATCTCCTTGATTCACTTAACCATTTTTGAACATTTATTGGACAGAAGTAGCCAGAGCTGTACGTTCAGTTTCAGATGAGATTTTACTAGTATCTAGTATGACAGATAAGATCTATGAACTTTTCTCTGTTTTTTTTTTTAATTTAATTGTTGTTTTATTTTGTCTTGGCTTTTTGTTGAGTTCTGTTGAATTTTATCTCAGTTTTGCAAGCTCCCCTATCTTTATCCTCAATCATTTCAAACATTGCATGCTAATCAGATGCAAGAAATGGATTTGTATCTATTCAGAGTTACTTCTTTGCCTCCAGCCTCACTTTTGTCCTGTGACAAAATTGATGACATGCATCAAGGACATACAGTATAGCACTCTGTGAGTGCAACTCAGATCTACCCTTCTGGATGATGCCAGAAAATGCTAGAGGGGAGAAGGGTCAGGTGCTTCGCATCCACTGCCTTTCTGTTGCCACAGGAAAAGGAGAGCATAATGCTGCTAAAAAACCTGTTCTTCTTTCTTTAGACTGTTTTATACATCTATCATCCTGGACTTCTTAATATGGTAATCTCTATAGCATAGGAGCTATCATCTGCTATCATCCTTTATCTGCTCATTTTGCCTCCCTGCTTTCCTTTCTTCCTCTTCTTCCCTTTCTTCCTTCCTTCCCTCTGTGATGACTTTTTCTCCTGCCAGCATCATCTCAATAGTTCTTTTAAACATGCATGAGAAAACATGAGATTTTGATTAATTGCCTGTAAAATATGAATCCTCACAATGAGAGGAACTGCAAATTCAGCCAGGTGTTTGGGGCCTGGTTGGCTTCCCAGTTACATCTTACGTGTCCTCAGACACTGATTGACTTATGAACTTCCCATTGTGTTTAAAGGTATGTCAGCTGGCACCTTGACAGCATAGGGACCAGGGACAGCTGCGATTGTTGAACAAACTAGATGGTATAATTATTTCATGGCCCTTTTAAGAGCAGGGACAGGACAAAACTCCTACCTGCTGGAGGGTAAGAGGGCTCTGCAGAGGGATCTGGACAGGCTGCATTGATGGGCCGAGGTCAACCGTATGAGGTTTAACAAGGTCAAGTGCCGAGTCCTGCACTTGGGTCACAACAACCCCATGCAACGCTACAGGCTTGGGGAGGAGTGGCTGGAGAGCAGCCCGGCGGAAAGGGACCTGGGGGTGCTGGTTGACAGCCGGCTGAACATCAGCCAGCAGTGTGCCCAGGTGGCCAAGAAGGCCAACAGCATCCTGGCCTGTATCAGCACTAGTGTGGCCAGCAGGAGTAGGGAAGTGACTGTGCCCCTGTACTCGGCACTGGTGAGGCCGCACCTTGAATCCTGTGTTCAGTGTTGGGCCCCTCACTACAAGAAGGATGCTGAGGTGCTGGAGCGTGTCCAGAGAAGGGCAACGAAGCTGGTGAGGGATCTGGAGCACAAGTCTTATGAGGAGTGGCTGAGGGAACTGGGGTTGTTGAGTCTGGAGAAGAGGAGGCTGAGGGGAGACCTTATCGCTCTCTACAACTACCTGAAAGGGGGTTGTGGCGATGTGGGTGTTGTTCTCTCAAGTAACTAGTGATAGGATGAGAGGAAATGGCCTCAAGTTGCACCAGGGGAGAATTAGATTGGGTATTCAGGAAAATTTCTTCACCAAGAGAGTGGTCAAGCATTGGAACAGGCTGCCCAGGGAGGTGGTGAAGTGACCATCACAGGAAGTGTTCAAAAAACATATGGATGTGGCGCTTAGCAACATGGTTTAGGGGACACGGTGGCACTGGATTAATGGTTGGACTTGCTGATCTTGAAGGTCTTTTCCAGCCTTAGTGATTCTCTGATTCTGATTCTGTGAAAATAACTCTGTTTCCTGGCCAGAAGAACAGGCGTAGACCAGGTAGAGCCATATTCTTCTCTACTGAAGCGAGTATGCTATATAATTTAGATCTAGTGCTAAACAACTTACTGTCCTCCCCCAAATAACATTTCATTTGTGAGGAGTCCCAGCCAGCTCTGTCCAAAAGCATAGTTATTGCTAAGCATAACAAGCCTCCGAAGAGAAAAGATAACACAGAGACTTTGCTATTCGTCATGGTACAGTATTGTAGAAAGTAACAGCCAGGAAAGCTGAACTAAGTGCCCATTACACAAACACCACGGTGCCCAAGCTACGAGCTTATTGGGAATCTTCTGTATTTGAGAGGCTTAACAGGCACTTTGTCAAAAGCCATCAGTTCCAGTTTGATGGCAACCAAATAACAAAGCAAGAGTGGGTTTTGTCTCTGGTTTGACTGAGGACAAAACCTTCTCAACCTGATGGGAACGGGCAGTAGGTCAGACTAAGAAACATAAATATATAGCTGACAGTGTTGTCGTGATTTAGCCCCAGCTGGCAACTAAGCCCCACGCAGACACTCGCTCACACCCCCATGGAGGGACGGGGGAGAGAATTGGAAGAGTGAGAAAACTCATGGATTGAGGTAAAGACAGTTTAACAGGTAAAGCAAAAGCCACACACACAAGCAAAGCAAAACAAGGAATCCATTCCCCACTCCCCACGGGCAGGCAGGGGTTCAGCCGTCTCCAGGGAAGCAGGGCTGCATCACGTGTAATGGTTTCTTGAGAAGACAGACACCATCACTCTGAATGTCCCTCTACCCTCTCCTTCTTCTTCCCCCAGCTTTATATACAGAGCATGACGTCATATGGTAGGGAATGTCCCTGTGGCCAGCCTGGGTCAGCTGTCCCGGCTGTGTCCCCTCCCAGCTCCCCGTGCACCCCCAGCCTGCTCGCTGGCAGCCCAGCATGAGAAGCTGGACTGTCCTTGACTGCTCAGCAACAACCCAAAACATCAGCACCTTATCAACATTTTCTCATCCCAAATCCAAAACACAGCCTCACACTGGCTTCTGTGAAGAAAATTAACTCCATGCCAGCTGAAACCAGGACAAGCACTGACCTGCCTGTGGTGACAGCAGGAACTGTATGATGAGGCTTTGATTTCCATCAGCCTTTCCAACACAAAGTAAACATTTCTGTTCAAAAACATACAGCTACTGCAGTGAAGAGAGTGAGTGTCCTGAAGGGACAGGTACCTTGGGAAACAGTTTTCTCTTATTTGCATTTGATGTAGTTTTTTATAACCCCAAAGTGCGTGTGACACACTGATTAGTGTGGACATTATCCACCTCTGCCACTGGTGAAGACGGAGTGGATGAACAAGACCTTTGGTGAATTTTGCAGCCTTTTTCTTTACTACAGATTGAGAACAGGCACCTGTGAGCCCAAACTGAATGCAGCAATACAGGGTATCAGACTGATAGAAATTTTGGAGCTCATTTTTTATGTTGTACCTCTTGTATCTTTCCTCATGAGATAGATAGAAATTTTAACTTTGTAGCATCACGAGATTTTAATCCCCATCAATAGATACAGTGTAGGTTAAAGTTGGTTTAGTGTCCAGATGAGCACAATGGAAACTAAGTTACTAATGCTAACTCCTTTCAGAGGGAAAAAAATGTTGGCTGGTTACTAGTAAAAGAGGGTAGATGTGTTTTTAAAGGGGAAAACCAAAAAAAATAAGAGACATCACAGTTCACTTCATCACTTAGGAACCCCAGGAAATACTCAATAAATTTAGATACCTTAATGTTAAACATTAATTTCAAAGGCAATAAATAAACTTTATAAAATTAAGTCTATACTAATGATGAGTTACTCTGCTGCTAAAAAGAAAATGAGCAGATCAACATATCTAAAGACCAAGCTTGAGCTTTAGGTTTTTTGGGGGAGGGTTGTCTGATAGGATGTCCTGCTTACAGAAGAATTTAACATGTTAGTGAATTCTCTCCTCCCATCAAATTTAGATGAAATTGGACTCCAGCTGACATGCTTAGCAGGACTGTATAAGCCTCATTTCCTCAAGAAAATAGTTTACAAAATAGCTGAGGGAATACTGAAACATTTTCACCCTGAAAGAAAAAGTGGAGCATTGATACTCCTTCACCACCACACAACTCCTTTATGATAGATTGCAAACATCTCCTGCATGCACTGACAATCAGAGGATGTGTTTAATTGATTCCACTTTTCCATTTTGTCTTTATCAAAGAAGGGGTCAATATTTGCACTGATTGGGGAACCATCAAAAAATTTCTGTTAAAAACCTCTAAACTACAAAACCTATAAGCACTCTTGTCCAATAGGAATATTGCTTCAAAATTGCCCCAGTGAAGATTAATCAGATGGTTAAAACATTGTGACTGATCTGAGGGTTTTCAGGGTCTCACAATTGGGGTTTTTTTGTGCCTACTTTACTTGTATCTTTCCTCTGTGAAGGGTGAGAACAGCAGAGATATCTGAAATAGCTTTGATTAATGTGTCTGAAGCTTTAAAAACCTCTGACAGAGTCTTGACTGAGTGCTCTCTAAACAAAGACTTTTTTCTTTTTTTTTTTACATGAGTTTTTCCCCCTACTACAGCATTCCTTATTAATTTCCCCTACTCCACATATTTCATTCTACATTAGGACTGTACTTGGTCTGGCCTCTGATGTCTTATTTCAGCCATTTTCCCAGTTGGAACAAGGGGGATGGTGCACCCAGCCCTTGAGGACATTGAACTTGGTTGGACCTACAATAATATACTATCAAATTAAAGTTAAGGGAGGTAGAACTTTCTCAGTGCAGATTTAAAGTTGTACCACAAACTCTTCTAAAAGCTAAGGACCACTATGCAGAAATTGTACTCCTGGAATATGCTTCTTCCAATCAGCCTATGGTAGAGGGTGGGAATAAAACTGATAAACCCCTTGATAGTAAAAAAAATTCTACTCAATGTACTCAGTTCCCCTCTGGAAGATTAATATTAATGAGCAATTTGCACTCCTGTGGGAAGTGCACTGGACAGGAGGGCATTCAGCACATGCTGCTGGTGAGGGCAGTCCTAAAGAGGGAGAGAGAGTTAGAGGTATGTTTTGGTGTTTCAGTCTGCATAAGGAGACCTTTATTATGTGGTGGAAACTTTATTCCAAGGCAAACTGAAGGACATTGCAGTATGGCTCAAAGGAAGGTGGAAGAATTGTGTTCTTGGGAGTATTTTTTGTGGCTTGAACTTTCCTTTTCCTTTTATTTGTTTATGAAAAAAGCCCATATGAAAACCTTTCACAGAGAGGCTGTGGCATTCACTATTTTAGGTTGGTTGAAAGCAAGATCAGCTGAACGCAGTCCTTTCACTTGTCCTTCATAGGAGTAATTCCACTCTAGCTGTTAGATCCCAGGGTAATGCAGAAAGTAGTGTCTGTGCCCTAAATCCTCCCTCCCTCCCTTTGGAATGGAAGAGGAAGAATGGTGGTATAGTGTGATCCTGTTATTTACCTGAGGAAGCCAAAAGGGCTGAAGTGCTTCCACTTTACCTCTGACACATTTTCACCTTGGGTTTCATTTCTGGAACCGAGCTGTTTACTGTGATACGTGAATCTGACCTGAGCTAAAGATGCCAGCCCAGAAATTAGGCAAATGGACTTGTTCTATCTCAAGCAGACAAGTCAGCAATATCAAGGCTTTTCCAGAATGCCTCAAGAGAACTCTAGCTTGGAAAGACTTCTTCTAACAGCCATTGATTTCCATCCGTTTTAACAAAAAGAGGAGACACATAGATGGCTATTGTGATATCCTTAGAGATCAGCAAAGGTGGTGGTTGATAGCAACAGAAGAATAGTGAAATGTTGACCCAGTTGATGCATCTGTTCTTCCAGAGAAGACAACACGGGAAGTTTTCTAAACAAATACAATGAAAAAAAAATCTAAAATTAATCTAAAATAGAAACTTGTTGCTTAACTTTAACAACTCCAACAGCTGGCTGCCTACTAGAGGGATTTAAGAGGATTTCAGGACTTAAATGTGATTTGTCTTTTTGCTGTTTTTTGTATTTATACCATCAAAATATGGCAACAAAGAAAACATGAATTTATATAACATTAACAACAGAGTTGTTCTTATGCAGTGCTAATCTTTCTCTTTTTATGAATCATCTTGTAGAAAAGGAAGTGTAGAGCACCAGAAACCCAGAAACCTAAGCAGGTTTACAGAATGTATCTAGCATATGTTTTCAGCTGAGCTTTGACATGTTACCAGTAGAATGGATTAAGCTTTTCAATACAAACTCCAGCATTATTCTTTAAAAAGGTTAAGGATGTTCAACCCCAAAGGAGAAATCCAGAGTTGGAGTATCCAAGTGAGAGATCTGTTCCAGTTCAGTATTTTCATGTTCTCAAATGGAAAAATACATCCAATCTTTCATATAAACTTCATGTCAGACAAGTATTCCCTTCTGATGGAGGACATGTCCATATCAGAGATTCACTGGCCATTTTAATGAAAGTCTCTAAGAAACACAAAGGTGGTATTTGACTAATGCCTTATGGCAATTCCTGTGTTAATAGCTTGATCCATTGAAATCTTCCTGTTAAATTCCAACAGGCTCTGTGTCCTCATGCATTTTGGTAGTACAGGAGCCTAACATAAGCCCATAGTTTTGTTAATAAGAAGCAGCAAACCCTGAACAGCCTGTAAAAAAAAAATCAGATTTGTAAGAGTTCAGAGGACAACTTCTAAGAAAGTCATGATGTAAAACACAAAGAAAGCCTATGGACACTAAGCCATGTGCTGGGTTTGAATCTCCAGTTTATGTCACCTGCAACTGGGAAAACATAAGGAAACACTAATTCATATACCTTTGGGATACATGATGGTAGTCTAGAAAAGAGAAATTATTTACCAGAGGCAAAATTGTGCATCGGAAGAACACACAGCTTTGCCTTTATGGCCATCCCATTTTGTGCACCTGGTTCTGTGCTTGGGCATGGTGTGCACCTACCTGGGGTTGCTTCTAACATCATATTCTTCGCCTGTCATAGTCCTGCCGGCGTGCACAATGACAGTCAAGGAAATGCACAGCCCGTTGCATTTGTAAGAACCTGCACTGACATCATGTGTCTGCCTGGCAAGGGGAGGACACCTCTTCCTCAGGCTTCTCTTGTGACTGTCCACTGACTGACTGTAGGACTAACAATCCCTGTGATTTTTAACCGATCTGTTAGTGATTTGCAGCTTGGGGAGCCAATGTAAAAGTAATAAAAACTGAGTCCGCTTCTGTTTTCCTTCTGAAAATTTCCGGTGGCAAAGGCCGTTCTTTGTGTTATGTACAAATTAATTCTGCAGGTTATTGGGGGCTGGTAATGACACCCTCCTGATCTACTTGTGTAGTCAGTGGCATGTCAGCTATGAAGGAAATGACATGGCCATGCAGGTGCTACACGGGATTCAAAGTTTACTATAGAGAATAGAAACAAAGATTTTCTGCCTGTTTAGCCATGCCAAAGACTTTTTTTTTCAAAGACATTCACAAGGACACAAGGCAGATGCCAGTTTCACAATCACTTCTCCCTGTAGCACAAAATACTCCTGGAAAGTTCACATCTAGCCCAGACTGAACCACACATGGAGACTCTCCAGTTACTATTACCGGTGATTTAAAATAGCTTTCATTTTGACTAGCTGTGTCTCCCTGCCATGTAGAGATTGCTTTTATGATTTATCAAAGCTTCTTAAGGATGTTCTTTCTGAGCTGCCTGCTGCTTCTTTACAGTTAGCACAGTAGTGTGCAGCACTAGAGAGATATTGCTGTATATGTTCCACATTAAAGATCAGACAGGGTAATCCATAAATAACTTTGCAGCTATAAAGCTTGTGGCAGCTTTGGATTATAAAAGCAGGCAAGATGAGCGCTTGTGGCAAGAGGCTGTACAATTTAAAGTGAGTCAATTCTGTGATTTTGATGTCCAAGTTCACCAAAATAATTTGAAATTTGGTAGAGAAGTCGCCAGACTTGCCTAACAAATTGATGGAGTATAGTCAGTGTTTCCTGAGATAGTCTATCGCTACTCCACAGTGCAAGGCAGACTTCCCGTATTTCTGCTGAATAACACCATCACTCTCTGCAGTCCCTGCAACGAACACTATTTTGAAATCCCACCTCATGCTGCTTATGGGATGAACCTATTCTAGATGTAGGAGCAAAAATTGCTATTGATTAATGGCTGAGATTGAATACAAAATGCAGTACCTGTGCGATGAGAGGGAGAAAAGGCAAGCAATAATGAAAGACAACATTTCCAATTTGGGTGTTGATTCTTATTTACAATATCATGGCTCAAGGAAGAAAAGGACAGCCCAGGTTTCATCTGCCTCTCCAAACATGTGCAGCTATTAGTTGCCTGTTTGGACAAAGGCCTACAGCAGAATTAACTGTAGATAAAACAGACGTTAATGTTATCTCTGTGTGCGTGCGTGCACGCATGTACGTGTGTGTGTGTGCCCGTGCGCATGTGTGAATATATGTCTCACACCTCTGACTGAAATGAGAGAGGAAACCTCATTGGGTCATGATAATAAAAACCTGATCAGATCACTGTGAGCTTTCAGGCACCATCCAAGCTGAAGAACAGGTTGCTAAGATCACCACTCTGTACGTATCAGTGCCTGAACAATGACACCTGGAAGGATGAAATGCAGAAAGCCTACACTCTTCTTCTGTTCTTGAGTAATTAGGTCTCAATTCCAGCACAGTAATGAACTCAAGGTCCAGCAGACAAGTTTTGGCTTATTTGTTTGCTAATTACAGTCTTTATTGTGTCAGTATGTTTTTGGGTCTGCACTAAGTCAGATTCTTTAGTTTTAAATTTGTGTCCTGACTTTCCAGCCAAATGTCCATCATGTTATCCTTGGTAATAGGCAAGGCAGAATCACAGAATCAGAAAATCATTACGGTTGGAAAAGACCTTTGAGATCATCAAGTCCAACCATTAACCCAACACCATCATGCCCACTAAACCATGTCCTGAAGTGCCATGTCCACATGTTTTTTGAACACTTCCAGAGATGGTGACTCCACCACCTCCCTGGGCAGCTTGTGCCCATGCTTGACCACTCTCTCCGTAAATAAATTTTTCCTAATATCCAATCTAAACCTCCCCTGGCACAACCTGGGGCCGTTTCCAGTCCTTCTGTTGCTAGTTACTTGGGAGAAGAGGCCAACATCCACCTCACCACAACCCCCTCTCAGGTAGTTGTAGAGAGCGATAAGGTCTCCCCGCAGCCTCCTCTTCTCCAGACTGAACAACCCCAGTTCCCTCAGCCGCTCCTCATAAGACTTGTGCTCCAGACCCCTCACCAGCTTCGTTGCTCTTCTCTGGACATGCTCCAGCACCTCAGCATCCTTCTTGGAGTGAGGGGCCCAAAACTGAACACAGTATTCAAGGTGCGGCCTCACCAGTGCTGAGTACAGGAGCACAATCACTTCCCTACTCCTGCTGGCCACATTATTGCTGATACAGGCCAGGACGCTGTTGGCCTTCTTGGCCACCTGGGCACACTGCCGGCTCATGTTCAGCCAGCTGTCAACCAGCACCCCCAGGTCCCTTTCCGCCGGGCAGCTCTCCAGCCACTCCTCTCCAAGCCTGTAGCGTTGCATGGGGTTGTTGTGACCCAAGTGCAGGACTCGGCACTTGGCCTTGTTAAACCTCATACAATTGACCTCGGGCCATTGATCCAGCCTGTCCAGATCCCTCTGCAGAGCCTTCCTACCTTCGAGGAGATCAACACTCCTGCCCAACTTGGTATCGTCTGCAGATTTACTGGGGGAGGGGAGCACTCGATCCCAGTGAAGAACATACCTGTCTAAGCCACAAGCTGCCAGTTTCTCCAGGAGAATGCTGTGGGAGACAGTGTCAAAGGCTTTACTAAAGCCCAGGAGACAACATCCACAGCCTTTCACCTGGTCATAGAAGCAGATCAGGTTGGTCAAGCAGGACCTGCCTTTCATGAACCCATGTCAGCTGGGCGTAATCCCTTAATTGTCCTTCATATGCCCTGTGAGCACCCTCCAGATGAAACTGTCCATAATCTTCCCCATTAATGAGGTCAGGCTGACAGGCCTGTAGTTCCCGGGATCCTCCTTCCGGCTTTCTTGTGGATGGGTGTCACACTGCCAAGCCTCCAGTCTTCTGGGACCTCCCCTGTTACCAGGACTGCTGATAAAAGATGGAGAGTGGCTTGGCAAGCTCCTCCGCCAGCTCTCTCAGTACTCTCAGGTGGATCCCATCAGGCCCCATAGACTTGTGGGTGTCCAGGTGGCTTAACAGGTCCTTAACTGCTTCCTCCTGGATTATGGGTGGGTTATGGTGCTCTCCATCCCTATCTTCCTGCTCAGGGGGCTGAATACCCTGCGGATACCTGGACTGGCTATTAAAGACTGAGGCAAAGAAGGCATTAAGTACCTCAGCCTTGTTCTCACCCTTGGTGAAAATATTCCCCCCACATCCAATAAGGATGGAGGTTTTCCTGTGCTCTCTTTTTGTTGTTAATATATTTGTAAAAACATTTTTTGTTATGCCTTATGACCGTGGCCAGAAGAAGGATGTGTTTGTGTTGGGGGAGCAGGTTAGAGGAAAAGGAGAGAGAAATTGGGATATAAAGATTATGAGAAGAGTCGGTGTTGCAGCTACATGTATAAGTTACATCTGTGAGAGGAGGACCAAAGCACTGGTATGCAGACTGGTGTCATGCAGAATGCACTGTGCTTCCAGGTGTTTAAGAGGCTTTAGACCGGATTCACTTTGGGCTATATACAATAACATTTTACTAACCTGCCTACTTGCTTTTAGTTCTCAAACCATAAAAGAAAAAAAGCACTGACTGATCCTGGTCTTGAAAACACAAGAAAAGCTCGTGGGATTTTTTTCTCTGCTTCACATCTCCCATGCTTGCCATGGAGTTATTTGTGATTCAGCTTATGTCTCAAGGGCACACATGTCCCTTGTTTTTGTACTCCCCTAAAAAGGTATCATCTGTCCTGCTTTTGGCTGGGATAGAGTTAATTTTCTTCCTGATAGCTGGTATCATGCTGTGTTTTGGTTTTGGGATGAAAATAACTGTGATAACACACTGATGTTTTCAATTGTTGCTCAGCAGTCAAAGACTCTTTAGCTTCTCGTGCTGGGCTGCCAGCGAGCAGGCTGGGGGTGCACGGGGAGCTGGGAGAGGACACAGCCAGGACAGCTGACCCAGGCTGGCCAAAGGGACATTCCATACCATATGACGTCATGCCCAGTATATAAACTGGGGAGTTGGCCAGGGTGGCGTTGCAGTTCAGGAAATGGCTAGGCATTCGTCAACGGGTTGTGAGCAACTGCATTGTGCATCACTTATTTTTTGTATTCTTTTTCTTTATTATTATTACTATTATGCCTTCCTTTTCTTCCCTATTAACCTGTCTATCTCAACCCACAGATTTTACTTTTTTTTTCCCCCTGATTCTCTCCCCCATCCCACTGTGACAGGAGGAGTGAGCAAACGTCTGTGTGGTGTTTAGCTGCCTGCTGGGTTAAACCACAGCAGTATCCAAAGGGCCAAACAGAGCCTTTGCCCCCATATAGGCATCTACCTATTGCCTTTTAGAAAAGAGACCTGTCTTTCAAAGTATTGCTTTCACCTTACTTTATTGGTCTAGGAAACACATGTGTCTCTGAAATGTAGGCTAAAATCTAGACAAGGTATGGACTGTACCATAGATCTTTTCAGAAAATACCTACCTCATCTTGGACAGTCATGGCAACGTGCCATGGCATTTCTTCACTAGGAGTCCCTGGCACAGCACTAGAACCTGATGAGGATGAAGTTTACCATATGGTACCACATTATGACTTACAATAATAATAATGTATGTTTACCTTTTTTTTTAATAATGGACTGAAAATACTAATTTGGACCAGACATAAGATAACTGGCATTGGTTTGACTTTCTAACATAGTTGTGCCAATGAGTTTCTCCTGATATTGTCGAGAGTATCTGCTTATCTGCTTGTCCCGATTGCTTTGAGGTGCATTCTGCTCAATTCCAGAAAATATGTCAGCTCCTGTAACATTTTGAGGATGGGCAAATGACTAGTTGGGATTAAGGTGAGGACAATTCATTTTCTGCCTGTGTGAGTTGAATGTAATTATAATCAAAAGGGAAATGCATTTAATCAATGTACTAATTATCCCCTCCTTCATGCCAGTCCTTTTGCTACTTGTTATGATTGAGAAATGAGTCAGAAAAAACCTATCTATACAGACACAGGCACAATAACACAGCCCTTCGTTGGCTACTAACCAGTTTGCAACACAAAGGCAGCAATACCCTAAATTTTGCACTCCCTCCTTGCCTGTGTCAGGGCTTCCATCAGCTTCTCCATGTATTTGCTGTTTTTTGGAGTCTCTGTTGAAGACACCATTGAACACCTTTTTTTCCACAAGAACTATCTGAAATAGCGTAAAGATACACTAGGTAGGGCCAGGAAATTTCTTCTGGGACTGTACTCTGCTGTGCTTCACTTCCTTCCTTTCCATTTCCCAAGACAAATACTCAGTGATGGATGCCATCATACCACACTATACCACTGATGGCATCAGCAGTCTGTAAATACCTCTGGTGTAAAATTAAACAAATAGACAGAGAGGGATATATCCTTGCTAGTAGATAAGGATAAACAGATGCTTGTGTTGCTGGTGTGCAGCAAATAATTTTAAGTACTGTCCTGGTTTCAGCCAGGGTAGAGTTAATTTTCTTCACAGAAGCTAGCGTGAGGCTATGTTTTGGATTTGGGATGAGAAAATGTTGATAAGGTGCTGATGTTTTGAGTTGTTGCTAAGTAGTCAAGGACAGTCCAGCTTCTCATGCTGGCCTGCAGCGAGCAGGCTGGGGATGCACGGGGAGCTGGAAGGGGACACAGCTGGGACAGCTGACCCAGGCTGGCCAAAGAGATATTCCATACCATATAATATCATGCTCAGTATATAAAGCTGGGACAAAGAAGAAGGAAGGAGTGGAGGGACGTTTGGAGTTATGGCATCTGCCTTCCCAAGAAACCATTACGTGTGACGGAGCCCTGCTTCCCTGGAGATGGCTGAACCCCTGCCTGCCCATGGGGAGTGGGGAATGAATTCCTTGTTCTGCTTTGCTTGTGTGCGCGGCTTTTGCTTTACTTATTGAACTGTCTTTATCTCAAACCATGAGTTTCCTCACTTTTACTCTTCCGATTCTCTCCCCCGTCCCACCATGGGGGAGTGAGCGAGCGGCTGCGTGGGGCTTAGCTGCCAGCTGGGGCTAAACCACGACAAGTACACATATATTTTTCTGGAAGTTTGTGGAGCAGAACCAGAACTTATGGCTGTAGCCCCTGTTCATATGACTGGACAAAAAGCTGAAATGTCCTTTCCTTGTTCTGTTAACTGGTATAGACATTGCCATAGGTGCATGAAGAACTAGCAAACCCCTCCAACCCGAGCCCACTGATTTCGGTAAACCTCCTGATGGCAGTACACAGCTGGGTATAAGGAAATTCACAGCCTCAATGTACAGGGCCGGAGGAACTCACATCTTCTTATGAATGAAACTTATGAAATGAGTTCTTAAACATTAAACACAGAAAAACCTAAAAAAAAATGTTCAAGCATTTAGTAATTTTCCATCGATGGGGTTTTGCTGCTTCAAGGTCTCATTCATTTAATCAGTCAATAAGAACTCCATATTAAAGGACTTTTAGGCCATAATTATTTTATTTAATAATTACTGATTCAGTATCTCAGAGCTATTTTGCATTCTTCAAACAGAAAGACAGTCTGTATCATCCATGGTGCTTCATAGAGCTCATTTATTCTCTGGCTTCATACTCGAGAATATTTCCTTCTACTTCTCTTTATTGCTGTCACCATGTTTGCCCCATACTACATGAACAAAAGGAGTTGGGGAACTTACTGTCTAAGTATCAAGAACCACACAAAACACAGACAAAAGGAAGCAAAGATTTTATTGACATTTCTTTACACAGAACACAAGCTACACAAAATGCCACAATAAAGCATATGTAGAAAAATAGTAGAATCATATTGGCACTGATGACTATTCATTATTATTATTATCATAATCTTATTATACAGGTTTCATTGTAATCATAATAAATAAGCATTAAAATTTCACAGTGGCATTATAAGCTTTACATTCATGATCTTATTTATACAAGGGACCATGTCAGATTTCTTCAACGTTTTTGTATGATCATGATTCAAAGTAGTAGATTTAAAAATTAAAAGCCCTTTCCCTTAACCTATAAGGATCTGTCCACATTAATCCATTGACTTGATCCCTTGGAGAGGTCTGCATTTGTCTAAAAAGACATTACTTTTAAAACACAGTTGATCAACTGGAGAATTGGCCTTTAAAAGAACCCAAGACATTTGCTATCTTCTGGTGGTCCAGCTGTGAGATGCCTGAATGCTACTGGCTGCCATGCGGCAAGATCCTTAGGCTGTATAAACTGCTTTATCAAGTTAATCCACAGGCGGATCTGGCCCATTATATCAAAGTGCATTTGAGCAGCATTTCTCAGGATCAGACCTTTAGTCAAGACCTTGTGAATGCTGTTGAGTCAGAACCTACATTTCAAGAAAACTGATTTACATCTTCATTTTCCCTAAAATGTCATGGAATTGACTCAACTGCATTTGTCTCCACTTTGTGAGATCAGTTTTGGTTTTTTGATATGTCTCACTTAAATCTTGACAGACATAGTTACAGAAAATTGAAGGGTATGGCAGTTGACAAATGTTCATTAGGGAAAGGGAAGTAAATTAGAGAGAGGCAGAATGGAGCATGTGTTGTAAATCTTAATGTTTTAAAAATAAATAATGAAACAGTACAGATTTTCCAAGCTCACAGCCTCTAATTATTGCCTCTTTTGTCTGATTTTAAATATAATTTGTGAGAAACACAACTGCCTCAATCAAATGTAATAAATGTATTATTTAAAAGTACGATCTCTAGTGTCACAGGACAGAATCAGTTGTACTTATATTCAGACCACAGAAATGGTTATAATTAAAAATACCATAGACTACTCATCTGCAAAATTCAGCCTCAGTATAAAGTTACTGTCTTTAAATCCAAATTTGCAGAAGGTTGTACTTACTGTTACATGCACCAGTTGTATCATGCATATTGCTTGCCCTGAACAATCAGCCTTAAAGGAAATACTTGGAGAATGATATAACTCTGATGCATTGCTCTGCAGCCTGTGTGCACAAACATGGGCATGTATATCAATGCTAGTATTTTACATCCACTATGCATGGATACAAATGGTTAGTAAGTCCAGGGGTCAGCCTCTTGATATTCTATAGTTTGTTATGAAAAAAAAAATTGAACTGCTTATAGATTAAATCAATTACTTGAAAGTCAGCCTAATAGTATTTTTCGGTTGTTTATCTGAAAAAAAACATATTATTTCTTTTAAAAAATTATCCAGCTTTGTCCTTGTTAACTAAAAATTATAAGCGTGCTTAAAGAAAACCACTTTCAGAGTTAATTACTTTCAAGAAATAGCAGGTTTTAATTCCAAGAGGTATTTTCTTATCATTTAATAAGTAGAACATAACTCTTTGAAACATAAGATAAGGATCTTCACAGAACTATGCTCCTGTCCTCTGAATGCTATTCTACATGTCAGTTGAGAAACAGTTAGGTATTACCACTGAGCTGAGAATTAATTTGGCAGTGTAAGAGGGTCCATCTGAATCCGTACTGTACCACTGAGAATTTATTTCTGATGACCTTGCTAACTTTAACTATTAAAAAGTTAGAGACTGCGCTTGAAGGTTACAATTTTAATTCCCTTTAAAGAGAGTTTCATCAAGGTTTCCAAGACTCTCAAACCAAGATATTGGTTCAGCATAAAAAACAAAGTAATTATGTTATGTTTGTACATTGCATACAGGGAAAGATATGACATCAATCAAGACCTGCCTCACAGATATGTTTTGTTTGGAATCTAAAACAGATTTTTCTAATTTTAAGTGCCCCAGTGTGAACTTGCAGCATGGAACGGAGGGATAGGAGAGAACAGGCTTCATCTATGTCCTTGATTTGCCTAAATTAGCACCCATTACGATAAGCTCCCTCTAAACAAGAAAGAAGGACCCCCAGCAAGCAAGTCTTCCCAGTTAAGGTTTGTACTATCCACTGAAGGTAATTCTGTGTATAGCAAAAGCTTAATTTTCTGATATATCAGATGCTGTGGCTAATTGTCTAAGCGTAAGTGGAAAGATGGAGATTTAAGGTCGGGTTTCTTTTTCTTTTAAAGAGGATTTGAGTATATATTAAGGGATTTATGAAAATTATTGAGGTCCTAGTCTAAGACTGTGGTTAAAAAAACCCTCAGTAATAAAGGGATTAATTGTTCAAGTCCAAGAAATCCAGTCCTGGGTTGATCTGTTCAGCATTTAAGAAAGACTACTATTAGAGACAAATCCAGGTAACAAAACTTAGACATAAATTTCAATTTATTTCTGAACTTTGTGTTTTGGAATATACCGATATGTGTTTTGATTTTGACCTGAGATTTTCCCAAACATACAATAATATTCTAGAATTATTTACTTTGGTGAAGTGGATAGGGCTTGGGAAACCGTTGGTTTTGCTTTTTCCATCATTACTGTGATCTTGGTGGAGGTATATTTGTGTTATATCATAGACAGAAGGAGGGTTTATCCTGCATCTTTGCCTTCTCCCATGCTCAGTCTATCAGAGTTATATCTGAACTCTTACTCACTGGGAGACCCTAAAAGGCATGGGACAAAACACCAGTGTATCTTCTTTCTTGGCAAAACACACATAGTGGAAAGTAAACCTAGTAAACACTAGCAGTTGCAGTTTTTTGGTGGCTTTTTTTTCAGACATGTAATCACAAAGGAGTACCATGGCTTGTCTAGAGTGATCTCTCTCATACTTCATAAGAAGATTTAATGACAGAGAAAGGAAATAGCCAATTTCCCAAACTGGATGCATAGTCAAATATATACAAGACTAAAATTAGTAAGAAGAGTGGCAAAGCTGATAAATCATTGGCCTATCAGCTTAAAAATGAACACTTGGTTGAAGAGGATGGATGTCAAGGAAAATTAAAAAATGATGACACACTTCCTGTCTCAGGAGATAGGGCAGCTGGGTTCGACAGGTTGCATTGACCATGGAAACCACGGAGGTGGTAGATAGCACACATTAAATTCAAGACTGCTTAGATAAGATTGGTCGACTAATGGTGTGCCAAGAATTTGACAAATGACTGTGCAAAACAAGATCTCTCCTCCAATGAGGTAGATGAAGCCAGCAAACTGCTCCTACGGAAGAGATCTGGAGGATGACCAAAGTAAACTGTAAACTGCCCCCAAAAGAGACAGAAACCTGTTAGACTCAACAATCACAAGCAGCTTCTAAGTATGGTATGATATACATACACCACGTATGGCAACATACATTCATTACATATGGGAACATAACATACGTAAGGGAACAGACATTTTCTGTATGCATATGTATGTAGGCTATACCACCCATATGGTATATATGGCATGCAAGAACTACATTTTGTATTATCATTTGCACTGAAAGTGATGACGCATCTTAGATCAAAAAGGTTCCCGTAGTCTCCTCTTCAACCTTTCCAGTGCAAGTAGCTGCATATATGATAGTGTATCAGAATTGCCTTGACATCTTTCCACACTTAGGATTGATGCAGGTAGTCTTACCCCTATAAAAGTAGCAAAGAGTAAGTGAGCATTTCTCCTGGATTGGGACAGCTAGATTTCTACTAGCACTCATGCTTTCAGGAAGGAATGAAAAACTTAAATTAGTTGCTAGAGACTTCCATGAAAATTGAAATATTGGGACTTTCAGCACCAGATGATGTTATACTTATTTGCATAACCCCATTTATGGGAAGTATAGAATAAGTGAGGCCGTCACAGTACTCAAACCACCCACTCCAAAAAACAGAGTTGTCTGAGACTGGACTTTTATATGGAGGAGGTTTTTTTGTTCCTTTGGATAAGCTGTTTGTGTTTGTAGCTGATAGCTTGCAAAGACAGAAAGGCATGCTGGATTGCAATAGGAGTAGTCCTGTTCACTGTGTCACAGTTTCCTATTTTCAGAGGCGGAAGCTACTTGAAGATGTGCAGCTCCATGCAGACAACCCGTGGATTTCTGGCACATATACGTATGTGTGAAAATCAGTTTTGGACAGATGTGATTAGTTTACTACACAGATAATAGGATCTTCCAGCACTTTGAGTGAAAGTAGAGAGCTGAATTTTCAAAAGCAGAGAAATCAAGTTTCAAGGTTGTAATAGAAGTTAATTTAGTTTGACCTTTTGCATAAGAGTTTAATACATATTTATTCTTGACGCTTTTATCCTATGCAGGGAAGGCCTGACTCATCTGCATTTAAAGCAGCTCTGCACTGATTAAACTGTTTTCATAAACATTTCTATTGAGGGTATGGATGTCTCCTTAGGGAAGTGCCTGTGTATTATACAGTCTTATTATTAAAACAGAGAAGAAACAGCAACAGCAGCTCTTTCAGAGCTGTCAGGGAGCAGCATTCCATCGACCTGATGACCACAGGGGAACTGATCATCTCTGCCTGCCCTGCAAGGACTGAGCAGACTCACATCAGGCTTCTTCCTTATCTGTGCCTGAAGTTACCGATGACTAAAATCACCTCAAATAAGGTGATTTTAACCTGCAAAACCTCGAGGGAAACAATTAGCATGTCAGTGAGCATGCCAAGTGTGCAACGGGGGGCCAGATGTATCATGTGCTGAAAAAGGGGCTCGTAAACGGTGGTGATATGCCACAGGTCACGACTCATTGCCCTTGCGAGTGCTATTAACTTAACGAAGACAAACAGGAACAACGAGTAAAGATGAACCCATCGGGCGATGCAAGCCAGAAGCTTGCAAATTGTGGCCACTGGAGAACAGCTCCAGCTCTTCAGATTAAAACCTGAGTTAGGAAGAGGGTATGAAGAGACCCCACAGCCAGTGAGCCCCTCCTGAGGGGAAGAGGCACCAGTCTGCACCAGAGCGATCATCCAAGGAAGACTGCCAGTACCTTGAGTGTCCTAAACCCAGTTCAAGGTTGAGAAACTGGAAAGGGCCCAGCAAAGGGCTACCAGGACGGTGGGGTGTGTAAGCACATGGCTTCTGAGGAGAGGTTGAGAGTCAGGTTTGCTTAGTCTGGCAAAGAGGAGACCAAGTGACAATCTAAGAGATGTCTGCAGGTATTGAAAAGGGATTAACAAGTACATCAGAAACAAGATCTTCCCCATGGAATAAAAAGGTGGTATAATAAAAGGTAACAGCAAGAAGTTGCAGCTTGGAAAGTTCAAATTAGATTTTTTTCTTTTTTTTTTCCTTAGGACTGAGGTACAACATTTGAAAAGGTAATAGCAAATAGTTGTAGTATGTCCAACACCAGACATTTTCAAGACTCAGCAAGACAAAGACATGGCTGACCTTACCGTGATGCTCATGATAATCCTGCTTTGAACAGGAATTAGACTGGGAAACTTCCAGCAGTTCCTTCTGAAACAAAAAATTCTGTCATCTGTAATATGTTTGGATAGGTGGATAACAGTTCACATAGAAAGGGCTGAAAAAATTTAGAATGAATGTGTGAATATGACGTACCACTCTTAGGTAAGTGGAATGACAGTGCTGAATACGTTTGTAAATGCATGTCTGCCCTGACTTCCCGGTCTCTGGAGCAAACACTAGCAACTGAATATTCACTGTGGCAAGAAGCTCTGTGTGTGGCTCTAAGTGGCACTCTTAAAGGTATTGAGGGCTTTTAATTTATTTCACGATGATCTGGACCAAGCTTATAGAATGTTTTAAGTACAATAATTATCTTTTTTTTTTTTTTCTCTTTAAAGGGGTATATCCCTCACTTAGTTCTGTCATTTTAAAGGGATGCTAATCACCAGTACAACATTTTTCTCTAATTTCTAGAGTTCTGTTGTGAGCAGCCATGAATATCACAGATGGAAGGGAGGGAGGAAGGCAGGGAGGGAGGAAGGCAGGCAGGGAGGGAGGGAAAGAGGAAGGAAGGAAAGAAGGAAGGAAGGAAAGAAGGAAGGAAAGAAGGAAAGAAGGAAAGAAGGAAGGGAGTCCGGCACAACTGGGAGCATATGACAATGACACAGAGAGAGTATGCTGAAAGACTGTCCAAAGCAGGCTGGAGTAAACCAGTGTGAACTGAGTACAACACCTATACAGAATCTGTAAAATAGCTTCTGTCCATCACGAAGCCCAAATTAGCCAAGGGATCTGTATTTCAGCCTCCCACTAAAGATTCATGAAGGATAAGGTTGAATTCTGGGAAAAGTTCTGTTGGGACACTTAATGAAAATCTCACATAGTGCACATGAAAATGCAGCTTGAATTTATCCAAATCCGTCATGGCTTAATCCCAGCAGGCAGCTAAGCAGCACACAGCTGCTCGCTCATACCCCACCTCAGTGGGATGGGGGAGAGACTAGGAAAGGTAAAAGTGCAAAAACATGTCTTGAGATAAAGAAGGTTTGAAAATTAAAAAACAGAAAGGTAAAAACAAAAACCACCCAAAGAGAAAAAAAGGGGGAAAAATCAACAAAACAAAAAAACGCCAAGTGATGACAAAAACCCCACAATTGTTCATCACCAACCTACCAGTGCCCAGCCAGTCCCTGAGCAGTGGCAGCTCCATCAAACCTTCAACCCGCTCAGCTTTTATTGCTGAGCACACCATTATATGGTCTGGAATATCCCTTTGGCCAGTTGAGGTCAGCTGTCCCAGTGGTGTCTCCTCCCAACTTCTTGTGCACCCCCAGCCTACTTGCTGGTGGGGCAAAGTAAGAAGCAGAAAAGGCCTTGATGCTGTGTAGGTGCTGCACAGAAATAACTAAAATATCCCTGTATTATCAACACTGTTTTCATCACAAATCCAAAACTTAGCCCCATACAAGCTACTGGGAAGAAACTTAACTATATCCCAGTCAAAACCAGTACAAAATCTAAAACCATTGACAGTGCTTCAACAGATCGTAGAAAGTAACTGCCTTGTTTGGATAGTTAGAAAATTTTGTAGCTTTGCATGACAGCAAGGACAGAGGACTAAAGAGAAGAGGAACTCATGGAAGACACAGGCAAAAAAAAGCAGGAGGTGTAGTCAGATCACGGAAAGGTGGCCATGCTAACTCGGGCATCACTGGACAAAGCAGAGCAGTAGCTGAGGGCAATTTAGCTACTCAGAGTACAGCAAATTAGGGGATCCATGAACAAAGGAAAGAGCAAGAGGGACAATCTTGCTGTGGTCACATTTGATCCAAAAGGCAAAACCAACCCAGAGGAGTGAGCTGTAGCTAAACAAGTACCACAATATGTATTTTAGGCCTCCAAAAATTAATGGACTAATTTTTACTACAGTGATGATGTGTGCACACAGTTGTGTTATATTTCCTTAGGTTCCTGAGACCCTGGTACTATAGCTTGCCATAAAGGAACTGCATTAAAGAGTTAGAATGTTTAGGCTGAACTCTGACTCCAACAGACCTAGATTTATACTGATTTATACCTGAAAACAATTCAATGATTGAATACACACTGGAAATTTGGAGGAAGTGTAAATAAATATTAAAGACTGAGGAAGAAATTATCAATTATTTAAAAACTTTCAACATCAAAATTGCTGAGCATATGTATTGAAATAAAACAAAACATGTCATCAGAGTTCTCCGTGGACATGACCTTCAGCATCCAAATGACCAGCTGGAGTGAAATATGTTAGGCTGTTCTGATAGTAATTTTTAGTGGAAATTTAACTCCACAAAGAAAATAATCATTCAGCTAGGCTGACAAATATTAGCATGCTGAGACCACTGCAGAAGTGCCCCGTGACTATGCGTCATATATAAAGTTTCATGGGACATTTGCATAAAGCTTCACAAAGGTCTAACCCTGTTATTAGAAGTTCTCACCTTTCTTCTGCATCACTACTTAGATAGTTCAAGTGCAGAGGTAGAAAGGAAGAGATCATTTCTTAACATGCGGAAAGCACCAGAGGAACCTACAAATTCTAATGAAAGCTTTGGCTTGAATTCTCAGTTTTAACATCATCTTGTGACAGCTTTCTCTCTCAAGCATGGTTCTTCTCTGGCAAGGGAACAGTGAAGAGGATCGGTCAGTGGATATTTATGAAGTGCTTTGAAACAAAATAGTGCTCAGTATTACTGTGAGTAATTTCCAAAGCTCTGTGCTAAGGTTTTAAGCCCTTAGAATACAATCCTTTAAAGCTAAGCAATTTCAACTTCCTCTGTTGTCAGTGGACAGACCTGATTTTGAAAACAAATCAAATCAACAATCTCATTAAAGAGAAAATGGGCATCCATTGGAGACTGGGAAATGACACGTTTCTGGCCAAATTTTAAAGGAGCCTGATTAATTTCTTAATTGTTTGCTTTTGATCAAGCTGTACAGTCAAACTTACACCTAAGCATGAAAAACTGAAGAGCTAATGATGAGGGATATTCTCCAGTCCACAAATGCTGGTCCTCTAATTTTTGTCTACATCTTAAACACACAAAAAGTGAGATTTATAATAAGTTCCCTGGTCAAGGAAGATGTGTAAGTAACCCTGAAGGCCACCAAAGCACAGAACAGGGCCACTCCTGCAGACTCTCAGCAGTAGCTACCTCCCTTCATTGACTACATAGAGAAATTAAAACTTTTATTTTAGTAGTACAAATTAATTTTGCAATTAATTTTTACGCACACATTAAGTGATTAAATTAGGCAGGCTAAATTCTATCCTAGAAGCAGAAACATATCCAGAGGTTTCTCCATGTTTTATGCAGGTCAGCACGCAATTGTTATCAGGAGATTGAAAAACACTCCCTTGAAAATCCTCAGCCCAGCTGCAGAAAGAACTAACCTTTTTGTCCCTCATCTACTCACACCTAATCACTACTGCAACTTCTTTCCATCCATATTCAAGAAACACATCTTCCATTTCAGAAGAGAATAAATTCATTCAAAAGTGGAGCTCAATGGGCTCTGTGAGCCCCAAAACAGTGGAAAATTTTCATCCAGCTATTAATAAAGGTGTGACAGCCACTGAATAACCACATTGTTTTCAAGTGCTTTAAATTTTTTAAAATAGTCAATGCTAATCCTTTAAAATGCTATAGACTGCTTTTATTTTTTATTTAAAGATTAAATAGAGATTGAAGACAAGTCAAGGCAACTTTGTGTCTTTTCACTATGTCCTATGAACTTATCAATAAAACTGGATAAGTTTTTGTTCTTTCTTCCAGAATTACTGTGCCATTCCAAGCTAGATAACTGTCACTGAAAAGGAAATGGTTTCAATGGTCAGGTGCTATTTCGAAGCACAATATTCCTCTTTGGGCCTTTGGGGTGCGGATAGAAGCCCATAAGAGTTCCAGCAATGCATAGAATTCATCTAATCAAGTGTAGGTGTCAAGTAAATGGATAACTAAATCTGGTATCCTGAATAGTCAGTGGAAAAAAACAGGCTAGAGAAAATTAGACGAAAAAAGAAAAATACGTCTGATAAATCACACCCTAAAAGTGCATCTTTCCTTCTACTGATCATATAGGAGTTAAACTCCCCCTATTAGGCCACAGACATCTACACCACAATTGCCTAAAGTTAAGTGAGGTGATACTACTCTGTGTTGAGTTTTTCAATTCTTTATAAGTTTGTTTTTTATGATGGGGATGGTGAGACATTGGAACAGGTTGCCCACAAAAGTTGTAGATGCCCCATCACTGGAAGTGCTCAAGGTCAGGTTGTCTGGGGCTTTGATCAACCTGATGGTTGATCATAGCAGGTGGTTTGGACTGGATGATCTTTAAAGGTCCCTTCTGACCCAAACCTTTCCATAATTCTATGAAATTCACCCTTACTGGTGCACTTTCCTGTCTTCCTTCCTTCCCCCAGTCTTTGCCACTGTCTCTCAAAGCCCCGAGATCCTCTGTCTTTGCTGTTCTTTTCCTACATGTGGGCTATCACCTTTCCTTGAAAGAACTACTCATCTTGGCTACAGCCCATAATTCATCTTTGACATTGGCAAATCTCAAAAGACAAATGCACTTTATTTGTTGGAACCAGGAGATCTACCATGCTGGTTGTAAGAGTTCTAGATGCTAAAGAAACAACCCCGCATTGCTGGCTTTGTTTTTTTCTTAACTAAAGAATCCTAATGAAGTGAAGGGAGTTTCACTTCAAATACAGCTAACGTTAAGCCCAGAGCTGACTCTGGGCATGGACAAGCTACAAAAAATTTCATGGTTGTCCACTCCTCTGTCCAAGTTCTTGAAATGCTGTCTTATCCTCTGTGAATGTGAGAGTTTCGCTGAAGAATTTAAGCACTGCCCCTATATATATATCAAGCCAAGAGGAGCTTGTGTGGTTTGAAGTACGGCTTGTACAGTACTGCTAATGTACTTAAATGTACTTAAAAAGGCTTTATGTGAAAGGACAATACATTAATGTTCAAAGGTCAAGACAGAAACAAAGATGTTAACTGTGAAGTTATTTTGCTGCTTGTTATGAAGGTACTTCTTAATATATATTTCTCTATATATAAACCACAAAATTCTGAAAATAAGTCTGTCTTGATTCCTATAGTTTGATGAAGTCTAACCACTTAGGTTTTTTTTATATTATAATGACAATGAAGATTTTTTTTTCAATAGATCCTACACAGTTAGAGCGGATTTACAATATTCTGAGTCATTATCAAGGCAACATCCCATTAAAAAAAATAAAAGAAGAAAAAGAGAGGGAGGCTATTCTGAGAACCTTAACATGAATGCTCAGCCAATGTTTCATACAATGTTCTGCCAGCATAAGGTAGATAAAAATCTGTGTCTCATCATTTCATGAGAATGACATCTCCCAGATTTTTCTGAGGCTCCATAGAAGTTCTCTGCCATAACCCACAAAGGGCAAGTTGTACGGACCTAATCCAACTCTGTAAAATCCAACTCCAACTCTGCGTACAATCCAGCTCCAACTCTGCAATCAGACTCTGAGCCATGGAAGAACATTGTATGTATAAGAACACGGAAACCTTTAGGTAGGTTTGTCGATCAGTCAGAGCACTGGGAGCAGTTTAGAGTGTGAAAGTGAACATACCGAAAGGGCCACCAACTTCTGCAGCAATACAAAAGAAATCTTTTCACATTTCCCTTCTCTTACAATCTCGATAACAGAAGGCTGGGAATGCTTCCTAATGAACACGGCAAGGCAAGAAACTACCGAGCTGAATGTTAGAACAGGTACACTGGTATGTTGCCAGACTTTGTACACTCAGGATTGAAAAAGTTGGTGTGTGAGACCTTGAAATGAGCATACTTCTTTGGACAGACTATATTCACACACTTACATTTGGCATGTAAATATGTGTAAACTAACCTCTCTCGTAATGTTTTTCAAAATTTGCTGTTGGCAGACTCCTGAACATTTTCTAAAAGAGGAGCAAACGCTCATACAGCACACTGAAACCTGCCGATGGCTGGAGATGGCTTTTCTTTCTTGTTTTTCACATACTCCTTAGAAGTCCACATCTGCGGCTCAAAACCACTGTCCTGTATAACAGCTTAACCTACATGTCCCGTTGTATTTAGAATTCTGTAAATAATTTACCAAGGAAGAAGTAAGCTGTGACATGTAAGTGTAGCTGTCACTAAAATGTTGGGGCCAAAAAGTGGTAAAAGACTTCCCAAACAAGAAGCGGGAACCAGAAGTTCTTGATTCTTGACACAATTTATTTGTTAACTGAGTAAATCCATCTTTTAGCTTTAAACTGTCAATTTATAACAGGGGAAAAAAGAGAAAATACTATCTACCTATTTAATTCAAGTACTGAGGTAATACTTAATGATTAAAAAACTTGTCAATATTGAAACACACCATGTAACTCTTTCTATATAATTTCTGGCCCTTTGTGGGGCAGATGATTTTTAGGTGCAATATACCTTCCTATTTTCAGGTGATCTTAATCTCACCCTTTTGTATATTCCTTGTTTCTCCTTTCTATTTTAAAAAACATGCCTATATTTTCAAAACAGCCTTATTCTTTGGCACCCTTTACCAGTCTGCTAGCAAGTCTTTTAATGAGCTAATACTGTGTAAGTTTTCCACTTCTTTTGAAAAAAAACCCTAGTTTTACTTTTTGCATGTACAAATATTTCCCTGTGGTTGAGAGGTTTTTTGTTTTCATTTTTTAACTCTCTTATTTCAGAAACCTCCACTATCTTGATCTTAATTTACTGATGAGAGTCTTGACAACAGAAACCACCTTTGTCTTTTTTTTATAGTTTTTGTTACACGATAGAGAGGGCTGGTCACTTATGTTTTTAAATAAATTATGTTTGCATTAAAAAATTGCCTGTCTTCCAAACAAAAATAATTGTGAAGAATTATTAACCTTTTTGAAAAAACTGCTGTGACATTGAAAATTTATCAAAATGGTATGAAAATGTATAGAAAGTTATTGAAATTTGTCACTTTAAACCTGATAACTTTTTGATAAAAAATTTAACTATAAATTGGAAAAAAACCTAAAAAAGTGAAAAATGGGTTCTCTTCCAAACCCTTAAAAACAACTTGGGTATCTTTGTATGAATAAAGTTTTAAATGTTTCAACCAGCTGTAACCATATACTAGTTAGGACTGTATAGCACTGTAAATGGGCATTATTAAAGCTTTAACGGAGCATTGCAGAGGAGCCTAAGAAAACATCCTTATATTTTTAACTTTCCACAAACCTTACCACTCTATGTCTCCTGCCTATTTTTATCTGATTGTTTTTTAGGAGTATTACTGGCTAGATTTTTGATTTCATGTCGGAGTAATACATTTTAAAAAAATAAAAATTTGTTGGGATCCATGTACTTAGATACAAATGTAAAAGTAAAAATTGTACTTCTGATGTTATAACAAGCACAATAATGGTCCTCTATAAATGTAAACAGACGACATGTTAATAGGTGCCACTGATATTTTACAAGTAATCCAATAGACTCTTGGTTTGATAGCTTCTAACTTGAACAAAGTTCTTCCTAAATTAAAGCTGTTTTTTTAAAAAAAGGACAAATATCATGATATCTTTATTCTATGTTAAATATTTCACTCCTTTCCATTATTTGAATGTATGTATGTGACAAATTATTACCAGTAATGGCACCATCCAAATGTTTTCCTTCAACAAATGGAAACATTGAAACTTTCATAAATGTTTTTCAGATGTCTCAGTTCATCACAAAGTAGGTTTTAACCTGAGTTCATATATACTTGTTTCTTCTTGTGTTAACTACCCCAAAAGTGCTACAAATATATAGCTTTGTTAATACATAAATAAGCATTAAATCAAGGACAGCCAAATTTCTGGGTTAATATTCAGGAGAAACGTGAATCATATTTGTCCAATCACATTTAGAGAATTAGCCTTCTTATTCTAATTCTGTACTTCAGAAGTGGCTGATGTATTTACGTGGACAAAAAACATAGAAACTCAAGAGGAATATTTGTTTCTTCCAAAAGCACCAATATTTGGAAGCTTGAACGCCTTAAAGCCATAGCACTTTATTTTCTGAAACAGAAATGGAAATGGAGGAGTTTGAAAGTCCCATCTGATCTCATTTCTAGCTGTACTCTTTTGGCTAAGGGATTCTCCTCCGCTCAATGAAATGATTTGCCTCTGTTGCCCTGTACTTCAGGCACTATTTGAAGTAGTTGAGTCCTGCCACGAGGAAAAACTTCTCCAGGAAAAGTTCGGAGTCCAGCACGGCAATGTGGGCAGCCCGCCCTATCAATGTGTTGGCGGTGTTTGGCAGAGCATGAAACACGTTGTGTCTGATCAAAGTGCAGTCTTTCGCCCCAATCAAAGGCTGGAGAAGATTGTTAATCATTTCTGCATAAACAGGACCTGCAAAAGAGTTTAAGTGTCACACCTACATGCCAAAGATGCCATATCCCCTTTCCTTCCAGTATTGTTTAACTATATCGCAATGAGAAGGAAAATGGAAGCGAGGCCAAAATGCAAGACAGCAGTCAATTTAAAAGATTTGCCAAGCGCCGGGATGCTGTTAATCTAATGGAGGCACTGGCCATCCAAAGAGGTCTGCTGAAGCTGCTAGCACGAAGAGTGGGATACTCCTCAGCATTTAGTCTCATTTCCTTTGTGGTGGAAGGAAACACTCTAGTTTCCTGCAGGGGAAGAGGGTTGGACTCACTTTGTCTGTGAATACAAATGCAAAAGGGTCTGGCAAAACAGAGAGGACCATTCAGGTTTCTCTGGGGAATCTAACGCAGGAAGAACATCGTGCAGATAGCTGAGGAGTTTATAGGGCAGCAATAATGGCTCAGGAAACCTGAACTCATAAATGATCTACACTGAATATACATCTGGATCCTGATAGGTCAAACATCTCCCTGAGGAACAACCACTGGAAGAAAGAGTTAGAAAATTACCTTTTAATTCATGTCTGAGGTAGGGTAGAAAGAGCTGTAATTTAGATAAGATATGTGAAGGCAACCATGTTCATTATTGCACCTGAGTGTCTCTTTCTACTTCCAAGGAATACCTCCATTCCTAGGTAATCACATATGTGAAATGGGTACAAAATTACACTGAACATTATTTCTGGAAGTAGTATCAAACTGAAGCTGTGAAACATTTTATAAATAAAGGAACTGCTAATATCAAATGCAATACTTGGGGCCATACACAGCCTGAGCTCACAGGAGGGCTAGGCCTCTGATGGCATGAGTCCACATGTGCTTTACAGATTTTATTACAAACCAGTATGATTTTACATGTGTCACTTAAATTACCTGGCAATCATCCCAATTATTGAAAACAAAAGGAAAACCCCTTTGGACTTTGGACGTGCTGAGAGAGATTTCATTGTGTGAAACAAAGACAAGACAGTACTAGTAATTCAATAGACTGCAGAAAAATATTGTCAAGAGCTAGTTCTATTATCATCACTTTTTAAAAAATAAATTAGAGGGAAGGGAAAGCAGCAGTAAGAAACCTGGATTACGACCTGATTGAATTTGTGTTCATCAGATAAAGATCTTCTTAAAAAGCTGCTTTTATTGATTTCAGTCATTTCCTGTGGGAAGAGAACACTTCCTTCCTTATCAAATAAACCTTTCAGTTTTCATCAGGCTGATGAAAAACCCATCTAATGCAATGACCTCGGTTACAAAAAAACACAATTCCTCAACAGCTTTGTAAATATAGAAAGGATCTTAAACATACCTGTGTGTCTGTCTTTAAGGGCATTTTTGCACATTTCTATTCTTGCTGAATGAAAAGGTACATATCTGTCTTGGGGTGAGGCCACTAACACGACATTTTTAAAGTACTGAAGACCTGTGGCAAATGCATTAAATACATTTATCACAATGATGTACAGCAATGAAAATATTATGTCAGCATAACTACTTCACTTTCAAACACATTTGAAAATCTACAGTGCAAAATAGATTATAATAATTAAAACATGCAACATGCTTAGAAAGATTCATAATAGCTTAAATGCATTTCTGATGCTTCTGCAAACTATTTATTTGTTACTTATCACCACTCATACAGGTTAATTGTGTGTCAACAAAAAAAGTAAGAACTGTCCCTCTTCAAAAAAAAATATTTGATTAAAACCTTGATCTTAATATTTGTGCTTCTATACACTGGAAACACACGTACAGTCCCACTACAAAGAGGGGTTTTGGATAAATAAATGATCACATTCAAAAATAACACAAGAAATTAGTACAATTTTCAAAGAAAATAGAGAGAGGTAGGAGAATAGGAACCAGCGTCACTGTTGTGATGTCATGCTATCATATCAGTGTTGAGGGAGGCTCGGGATCCAGTCCCTGCATTCAGCAGTCTCTTGATAAACACACACTGCTGGTACATGGACTGGAAACCAGGAATCCGTCCTCTTCCCTGGAGGCAATGAGGACAGGATGGGCTATGGAAACAGGCTCCTGCTGTTTGCCCTGTCTGTGGTCTCTTGAGCCCTCCATCACCCACATTCAGCAGAAAGACAAGCAGGCAAGTGGACAGAGATGATCTAGTCTGCTAGTCCGGAGAGCAGCCTGAACACAGAACAGCCATGGGTTTGACCTTCATCTTTCTCTCCCCCTTATGGAAAAGGGGCCCAGAACCAAGTCCTTTGATTTCTAGATTTCTATAGAGAAGGTAATCATCACCACCACAGTCTTGATGGCTGCCTTCATTACTCCTGGCTGAAGTTGTCTATTATTTTCTTCTTGTGCAATCAAATTCACTGAGTTTGTGACTTCAGTTTGGGGTAAAAGGTAGGAGATGCATCAGTGAGTGTTACCATATCTAAAATCTTATGTGAAGACATGTAATAGGGAATAATGTTTATTTCACAGAATCACAGAATCACTAGGTTGGAAAGGACCTTCAAGATCATCAAGTCCAACCATTAATCCAGCGCCACCATGTCCCCTAAACCATGTCCCAAAGAGCCACGTCCACACATTTTTTAAACACTTCCAGAGATGGCGACTCCACCACCTCCCTGGGCAGCCTGTTCCAATGCCTGACCACTCTCTCAGTGAAGAAATTTTTCCTAATATCCAATCTAAACCTCCCCTGGCGCAACTTGAGGCCATTTCCTCTTGTCCTATCACTAGTTACTTGGGAGAAGCGGCCAACAACCTCGTCGCCACAACCCCCTTTCAGGTAGTTGTGGAGAGTGATAAGGTCTCCCCTCAGCCTCCTCTTCTCCAGACTAAACAACCCCAGTTCCCTCAGCTGCTCCTCAGAGGACTTCTGCTCCAGACCCCTCACCAGCTTCGTTGCCCTTTTCTGGACATGCTCCAGCACCTCAACATCCTTCTTGTAGTGAGGGGCCCAAAACTGAACACAGGATTCAAGGTGCGGCCTCACAAGTGCCGAGTACAGGGGCACAATCACTTCCCTACTCCTGCTGGCCACACTATTCCTGATACAGGCCAGGACGCTGTTGGCCTTCTTGGCCACCTGGGCACACTGCCGGCTCATGTTCAGCCGGCTGTCAACCAGCACCCCCAGGTCCCTTTCCGCCGGGCTGCTCTCCAGCCACTCCTCCCCAAGCCTGTAGCGTTGCATGGGGTTGTTGTGACCCAAGTGCAGGACCTGGCACTTGACCTTATTAAACCTCATACAGTTGGCCTCTGCCCATCGATCGAGCCTGTCCAGATCCCTCTGCAGAGCCCTCCTACCCTCCAGCAGATCAACACTCCCACCCAGCTTGGTGTCATCTGCAAACTTACTGAGGGACCACTCGATTCCCTCATCCAGATCATCTATAAAGATATTGAACAAGACCGGCCCCAGAACCAAGCCCTGAGGAACACCACCTGTGACCGGCCACCAGCCGGATTTAACGCCATTCACCACAACTCTCTGGGCTCGGCCATCCAGCCAGTTCCTCACCCAGCGAAGAGTAAACCTGTCTAAGCCACGAGCCGCCAGTTTCTCCAGGAGAATGCTGTGGGAGACAGTGTCAAAGGCTTTACTACAGTCCAGGGAGACAACATCCACAGCCTTTCCCTCATCCACTAGGCGGGTCACCTGGTCATAGAAGGACATCAGGCTGGTCAAGCCGGACCTGCCTTTCATGAACCCATGCTGGCTGGGCCTAATCCCTTCATTGTCCTGCACATGCCCTGTGAGCACTCTCAAGACCAACCGCTCCATAATCTTCCCCGGTACAGAGGTCAGGCTGACAGGCCTGTAGTTCCCAGCATCCTTCTTCCGGCCTTTCTTGTAGATGGGCGTCACATTGGCAAGCCTCCAGTCTTCTGGGACCTCCCCTGTTAACCAGGACTGCTGATAAATGATGGAGAGTGGCTTGGCAAGCTCCTCCGCCAGCTCCCTCAGTACTCTCGGGTGGATTGCATCAGGCCCCATAGACTTGTGGGTGTCCAGGTGGTTTAGCATGTCCTTGACTGCTTCCTCCTGGATTATGAGGAGTACATTGTGCTCTCCATCCCCATCTTCCAGCTCAGGGGGCTGAATACCCTGTGGATACCTGGACTGGCTATTAAAGACTGAGGCAAAGAAGGCATTAAGTACCTCAGCCTTGTCCTCGTCCTTGGAGACAATGTTCCCCGCCATATCCAGTAGGGGATGGAGATTCTCCTTGCCTCTCTTTTTGTTGTTAATATATTTGTAAAAACATTTTTTATTATCCTTTACGACTGTGGCCAGACTGAGCTCTAGCTGGGCTTTTGCCTTTCTAATTTTGTCCCTGCTTGACCTAACGAGATACTTGTACTCTTCGTGAGTTGCCTGCCCCTTCTTCCAGAGGTGATAAACTCTCCTCTTTTCCCTGAGCCCCAGCAAAATCTCCCTGTTCAGCCAGGCCGGTCGCCTTCCCCGCCAGCTCTTCTTACGGCACATGGGGACCGCCTGCTCCTGCCCCTTTAAGATTTCCTTCTTGAAGACTGTCCAGCCTTCCTGGACCCTTTTGTCCTTCAGGACTGTCTCCCAAGGGACTCTCTCAACCAGTGACCTGAACAGGCCAAAGTCTGCCCTCCGGAAGTCCATGGTAGCAGTTTTGCTGACCCCTCTCCTTACTTCCCTCACAACTGAGAATTCTATCATGTCGTGGTCGCTAAGCCCAAGACGGCCTCCGACCATCACATCTCTCACCAGTTCTTCTCTGTTTGTAAACAGCAGGTCCAGCAAGGCACCTCCCCTGGTGGGCTCACTCACCAGCTGCGTCAGGAAGTTCTCCTCCACACACTCCAGGAACCTCCCAGACTGTTTCCTCTCTGCCGTGCCGGTAGGTTGAAGTCCCCCACAAGAACAAGGGCCAGCGAATGCGAGACTTCTGCCAGTCACTTATGGAATGTCTCATCTGTCTCTTCATCCTGGTTGGGTGGTCTGTAACAGACTCCCAGCAGGATATCTGCCTCATTGGCCTTCCCCCTCATCCTTACCCATAAGCACTCTACTCTACTTCACAATCTTCGATTTCTATGCAATCAAAACACTCCCTGACATACAGAGCCACCCCACCACCTCTCCTTCCCTGCCTATCCCTTCGGAAGAGCATATAGCCATCCATTGCAGCACTCCAGTCATGAGAAGCATCCCACCATGTTGCTGTGATGGCAACTACATCATAGCTGTCGCGCTGCACAATGGCTTCCAGCTCCTCCTGTTTGGTGCCCATGCTGCGTGCATTGGTGTAGATGCACCTGAGCTGGGCTATCGATTTCAACTCTGGCACGCTACCCCTAGGTTCAACTCTAGTGAGCCCGGTTTTATCCTCTCCCTCCTCCAAATCTAGTTTAAAGCCGTCTCGATGAGGCCTGCCAGCTCATGAGCAAGAATCCTTTTGCCCCTTGGAGTCAGTTGCACTCCATCAGCTGCGAGGAGGCCCGGTGCCGTGTAAACTGCCCTGTGGTCAAAAAACCCAGAATTCTGACGACGGCACCAGCCCCTGAGCCATGTGTTGATCAGGTGTGCATTTCTTCTTTCAAGACAAGCATAAGGAAGATTTAAAGAGATTGAAAAGTAGCAGGGACTTCTACTTTAAGAAGAAAGTCAGAAATTACTGGAGGCTTGAAGAGTTATCTGGGAAGGTAGGCACAACACTGCTTCTCCCTCTGTAGATTCTCTCAATTAGTTTTGGGAGCAGGGTGCTAGCGTTAGGGACACCTCTATTTTGACTCAGTATGCCAGCTCATATGTTGACATCTGGAGCTACCTACTTCAGATTTTTTGCCTAAGCATCTAACTGTATGATTCTGACTTTACAGACAAACTCTTCACATTTAAATTTCTGCTTTCTGCTTTTGCATGGACAACACCTTCATTTATAGCCCATTAGATCTCCAGTCTACCAAGCTAACAAACAATGAATTGCTTTGACTCACAGCACATGCTTGGGAATTCTTTGCTCAGGAGGTTATGATGTGCGCTTCCTGTGTAGACCCAGTTTTATCTGAACAAGACTAGTAAAGCAGATGTCAACTGTACTCTATAGAAATGAGAGCCAGGGAATCAAAGAGAAAATTCAAATAATGCCAAGATACAGCAGCTTCTTACCGTTGATTATGTCATGTACTGTGTTCATGAAATTATGAAACAGCTCTATGTCTGTCAGACTGAGAATTAAGAAGTTAAATTTATCTTAACATAGTCTTTGTTTCCTATTAGCAACATACCAAAGTATGAGAAGAAAATTAAATATCAAGCAGTGACCTCAGCACCAGTTTGCTTACACACAATATTAAAAATAACTCTTAAAAGAAAACATTCATTTGAACAGAAGGATCATGCTTGCTTTCTTTTCTTAAGAAAAGCCTGATTTATTTAATTTATTCATGACAGACCAAGGAAGGGGTAAAAAGATCTCTATTTAGACATCATTTTTCCAGTGTGAGGCCATACATCTCTCTCTGTAGTACAAAGGTGTCACAATAGACATGAACAAAATTTGTTCTTCATCTGAGAGAGTCATATTTCCTAGAGACAAGAGATGTTAATCTTAAATAAAATATACAAAAGGAAAATTGGTTTTCATCTAGTAGCATAAATTAAGCAATGGTGTCCTGTCAAGAATGATATTTCTTGCTTCCAGAATATAAACTTAGGTGCATGTTTACTACAGCATGGAAGTTTTATCTGGTGCTAAGAGTTTGGCATATATATTCTCTGATAACTGGCACAGGAAAAATGCACAGATAAAATAGATACTAGGTTTTAGACAGAGTAGCCCTTCTCAAAAGCAAGAACGTTTAAAGAAAGATCATTAACAAAACGCAGATTTCCTTTATTACCTGGAGGACATGGCAGTCCAGCACAATCCTTTGGAATAACCCTTGATACTTACACAGCTACATCAAGCCCTACTCACCCGTTTTTTGGCTGAGCTGATAGAGGAAACACTTGCGCAGATCCGCATTGTCCCTGAAGGTCAGTTGCAAAAGTGACCCGGATTTTTTCAACTTCTGCATGAGCCATAGACCTGGAATGAAAATCTTTGCATATTTTTATCCTGTTTGCTAATTATTTACCAAGGTGTTTGAAGACGTGTGCCTACAGTAAGGGTAGCACTGTAACTCAATATAAGTCTTTGTTTCCTCTTTTATTGCTAATCAACAGGGAGAAAAGTCTAAGGGCCTCACTGGATTATCCATGTCATGGTAGTATTAACATTCAGGAAGGCTAAACTGTGGGACATTCCATTCCCATAGCACTGTAAGTGTCTTCTTCAGCCTTGGAGATGCCTCTCTTTATTGGCAGTGTACAGAGAAGTAGAAGAATACAGTGAAAGCAAGGTAATCTCTCACTGCTGCACACCCTTGGGTTTTCCAGGGAGCACTGTGCCGGACCTTGCAGTAGATACTGAAAGTCCCTCTCACTGCATTTTTTTTCTGTGTGAGTTTGAAGTCATCGTCAAATATTTTCCACAACTTCACTGTGCAAATCATGTTGTTACAATTTATTGCCACCTCCATGTGTTGCTCTCTGATGCCCTCTGCCATGGACTGCAGCCAGTCATAGCTTTCCCATCAACTCTTACCTGTACTAACCAAAGTACTGTTGTTGTAAAGTGTTCCCAGGTGAGGCCCAGACAGGGACAGGAAGGTGTGCAACTTGTTGAGGTAATAGCGGAACCTGGGGCGAGTTAGTACAGATCGAATAATGACGTTGCCAAGGGAATGTCCAATGAAACTGTTGGGAAAGAAAGAATTACATCAACACAAAAACCATCTGTGGTTTATTTAAATTAAACATAAGTGTGGCATAAATTGCTCTTGAAGGGACTCCATCAGGGCCTTCAGTAACATCCTTTAGTTACCTTTTCACATTTTTCCAGCATAGTAGATACTCTTCCATCTATAACAATGTAAAAATTCATCTCACTGATTCAATGTCTTTTGACACAGGGCATTTTTGGAAAAGCTAACTTCATTGAATGTTGCTCATGTAACTCAGTTACAGACTATTAACTATCGGAATGCTTACCTTATTCGGGATATGGAAAGGTTGTACAACTGGATATGCTGAATAATTTCATCCAATAATCGGTCAGTCATTGTATCAAAATCAGCAAAAGTATCAGTCTGGTAAAAAATTGAATGAGTCAATTAATTAAAATATATTGCACTTATTGCAGACTGATGTTATTTTCAAAGTAAAACACAAGCAGAAACGTAATAACCAGTCCAAATTTTCTTATACATACTCAAGGGGACAATATGGAGATTTTTCTCAGTCTCCAGGTTTTCTAAAAATTGAAGTTGTCCTTTGAAAACAGGGTCATAAAATTTCACTTTCAGTTTATTAGCAAGTAGCTTCCAACTAGTATTGGAAACTTACTCAAGGCAAGTATTTTCTTTCTCACATAGCATCAACAGTAACAATGATATCATGGGTCAGTGTGGGTCACATAGCTTTCATTAAAGCCCGTGTGGAAATTCACAGTCCTCAGTGAGTTCGTAGGTAAGGTAGGACAAAATTTTCTGTCACAGAGACGTTTGACTCTACGTTATGCCTTTTAGCTTGAAGAACACAGCCTGAGAACTCAAGTTAGGACTAGAGTAACCCTACAGTTTGTATGGCATGGCAATAGGCGCCTGTGCAAGACAGTTCATATTTATAAGGGGGTTAAATTACCTCCTCTTGTTCCCTCTCTTTCTCTACCGACTGTGCCTCTAACTTTGGCACATGTCATGATAGAATAAACCTGGACCAACGATTTATTAATAGTAAGATTAACAATATTAGGCTGAGGGATTCCAGAGTCGTAAGTATGATCTTAAAGCAGCCTGACTTCACACTGGTGCAAACTACTAACACTCAGCTGCTTTAGATACCATACTCTGCACATGGAAGTAAAGCTTTTGGCATTTAGGATTTAACAGATTACTATGATAAAATACATTTGCTGCATTATACACTGACATGTGGGTTATGCTGATGTTAAGGATGTAATCACAAAATTATTTGACCACCTTAAAGAAATGCTGTGTGTTTGTTATTCAACAGTTATCAGTAAGAGAATGAGTGCTACAGAGAGACAAAAAATTGCTTGCTTGCAAGAGTACTGCCAGTTGTGATAGAATAAAACAAATAATATCTTGTCCAGTCTATACAATTGCAGGCAGATCTTATTCAGAACTGTGTCATTTGGCAATCCAACAGGACTCTAAATCAAATTTGTAACTAATGAGAAGCCACAAAAACAACCATCAAATTTTGGAACAGCTATTCAGAGCAAACATAACTAATTAATGCTTTTGTGACACAACTCATCTTGCTAATTGCAGCTTTTGCAAAGGAAAACATGAGAATATTCATTTTGCAATACAGCCTTAAAATAAATGTTCTCATAAACTACAAACAGTCCACTAACCTCCTGCCTGTTTGTTTTGTCTGCATTGATAATTAATGATTTCCTCCTAGGTTCATCATCCCAAATCTTTCATGTTGTTTAAAAGTGGAAGAATATCAGCCTGAACATTAATCATAAACAAAGTACATCAAGTATCATATTTCACCTGGTTATATCTCCATCCTTTGGTATCATCACAGCCTGATTGAGCTTGCCAAATGTACCACAGATGAATGCCTAAAAAGAGTAATTTACATTTTCCTCTATAAGGAAAACTTCAGCTAAACAACTGATTTCTTGGGTCATTTTCCATGTGGTTCTCAGAGCAGGGAAAAAAGGGTGAAAGGATGCTTTACAGCACCCAAATAGTCATCAGACCACATGGGTTCTGTTTCCAGTTCCATGGGAACTTCCTCACCTTCCCAGACCATAAGCACACTAAAAGTGCCCGTTATGGGCTCTGCATAATGTTAAACAGAGATGTTCTAAGATGTTTCATTCTCTGAAAACATGAGAAGAGGCTTTGATGCAAGTTTGAAGTGGTCTCATTATTTTCATCTTGCTGACATTCATTGTGCAGGTATGCTGCTGACAGAGGTGTGCACTGGCAGGTGGCAAGTTCACAGACTAACACCAACTGGCCACTTCAAAATATAAAAGCTGTTGAACGAAGAAGGTTGGAAAGCTTTGAATCAATTTTCTCAGATGTTCATAAATCAGAACCATGTTTCTTACTTGGGCACTGGAAATCCTTATCTTGTGCAAAAAGTTAGGCCTTTGTGTCATAAATATGGGTTTATTGCAAGGCAAAGCACAGAATTAATTTCTGTTTCTCTGCCTAGACTAGCACTGAATTTTTCTGGAAAACATTTATCATTCATGGAAATAAATCTTGCAAACATTGCAAGAGGAGAAACAATGTCCGATTCAGCAAAGGAAGCTGACAACAGCTGCTGGTTATTCCACATCCTCCAGAGAATTTAGCACCATGAAACTTGCTGCTTTCTGTTGGTTCTGGTTTGCCTGGCACCCAACAGGCTGCTAAGTTTGCAAACTGACAGGATAAATCAATTTTCTTCTTCTAAGGTCTAGTCCTATGAGTGCTAATGTTATTGCCTTTGACTTTAATGCCAAGAATATTTTTTGGTGGGTTTGAACACCCTATCAAATTAGACAAGAACAGGACCAGACCTTTCCACTAAATACTACATAAAATTCCTGGAATTGCCCAGTGCTTTTGCTTCATTCAGCTGGTGAAAAGGCTTTACAGCAGGCCCTGTTTCAGCAGTGTCAATTGCTTGTAGGAGATCTAAAAGAAGACAGAAATTAGCTCTGTAAGTACCTGATTTCTTTCAGACATTAGGAAGTCCAGTTTTCCACCTGGGAGTCCCAGTTCTATAAAAGTCTTTACAAGCCGCAGATCTGCACTGTTACCTAGAAATAAATGATATTTTATAAGAAGTAATTCAACGGAAAAATAACTAATATAGAGTCAATGTAATATATTCGTCTTCCTATAAATCTTGACACCAGGGAGCGCTTGCTAAGAGCTTCTACGACAGCTCACCACACGTAGGACCACACATTGCAACAGCAGGAGAGCAAGAATAGGCACAGCCTGCACAAGGTGGGGCTGCGCCTCACCTCCTGCTGCTGGGGACTGCATACATGGTGGGGAAGAAAGGGCAAAGATCAGGCCCAGAATAACTCTGTCCCCTATTTGCTGAAAAGCAAAGGTGAAACAAAAAGAGAAAAAGCTGAGGTCTGTCCTTCCATCTTCACAGCTAGTGAGACTCCCAGGGGACACGGCAGCCCTGCCAGGGACCTCGGCACGTGTGCTGGGTGTATAGGGCTGTACCTCCAGATTTAGAGTAGCTTGCCTCCAAGTATTCACAATTAGAGACCGTGCTGAAATACTGTCAGACTCCTAATATTTTGGGAGATGCCCCATTCCATACCAGGAAGTCTCAAAGTCTTCTGAAATGTTTTGTTGGAAGAGGAGGTACCTCTGCCTCATGAGAAGGACATTACTGCCACTGAGATATTGAACGGCAAAAAGACTTTGCTTAAGGCAGCAGGTGTTTTTTACCCACCTTTCTGAAAATGTCTGAGATTTCATAGACTTTATGCCTCCTCTGTAGTTTCAAGGTTAACATCTACATCATTCCCATTGATACCAATAATTTTTCAAGAGAAGTTTCAAGTTTAACATAATTGTTTTCTTTTTAGAAAGCATATATGTAAAAAATTCCAGGTCATGTTTCCTCTGCAGTGAATAATTATTTTTATTCTCTCACTTTCACAGAATCATGGAATCATTAAGCTTGGAAAAGACCCCTAAGATCATCAAGACCAACCATCAACCGAACACCACCATGGCCACTAAACCATATACTGAAGTGCCACGTCTACATGTTTTTTGAATATTTCCAGTGATGGTGACTCCACCACCTCCCTGGGCAGCCTGTTCCAATGTTTCATTACCCTCTCAATAAGCAAATTTTTCCTAATATCCAATCTAAACCTCCCCTGGCGCAACTCGAGGTCATTTCATCTCGTCCTATCGCTAGTTACTTGGGAGAACAGACAGAATCACAGAATCACAGAATCACTAAGGTTGGAAAGGACCTTCAAGATCAGCAAGTCCAACCATTAATCTAGCACCACCATGTCCCCTAAACCATGTCCTGAAGCGCCACATCCACACGTTTTTTGAACACTTCCAGAGATGGTGACTCCACCACCTCCCTGGGCAGCCTGTTCCAATGCCTGACCACCCTCTCGGTAAAGAAATTTTTCCTAATATCCAATCTAAACCTCCCCTGGTGCAACTTGAGGCCATTTCCTCTTGTCCTATCGCTGGTTACTTGGCAGAAGAGACCAACACCCACCTCACCACAACCCCCTTCCAGGTAGTTGTAGAGAGTGATAAGGTCTCCCCGCAGCCTCCTCTTCTCCAGACTAAACAACCCCAGTTCCCTCAGCCACTCCCCATAAGACTTGTGCTCCATACCCCTCACCAGCTTTGTTGCCCTTCTCTGGACACGCTTCAGCACCTCAGTGTCCTTCTTGTAGTGAGGGGTCCAAAACTGAACACGGTATTTGAGGTGTGGCCTCACCAGTGCCGAGTACAGGGGCACGATCACTGCCCTACTCCTGCTGGCCACACTAGTGCTGATACAGGCCAGGATGCTGTTGGCCTTCTTGGCCACCTGGGCACACTGCCGGCTCATGTTCAACCGGCTGTCAACCAGCACCCCCAGGTCCCTTTCCGCTGGGCAGCTCTCCAGCCACTCCTCCTCAAGCCTGTAGCGTTGCATGGGGTTGTTGTGACCAGCTTTTTAAAGCCAGACACTATCTACCCTATAACAGTGTGCGTGGGTCTGTGTTAAATATTGTTTACATCGTGGTGACATACTGCAAAACAACTAAGCATCTGCAGAAAGACAAGAGAAGTTACTGTAATGCACCCCTCTTGTACACAGAAGGACTGATGTACTTTGGTGTAGAATTCTGTTTAAACAACAACAAAAAAATTTGCAGCATCTATTTCTTAGAGCAAATATTTAATATTCTCCTAGATCCTTTCTTACAGTGGACTGAATGACATAATAAAGACTAAACACCCAGCTAAGATAAATACTATCCTTAGATTCTCCATTCTTGTACACTTGCTGAACATCTGCCCTTTTTTTTTTTCACACCAAAATGACTTCCAAACAGCAATTCCTCATGGCCTTACCATCCAGTCCATGGACACAGACAACTAGGTGAATTCCATCTTCCAAATTTTCTTCCTCTTCCTCTGGTGGAAAATATGGGATATCAGAAGCTAGTACAGATAAGTCACTGTACAGAAATCCTTCAATCTTCATTTCTTTTTTAAATTTTTCTTTGGCCTGATAAAAACTGGAGAATACATTAATTAATCACAATAGAACTGGCTATTCTGCTATATATATATACTTCTATATAACAGCAAACCTTCAAACTAGAAATGAGGAGGCTGGTATTTGCAAGAAGTTAAGTTTGCAACTTTCAAGTAGAGACCTGTATACTATTCTTTATCTATTCTGATTGAGTGAAAACAGAATGCAGGGAAGAAAGTCTGTTTCTGAGTCATTTGGCTACATACAGGGAATAGCTAATGCCCGTTAACACCTCACACCTGCCAGAGGAATGAAGGATTTACAGAAAATCTTCTGGTGGCCCATAATAGTGAGAATAAGATACAGAATTAGCAATTTTGCATCTTACAATGTAATCAGCCATATAGATTCTGAAATACAAAATGTATCATTTTGATAGCATGACATGCATTTATAGGCAGGTAGATGGTGTTCTCCCCATTCCTCAAACCGTGGAGTTAAGGAATGCATCTCATATGGTAGATATTTTTGGTTTGACTTGGTTTCAGGTTCTTTTGAAAACATTTAGTAGCTAAGAGGAAGAACAGCTCAGTGCTAAAAGAATTAAGTTAGCCCCTTCCCTGCTCAAAGCCTACAATTTGACACAGAAATTCACCCTGAGGCATTCTGCTAGCTGAAAATGCCAAACTCTTCAGTGGCTTTTTGACTTAGCAAAACTTATCCAGAGCTTTTAGGAATCACTAATCACATCGTAAGTGTAGAATTAGGTAGAAAACTAGGATTGACCAGGTTAGGAGATATAAACCTTTAAAGCCTGGGGACTGCTTAAAGCCACTTGATATAACGATGAGCAATTACTTATATCAGCCCTACTGACTTTAAAGGAATACAAGAACGATAAATCTAGCATTTGAGCCATGGACCTGGAGGCCCTTGATTCATGTGCATGAATACATGCTTAAATACTTTGCTTCACAAAGAAAGAACAAATTTTGTGCTTAAATTAAACAGGACTTACAGCACAGTTTATAAAACAAATCTCAAGATGTTTTCAAAAAAATAAAAATAGAGCCTTGGGTAGCAAATGAATGCACATGCAGAGAGCCACCATTCTGAGCCGCTGAATGGGTTGAGAAATTCTCATGATGCTATTTTCCCTCAGCACAGCAGAGGAACCAAAATGTAACAAAAGTATACATGTGCTAGCATGTCAGTCTGTGAAATGGGCCACTGTGAAATCAAGTCCATGATGTTGCCCTTTTGCCATGGGGAATGAAGCAAGAAAAAAAATCAGTATCTCTTCTCCAGCTACACAGGATGCCAATTCTCCCATTTTTCCAGTTTGAGAAGCTGAAGCTAAGACCCTACGAGCCAATCTGTGCACCTGTTTCATAGTTTAGCTAATGAGCACAATTATCTAAGCAGAACAGGAAAACAAGTTATGGCACTGCCATAGTGAATTGACTATCTGGGATCAATACCCACCTCTGGGTAATGTTGACATCAGGAAGGAGGGACAGATCTTAAAGTCTATTTAGACACCTAAATCTTATTGATTTTCATGAGGATTAAGGACATAATGTCTTTGACCCCAGTCTCTCTGTGTTTTCATCCTTCCTGTCTATTTAGATTATTTATTCTATATAAACCATTTGTCTATTTGAATTATTTATTTTGGATGTCTCAATGCAAGCTTACCCTATGCTTACTGTATTAGGGCCTGGAACTTTGTCAGGGTCTCTTGGCATTATAGTAATTTTAATGAAGAGAGTAATTAGACATTCTTACTTCAGCATCCTTTCATTGGTCTCTTCATCCTCCTCATTTGAATTGGAAGAGACAACTCCAAAAGAGCCCAGAGGCTGGTGTGTGATGGGGAACGCAGCCTGCTTTGCAGAGAAGCCCACCATAGCAGGGGTCTCTTTGAGCACAGAAGAAAAGGGAAGACACGTGGCTGTGCAAGAGACAGACAGATTAACCACATCAACAGCCTTTCTGCTTTCCAGTGCTACTCCCTCCGTCGTCATTGAATGAAACCCGGTGCCATTAGCCACAAGTTTATGCTCTCGACTCTCGAGTTTCTGAGGATATTCAGCCTGGTAGGATCCTGCAGCAGGGTCTGCTGAGGCAGGTGAGTCGTTGAGCTCAATTTCTTGCAACCCCTGCATTTCTGCATACACTGCCGGGTTCTCATCAGCAAGAGAGCTTCCACACTCTCCTTGCATTAAGCCAAACTCAGTTGAGGTCTCTGAAGGAGCTGGAACAGGATAGCAAAAATCTGTTACCAGCTTTATGCTTTGTGGGAAACTCTCCTCTCCTGAAGTTCTGCTATTGGAGTAAAAGCCTTGTTGTACTTTTAAACCATCCGGCTTAAGTTTATCTTTTAGATCCTCAATGCATGTATCAAACTTATCGATATTCTTCTCCAAGTAATTACAAGCCCTTGGTGTTTTTAAGCTGCACTCACTATTGATCTCCAGTGACTGGCATTCAGAGACGTTATCTCTGAGCTGCTTTGGACAAACGGGTAGTCTTGCACTTTCCAAACTACAGTAAGTCTCTGGAAAACCTTCCTTCTCCTCCTCTCCTTGTAACTCAATGTTACTGCTACTGTGTTTGGCAGAGGGTTTGGGATATCCTCTTCGTTCTAGTTGTCCACTTCCAGTGGTTATTTGACACTCAGAAAAGTCCACGACTAATTGCCCATCTCCACACTGTGTTTCTGTGCAACTTTTTAAATTTCCTCCTGAATCTCCTGAGGTTGCTTCACTGTGTTTGGATATATCGACCTCCTCCCCAGGCTCTTCTGGACTACTGATCTGAGGAGCAGAGACAGATTTGGTCAGCTTGGTAAGCTCCACTTCCCTCTCCTCTTCCTCAAAGGGCAAAGAGCTAATGGATGTGAGTGACGCTTGGATCCCACTGGGCAAGCTCGTATTGCTTTCTGTTTGGCCACCCTCCAGGGAATTTCGGTGGATGACGTGTCTTCGTACCAAGTGGTGCAAGATCTCTCGATCACCGGGCAGCTCCAGTGCCCGGCTACGAGCATCAGACCATGCCACTGAACTTGGTTCACTTTCAATGCCTGAATCGGATATTATAGAGGAGGATCTTTTTATAACCCCTGACATCAGGGTAAATTCTTCACACTCCTCACCTCGTTGCTCCTTTGTGAACAATTTCACTTCAAAGCTGTGGGTGGGCAAAGCTTTCAAAACAGGGAGCACAGTCTTGGTGTCTGGATCTCCTGTTTTTTCAAGACTGGTTAATTCATTCAGTGCAAGCGCAGATGAAGCAAAATTATTCTCAGGATGGCCAGATTTGGCTGCTTTATGTATTTCAGTCCTGCTTTCCAAGCCATCAGTTCCACATGCTCCACACTCATACTGAGCACTGACAATTAACACAGGCTCACTTTTGTGGGAATCCTTATTGCTAGGTTTCATGTCTTCATATGTAACATCTGCCACAAGTCTATTGCCTTTTAATAAAACTTCCTCGGATGCTTTAAAGTCTTCTGATGTGCATTCTGTATTGCCTAGATCTGAGTCAGAATTAGTTTCCTTACTTGAAACAAAAATATTTTCAGGTTTCCTTTGGCTGCCTTTGTTCACTGTACATACCTGAGACGTGGAGTGGTGGTTTAAACCCTCAGCTGTATAAGCAGCACCTTCAGTACCACTGCGTATGCAGGAGGGATTCCCATTTATCCTATCTGTGTGTATTATCAGAGTACCTTTCCCAAAGTCTCCTTTCATTACTGCAGTGGCATCATTTGATGTAAAATCTTCATTGTCATCTATTATATCCATTTGGGTGTTTGCAGGAACCTCAAAATCTGGGAAAACTTCCAAATTCTGATCTGAAAGAAAGAAAAAAAGGAGTGGTACCTGCAAGAACACAACAAATTACTCCAAGTGATGCGGGACTTTGAAAAGTGATTGTAAGGCCTATAGAAGTATGTATATTTATACTATATAAATTATGCATACATTAGAGCATGTTACAAATGCAAATGCCAAAGTGTATTGAACTAGAATAACGCTTATTAAATTATAGTTAGGCCAAAGAAGACAATATCAATAAAATATACTTTCCTCAGTATAATTATATCTAAACTGCTAGTTTCTACAGTGTAGGTAAGCAAAACAGAGCTGACGCTTCTTTGTATTCCTGCTGTCATATGACATTTTTCATAGCATAACTCCTACTTGTAAGTCAATTTAATACTCAGTTTACCAGTTTAAATATCTGTAATGAGCATTGCCAAAATTTAGGTAGTTAGATAACTCTGGAAGAGTGGAAATTTTGGACCACAGGTCATATTTACCACACTATGGTCAAGTACAATATTAGTACATATTGCTTGCTTGCTAATCTTGGGTAAAAAGGGAACCAAGGGCTATGAGGTTTTAGTACAAATCTACAGAACTAAATAATTTCTTAATTGAAAATTTGATTTGTGTGTTCAAGAGGAAAATATTTTTTTGGAAAGCAATGCTGCCTTTCAGGGACAGTGTCGGGCTTTAAGCTGAAATTATGGGTTTTTTGTTCTGCGTTTTCTTACCACTAGATGTCACACTGGGGATGACATTCACAGTGGTGATTTTCCTTTAAATTTGTACCGTAACAAAAACCCAAAAGGTTTTGTGTTCTTTCTAGATTTTGCCTCCAGCTCTTGTAACTAAACAGCTTACTTTGAAGATGAAAAATATGAAGTTACAGGAAATGCTCCAGTTTGCTGCTAGGGAAACACAGAAGAATTCAACTATATTACATAGTGGATCCACTCTGATCCACGCCGGAGTCAGCCCACGGAATGTGAGATTGCTTACCTTGGGCTGGGGAAGTGAACCTCCCTCAGCTCAAGCTGTCTCATGAAGCTGTACCTTGTGGTGTTTCTCTCACCTTTGCAAGGCGTATCCATGTACCTATCTTCAAAGATAACTGGGAGCGTGTTCCAGTCCCCATCTATGTCGAGGCATTCTGCTGGAAGCGGGGGCATGCTGGTGAAGTACTCCGAATTACGAATTTCTGTAGAAATCTGTCCATGACTTTGGATCCTGGCAGCAAAGTACAAAAGAAATTGAGTGTTCGAGTAGTTATCGTGCTGTTTCTCCATCACTTCTGCAAGGCCAGCAGCAAAGCTGGATGCGTAGGCAGAAGACAGAGGAAACGTGCTTAAAAGAAGAGGAGGCAGCACTGCATGATGGCGGCGTACCCAGCGCTCCTAGGAGGTCTCCAGTGAGTCGATTTCTATCTCTCCGTTAGAGATACCAACAACTTGTGCAATCTCTCCCTCCAAAACCTCTGTCTTCCTGAGATTGTTCCAGCCGCCCCTGCCCCCGGCTCCTGTCAGCTACCGTAACGCATTGCTGTCCTCCCAAGCAATAATCAAAAATGTAGCTGAGCAGTACAGGAGGAACCAAGGCCAGGAAGGATTCATGGCAGGCCCTCGATCTCACTTACAGCAATCCTCAGAGCACTGCGATATCTCACATACCTATGCACCTGGAAGAGCTAAAGAGCTAAGACACATCAATTCAGTCGCTGCCTGTTGACAAAACTAGAATAACTGTTTCCATCTTTTGGTCTATGTAAAGTGCTACCTGGCTTTTATCAGTGAATGTGACTTTAAACCGGCACACGGATGTGGATTCAGCTATAATAAATACAATAGTTTTTAGTTCTGATGAGCTTTCCTACATAAGCATCTTCCTCAAAAAATGGGGAAAACATCAAATACAAAGTTTGTTTATTTGTGTTGACCCTTGGACTAATTAGTCTGTTTATCCCAAGGATTGAAGAGGAAGGCAACAAGCTTTTCCTACACTGTCAGCTGAAGGCAATTCTGCACAGATCCCACAGGACAGCACAATGGTAATATTTCAGATTATCATTGGCAAAAAGCAGGTAATCATCATGTGGCAGTTATCATGAGGAAAAAACACACTTTATATATTATATATTATAATATTATATTATTTATATATATTTTATATTTATATATAAACTCAAACAGGTTTGTAATTCAATTGGTCTGTCCTTATGCCTGCATGGAAGATTCCTATAACCAGACACAAATACCTTGTTTTGACCAGCATATCAGCTTCAACTTCAGAACATAATTGTTGCTGTCTACCATTTACTCTTCCTTTTAGGCCAGTTATTTTTTCCTCAAAGATAAATAAGTCATTGGTTGCTAAAACATGACTCAGAGAGGAGACACAAACAGCTAACTGCTCATTCTTGCCTGCAGCAACACCTTGGTGTTTAAAGTTACCTCTTAGCACCATAATAAAGTTCTCACTGACATATTAATTAGTAGCATCAGCATTTTACTAAAGACCACATGTAAAGATAATAAACTAAACTTGCTTCAAGACCAATCTCTAGCATAAGACATGAATCATTGATATAGAAAAGTGTGAGAAAAATATTTTTTCTGTAAAATATTGGGAGGATATGTCACCTGCTAGAGGGTACCACCCTGTGTGATACCCAACCTGTTGCAAACGGTGTGTACTCTTCTGTCTAAGACATCAAACGTTGCCAGGCATGTAGGTGCATGGCCTCACACAGAACTCACAACAGCACTACAGGAGGAAAAAAAAAGCTCTTGTCTGGTAACAAGGAAGAAAGAATTGGGGGAAAAAACTGTTACTGTTTGAGGTGATTGTACAGCACCTGGCACGCTGAGAGCTGATATCACTTGGAGCCTCTGTGAACCCAGTTAATAGTCCTGTCTTCCACTCCCAACATTAATAATACTCCAGGACTCAATAATACACTGAGTCCACTTTTCTAACTGCACCACCCAGCACAATCAAAAAAAAAACATGACTCTGCCATGAAGCCTGTATAGGCCAAATTTACTACCTAGATCAACTTTTAAAATTTGTAAATTATTTTACTTTCTTTTACTTAGTTTCCTTGGTAATTATGGAGGAAAAATTATGTTTATCTGTGGGAAATGTGTTAGTTCTGTGGCTGCCTGGAGAAATAAAAGCACTTCATGCAATTAGGCTTCCCCCTGTGCAAAGTTATATTTGCTTGAACAGGGCCATGAGCGTCTGTGCCCTCACCCCAGGATCTTGACATGGGGATTTCCTTGTACATAGCTCACTTAAAACCTGACATGGGAGGACTAAGTAAGCACAGCTGGGCCCCTGCAGCCGTGGTGCTGCTCTAATTTGGCAGAACAAGGTAGCCTTGTACAACCACTAATGAAGTCATGGCCCTTTCCACCAACACTGAATCAGCCCTAATGTCCCTAGTGACAAATCTGAGAAAGTAATTTTCTTCTTTGCACTAGGTCAGAAGCAAATGTGTCACTTAAGCCTCATCATGACAGGACCTGATGTCATGACCTTTAAGCTTCGTCTGAAAGATGGATTTCCAGGCTGGTAATGCTGTGGTCCCCCATGGTGACAGGCTGTTTCAGTGCACAAATAGTCTGGACATCTCTCATTACTCAGAAATTCAGATCTGAGTATCTGTCTTTGAACTCTGCCTTCAGGGGTCATGTCCTGAGTATTATCATATAACTGTAGAGTCATAGAATAGTTTGGGTTGGAAGGGACTTCTGAAAGTCATTGAGTCCAACCTCCCTTCAATGAGCAGGGACATCTCCAACTAGGTCAGGTTGCTCAGAGCCCCGTCCAACCTGACCTTGAATGTTTCCAGGGATGGGACACCTACCACCTCGCTGGGCAACCTGTTCCATCATAAAAAATTTCTTCCTTATATCCATGTGTTCCACTTGGGATCATTGGCTAAAACTGAAGGCAGGATTTGTCCTGCTGAAGCTTTAAAACTGGCTCCTCATACTGTGCAGCTTGGCTCCAAGCAAGAACTGTCAAGCAGAAGGAAGTACTTACCTTGGCAATGTTTTACAGAGTATTTTTATGAATGCAGGCCAGTGCAACATTTGTTTTCACAGAATATTTTGCACTGTTGATTCTCCGTCAATTAATTATCAACCCTGAGCTCACATCACTCCAATGGTTCCTCCAGCTAACGTGGTGGTATTCCCCATTCCTGTCCTCCACTCCTGCATTGAGTGAACATCCCCAGCTTTGCATTGGCCATTTAATGCTTCTGTCTGCATTTAAAGATCCTTTCTGCTATAGGAAGTAGAGCTGGACTAAACACCAAAAGAAATCCGTGACTGCCTACCCCCGAAAATTTATATTAGTGATGGTAAAAAGCAAATTTTTAAATGCTAAGCTTTTGCTGCTTGTCAGCAGTTATTTCTCATTAAAAGTGCCAGTACTGGGTCTGGTATAGTGTGTTCAGGAAGTTAATTAAAGACATCAAAAAATATTTCTGCCTGCCCTGAGGATGATGGTGTTGGTGGAGATACATTCTGAAGAGAAATGCAGCTGAGAAGAGAGGTGGGGGGGAGAGGATCTCCTGCACCATATCCCTAGAATATATAAATCTTGAAATTAATAATCTCTGGAGCCTGATTGACGCCTCTTACTTTTGACACTGATTTCAGTGGGTTTAGAATATGGAGCTAGAACGGACCCACTGACTTCTCTCAAACCAAACTGCTCCACATCCAGCATAAAAAGACCTCAGTCTTGATTGTAAAATGTTCTAAACTACATTTTCAGTCATTCCAGTGATAGGGGAGAGTCAATGGGTTACTTACAGGCCTTCCTGGAATGTGAGCACAGCAAGTTTCTGGTGTTCGGTGTAGAAGAAGGCTTCTGAGAATCTCCTCACCTGAGGGAGAAACACAGAGGTTAAACCTAAGATCTGCTGAAAGGTGCCAAATACCATCAAGCTAATGAAAGGGCAGTGACTGTCAGGACCGGATTCCTCTGTGTGCTCCGTCTGCTTTGTACCACTCCAGTAACTTAAAGAAACAAAGAGCTCAATTCTGCTCTACTTTTCCAGTCCAGCACAAAGCAGCTGGTGGTGCTGCTTATTTTGCTGGGAGTTAAGAAGTGTCCCTTGACAGTAAATCAATATTTGCATATGTGCATCTTCTGACTACTTTTCTAAAAGCTGTCAAATTGACCATTTTGTCCCGTAATCTTAAAAAGGGGAAGATCTCTTCCTTTCCCAACATGCAAATCATACAGCAGCAGAGTGAGTTACTAAATTAGAACAATTCATATTTGATCATCTCTTCTATGCAAACTTCCACAGTGACTCCCAAGAGAGCAAAGAAAGTCGTCTATATCAGCCCAGAGGAGAGTAAGCCCTATCATAGTAGAAACCCATCTGCCTATGTCATGATACTTACAAAGGAGAGCTCTTCAAATCTCTTCATGGACATTAGATCTGTTCAGTGTTGGATAATCAATTACAAAAGAGCCAGAGATCTGAAGCGGCTGGCAGAGCAGAGAGTGTGAAATAAGCTGTACAAAATTCAGTGCTGCCCTGGAATAAGCTTTGAGTTTCAATGAATCAAGCATAATATGCAATCAAATGTACTAAGCTGTTAATCTGCAGCCCATACATTAATAATAATATTTGTAAGAGTGACCTCTGTTACAGTGTCAGAAAATGGCAGCGAAAAGCATATGTCATAGCATCTTGGCACCTCCCTAAAACCCAGCTGTGCTTCAACAGCTTTCTAAAAAAAGGACTAGCATCCCTTCAAAACCATTTTATCTTAATAGTATGACTTTTCATCTAGGGCACTCAGATTTTTTTCCAGATCTGGGAAAGTATCATTACACACAGCTGATATGGGGAGGAACTGAAGAACACAAATGTATGCAATTCGCCTGCCAAAGCAGGCAGTCAGCATCAGTGGAGGCTGGAACCACAGGCTGGGATTCACCATGCTGGAGCTGGGAGCCTATAGAGTTGGTTCCTCTGGCTGAAAGCCACACAGGTCCTCTTAGAGTCCAAGTGAGACCTAGTCAAAATAACCAGGGGAGTGTCAGCATCGGTTACTTAGTCACCTCTTCCTGAATTTTATGCCTCGTTTTTGCAAGCTCAACTGTGCTCTTGGGGAGAGCAACCAGAGAGTTGTTCTTGTTACTCTGGAGAGTAAGTGGACCTCAACTGAATTTGACAGGAATCAGAACATGAGCTGAAATGTCAATAGCTACACTGTAGATGTCTAAAGCTAAGCAAGGTGAATCCTACCCTTTTCTCTAATGATTAGATCAGACTATGAGTTCAGCTCAGGTGATGTGCTGAACTGATGTCCAGTCAATAACCAAAACTGTCCTAAAGGAAGACACAGCACTTGTTGAACTAAGCAGATAAGCAGATCTGACAAAGTTAGCTCAAAAGACAAGTGCTTTTGTGCCTTCTTTATTACCAAGTACAAGAAGCAATATCCACATGAACAATATTAATATTTTGTTCTGTGCACCTCACTAGGAGAAAGGCAAGAACTAGCCCTATATACATATATGTGACACAGTGAAGAAAACAAATATATATTCCTCGTGGTAGTTTTGTGAAAGAAGTTTAGAGAAAATAATCTTTTTGGTTATTTGTCATTGTGATGATTGTGCTTTCTAAAACAAATGTTTATGATTTATGGATATACAGCAAGTACAGGCGATATCGACCTCTTCCCATTCACCTCCTGTTCCATGTTAGATTCTGATGTTCAAGGTGCACTCATTTTGCACAGGATCCTGGGTCCCAGAAAAGCAACAGACTTCATTCCAGAAATTGAAATCTGTAATTTCAAATCCTCTGCTTCACCTCCTCTTCACCTCTTGTCCTGCTTACCCCATCTCCAGTAAATACTGACATGGGCAGTATAGTATTGGAAACCCGTATCCAGATAAATCATTAACGTCTATCAGGACTCTACCATTACTGAACTTGCTTTTAACTACGTGACGTTACCCTTAACATGTGATGTTCCTGAGTCAGATAAGCTGTGACTTCTGGATGGAGAGTTGCCACCTCCAGGAACTGGGTCCACAGGGCCAGGAGGTGGGAGCAAAGCCAGGAGAGGTCCTTGCTTATCTGTTCTGCTATCTTCTCCGGATTGCTCAGCAGCTGGAGGAGAGAAAGGACATTTTGAGATCAAGACAGTGGGAAAATCAGTTAGAATGTTAGATTAAGTTCTTCTAAGAACAACAACCCCCCAAAATTCCTCTTGATTTAGAATTATTATTAAAGCTACTATTTTCAGTTATTTTACCCCAAATAAAGCTATTGAGATTTTTGCTTTTACTCTTTAAAATCCACATATTTTAGCGCAAAGGGTCTCAGCTACAATTGGAGAGCAAGATGTGGGAACAGACTCAATTTTTGCAGACACTTTACTGGGAAAAAAAAGTCAACATGGGTTCCAAATTAACCACCAGATGGTGCTGGATGCTCTGAAATAGTAAACCATGGCCCATCATCTGCTTTCTAATAGCAAAAGAAGCCTTCTCAGCCATGTCACACTAGGGTACCAGATGGGTGATTGGCGGGGGGGCAGGAATGAACAACAAAACCAAAACACTGTGTCCTCAACACATGATGAAAACAGACATCCCAGAGTCCGCTGTTGCTTCTCTCCCACACCAGAACATGCTGGGGCCCTCCGTGCCCCTCAGCTCTAGGCTGCAATTCTGCGCTAAAGCCCTGCGGCCCAGGAAGCGCATGTCAGCAGCAAAGCCTCTGCATACCCAACACCCTGGTTTCACAATTGCTTTAACAAGAGCCAGACATTGCATTTTACCTCCATGTTTTGGCACAAAGAGTACAGAACTGAGCCTTCGTCTATTCCTAGGGTCCCTCCCCTTCCATGAAACAAGTAATACTACCAGAAATAGTCCAGAAATGATACTAGAGGAATCTCTTATCACTTCTTGGCTTTTTTTTTTTTTTTTTTTTGGCTAGGACAGCAGTCTAGCTGAAAGCTTGCTCATTTGTCACATTTTGTTATGCAGGTAGTTTCCATATTGGTGACACTGCAAACAAATCATGATTAAAAGTGAATTGTCTGTGTGAGACAGAGAAACAGAGAAAACGCCTGTGTGGCTAACACAGATATTGTCACTGAGTTCACATTGTTTGGGTGCTATTCTGTTTTAACGACGAGTCCAAAACAGCACAAGCTCCAGTACACATTTTGTTACTGGAAAAATCAGGGGGGTGCCGGTAGACGATAGATTCTGCCCAAACATTTCTCTTTGCAGAGTCAGGCACTACTTTATTTAACAGCACTCGATTTTACATGCTGTATGTAATTTGTCATTTTTTTCTTTTAGTCAGTCAGCTGCCTCTTACGCCATATACTGAAAGCACAGTCTTCAGAGAAGATTCATTATTAACGCAGGCCCTACTAGGAATAGTTGTATGATGGCTGTTTCTCTAGTTTATTGGTTCTTAACCTTTTGAATATATGGAAAGGAAAGGAAAGGGAAAGGGAAAGGAAAGGGAAAGGGAAAGGAAAGGGAAAGGGAAAGGGAAGGGAAGGGAAGGGGAAGGGGAAGGGGAAGGGGAAGGGGAAGGGGAAGGGGAAGGGGAAGGGGAAGGGGAAGGGAAGGGGAAGGGGAAGGGGAAGGGGAAGGGAAGGGGAAGGGGAAGGGGAAGGGGAAGGGGAAGGGGAAGGGGAAGGGGAGGGAAGGGAAGGGAAGGGAAGGGAAGGGAAGGGAAGGGAAGGGAAGGGAAGGGAAGGGAAGGGAAGGGAAGGAAGGAAGGGAAGGAAGGGAAGGGAAGGGAAGGGAAGGGAAGGGAAGGGAAGGGAAGGGAAGGAAGGGAAGGGAAGGGAAGGGAAGGGAAGGGAAGGAAGGAAGGGAAGGGAAGGGAAGGGAAGGAAGGAAGGAAGGGAAAGGAAAGGAAGGAAAGAAAGGAAAGGAAAGGAAAGGAAAGGAAAGGAAAGGAAAGGAAAGAAAGGAAAGGAAGGAAAGGAAAGGAAAGGAAAGGAAAGGAAAGGAAAGGAAAGGAACGGAAAGGAAAGGAAAGAAAGGAAAGGAAAGGAAAGGAAAGGAAAGGAAAGGAAGGAAAGGAAAGGAAAGGAAAGAAAGGAAAGGAAAGGAAAGGAAAGGAAAGGAAGGAAAGGAAAGGAAAGGAAAGGAAGGAAAGGAAGAAAGGAAAGGAAAGGAAAGGAAAGGAAAGGAAAGGAAAGGAAAGGAAGGAAAGGAAAGGAAAGGAAAGGAAAGGAAAGGAAAGGAAAGGAAAGGAAAGGAAAGGAAGGAAAGGAAAGGAAAGGAAGGAAAGGAAATGCCTGCTTTACTTATGAGTGTCTTATTGCACTGACAGTCCAGGGATTCAGTTCCTCAGAGCAAAACCCAGCAATTACAACGATCACCAAATGTGATTCTTAATCGACAGGGTTATTTAGGAGTTATTTTTGCTTGTTTGTTTACAAATCAATCATACAATTAAAAAAATATTTCCCTGCCACTTTCTCTTACATTGAGTATCTGCTGTGTTCTTGGGTTGAGTACAAAGCTATGGCAAGTTAAACTCAGGTTTTTCTTCTTTTGTTTTTATTTAATTTTAAAGATGGACCTGGATCTGGTAACACAGTGGTAATGGGAGACTAACCCCACAGGCTTCTCTCTATATGGTTGTAAAAACATTTTCTTCCTTTATAAATGTCTGGGTTTTGCATGTTCTGCTGGAAAGAAATTGTTTCAGTTCACATAATCCTAGAGGCAAAATACTGAGACAGCATTGTAAATACTAATCTGTACACCATACAGAGATACACATGACTTCAGGACTTACACTGCAGTGACGGTCAACACTGCGCCTATGTCCCACCAATATTGTACAAGATCTCAACGTTTATATCTTGAGAGTCTTTGCAAATTCACTGTCTTTATCATCAAATTGTGCATAGATGGATAGAAAGCTATCATCCCAAGCCACCAAGGCAAAACCTTTTCATGGTGTAAAGGAAAACCAAAGTTTTTATAACACCCCAGAGATCCAGCTGTTCCAGCTGTTGTGTTTGCCTGTTATTATGTGTTCCCTGCAGCTTTCAAACAGCAGTGAAAGCAGTCTGGTTTTATTAATATTGCCATGCAAAACAAGTCAATAAGCTTTATGTGAGAACATGAACTGAACAGGAATAGAAAATACAGAGAAATTAATGCTGGCATTTTCGGATGTGTGCCAAACTAATGTAGACTTTCTGAGACTCATAGAAAATAAGCCCAAAGGAGACTCTAGATTGTGTTGTCTGATCTCCTATACGCTGACAGCTTCAAAATCTAGTAGACCTGAGCCCAATAACTTATGTTTCTCTAAATCAAATTTATATGAAATCAGATTTCTTGCAGAGTATCCAAGACATAACTTAAAATTAAGAAATTTGTTATTTCAAACATTTTTCACCCAGGGCTGACAAACATTAGCCCACCATTTGTAACGGGAGTGTGAATGTACTTTCAGTTTTGTTTGGTTTCACCTTCTCTCCATTAATTGTTATTTTGTCATTCTTCTTTATTCTGTCCTTTCTGCTAATGAACTGAGCAAATCAGATCTATTAAATCTGATTATAAAGCATTTTCCCCAATGACCAGCTGACGTGCATTTTTTCCTGGCACCCTTGATGACTTGTCTGTGTCTCACTTGAAATAAACATGGCAGAAGCAAGTTCAAGAGAATAGTTCAGTCGCTTCTGTGCCAAAACCATTTTTTTCCTCCCATGAGCTTCCTTACGCATTTAGGCTTTTTTATTTGAAAAAAAATGGTTGTGCAACCTGCCAAAGGATCTTTTCTCCTTCAGCATAAAAGCTGAAATTGCAACCTACCCCCAAATCATTCTTTTCTGCATACTCTGATACTCAGGGCTAGGCTTGCTGAAGGATGTTAAAGTAATCTAACTAGTGATAGGACGAGAGGAAATGGCCTCAAGTTGCACCAGGGGAGGTTTAGATGGGATATTAGGAAAAATTTCTTCACCGAGAGGGTGGTCAAGCATTGGAACAGGCTGCCCAGGGAGGTGGTGGAGTCACCATCTCTGGAAGTGTTCAAAAACGTGTGGATGTGGCGCTTCAGGACATGGTTTAGGGAACATGGTGGTGCTGGATTAATGGTGGGACTTGCTGATCTTGAAGGTTCTTTCCAACCTAGTGATTCTGTGATTCTGTGATTCTGTAATCCAGGTGGTGACTTGATAAAAGTGACAGAAACATCTTGTGGCTAATCAACATTATGTGAAATTGTTGGTGGAAGAGAAACATTCAACAAACTTTCTGCTGGCACCAAATTCCCTTTCTTCCTGCTCTGATACATGACTGAACTGTCTCAGCGCACTTGAAAAATGGACTTGAAAAAAATAGGGGCAGATTCTGTTGAAGAAAGTACCTGCAGCTCCATACAAAGATGTGATAACGTCTCTTCCACAGATAGTTCCTCTAGGGAAAAAACACAAAGAAAGAGATCAGGATTGAGAACAGTAGATGTGAAATGTTAATGCTTTTCTGTTTATTCATGTGAGAAATAGGTCATTTGATATCTTTCCCAACAGACAAGTCTCTGTTTGGAGTTGGGCACTCCACAACCCACCTTGTACTTGCAGAGGTGCAGGTACAACTTCTGCGTGTGTAACCTGGACCAATAAACCTGTAGGAGTGCTGGAAGGTTCTTGTCAGGACAAAGACAACAGAATTTGGCTTTTTGTTGTCTACCCTCTCTTTTACTGGAAGTTTGCTTATTAGCCTTTGGTATTTATGGCCAACTCCAGAGCTGAATGCAAAGTGTTACCATGGCAAAGTCTGAGGATATGATGTGCAAGAAATGTTTCTCCATATTGCACTACACAGGACTGTGTAAGAGATACCAGAAATAACTGACTAGTAAAAGATTGGGCATCTCTGTACTGCCTTGTGGAGTGTAAGGACCTTTCCACCCCTACAGCAAGCAGCATTGCTTTGATGTGGTCTTGAGAGAATCCAACACAGGGACATTCCATTTTAAATGCAGCCACAGACTATAAGGCTAAGGAGGACAAGAATAAACTCTCCAACTTTGGCAGCTTGATTTTGCAATGTGGAACTTTCTAATAGTATCTGTAAAGAAACAAAGCAGAACAACCAACAGGCTAATCCCCTCCTCAGTCCCCAAATGACTCTTCTTAAATAGTACTAAAGAATGAGAAAGGACAGGCTGAGATGGGTAGCACCTTGAAAAAACCCATCCTTAGCTGGTAAAATTTGGGAAACAATCATTCCCACTTTTAATGCCTAAACTAGGATAGTATTTTTTTTTAATACACTACTCAGGGAGCTAGAAAAAAGAATCTAGAAATTCTGCAGAGATTTATAGTCTTGGCTTTATCTTAAATATCTTTAGAAACCTATGACAAGATTAATCTGACCAGTATAGAAGTTTACAACTGAATGAGTCATTTATATTCTTCCCATGGTCAATGGAAAAAAAAGAGCAAATACAAGGTGCCATTCATGCCATCCCAAGGTAGGAAGCACTACTTGTCAGATAACATATTTTACTGTCCTAAATGGGACTTGTGTTTCTCCCCAGTGACTGCAAGGAGAGAGATATAAAAATTTGTTTCATATTCAACATACTGGGTGAATCCCACACCCCGTGATTTTGCTGAGTTTTGCAACAGGTGTCAGAAGATTAGCTTTAAAACCAAATCTTCACTAGATTTTCAGACTGTGAATAAAATGATGCAAATAGCACTCTGTTTAAGAGGCTAAAGAGAGTATTTGCATTTAGGAAATTTGCATGCGTTACAACAAGTATGTTTGCAAATTAAGTGCCAGCTTCAGTGCCAGTAGTCATTTGAAACCCAAGCAAATTGTATTTAGAAAGCCAGTATGTGCGTATCTGGGGTCGTTCTCGAGTTCTGGTCAACCAACCATACATAACTCTGCCATCTCCCAACCTATAAGCCTGTCCAGGTGAGACATAAATCATCTACTAAGGTGCCTGATAACCAAGATGCCTGAAGCATGAGTTTTGTTGCATGTTGGATTCTGTCTGAGAGACAGAACATAAGTTGAAAATAAAAATGCTGTACTTTTTTTTTTCTTTCTTGTGGCTGCATTGAAAAAAACAATATGTGCTTTTCCCACCCTATGAGTTTTAGGTTATCTTGAAGGGAAATATATGTTGGGGAACAACACACGAAGTGGAAAATAGGAGCTATCAAGCCCATAAGTCTGTAAGGCATAATGTATTATGTTTGATAGTTCTTGTATACAAGCACTATACAGTGAAACAGGAAAATGCTTTTTGCTCCTTTTTAAAATCTGCTGACCTATGCAATCAACTCTCCTAATATAATTATCTCTGCAACATAAAAAATTGATAACTTCAAAACCTGCATAGAGAAATACAAAGACACAAAAACACAAATGTGAAATCATGAGCCACATTCCTTCAATTCAAAGAAACAGGTGGGAGAGCAAGAATTAGTCAAGGATGCGCCTCATTTTCACAGGAGCTCATGCTGTCGTTACAAACATGACTGAACACAAATTACAGAGCTCCATCAAATCCAGCCAGCCAGCACTTGCACATTGGACCAAAAAGGCCTGACCAGCCAAAAAGAACTTCTGCCAAAACCAGAAAATCTATTAAACAATTGAATTAGGAAGAAAAGCAGAATCATTTTAAAGAGCAAGTTGCAATTATGCAATTGGCAGGGAAGAAATACACTGCAAATTGCAAATGAGGGAGTATGTTTCATAAACACTCATATCATCTTTCAGATTTTTCTTTTCAGTTTTAAAAAAATATTTGCTCAAGAGAAGAAAAAGTGCTAGTTTTTCCCAGATCTCGTGGCAATTCAGAACGGGAAGTTCAAGTCTTCAAAAAGCAACTGAGACCAAAAATCACTGAAAGGCAAGTATGTGGGGAAATTTATCAGAATATTTTGCCCATTTACACATCAGGCCACCTTCAGTTCCTGTAAAAGGATTTATATAAACTGAGAAGGTGGTCATCTTTAACAGTGTGCCAAAATAATCACTAATCAAAACAGAGGGATAAAAATCCTCCAAAAACTCTGAGCAGCCCAAGAATTTTGGTATTGAAATGTGTATTGAAAATGCAGCACTGTACAATACTCAGTGATTTTAAATGTCTGTTCACTTACCCAACTTCAGCTGTGGTAAATCAGGAATCTCCTTCATGATGAGGGTGTAGTACATATGAAGTCCTCTTTGAGCATTCAAGAGAAGACGACAGAGGTCCTTATGCCATTTGTAAGCGTGCTGCATGCAGTTTTCAGATGGGACGTAAAAGCTGCCCTGTGTAACAAAAGTACCAAGAAAATAAAATATAGAGATTAAAATTCATGGTCTCCATTTGTCCTAGACATTTCCACAAAAATCCAGTTGTGGGCAGCCTTTCATTTCTAATGAAGCAATTGGCACCAAAGAGATTTTAAACATCCCTACCTCCTAGCCACTAGCTAGCTGGATGTGTAGCCGTAATAGTATCTCATTCTACATATACATTTTGCCCAAACCACACCGAATCTATCAAGTCCCAGCAATGCTGTCACGTGTACAAAAACCCTCAGTCCATCAGTCCAACAGAGAAATCCATCTCTGCCCTTCACATGACCCACTGTGGAGCCAATGTCTCCCCACAACTCAGACAGTGCTGTACAAAACACGTCCTCTCTACTCTAGGGATGGCTACATTCACTTTCTTTTTTCCTCATAACCTCTTATCCCCTTCTGCAAAGGTTGTAGCTTGAGAGTATTGTGGTATGCTTTTTTATTAATATTAGTGGAAAAAAAATGCAGATGGCATTGCTATCCTGTCAGCGAAAGTAAGCTACTCTGTACTCCAGGATCAATGTCTAGATTAGTATATCTCTTGTGGGAGAAGATGTAATTGGATAGATCACAGCATGTTTAATACAAAAATTTCCCAAACAACACATTTAGACTCAGAACATAAGCTGAGTTTGCATTAAAGCACCATAAATCAAAGTTCTCACTCTGTCAAAAAACACTGCTTCTACAAATTACTCATATTTTAAATTTGCACTGCTCGGATTTAAAATAAAACTATTTATTAAACTGTGGTTTTGTGCCCAGGATTTCATGAGGAGTTGCAAGCAGTAGTATGACAACTATCAGTAACAGCTCATATTTCTGAGGTTTCTGTATACATTTTACAATTTTTATCCAATGATGCAGTAGAAGGATATGTGACTACTTCCTAATCAATTATTATATCTGATTGTTTTTCCCCCAAACAGATGTACATAAATTATCTGTATTGCAGGAGAAGAAAGGGTTATGAAAACAGAGAACTGAAAAAGCCACCTTGGTTCTCTGTCCTTGAGCTTTATGAAATATCGCGTAAATTGAGATACATCTAGATCTCCTTTTTACAGCATATGGGCTGCACAAGGGCACCAGGATAGGACCTGCATTGTTGCATGGCCATGGAGAAACATGAACAATTTGTGACTTAGTCCACTGCTGGTCATTGACGGGGTAAGAATAGAGTTTCTGCATGCCAGCTAGTTACTGATTGCCTTTTTGGACACTGGCAGTCCCAATAGCTATGCTCTCTGGAAGTCCCGGGTAGCAGTTCTGCCGACCCTCCTCCTTACTTGTCCACGAATTGAAAACTCTGTCAATTCATGATCACTGTGCCCAAGACAGCCTCCAACCATCACATCAACCACAAGTCCTCCTCTGTTCACAAACAACAGGTCCAGCGAGGCATCTTCCCTAGTTGGCTGACACACCAGCTATGTCAGGAAGTTGTCTTCCACACCCTCCAGGAACTTCCTAGGTCTCCTCTCCACCGTATTGTATTTCCATATTTATTGTTAAGTTGAAGTCCCCCACAAGAACAAGGGCTAGCTATTGTGAGACTTCTCCCAGTTGCTTATAGAATACTTCATCAGCCTCTTCATCCTGGTTAGGTGGTCTGTAACAGACTCCCACCATGATATCTGCCTTGTTGGCCTTTCCTGATTCTTACCCATAAACACTTGACCCTTTCATCACTATCGTCAAGCTCTAGACAGTCAAAACACTCCCTAACATACCCCACTGCCCCTCATTCCTTGCCTATCCCTTCTGAAGAGTTTATAGCCATCCATTGCAGCACTCCAGTTGTGTGAGTCATCCCACCATGTTTCTATGATTGCAATTAGATCATAGTTTTCCAGGTGGACAATGGCTTCCAACTCCTCCTGTTTGTTGCATTGGTGTAGATACACTTCAGCTGGGCTATTGATCCTGCCATCTTTTTCTGGGAGAAGACCTAATTCCTGTGGGACTGTTCTCAGGTGCTTCCATGGTTTCCAACACAACAACAACCCTTGCGTCTTTGCTGCCACGTGGATCTCCATCCCCTGCCTCCACTGAGATGGCTGAGGTGTTGCACAGGACATTTCAGATGTGCTCCAGTGTACTCAGCACATCATGGAACATACTGAAGGACCTTGCTAGCACACCATCCCTCAAACATTGGTGTGCTGCCCCCAGGCTTATCTTTAGCGAGCCTGGTTTTACCTCTTTCCCCTTTCAAATCTAGTTTAAAGCTCTTTCTATAAGCCCTGCTAACTCTTGCACAAAGATTCTTTTCCCCCTTTGAGACAGGTGTAGCTTGCCTGTCACCAGCAGGCCTGGTGTCGTACAGATTGACCCATCATTAAAAAAAAACTAATTCTGCCAATGACACAGTCACAGAGCTAGGTATTGATCTCATGGCTCTTCCTGTTTCTTCCCTCATCATTCCCTGCAACTCAAGGATAGAGGAGCAGACTGCTTGTGCTCCTGATCCCTTAACCAGTTGTCCCAAGGCCCTGAAATCTCTCTTGACCGTCCTTGCACTGCTTATTGTAACGTTGTCACTGTCTACATGAAAAATCAATAACGAATAGTAATCTGAGGGCTGTACCAGAGCAGAACATTTTCTCATCACATATTTAACCCGGGCCTCAGGGAGGCAGTAGATTTCCCTCAGAAGTCGGTCCAGGACTGGCCTTCTGTTCCCTTCAGAAGAGAGTGTCCTATGACAATGACCCATCTTTTTTTCTTTATGGAAGTGGTTTTGATACAAGGGCTTAGGCAACACCTCCAACCTAGATGAATCATTGTCCTCGTCACTCCTTGGTTCCATTTGCAGAGCCTTGTACCCATCATGCCGGGGCAGCTGGGAAGGTGGGGTGGTCATGGAGGAGATGTGCCTGCTGCACTGGGCAGGAACTCGTTGCCATTGCCCCCATCCCTTAAGCCGCCGTGTTCAGCCGGGCGGAGAGAGGACAGGGACTCCTCCGTACCCTGTGTCCTGTCTGCCTGACAGGCCTGTCCCAGGGAAGGCGGGTGCAGTCCCCATAGTCTGCCTCCCTCTCGCACTCCCTGGTGCTCCCCAGCCTGCTCTCCTCCTCCCGGAGCTCTGTCCCCGAGCGGAGGAGCTCCTCTCCCCGGGCGCACCTCCCGCAGCCGCGCTCGCTGCTGCGTCCGGCCCTGGCGTGAGAGCAGGGCGCAGCCGGCAGCCCGGCACCGGGCTGGCAGCGCGGTCCTGCCGAGCTCTGCCGGGGAAGCGGCGTTGGTCGTGGTGGGGGCAGAGCTCAGAGAGGACGGGGCCTTGCGCCGGGTGGGTGCCATTGCTCGCTGCTCGAGCCGGCAGAGCTCCGGCGCCCTTCTGCGCGCCCTCACTGCACGAACCGGAGCTGCTCGCCTCAGTGACAGGCCTCATCAGCACTGCCGGACGAGCTGTGGGCTCCTGCCAGGTCTCTCCACTCCCCTGAGGTTCCCCCGGTTCAGCAACCCCGCTGTGCCCCGCGCTGGAGCGCTGCGCTGCCGATGCCGCTGGCACTAGAGCTGCTCACCTCGGCGACTGAGTAAATGTAAAATACGTCACAGTTTCTTGCTTCTCATTGGCGAAACAGAGAAACTAGTTTTCCTACGTGTCAGGTGAGCACCTAGGTGTGCACATTGTGCCAAAAAGGATATATCACTTAAGGTATGTTTGCAGGGTGTAATGAAGGATCACGTACATATAGTTTTATTTTCTCCATTTCTCTGTTTACTGAGCAGTGACGACATAAAGAAAAACCTAGTCAAAAGCCATCTAAAAACAACTACTTGGTGTTTTGGAATTGTAAAGTCTTCAGTTCAATTTGATCATGTTCTGCAACACTAGATCCTAACTCTGGGTTGTCACTAGCCCTTGTCCATCTGTCCTCTAAGATGTTTTTCTAGATGTACCCGGCCAAGTAAAATAGCCTGTAAAATCAACAATTCAAATAAACTTGAACACATCCCTGTTGAATACGTTTAAATAAATCAGCCTTTTAAATGAATAGGTGTCCTCTGTAATGCTTTTTTCAGTCACCAGATTTCTCCTATAATTAGAGTGTATTACTTTATAAATGTACTTTTCCTTTATAATAAGAGAAAGGAAAATTAAATGAGAAATGCAAACACTGTAATTAAATAAGGTTCATGCCAAATCATTATTCAAATGCAGAGAACAATTTGTGAATATCCATTTCCAGTGTACTAAATCCATCTAATATCACAAGGCACCAACTGGATTTTATGCTTTGTAATAGTACAAGTAAGTTACTTGTATTTGTTTTGAATTAAAGTCTTTTCACAAGCTATGTTAACTGTGTGCAATGTTCAACAATAGCACTAACAGTTGGTAAATTAGACCCTTTACATTTAATCTAATTCAAAACATCATTTCACAATTCAGATACAAATTCAAATTGCTTGTCAAGAATTTTAAGATGCTAAAAAGCCATTCCAGACTAAATAGACAAGTTTTGCAGTCTCTAGCGGCATTTTATTAGCAGGCAGAACTAGCTTACCTTGCCTACTTCTGGTGAAGATCTAGAAAACTGCTTGAAAAAGAGGAACAAATCTCAGCATCCCAAGATGAATTCAGTTTCTGAGAGCACAGTGTCTGCCCATTTGTCTGCCTGCCCATGTTTGTCACCTAACGTATAAATTTTATTTTATCTTCAAACCCACTGAACCAGGAGATTCTTCATCTTTGCTTTGGAGACTGTTTTCTAAGACAGGAGATTTACTGTTATTTGGTGGTGGGAAATGAAGTTAGAGTTATGGCTTGAGCTAATACGTTAGTGTTTACACCTCATTATCCTTTTTTTTTTTTTAAAAAAAGAAGATTAAATAATTTCTCGTAATTAGGTATATGAATGAAGCATACGGGCAGAAGAATACTCTTTCACGTGTGTAGGAAAGAGGGCTGTTTGTACTCTATAATTAAAAAAGAAAAAAACAAAACAGGAAGAGAGCCAGGAGTTATATCATGCAGCTTACATTATGCCAGTTATCTTATGCTTGTTAATTATTTCACAAAAATTTACAACTTCAAAGTGTTTGCTAAAAAACCCACCCAACCAACCAACCAAACAAAAAAACCTTAATTTATTGGGATCTTTGCATCAGGTAACACTTGTACGGGAATCCAATCTCCTGAACAGGACAGTTGGTTGCTGTCTAGATGATGCAAGTCTGCATTGCAAGGGTCTTTACAGTGATCTCCAGCTGGAGCTGGTAGGAGTCCCCCAACTGTTGCTCTGCTGAATTCCTACATCCAGCCGGGCTGTGGTCCTGTGTGACCACTCCAGCTCATGCATCATCCATTGTTATTCAGTATCTTAAACTAAATGCAAAATATCTGATTAATATCTCAACTGTTAATGTAGGACTGTTCTAGCAAAACCTCTGCATGAATACTTGCTGTTGACCATCCGTAAGAATCTCACCTGTTTTCAGCAAGGTCACTTCTGCATCAGGAACCTCCCAGCAGAGTCTCCGGGACAGCCAGATTGGCCACCTAGATGTTATATTTATAATATGCTTACAGCTCTTGCCACCTATGATAAAATGCTTTATTTTACAGAAGCTGGCAAATGCTTTCAAAAGCATAATTTCCAAAAGATTCATATTACTTATGTTGCAGTTAAGACAGAGACCCCAATAAAAACAGAAGGTCTGCTATACCTAGCCCTCTACAGAGACAGAAATCAAACATAGATTTACTAACTGGATAAAATTATTTTAGGTTCTTCTCCTGACCTTTGTTTCTCTCCCTCCTTTAACCCTGTTTTTTATTTTTTGCTAAGAAACTAATAGTAGACCCTTTTCACATGAAGGGATGCACATGTTGAGGGAGATGTGATATATCCCTCTTAACCAAATCAGTGTCGTGAATGTAAAATGTAAAATCTACAGCTTGAGCAGAGGGTACCAGTGGTGGGATGAGGACAAGTTCTTACCCCATTTACTGAAACTGGTTGCATGTCAGAAATTATTTTTGTCTTAAAGAGGTTATCATGTAAATATGCTAAATGGAACTCTGAGAGAAGACCGAAGACGCAAAGGATGTCTTTTTCTGAGATCCAAAGTGGTTTGTATAGCAGAACTGACATGAAATCCAAACAAAAAAAAAAGAACCTTGATGTTTTGAAATGAAGTAGTTTCAATGAGAATGTTTCATGAGTAGAAAACCAGAAAAATCATGCATTTAAATAAATATAATAATAATTTGACTAAGAATATTTTTCTAAATATATATGGTATGTATATAAAAAATCCTATATGTATACACACATGCGTGTATATATACATGTTTACATTTCCATTCAACTATAAAAAAAAAACCAAAACAAAACAACTCCTACTCATTAATTCACTCATCAATAGAAAAGAACTTCTAGATCCCTGTGCCAGACAGTGAAAAATTATTGGCGTATCTGAAACCATACCATAGTTCAAAGACATGAAAGTTCCACAGTAGCCAACTTGTGGATGCCGTTCTGTGGTGACAGATTGTTTCTTCTTAGCCTGGTTTCCTCAGCAAACACTACATATTGAATCACACTGTCTGTGTATGTGCCACTCTGCCAGTGCTCACAGCAAGTTTTCAAAATGGTGGCTGAATTTAGCCTTCTTTGAGAGGTAGGAAAAAGTCCCCAAGACATTAAATGCCTAAAGGTGTGGTGAAAATGGGTGTTCAAGAAAGAAAAGGGACTTGAAATATTTGTCTAACAGAAAGACTGTAGACTATGTATAACAGGCATGGTACACAAAGGTTGGTCCTATCTGGGGGGAAAGCAATACACCTCTGCGTTCTCCGTCTGGCAGCAGCAGATCTGTGAACACAGAACTTTCCAGAGGGATGGGTGACAACCACATAAGCCAGCTCCTATAAACCTCATTCCTCTAATATCCCCTAACAGGAAGACGGGAGAAACAGTTATGGAAAACCGGGAAAATTAAGTACCTTCCCTCAAACAAAGTGAAACCGAGAACCAGACATGTAAGATAAAGAGATATATTGGACTAAGATGCACTTGAATGTGCATATTCTATCACCTTAATTAATTGACTTGCTTGTATTGATTTACTAGTCTGCTATATGATATGATGGTTCATTACCCAAAGCTCTAAAATAAAATAAAAATAAAATTTATGACATTAGTAACACTAATCAAAAATGTCAATAAAGGACAATGGTTAGAAAGACATATATGGAATTATTTATATTTTGCCTCTCACTAAATCTGTTATGTAAGAAAACGTACGCTGGTATTTCATGAATAAAGATACAATTTGACATTTATATTAACTCTTAAAGTTAGAGTTATGTTGTCAAAACCACCAGGATGATAATAAAGAGAAAAAATAGTGAGATTGGAGTCTGATTTAGTGATAAATTACACTTTGTACAAAATTAGCAGGAAGAAAGCATTTGACTTGAGACCCTTGAAAAACAGGAACCATCAGTCTTGAAAAAAAGGCCATCCTCTGAACAGGTAGAAGAGAATTTTCCTGGTCAGCTCTAATGGTTGTGTCTCGGGATTTCAATACTATAAGTTACTGTTCAAAGCACAAGCTATAGGTTTCTTAATTACAAGTGGCTGAGAAAGAATTTAATAGGAAAATTTAAATCTAAAAATACCATTCTAGTAAAATGAAATGCTTCACAGGTCACATAGATTTCCTTTCAAGTTCGTCTAGGAGGAAAACCTGGTGAAACACTGACAAAGTTCCAAAAGTATTGACACTCTTAGAACAAAACATTTTGATTTTTCATTTCAAATAAACCTTCTGGCTTTTTTTTTCATTTGCTTTTGTGTCAAGATCATGTTCAGATAGGAGTATATAGTATAGTTTGAAAGTCCAAAACAAAACAAAAATTATGCACAGGTGTTTTGGTTTGTTGTAGCTTTTTCCTAGATTTTTCTTTTAGGGGACATTTCGCAATTCATTAATTTCTATTCAATAGAAATTAAGCCAAATTCTGAAATCTCCTCAGCTTGTCTGAAATCTATTTCCTACATCATTTTGAAAACTGAACCTAACGTCTAGAGGTCAAGTTACATCTTAATATATCATCACAAGCGCCTACAATCATGATGGCTCTTCATGTAAAAGCACACATAGGGGATTCTATAGAAGTCTTTAAACAATTCAGATGAAGGGAAAAAATTCCATTTCCTCCACCTGATCTCTAGGGTTATACATCACCACAGGGAAAATGAAAGCCATAAAGACTTCTTTAGCAGTAAATTAAGCACTGGGGATGACATCTCATGAAAGTTAGAGCAGGTATCTGATAGGAGGTATACTTCTTCCAAGATGAGCACTGAATCATCTGACACAAGAAAAGTCATATGCTTTCTGTTCCGTCTGTTGGATATATGTATGAAAATGACACATACCTGTCCACATCTTCATCTTGTTATTAGCAAGAGTCTGTGTAGAGAATATTCACAAAGCACGCTGAGGTTCCCTTTGTCTAAGAGATGATATAGCTATGCTGAATAATTATTTTATGGGAAAAAAAACGTGTCTGATTTTCAAACTGTTTGAAAATAATTGTTTATGGAAAAAAGGGGCCAGCTTAGATGCATCGCTAGACAGAGAGACAGACATATACATATAAAAACGCATTCTTTATATGTATAAATACACACACAGAGATATGGTGTAAATCTGACCTCCTAAACAAAATAACACAGTGGTGATGTCAAAGACTGCCTTAGTACATTGTCCTTCTTGATTAAAGAGAGTCCACACTCTTTACTCACAGATAGGGAAAGCAAATCCAGTCTTGTTGCTGTGATCAAACTGAGCTGAAGAATTGCCTTGTTATTACACATCACTGTAGGCAGCAGGCATAAACTCAGTTCTAAAAGGACAATTATTAACACTTTTTTGTCTCTCCCACCTCACATACTCGCTCCTATAGAAGGAGATACTGTTTAGTGGTGTAATGCAATTGCGCCGGTAGAATCGGCATTCAGGACAACAGAAAGTACCAAAAACCTTTTTCATTCAATTTTTACACATAGCAATGGGGAAGGAAACGTTCAGCTGCTGCCCTGGCTGGGGTGTAGATGACTTTATGCTCTGTAATCATGCAGGTTAGCAGCTGGCAGAGGGCTTTGGCCCTTTTCATTAATGGTATGTACTGCCTGACACGAAATACATGAATAATAAATAAATAAATACATGTAACACGGGATTTTATAGCATCTTAATATTTTTGTTTTTAAAAGTTTGCAATTAATTACATAGGTATCAATGATCAAAACTCTAACACATAATCCCGGTTTGCTCACATATGAATGGTGAGATTAGTATCTAGTAAAACTTTCATATTTGGACTGTAAACATGATAAACTCAGTTTATCATCCTGGACCCCCTTCATAGCACATAGAGAGAAACAGGCATTTCTGAGCACAGTACATCCCCTCTACTTCAATGTTGATGTTACAATGCATTATTCCCTAGAAATGCTCCTTGCTTTCCACAGATTGTGTATGAAGGAAAATTAAACTAGAAGCTTGGATGCAGACAATTCAGAGATGTGCAGAGAATTTTCACCCCAGCGCTTACGTAAAAAATAAATAAAGTAATTCATATAGTTTGGAACTGTCTTTTCCTAGTGAATTGTGACATTTTAGGGCTTAGAGGTAACAGAGCTTTTAATTTAATTTACTTTTTTAATTCTCTAGCTTTTGGAGAAAGAATCAGGATTTAATTGGGGGATTATATTTATGTCAGTCTGGAAATACTGAAATATCAATGGCAATAAAAACAACACATGAAGATTAACAGGCTCTGTTTTTATATAGCAGTTGTCATTTATAAAATCTGAAGTGCATCATAAATAAGTCAGTACCATTTTCCATATTTTGCATTTGAGAAAACTAATGCTCAGAAGATCATCTGAGCAGTTCTTTTCAGGTGCAGGCAGAGGGAGAGAACTGCAGGGCATCCTGAATTTGAATAGATATTTTCTTCCCTCAAACAACATGAATGTTTCAGACACAATTATTCGGATTTTTCATTCAGCGATAACAGTTGGCTCCAAGAAGCTGACAACCAGTCCCAAGAGCGTGTATTTGTCTGGGTCTAGTGTGAGCTTGGAGATCCTCTAACTTAGAGACAAAACAAGAACTGGAAGGACTTGTGATGGAAGTGAAGAGGTGAGTAGAGAAGTGAAGGTCCCATCTTGTGTTGTCCTCACAGTGTACCCTGCAGGAGGGTACGGCTAAAGGAGGTACAAGAGCCAACTGAAGATACTTTGCCAGAGCATATGGGCTAGTTCAGACCCGACAAACAAATTAGTTAAAACCAGTTCTCTTGCAGATGCTATTTCTCTCATCGTGTTTGGCACAATATGCTATTAAACACAGTGAACTTCTGTCATACTCCATGCACTGAGCTACTTGGCTCAGTGTTGCTTTCTGATCCACAGACTCAGAGAAAATGGCCACACTGAAATGTTCTTTATTTAATAAAAGCTACAGCGAGGACCACATCTTCCTATTTAGAAATGCCAGGCTCTATTAAATACTGCCAGTCACTGCCAGAGAGAAAGTGACTTCAGACTTAGATATCTGTTCATGTGTGACTAGAGCTACGGGAATAATTGATTTTACACTTAGGTGCCCAAACAGGGAAAAAAAGAACATGTTAGGTCAACTTAGAAAGAAAGTATTTCCTTGTTCAGAGTGAAATGAAACACTTCTTTTTTTTCTTTTTTTTTTGAAGACATTTTGATACTGATTGTAAGTTACCTAATTATGGTGGTTTCGTATGTCAAGGCTTAAGCACCATAACAGACCTTGCACACCTTCTTAATGCACTACAGATACAAATCAAAACACAACCTTAAACTCATCTGTCCATTGTGAAGTGAGACAAATTGCCGTGTGCTGAATCATGTAACATAGCACAGGATGCCACAGCATTTTTTTTTAAGCTGGGGAACAGTAAACAGTAGGTTGCAGAGAGGATGTTCATATGGAAAATATATTCCAGCCTACTATAACACATGCCTATTTCACGGTTTCCCCCAAAGGTGGCGGACTGAAGTCAGCAATTGCATCACCCATTCATATCTCTGATGACAGTATTTGGGCTCTCCCACTTGTTAGGAAAATGGCATACCAATGGACTACAACATATAGTTGTAGGCATTCAGTTTCAGGAAAGTCGCAGTACACTTGTCCCACCGCCACTCCATTTGGGCTTTCAGAAATTTTGTTCCTTTTTTTCCCTTCCAAACTGTTCACTTGAAATTGCCTCAAAATTCAATATCACAGTGATCAAACATTTGATGAGTCCTACTTTTAAGGTCGAGTATTATCACTGGAAACAGAGGAAGAGGGTCCTGACTCATACTTTGCCACTAAGCATAGGGTCAACTCAGCAGTCTCGTTAAAGAAATCTACCTAAACAACCAAATTCATTTTGTTTATGCAGCAGATCATGACAATGAAAACTTTGCTTGGGCCTAGTGAAATTTCTCAACAAACTGTGCTTGAGTTGTGTGAAGACCTTGAGAGAGAAGCACATAAAGCTGCCATTTTAAGCCTAATAAGCACAACCACTTGCATCCTGCTACTCTCTTAAAATAAAACTATACTCAGCTACAAACATATCCATATATGGAGGAAGAGTTAATTACTTCAAACACTGGAGCACCAACTTGATATAAGATAAAGGATGGATTTTTAGTGTTACTGCAGCCTGAAAAAGTAGTTTATTTTGAAGACTATGTTTCAAACCAGGAGGTTGAGTAAAAAGTATCAGCCAGGAAGTTATGGTACTTACGACCCTGGTGGTACACAAATCATGCACAAGTTATACAAAGCAGGAACTTGAATTAGAGAACTGTATGTGATTTGAAAGGTGAGCTCATTGGTGCAGCCTATCGACTATGTATTAGCATTACCTATAAGCTGAGCAGAGGGGAAAAAACATCTGCGACTAGCGAGTGGGGAATTTGGTGACAAAGTGAACATGGATCCACATCTATGGGGACAGAAAGGGAGAAATTAGATGGGGATGTAAGACTGGAGTCTTACTTTGGAAGATGTGCAATAAGAAATGGGAGGAGATGGATTGCTGATCACTCCAAGAAGTAGTATCCTGTTTCTGTATTTCTTTTTTTCGTGACTGGTGTAAGACATAAAAGTAGAAGTAGAATTTGCTTCTCAGATATCATTGAGATGAGTGCGTTTGACATTTGTGCAAAAGAAAAGATTCAAAGACAAAGACAAGGATCCTATTGTCCAAAGAAAGAAATATATAACAAACAAGTGCAGAAAGGATCCAGCAGGGTTGCTGGAGCATGTCCAGAGAAGGGCAACAAAGCTGGTGAGGGGTCCGGAGCACAAGTCTTATGAGAAGCTGCTGAGGGAACTGGGGTTGTTCAGTCTGGAGGAGAGGAGGCTGAGGGGAGACCTTATCGCTCTCTACAAGTACCAGAAAGGGGGTTGTGGTGAGGTGGTTGTTGGTCTCTTCTCCCAAGTAACTAGTGATAGGACGAGAGGAAACGGCCTCAAGTTGCACCAGGGGAGGTTTATACTGGATATTAGGAAAAATATCTTTACTGAAAAAGTGGTCAAGCATTGGAACAGGCTGCCCAGGGAGGTGGTGGAGTCACCATCCCTGGAAATAGTCAAAAAACATGTGGACATGGCACTTCAGGACATGGTTTAGTGGGCATGGTGGTGTTGGATTGACGGTTGGACTTGATGATCTTAAGGGTCTTTTCCAACTTTAATGATTATATGATTCTATGATAATAAAAAGATTGACAAAAATCAAGTCCTGCTTAAATGTGGTGATGAATTTCCTCATTTCCTGTTCACATTTTGCAGAAAGGACCTTTATGATTTCAATGCTGCCACAAGCAAAATCTGAGGACCATTACTTAAGCATTATGAAATATAAAATAAGAGATATTTCCTTTTCTTGGGGAACATAGAATTCAAAGAGGCTGGACAAAACAAAAACGAACAAAAAAACCCCACCCAAAAAACGAAACCAAAAATACCCAGAAACCCCAGGATCTCCATGCATTACAGCATTTCTCTATATTCCCAGTCAAGCTAAAGGCCTGAGCCTTTGCTTTAATCAAGACCCACTGGTATTAGCTGTAGGGAACACATATCTACTGTCTTGCAACATGGCATGGTGACATCAATAAACCAAGAATTATTTTAATAGAAAGGGTATTTTTGATGTGTTGTCATTCCTGCCTATGAACAGGGTGTTTATGAATTGCACCACTTACTTTTCAGACTACTTCTGCAGGTGGACAAGATCACTGAATCCTTACTCTCACTGGATTGGCTTCTGAAATGACTTTTACAATAGGTATTATCTGAAAATAGCTTCCCAGTGGGTCATTTTAGTTCTTGATCACACAGAGTCTTATAGGACAGAGGGATATGGCACCAACCATACCCACCCAAATCTATTTATTTGGAAGTTTTGCCCAGAATTCAGTCTGGAGACCTCTAAAATGAGAGCAGTTGTTGCATGCTGGTTAATTTGCTTTGTCTTTACAAATGGAGATAAAAATTAGAATAATCATAACACTATTTCTGATCTCTTCCTCAACTTGGTAAATTTAAACATTAGTAATGCTGTCAAACAATGGCTAAAGAGGAAATATTTAGTTGTCTCTTGGCAGTGACAAATTACTTCAACCTTTATGGGTTCAATTTTTTAAGCAGTTTGACATTTCGTTACTAAGGCAGATTTTTATTTTATTGTTTCTCTCAGTCTGTTGCACAGGCACACTTACCAAGTAGGTTCCTATGAGTCACATGCAGGTGGGAAGAAATCATGTCTCTATTGATAGCACTATTATTTCTTTATTATTATTTGCAAATGTTCTTGCATATCCCCTTCTTTCTACTTGGTACATGATTGACTTTTCATTTTTCCCCAAAGATGTGGGCAAAATATGCTGGTTTGTATAGGCTCTGTCAAATTGGACCAGAACAGAAGTCCAAGAAGTCTTGTGTTTTGCAACTGATCATAGTTAAGTATCAAATACTCACTGAGGAGACAAAGGTAAAAAAAGAAAAGAAAACCCCAACCTAAGTCCTGACAATTCCAGAAACTGCGTGCCTTCAGGCAAAGTCTTCCTCAGATTGCCCAAATATTGCCTTATGCCACAGCCCTCACGGTTCCCATCCTTTCTGAATGAGGACTGTAGGAATTGTCAGTGTTGTCATTTTGAACAATTGTGGCAAACTGCTAAGTTCACAGAAGCACGTTCCAGCAATGTGTTATACCAGCTATCTTATGGTCTATAAAATTGGAGAAAAAGAGAATCCTTTTATTGATTCTAAATATGCTATTTTTCCGGTTACCTGAATTTTGTCTATACTTGTATTATGAAAAAAAAAATCAACAGAAGATCTTTTGCAAGATCCTTCTCTAAGGATTGTTGTAAGACAAAGACAGACAAATAATTTTCCACTCCTTCCCCAGTCATTTTTCTGCAGAAAATCTTGTGGTTAAGAGAGTTCCATTACTCGGATAGTTCAAGTTTTCAAAGTCACCAAATGAGGTCCACTGGCTTTTTCTCTTAGCAACGTTTGAAAATCTGTTCTTTCTGGAGTATTACTGTATTTCAACCAATCACACCCCAAAATAATAATTTACAGCCCTGGTTACAGGCACCTTCCTTCTTGCAAACAATTATTCTGCACAAGAAATGCTCCACTCTGGCCTAGATGCTATATTGCTGGTCTGTTTTCTTTGGTGTGGGGGGAAGCCTTTCGCTGCCAAGAAACAGCTTGATGTCTAATACTGTCATTATGCTGCATTCTTGAAGTCTTCACTTATGACACTCACAGGCAATGAATCATTTATAGCTCTTTGAAATGCATGCAAATATATATCAAATTGGAAAGCCGATTATAAAACAATATACAGTCCTTTTTATCACTTCAGAAATCCACAATTTCTATGTTAACACTGAAACAGAAGTAATGGCTAATCAGAAACTTTCCCGGGCATGTTACTTTAAGGCAATTACATTAATTTGCGATAATTTATTGCAACAAAATGGGGAACTTTTGAATAGCTGGAGCTGTATAAATTTGCATAAGTATTACATTTGCACAGGTTCATTTTCCCAGCCCAGTAGATACCTCTTGTATTATGCATAGTACATAAACCAGCCTTCAAGTAATTTACACTCAAAGACAATCAAATTTCATGAGCCATGAGTAGCTCCTTATTTATTCTGTAGGCCATCATTTTATGGTTTTAAATAAAATACTTCTAGTGATTTTAGTAGAGGAGAAAGAGGGTTTGACTGACAGCTCTGGAGACTCAAACTGTACGTGTTTACAAAAGAGGCACAGTATGTGAAGCAGAAACAGTGCCTTACCACCCCCAGGAACATGACTTAACCCTGCTTTGGAGGTACCTCTCTGTTCTATTCAGGCCTTCACCCTTGCTTCTCATCAGTCAACAATGCCTACCAACGCCAGGTAGGCTTAATTCCAACAGCGACGTTGCAGATTACTTCAAGACATAACAAAACCCTGTGAGATGACAATGACTTTTGGTTTGGGTCATCAGAGAGCAGATGTATAGTGCCTCCACTCACTTTATGGCCCTCCCTTGCATGCGGAAAGAGTTTGGGAACATCTTGGGAACAGGGTGAGGAAGAAAAATGATGGGAATAGGCTGCTGGCCTTATCTGACTTACTAGAAATCAGAAGCTACAGATGAACGATACTGCAGCTCCTTCACACCTCATGACACACTCAGCTACTCCGGGATAATACAGAGACTGAATGCACAGACAGCGTCAGTGCACCAGACCCTGTTCAAATACTATACTATGAAGCTGGGAACAGCAGAGTTATACACTATTGTAAAACCAGGATGACTGGAAGCTTGATTTCTCAAGGTTTATGCTAGTCAAAGAAGTAGTGTAAGCTCATATGCATACTGACTGTGTCTAGCTTACTCTAAATAAATCTTTACACTCAGATTCTCACCCGGATACTCATATGTCTAACCGCCTGAATACTCACACACCTTTCTCGGTTATGCAAAGAGCTTCCTTGAAGCGTTACCCAATTCTGCCCCAAAATTATCTTTTTGCCACTCATCCAAACACTCAAATCAACTTTAGGGGAAGTTATTCTTGTACAGGAGAGCTTCTAAAATTATTCTTATCTTTCCATGAAGCTTCAAAAAATGCTTTCTCTATATTGGTTAAACCTTTGCTAACGTTATTCACCTCTGACTGTCAATACTTTTTAGAATCATAACACGCAGACCCATCTCTGTTCTTTTAGCCTATTTTTTCTGTTTGTCAGACAGCTTAAACTGGTTTGAGCCTCAGAGAACTTGTGAGATCATTGGAGCAGGGGCAGTCGTTTGTGCACAAGCTGATGTCACAGGGACTGCGCTTCTAAGTGTTCCTCTCGGACACTGCACCAAAACTTAAAATTCGTATTAGCTGTGAAACTGATTCTTGGGTCATTATGGCTGGCATGGTGGCTTTGAACAGAGGTACAGGCTCTTGCTGTCACTTGAAGATTTGTTTCTACAAAACACGACAATGTGTTTGGAAAAAGAGGGAATATTTTTTCTCATTCACCAGTCCCTGAACTGCTGTCTGGGACACCTGCCAATAGCAAAGATTTAGCTTCCAGATGATGGATCTCGACTGTGCTGTTGTTGGCATCTGTGCTCCTGTTGGAAAGGACGTCAGCTCAGAAGCTATGAGAGTTGATTAGGTCTCCTTTCAAGACTCTCTCATCATCAGTCAGTGGGAATTATTGTAGTGTTCTTTAGGGCATATGAAGATAATTTTTCAACAAAGTACCACTGGGAAAAAAGTACTGAAAAGAAAGAAAAACTGAACCAGAGAGCACTCTATCAGAAAGTGAAGAGCAGCCAAGTCCACTTCCTAAAGAGAAGAGTAGAAAGGCTGCTCCTGCTGCTCACGGATTCCATTTCAGGGAAGAAAGAAAGAAAGTCACAAGCCCCCTCCTATAAACGTCCTCAAAAATCAATGCTGAAATCTATAGAAAGGGAAATATTTAACTGAGAGAATGTCAGTCGGGTGAATGACTTTACAAGACACATCAGTGGGTTTCAGCCTCAAAGCAAGAAATTATGGTGATGGGAGCCAAATAAGTTCTTCCGGTTCATAACAACTGTAATAGTAGCTGTGAAAGAGAAATAGACTCTCTGTGCTCAGTCTTCCTTTTACCATTCTACTCACAAATACTCTAAATTAGCCCTAAAAAACTTCTTTTCAGTTATACAACTCTAGGTGTGATTGACTTTTTCACAGTGGTATGCAGAGAAACGGGGAGATTTGTAAGGAGAATGCAGCAGTCTGATACTTTCCAACACATGAGCATTGCAGAAAAATAGCAAAATAAAAGGTATAAGAAGTGGGACTTCCTATGCAAATTTTATTGATTTTCAAAAGGGACCAATATTAGCTGTCCAATATGAGCAATTCCTGAGGATTTTCTCCAGAAGGAGACACTATCGCTGTCCTGGCTGGAGTCTCACTGGAATCCCCACATGATTTCATGACATTTTCATTGAACACCCACAGTGAAAAGATAGGAAAGCTTTTTCAACATCATGTTTTAGGTCTAATCCCAAATTAATCTCAGTTTTGAATTCTGTCTTAATGCAGGTCATTGCCTTGTTGTACCCTGCATATACCAGATCAAAAGGGAAGAGCCACAAAAAAGAAATATGCCAATGATTAAAGAAACCGGTTATTGTCACATTATTAGTTACCATGTTTTCTGCCACAGCTAGGAAATCATTTAGTTCTTTCTAAAGATCAGCCATTTATCTTCAGGCAACTGAAGATTAAAGATTTCATCAGTAATTATCACAAATGGTGCCCCGAACACACTGATTAAAGATACTTGTCGTTACACCTTATAAAGAACAGTATATCAGCTCTCTTACTACTTCAGAATAATTACGCGTTGGACATCTGCTGGAGTCCCAATCACAACTAATCACCATTTGCATAAGCAACACACTGAAAGAATCCTGTTCCTTTAAAAGCACCCATTACAAACGTGTGCTAACACACGAAAGATGTGTTCTCCATACCACACATACACCCCTCAAAGCAGAGAAGTCCGAGACCAAAAATAAAGCCATTTCCATGTAAAATTAGCAATTCAGGATGAAGTTCTGATGTAAGATACACTTCTGCAATCTGGATTAGTTATATGGAGTAATTATAAGCAAAAGCTATTTTAAATACTGGTGTTGTTCTTTTTTTAATTCAATTTTTTAAAAAATGTTAAATAATATATAGCGGCTGTCTTATGTACTCCAGTTCTAAATTGGTAAGATCAGAATCTTAACTATACCTTAAGTTTGCAAATAATCAGGCATTGTTTGTAAAACATCTCCCTTGTTACACAGTTAAGAAAAAGAAAAAAAAAAATAAAATAAAAAAATGCTTGGCAACTTCACAGCCCTCTAGACACATCAGGTATTGTTTTTTCTAGCGGGAGACAGAGAACCTTTTCTAGTTTCAAAGGGAAAAAAAGATAATAATACACATTGCCCCTCCTTTAAAGGGAACAGGAGAGTTTAATCTTTTGCAAAGTTTTAGTTCTCTTGCAAAGATAACACCTTTTTTTTTTTTCCTTGCCTTGCCTTGCCTTGCCTTCCCTCACCGTACTCCTCTCCCTTAGCCTTCCCTGTCTGCTCCCTCCCCTTCTCCTTCTCTCTCTCTCTCTGTCTTTCTCAAGCAATTTTGATTTGGGGTCAGGACACAGCAGATGCCCTGGAAAAAAAAAAAAAAAGAATAATGGAATGAAGTTAGAAAGATGGCTGCTGTGCCGATAAATACGACAAAGGGTAACAGGAATCTCTACAATAAGGTTCCTATGTCTGAAGAGGAATTAAGTTCACAGCTATGTATTCCTCTTCTCCCTGCTAAACTGGGATTTCAGGGCATACTGCCATTCCCACAATGGGTCCTACATGGCCTGTTCTCTGATGCACAACCTTCCCTTTTCAAGAAGTGAAAAAAGTGAAATATCGTGGCCGAAGAGCTGTAACTTGGGCTATACAGAAGAAAAGAAGAGTAAAATACAGATTATTCCTATGTGACATGCATTTGAGTAATGTTTTGGTGTTAGGCTGAAACAGCCTAGGTTTTTCATACATTGCTGAAAAGATGAAAATATTAGCAAACTGTCTGTGGAAAACAACTCATCATCAGTGCAGTTTTATTTGAATGACACTCCTAGTTCTTCTATTATGCCAGGCATAAGCTTTATGTCTTTTGGGATAGCTAGATCAATGCTAGATGGAAGAAGAACGCTTCTTATCCAACACTAGTGCCTTATTAATGGGAAGTCATATGATTAATCAATCTGACTACTTAGAAGTCAATTTATCTGCAGTGCAACTGTTATCCAAATGAAAATAAGATTACTGTGAGTACAGTTTATTAATAACCCCCAGTATGTCATTGACTCAACTTGATTATAACACAGCAGGCATGTGATGCACAATATTACCAAGACATTAAAACAGCCTGACAACAGTGGATACCGAAGAGGTGTATGGTACAGGGTAAGGCAGAAAACACCTGAAGTGTACAAGACCATTCAATTTTCATTTCTTCAAAGAATATTTTCTTTTTTTTTTTAATTGTGGATGTAGATTCTGTAGGTAATTTTCAGTGTCCAGCTCTTATGGCTGCTGAGATCACCTGAAAGCATGAGTCAGGGTGACGTTCAGATACAGACCTTGTACCATCCAAACAACCCCTTGAACTTCCTCACAGGGAAAAGCAATTTAGCACACCCAAAGTGGAATTCAGATGCCCCTGAAGGAAGTCAGTCACACACAGCTCGTGAGTCTGTTTCATCCCGCTAGATCTCCCAACCCTGCTGTAGATATGATCCTATTTTGAACATATTGTTAATCTACCGTGATATATATTCCCTGTGAATATAGGTTATGGTCTGAAGAGAGCTTAAGAAATTACTAGTAAAATTTCTTATTCTGTAGATTTTACTCTATTTTTTTGACCACAAAAATATTTTCCTTCATATTTATCTGATAACAGAAATTTCTTATTTCAACAAGAAATACCTTTGTTGTCTTAATTTTGCTTGAAATATGTCCTGGTTTCTTCTGGGACAGAGTTAATATTCTTCCTGAGAGCTGGTGTAGTGCTGTGTTTTGGATTTAGAATGAAAAAAATGTTGATAACATACTGATGTGTTTAGTTGTTGCTGAGCAGCCAAGGACTTTTCAGCTTCCCAGGCTCTGGCCTGCCAGCGAGCAGGCTGGGGGTGCACGGGGAGCTGGGAGGGGACACGGCCAGGACAGCTGACCCAGGCTGGCCAAAGGGGTATTCCATACTATACAACATCATGCTCAGTATATAAACTGGGGGAGCTGGCTGGGGAGGGGCTGTGGTCCCTTACATATAGGCCCCCCCCCCTTTATATATACTTATATATTACTTATATATACTTATATACTGAGCCTTCTTGCTAAAGTCAGAAGTGCAGAATGAGGAGCCTTCAAGATCTATGATTAAGCAGTGACACCTCAGCAACCCAAACACAGATTAGCTCGGGAAGTGGCAAGAGGAGCTGACAGACTTTCTTTAGAAATTAAGGCAGTCACTTGCATTTTCAGCAAGGAAAAAGCAAATCAATTGCATAAACTAGATGAGAACTTCCAGTCAATCTATGGGCCTAAAACGGAAAATCATCTCTCTGATGCACTCATGTTTTATGAGGAAGGAAGAGGTAAAATGGGATGTATGACATCTAGAGATGATATGTCAAGATAAGAGTCCTCTACTTTGTATTCAAGACATGTCTGGAAAACATGACTTAGCAGTATTAACATCAGATTTCAGTACAATTCTGGTTTTCCCGAGGGCTTACCACTACTCTGCCAAAGCTATGTGCTCAAACCTTGTCTGAACCATGTGTGGTGGGTTGACCTTGGTTCACTGCCAGCTGCCCACCAAGCTGCTCTATCACTCCCCTTCCTCAGCAGAACAGAAAGAGAAAAATAAAACAAAAAAGTCATGGGTCAAGATAAGGACAGGGAGAGCACCTACTAGTTACTGTCAGGGGCAAAACAGACTCTACTTGGGGAATTTAATTTAATTTCTTGCCTATTAAACAAAGTAGAATGAGAAATAAGAATAAATCTAAACCCACCTTCCTTCAGGGCACAGACACATGCTCTGGCATAGGGTTCCCACGGACTGCAGTGGGGCAACCTACGTCACCACGGTCTTCATCACAGGCTGAAGGGGAACCTCTGCTCCAGTACCTGGAGCACCTTATCTCTTCCTTCTTCAGTGACCTTGGTGCCTGCATAGTTGTTTCTCTCACATTTTCTCATACTTCTCTCTCACAGTTGCTGCACAGGTTTTTTTACCCTTTCTTAAATACGTTATCACAGAGGTGCTACCAACGTCACTGATGGGCTCAGCTTTGGCCAGCAGTGGGTCCATCTTGGAGCCAGCTAGAACTGCCTCTGTCTAACACGGGGACAGCTTCTGGTGTCTTCTCACAGAAGCCATCCCTGCCTCCATCCCCTTCTACTACCAAAACCTTGCAACGTAAAACAAATACACCCCGCCATTAGCCCATCTACTGAGTACGATGACACTGGTGCGGGCAAAGTTTACTTTTGTGATCAAGTCTACTTCGGGACTTTGTAGAATTTAGGCCAAACCTATGAAAATTGATAAAGTGCAGAGTTAGTAAGTGCCTCAGACACAGTAAACCATTGATTCCCTGGGGTTTTAAGCCATTCAGTTCCTAGACTTGAGGAAGAGGGTGCCGTAGGAATGATTGAGAGTTCCTACCCATTACAGGCTTCTGCTCAAATGAAGGTGTTCTGGAGAAATAATCTGGCTGAAACCAGGGTGGGGAAAAAGCTCATTTTTGCTTTACTCACAATAGGTAAACCTCAAATAAGGGAAGTGTCATTTGTTTGCAGACTTACAGAGAACTGAATAATCAGATTCAGTTCTCTAGAGAAGACATCAGACAGAATATACTTGCCCAGGAAATGCATCTTAAGAGCTTAAGCCTGGAGACTTCTCAGATCAAGGAAAACACAGTAATGTACATAAAATTAGAAGGATCCAAACTCAGCTTTGCAGAGATGAAAACAAAACAAAAACCAGGATAGCCCAACATTAACTGTTTCACAGTATTTTATGACATAAAAAGGAACTAACTAAAGTCTCTTTAAAATTAATTTTCCCGTGTCCTGCTGCCCAGTGAAGCTTTGTCTGCCGTGGAAGACAAGATATGTTAATTGTTTTAGCATAGATTTAACCAGTTGCATCAAAACAGAGTAGCTTACAAACAAAACAAAACAAAAAAGTGTGGCATATATTAAGGTATCTGACAGTTACTAATTTGGACACGCAGTAGGCAAGGTCCAACCAAAAATATATATAGTGAGTAGAGGCCTGCAGTTTTCGTCTAATGAAAAGGGTAGGATCCATTCTCATGTCCACTGATGGTGATTGTAAAATTCCCCAAATCTGGACATGTCTATACTCCAGTTGAAGTTACATTTAACAAAAACATGCAAACAACCTGAAATGAAATTTCCAAATTTTTAAAGGGAAGTAAACTTGACCCAGTGCAAAGCATTGTGGCTCTGTAAGAAGTATAACTCCTCTTCCTTCAATTTCTTATGGCTTGATATCAACTCCCACATAAAGCAGCGGTCAGTCATAAAGCCCTCACTTGGAGTTAGGTATAGCCCCATAGCAGTTTCTTTTCTAGATCTGGATTTTTATTTTTCATCTTAAAATAGAAGACATAGTCTTGCTCATTATCATCTGTCATGGATAACATATGCAAAAAGGCCATCAATGTTTATTAAATTAAAATGCTCAGGTCAAGAACAGATGTCATTACTTATAGAAGTTTCTAAAGCTAAGCAAATGCACATCTGACCATGTGGAGATGGAATGTGCAGCATTATATTTATGATTATTTGGTGTGTGACGTTTGGATGACCTGCAGTGTAGCAGAGTGCTAAAACCGGTTCATGACAGAGTGCTTTTGCTTTGGTATTTAACAGATCACCGCTAGGATAAGAATTATGCTGTCATTAAAAAAAAAAAAAAGTGCCTATAATCAAAGAAGATTAGTTAACAGAGACAGGTAGAAAATAGAGTTTGCAGCTAAGGAAAATACTTGGAAAGGAAACAAGGTTTCCTAATCACAGCAGACTAAGATTTTTACATGGAGAGTAAAAGGAGAGGTGGAGATTTAGCCTTTCTATTTATCTTCTTGCAATAAAGTTTTATACAGAGGATAATGAAAAGTAGGAACGACTCTCCAAAACCTCTCTCTTGTGTGATGTGCAGAGATGTACAAAGATTAGTCTACAGAAACAAACACTTGAATCAGTTATTTAAATTTGTATGATGTGAATATCTACCAGAGAGGCAGAGGCTGAGGCCAGTGTGTTTGCCAAAAGCATACAATGACCCAATGGTTTGGTTAACAGCCTCAGGCCAAGCATTCTCTCAGTTTGAGTTAATTCTCTGGTAGTTCTTCTGCACCAGCCACTCCAGGCTAGCATATTTTTTAATATTTATACAGAACAGAACAGCTTGGACAGGAAAGGTTGAGGGAAGCGGAGGGCAGCATGCTAATCAGAACCTCTGAATCATGGTTTCCTAACAAGTTAATGATTCCAGTATTCTGGGTTGAGTTTCTAGATCTGAGGAAACATTTCTGAGAAAAACCACTTCAAAGCTAGCACGTAAAAAAAAAAAAAAAAAATCCAACCAATTAATCATTATTTTCCAAACAAGCAAATTTGTACTAAAAGTTGCCCAACAAGCTCTCCTCTTCACCTGCAGTAATATGATCAAAGGCATACACTGACCTTGAGTAAGGCAATGTGTGTAACACCCCATCACCAACACACATAACACTCTACTCCAGACAGGAACACTTCCTTTACAATATCCTTAAAATTGACTCAAGTCCTGTCTGTCAAACATAAGTCCTGAAAGCAAGGATCTTTTACTGAATAATTAATTTCACCTTACAACAGACACCTTCTCAGGTGAACCCTCCCTTAAAAATGTCATTGGCAATCAGGGGTATATCCATACATCTTGAACTTTTCTGAAATGAAATGAACACCCAGGTGTATCCAAGTGCCAGGTGGTTCATGCAGAAAGGCTTCAAGGGTTCTTCTTCCAACAAAATTCCTCTACCAGTGACATAAACCAGGGCATGTTCTTCACAGATAATGTGGACCCTTTGTGTGACCAAGTGGAAGTAAGACATCGTTGTTTGTTCTCCTTACCTCTGAAGAAGTGGGTTTGCAGTAGCCAGCTCCAAACACTAGATTTTCTAATGACATACTGGACTGGTCTGGTCCCACCTCCAGGTTGCCTTTACCCAGCCATGAACCTTTCCCTGGACGAGCAAAACTAAAAGAAAAATTGAGAAGAAAAATAATCAGAGAAGTATTGTTAGAGCATAGTGATTGTTGTCCCAGTGCTGTTTCTTTCCTTAGAATGTGTTTGCAGTTTTGGTCTTGTTGTTTTTGTTGTTTTTTATTTTATTTATTTCAAGCTGACACTGTTAAGTCCATATATTTCCCTTTCAAAATGAATTTTGTCCAGTATGCACTAGCTCAAATGATGTGAATTGAGCTTGCTTTCTTGGCATTCAGTCCAGTGACTTGAGTGTTCTTCTTCACTTAGTCCTTCCTCTGCTGTCTTACAGACCTTTTTCCAGCATAACGTCTCAACAATCATACAATCATAGAATCACAAAATCTGTGGGTTGGAAGGGACCTTTTCAGGTCATCGAGTCCAACTCCCCAGCAACGAGCGGGGACATCTTCAACTAGATCAGGTTGCTCAGAGCCCCGTCCAACCTGACCTGGAATGTTGCCAGGGATGGGGCATCTACCACCTCTCTGGGCAACCTGAGCCACTGTTTCACCACTCTCATTGAGAAGCATTTCTTCCTTATATCTAGCCTAAATCTACCGTCTTTTCATTTAAAACCATTATGCCTTTTCCTGCTGCAACAGGCCCTGTTAAAAAGTCTGTCCCCACCTTTCTCAGAATCCGCCTTTACGTACTGGAAGGCTGCAATAAGGTCTCCCTGGAGCCTTACAATACAATACAACCTTTCCATCTATCCACACAGATAATACTTTTACTCAGCTTCTCATCAGCTTGCATCTTGATTGATTCAACATCTTTTCTCTGGCGTTAACCACATCACCCTTCCTCTTTGAAGGAAGAGGAAAGGCATGATCTCTCTTTACTATCAATGTCCTTTATAGTTCATCCCAATCTTTTATAAGTTTACTTCCCAATTCTCACTGTCCCATGACATAAGTTTCCAGTATCAAAATGACTTCAGCCAAAACCACGCATTTCCTTTTGCTGGGGCCAGTCCGTTCATTTGCGATGTGTTCTCTCACACCCACATGCAACACAAATTTGGTGTTATCCAAATCCTTCCTCAAAAGCCTGATAGAATTTAAGGTTTTTAGTGCTGAGGTCGTTACAGCTCAGTGCTGACTATTATGGTCACTGTGTTCCCTTTTGACTACATCTATATGTTTCCTATCCTACAGCATGAACCCTTTAAGAGTGGAACATCTTGTTTGGGGTTTACTCGGCGTCAAGCCCAGCAGGGTCGCGATGCATAGCTACGGCTTTTCCTCTGGATTAACCTGAGCAACTCTCTACATCCAAGTTAACGATGTAGGCTGCCTTTATAGTCGCTGGAGAGGACTTGGCATTTCCAGGGTACAAGTCATCTCATTCTGAAGTAATGATATCAAATAGGTCAGATGAATTTCACCCTCAAAGTGCTTATTTCTTATTGTGCACTATAAAGAGAGGCTAGGATGACTGCCTCAAACAACTGAACTTAGGTGAGATAAACCCTGTTGCTAGTCCCTGTGATAACATGTGCTATACGTAAACTACATCAAGATTTCAAGAGAGAAATCAGGCTACTTGTGGTGAATACATTAAGCCAAATTATTGCATCTAAATGGCGATGCAAGCAACCACAAGTGTTCTTAAAAAGCATGTAGGCAAAGATGGAATCGAAATAATGAACTGCAGAGAAAAAAAAAACCAAACAAATTTGCTTTTCACACTCAGGGCAGAGGTAATGGCACTGAGTTTGTGCTGCAGCTTGCAGACTGGGATCACCATTTACAGGCACCTGCTGCCCATCCAGGCATCCCAACTTACATCATACTCAGGAGATCTGGTTTCCTTGGAAGAGCAAAAGCTTCCAAGATGGGGAGCACAGAAAACAATTTAAAACTATAATGTGGCAGAACGAGAAGCCACAGGGCAGTACCATTCATTCTGCCAAAATTCTCCAATCTGAGGTTAGTCCTTTATGTAGATGTGTATCATGCCAGCTCAGAGCAGCCACAATTCATGGATATCTACACCTGATTCAGTTTTTAAGGACAGACAAGAGTCCTGACTGCTGTACAGAAACACACACCAAAAGAAAGGATGCTTATGTTAAGGATACAAAACAAAACAGAGGTGCAGCACCCAAATAACAGGTGAGGTTCTGATGTGCACGGAAACTCAGCGATGTGTGCAACATCAGAAAAAGAATCTCAAGCAAAATTAGGAATTGGGCCAGTTTCAGAAGGTTAATCACAAATCCCCAACTTGCCTCTAAGTCAAGACTGCTCTTTGTTCTATACCCCTAATTCATATACTGACAAATAGGACATCCTGCCACAGGACGATGGTGACCTTAGCATATATCTGGCCTCGCTTATGTATATATTAATTTCCAGCTGGCTGCTTCTAATAAACATGAAGTCCTTCCATGTATTTCCTACATGCAACATTTAAGATTAAAAAAACAATAAATAAACTAAAGCAATTATTAAGAGCCAAGAGATAAACATTGCTCTGAATAATTTCAGCTGTTTATTCAATGATGTTGTCTGCCCTGGTCTGCTGGAAAGGCTCAAGAAGCAGAAATAAAAATGATTGCTGTGGTATCAGAGAGAGAAGCTTAAGTAAATGTCACCTGCACACAAAAAACTCCTCATCTGAATATTAGCAAAGCTTTCAAAGGTTTTAAGGGAGAGAAAAGCACTTTTTAATGCCTTTTTTATTTATTTATCTTTTGATTTTACGACAGAGGAGGATTTTAATCTGTTGGTTTTATGGAAATTGATTTCAGATAGCACTGTAAAACAAAGATTTGGGGGGGGAAACCTGCCCAAATGTCATCTGTCTGTTGAGGGAAAGTTTAACTGGAAGGCTTACAAACTGTTGAGGTTCCTCTAATGTTTTCTGAAGCACATAATACTTGAAGACATTTTTTATTAGCAATAACAGGTTAATTTGTTACATCAAAAATTATTTTTTCTGTATTTAGTTTTTACTATTATTCCTGCAGCCATGCTCATTTGTATGAATCTTGAACCTGGGTTATTTATGTGTCCATTTGGGCTATGTTTTACTAGCATTGATTTAATATCAACATTTAGATCCTTATCCTGTACGTTAACCTTAGCTTTTATTTGGAGTCAGGATTAAAAAAGGTCAAAAGACATAATGTGTGTGTGTCATAGAGAATGAACATGTGTGCAGAATTATTAATATTTTTCATGAAAGAAACAATTTATTTTTCCTCGGGTTTTTTTTTCAGCTGTTCTTTTGATGACCTTATCCATGAGGTGTCTTTATCCTTCAGAGGACTGTCATACTTCTTATAGTAGCCATCAATGGACACACACTACAATAAACTGCCTTGAAAAGCACGTTTTTTTCTTATGGTATAGCCTGCAAGATACCAGCAATCAAAACTTAAGAACTTTCTAACTCAGACGTTATATTCAGGCAATTATCTCCAGCAGTCATAGTTATCTTCCATGAATTTGTGTCCATGCCTTTTTGATTTATACTTTTGGCCTTTCTATCATCTTTTGGAATGAATTACACGTTGTAACATGTGCTGTGATTTCTGTCAGCTTTGAACCTGCTGTTAGAGAACAGAACGTGGCACTTTTTAGTTTTTGTACGGTGCAAAATGTTAAATAATCATTCCCTGGTTCTTATATTCTGTGGACAACTCTTTAATATATAAACCAGATGGCAGTTCCCTAGCATAAGAAATGGATTGACCTTGATAAATGTTAATTCAGATGTGTTATTGAAGTAATTCAGAATAAATGCTTTAGGCCAGTTTAATCAAATATGATATTCTTTTTGAGATTAAACTGACCCAAAATGAAATAACCTTTTTTTAATTTTGCATTCAATTTTTTTTTCAAAATGAAGAGGGTTTTTTTGGTAAGCAAAACTTAATTCTAGATTTCAGCACAATGGGGCAAAAGAACTAACAGATTGGGATCTTCTGAATCTTGCTTGGGATAAAACTGTCTTGCATTACATGAGATGATCAAACTGTAAAAAAACCCAAAACAACAACAAAAAAAACCCACACCACAATCTTCACATTTTTATTGACAAGAAATTTTAATCTTGTGACTGAACCAGGAGTGGAAGTTAAGGAAATGAACATGCATCCCATTTAGGTCAGACCCTATGGAGAAATCACTTCTTTTTCCCTCAGTCCCTTATATGTAAAATATTACTGATTTTAAAAACTAAAAATATAAGTAAGTCCCGTAGAAATAACACACTTTAGAATCAACCCCCCACATCCTCCACTGACAGCACTGTTTGCATTTCACCGGGAACTTCCTTCTAGCCTCCCACAGATCAGGAAAGATGTAACGCACAACACTGATTTCTCTCGCTGTTTTAACTCAAAACATTAATATAGCTTTTGGAAAATTACTGCTGGCATGTGGCCATAGGATTCATGGTTGATACCTTATTTGTTTTTGAGAATAATATGTGGATATTTACAGTTGTGCTCCCTTAGACAAGTTTCTCTCTTACACAAGGAGTCTCACTAAGATACAATCGCTGACTGGAAAATATTATCATAAAATCATAGAATCATAGAAGAGTTTGGGTTGGAAGGGACCTTTAAAGGCCATCTAGTCCAACCCCCCTGCAGTGAGCAGGGACATCTTCAACTAGAGCAGGTTGCTCAGAGCCCCGTCCAACCTGACCTGGGGTGTGTCCAGGGATGGGGCATCTACCACCTCTCTGGGCAACCTGGGCCAGGGTTTCACCACACTCATTGTAAAAACCTCCTTACTTATATCTGGTCTAATTTTGCCCTCTTTCCATTTAAAACCATTACCCCTAGTCCTATTGCAACAGGTCCTGCTAAAAAGTTTCTCCCCATGTTCTGAGCTTCTTGAGTAAAACTATAAGATTTATTAAATTATACTTTGTAATGGAAACCGATCTCTCTCCCTAGATCCCAAAGAGAGGGAGAATCTGTTTCGAAACCTCTAATGATTTTGATTGCTGGCAAATGCTGGTTCATTTGCTCTGAACACCCTTAGTTGCTATAAAATTTCAAAGCAGGCAAAGTCATGTGGTGATATGTATTCAGTTTTGGGTGGGGTGTCAGGGGCGTTTATTTGGGGGTGGTGGTCTTGAAAGTTTGACTCAGAAATAGTCAGGTTTTTCTTATGTGACTTCTCAGCTGGTAGCTCGATAGCATGGGTTGTCAAAGTGGAGGTTTATCTTTGCAGATACAAAACAAACAGTAACAAAAGAAAATTCAGAGGGAAAATTATCCAGTTATTATGCAAGAGTTCTTAGAGGAAAACAGTATTATTTTAATAAACATATTATGGAAGCAATAGCTCTTTACTGCATAAATATTCCATTTTCTTTCTACAGATTAATTTATTTGCAAATGAGATGGAGCGGGAAATATAAGTCATGGATTTTGCTACCGAGCATTACATCCGTGGCAGTTTCAGATATAAGCTGCCCATAAATAGGTGCCAGCTACACTTACAGTTGTAGAAAAATTGATGTGACAGTCCACACCCAGATTAAAGGTGTACAGGGTAGTACAGTGTGCGTATCACATATAGATATGTCACTTGTGCTTTTGAGGAATAGGAGGATGCCTGGGAATAAAAGAATTTAGGCAAGATAAAATTGCTCAGGGATGGCCAGGGTTGACTGATTCCCATGCGGTGGAGCAGAGCAGAACTGGGTCAGGGCTGAAACCTTGAAACACCCTGTGTCCCTTTGGTTCTGTTTCTTCTTCCCAAAGCAGAGCAAGCTCAAGGCACTGAAAAATTCAGTATCTGCATGTGTCTTGATTTCTCCACCTGCAAAATGTGTATTATGTAATTTCCCCATCTCAGATGTCACCAAGATTTCTTGTTTCTCATACAGTGATTTGGATGTGGGCAATTAAGAATTAAATAGTAAGAAGTAAAATCCTGAAAGTATATATGAAAGTGGGGAAGAGAATAGAAATTTGAAAACATCCAGAAACCTGAGGAAATTAAACCACTTCATTGTGCAAACAAGAGAAAACCAGTTTGCCAACTGTTTGTGATAAAGGATCTTGTTTATTTGCAGCAATTTCAAGTCTTGGGTGTTTTTTTGTTTTTTTTTTTTTTTAATTCAGGTTAAAAATGTTTTCAGCTGAAGCCCAAGCCAGAGCAAGTAAAACTGCAGATGTTGTGGCCATCAAGTGAGACGTATTCTGCACAGTCCTCAAACAAAGCCTGGCTTTGGGGAGACCAGTCTGTACAGATAGTAGCAGTCTGGTGCTGAAACACAGCTCTTACATTTCCAGAAAGCTTTCAGGGGAAGAAAGTAAAAATCATCTGAAGTCACCGGTTAAATTTTCAGTAGAAGACAAACCAACCATTTCTTATCGTCCATGCTACGTCATAGGAAATAGAGCGTATGAGGCAATGCGTTCAGTGGGGGAAACTGCACGTCTGTGAAACTATGTATTCTGGTACTTGTTTCAGAGATTATTTGTGAGTTGTATTTTTACTTATAAATAGTAGCATATGCTAAATCCTTTTGGGAAGGAGTGGTGCAGAGGTCTATGGAATTAATGAAGCGGGTAACCATCCATGTTTCTTGCTGTTTGCTCCCTAAATGAGTCCAATACAAGAAAGATGCTGACCTTGCAGCATGCCTGAGGCTAAGGAGACCTGCATGCTGTAGAGGTGGAAGTGTCTCTTTTGGGACAAATCGAAATATTTCTTGAAGTCTGAACTATTCTGGAGCAAAGCACCTTTTCTAACAGCTGGTGCTGGGCTAATAATTGTTGATTCCACTTATAGACTGGGCCAAAGCCGGTGACAGGGAGATAAAGGAGAGGTCAGTGCCTCAGGCCAGAAACCAAACTGATCTATACGAAAGACGAAACAGAAAACTGGAGTGCAAAAGCCCTCACTCCTCCTCGCCTTCCTCCTGCAACCGGGTACTCACATTTCGTGAGCTTAGGTAAGAGAATAAAAAAGGTACTTAAGCAGCTTGTGGAGGCCAGAGCATTCAGCAGGGGAGTACTCCCAAACCTGAACAGCGTTCACTTTTTCTGTTCATCTCTTCTCAGACTTGCTGGGGTTGTCTTCTCTCACCCCGGGCAGCACGGCGCTGCCAGAGGCAATCTTTTTACTTCCCAAAGAGAACTGTCACTTCTGTGATGTTAGGAGAGACGTGCCAGCCAACTCCTGCTCTAGATTCTCCTCTGTTTCTCCCACATCCTAAAAGTCTGAAAATACTGCGCTGTGATCCGCAGCTGCCAAAAGCACCGACCTGCGGGGCGGATGTCGCTGCGGAAGGGCGAGGGGCTTGGGGTCTGCAGCGGCACAGCCCCAGCCCTGCAGAAGGGCCGGGCTGTAGGGAAGGCGCAGGTGGGGGGAGCAATGTTTCAGGTCACAAAATTTCCATCCAGAGTCCTGCAAAGGATCCCAGAAACATGAATTTCATTCATCCTCCGGTGGGCAAGAGGCGAGGGCTTCAAAGTATCAAACCTAATGTAATATTTATCGTATAAGAATTATTAACCAGGACAAACATCAATATAAAAATGTTCACTTGTCAAAAAACAGGAGGTAATGGAGACACCCTGACAAGGTTTGCCCAACAAGAACTATTCGTGGGCGTACATTGCTCTGCAGGGAAAGGCCTGAATCGGTCTTGATGGTTTCCTTATTGTTTTCACTGTTTAAATACAGACAACAGTATTTAACAGTAATTTGCCAAGAGAGGTAACAAAATATGAAAAGCTGAGTCCACAGGGCACGTGTGAGCAGATAGCTGTGATTCAGGCCAAGCTGTTTTCCTGGACACCTTCAGTAGTGAATTTCATTTTTATGTAATGTGAGATCTTTATTTTCAAGGCAGGTCTAGAACTGTTATTGTTTTACATTTAAGTGTATATACAGGCGTAGAAATAACGTGTATATACATGTAAAGTACATACTATCATGGGACAGTTTAAGGTGATGAACTAAAACACAGTGAAACACTACATAGATATTTTTCCCAGAAAATGTAACTATCTTGTGTTTATTTTTGCTATAATGTGACAAAAAAGACTTTCCAGTCATTCAGGTCCTATTGTGTTACAAAAACAAAGATCTGATTTTACAAGTAAACTTTTTTTTCTATGTCCCTAGTAAAGTCCAATGATAAGTGATAAGCAGGACACCTCTGAGCTGGGAGAAAAGCAAGTAAGATTTAGTTAGCTGGTTTTGTTTCAGACTGCTTGGAACTGGTATTTCTTTTACACTAGTGTCTTCACCCTGATTTATACTTAGAGAGGGCACGATATATTCTTCAGGTTTTGAATATTTATCAAGAGGAAGATAAATCCTCAGTATCACACTTTAAAGTTATTTTACCGGCTTAAGTAAATGAGATTTTATATTGTGTTGTCAAAAATCTTCACTCTGCTGCGTTAAGTAAAAATAAGGTATACTTCATAAATGTCCACAAAATCCTATTTTAAAAGCTATGATAATCTGATTATGGAGTAGTTGCTCATCATGAGATTTATGCCTAATAACAGTAACAAGTCTCTGCAGCCCCATTCATTAGAGGATAACAAAGCACTGAAAACAGTCATTAAGCCTGATAACTATTGTTCTTTCACCCTTTTGTATAGCAGAACAATGGGCAAATTATCTGAGCAAATTTATCTGCTTAGAAGTCGTCTGCTACAATCTAATGCACTATTTTAAAAGTCAACACATAGCAGGAGAGAGATACAGCAGTTACCTGTATCTCAGCAGCAGAGGAAAGGACAGGTACATCAGTCTGATCTACTAATATGACTCACGTCACGGTCACAACTCAACCTCTTACAACCTTAATTCATCCTATGGCATCACGTACAAGCAATGCCTTTATACAAACGGAGAACTGAAGTAAAGGTGTATTAAGTCAAAACATGAAACCCGAGCAAAAAAGAGTACAGGTTCATCTTTTCTTTCTGACACAGTGCTCTTTGCACAATATTTGACAAAATTAAGAGTCTCCTGGTCGTTCGGTAAACAGCAAGGAATAAGGGAAGCTGAACGGTGCTGAACACTGCATTTTGCTTCGGGACCAAAGGAGTTCCCTCCCCCTCAGCACTCTTTATCTCCCACGATGACAAGATCGGACACAAAGTAAATTGTCAGAAAGACCTTTGCTTCCCCTCTCCTGCTCTAAATATTAGAGGATATTGACCTCCGGCCCTGTTTTATTTGAAGGAGTTCTGAATTATTTTCTTGTCATTATGAATCAGATAACATAAATAACACCTAGACCCCATGGCAACTAGTATTATACTGCTGCACAGTTAAATCGAATGATGCTGCAAAGGGAAAATTAAATGGAGCCTTACCCAGTACTGACTCACGCATGCCTCCTATGCATGTTATGAATTATGCTACTGCAGAGGCCACAGATGAGATTAGCGTCTAACTGTCCTAAGTGCTTTACAAAACAACAGGGGAACAAAATGTAAATGCTCTTAGTTGCTTTTAGACTAAAGAGGAAAAACAGTCAAGGAGAAGAGAATTTTCACTTTTGTCATGTAACAGGTGGGAATAGAGAGATCAAGACTAACCAAAATTTCTGAACCTCCACCCAAAGATTTTGCTGGTTTTTGATCAGAGCCCTAGTGACTTATCAAGGGAAGGAGCCTGTGTCAGAGGCTGGCTCTAAACCCCAGTCTCCAGAACCCTAGCCCATTAAATTATCCTCTCTGCTTCGCCTATACAATAAGCAAATGAACTCAGAAGACGGATCTGCTCCGTCTTTCAACAGACATTTCTGTGTCCTTTACCTGATCAGAGGCTGGTGTAATGCTACCAGTGACGCATGTACCGTGACGGATATCACTGACAGGTGGAAATAGTCAAACATGACAGGAACATGGTGGTGCAGACCTCTCCGGGCGTGGAAGTGAAGACACAGTGTACGGCTGCTGATCATGGGGATCGCTGGAACATCCCTCAACCTGGAAGAGAAAGGTTTGCCAGGGTTAGTGAAAGCTTGCGTTGTTACAGCCTGCAACTTGCTACAGGCAGCAGGCTGGGAGACAGCTTGAGGTGAATTTTTATCTCTTCCCAGCTTCTTAAGGTTTTACATAACTGATGAGTATCCTGTGTTGTACTTGTGCCTAGCATAAACATAAACATAAACATAAACATAAACATACATAAATTATAAATAACAGATGTAGAAAATATATATAAATATACTGCATAAAAGAAAAATAAATGTGATGCAAATCTGGTTTCCCCTGGTGATTGTCCTTGATGTCCACTTATGCACTAGTTCTGGGGCCATCAAGAACTAAGTAGCAAAAGGAAATGCATTGTCCAAACTGCTCAGCTTATTTGAGTGTTCATAGCCAGGACAGCCCACTACTTGTGATTTTCAGTGTAAGAACAATCAACTTGGGCAAACTGTGGAAGTCAGAAGCAGTCTGGTGTCAGAGAGAGCTGAAAATTTTCAGAATACCTTTCTAGATAGCTGATCTTCTGAAAAAACTTTTTGCAAGAGGTCAAAAAAAAGTTGGTGAAGTAACTGCAGAGAAACAATACAAGTTGGACTGGCTTCTCCTTCTTTCAGTAAATAAAACCCAAGACTTTAATTTAAAGTTTGGTTATTCTGGAATAACTTTCCTAGTGTGCGGTCAACCACATGACATCTGAGCCACCGATAGGTCAGGTGACTGAGATGTGAACCTAGAGCATGCCTAACCACATTGTCCCAATGGAATTGAAACTCACTTCTAAAGAAGAATTGTTTTACAGCATTAAAGACCCTTCTGAAGCCAACTGTTTCCCAGACATAAGAAAACCTATGATGAGATGGTTGAGTATGGTGCATGGTTAGTCCCAAGAAGTGTTTCAATGAGATTTGCAGAATATCATTTATAAAAATCACTGCTTTTGTTTATAGTAAATCAGATTAATCATTCACATGATAATAGAAATTAAATCTAAGTGTTAGAGCACAATTTTATAACTTGAAAGCTTCGGTTCTTTTTATTCTTGGCTATTGCTTAATGTTTGTTTTGTCTCTCTTATAGACCCATCCGCATCAGAGTTGATGACTGATGGTCTAGTCCCACCTGCCTGAGAGAACAACTTTTCACCTTACATATTTTGAAGATGAAAGAAACATGTTCTTGAAATTTGTTTTGGTGTGGTTCATTATGGGTATGAATAAAATCACATGGGGACAGTCTTAGCATGAAACAGAGCTCAGATGATTTCTCTGCACCCACTCCCACTCCCTGCCATAAATGCTGCTGAAGTGATTAGAATCCTTTTCTGTGTTTCAGAGCGGTTGAATAACATCTGGGACCACACTTTCTGCTATGTCTGAGGAAGGGATGCTACTCCTACTTCACCTAGGATTATGGAATCAAATGCAGTGAGAAGAGATCAAAGTCAATGGGAAGATGCTTTCCTCCTAAAATATAGAGACAGCTTTGGTTCTTATACAACAAAAGCGCTAAGCATGTTCATACAATCATCTTCAGGCAGAAAATGCTTCGTTGTCTCTTGAGATAAATGCATTCCTGAATTACAGCTCCTGTTCACATGGAAGTCAGTGATGATATTCCCTTTGACTTTAAAAGCAACAGAGAGTGAGCAACACTTAACACCTTTGAAAACATCACACTTAAAAGAGAAAAAATGTTGTTCTTTTAAAGAGGAGTATGAGATACACTCTTCAAATACAGAGAGGAAACAGAAAGATTTCAACACTAAGGCAAAGGAAAGATTTATCAAACCTATCCCTTTTTCCAAAGGACTTACTTCATCAAAGTAATTTCCCAGCTGAACAAATGCCTGCATTACCAACTGAGCTTTAAAACAACACTTACTGTTGTTCGCTATCGGTAAAGTGCAGGTCCAACTTGAGTTGAAAATCTGCCTCACTCAATGCATCTTCCACCTACAAAAAAGAGAAAGGCGGGGTTACCTTTATGAAATGGCACCTAAAACATTGAAGGCAAAGGTGGATAGGTTTGGTAAGAGCGAAGGCAAAACCATGCAGCAAGAGCAGCACCCCACCACGGTGGCAGAAAGGAGCAAATGCGCCAGCAAGTCGAGGTAACTGCTGAAGGAGTCGGACAGAACCAGAACGGTCAAAAGTGTTATTTGCTCCTGGTGTCCTCTCATGTCAAAAAAATCACTCCAGACAAGAAGAAACCGGAGTGTGTAGAGCACTGCATTTGCTGGATGCTTGCTCTTCGCACACCGAGGGTCAGTGGAGCACTTGTGAAGCTAAGCTCCCTTATTGAGTGTTCGTTTGGGTTGTCTTGTCAGCTGAATGAGAACAAGGACTAGGTTTTCTTGGTTGAGAAATAGCTGTGAATCCTTCTGAATACCTGCCTGTAACTAATGCAAGGTTCAAAATTTACAGCTTAAACCAATCAGAAATGGTTCAAATAATCCTGACAATTTCTGATCTCTCATCATTAGCCTTTCAGTCTGTTTCTCAGCAAACTGAGATTTTCCTGCCTCCCAGTCACACTTTCTGGCCCTTAAATTCATGGAGGAAGTTTGTCATTCTTGTCTAGACCATTTTCTTTGCAAAATTCAAAGGTTTTTGTTGGTTTTAAAGCTTCAGTTAACAGAAGTTTAACTTGTTCACTTGTTGCAGGGTACTACATGGTAAGATTCGGTTTGCCAAATACACTGAAGATATCATGTGTAATCATAAGCTTACTCACTAGTATCTTCATCTGATAGGTCCCACTTGCAAGATTATCCTTCTTTTATTGCCAATAAAATACTTTAATTGGATTTTCTGAAACAGTACATGAAGGCAGCTGTCAGTTACCTTCATCTAGGAAGGACTACATTGGATAACTTATCCCAGCTTGGCAAATTTAAAGCAACTATAAAAAATGGAAATAAATAAATCAGAATGGAAGAAGGATTAAGCTTCCCAGCACTTTCACCTTCACTCTTCTGAAAAATTTTTTCTTCGCCAGAAATACAGGTTTAGTAACATAAAAAGTTTTATTTCTATCTTCCTAAATGGAAATATGAACAAAAAAATCACTCATTTTATTACTAAAATAGTCTTTTTCTGTGAGTATAAGCATCCTTTATCGTACACCAGAGTACAAGAGGGGATGCACAGGAATGCAGGTGGAAAAGTGGAGTTGTTCACTGAGGGTAGGGTATTATAAATACAACTTCTTTTTACCCAATTTTTGCCACAAAAAGGTGTGATGAGACATCTAGGATCTCTCTTTTGTCAGTGGAAAGCAACAAGCAGATGCATACAGTGAGCTGACCTGCCCTGAGGTACACACATCGGAAAAGGACAACTGATTTCTGTTTGTGCCTGTCTCTTTCCATTGACAATAAATAAAGGCTAGACAAATATATAGGACTGGATACACTGTAATTTTAGATGGCTTAATTTAGGCAAGATGAATTCTACTTTCTCCAGCTGATTAGCACATTCTTAATAACAGACTATACTGAAAACATACTGAAGGCAATGTCAGAGTCATCTAGCCTGCTCTGACAGGTAGCATTCATAAAATATATAACATAAAACATGTTTACATAGGTTTTCCAAAGGTGAAACTCCATCTACAGTTTGTCTTTTTCTGTTGAAGCAAGAAAATTGAGAGCCTAGGATTGATTGCACTTTGGCAAAATTATCAAAGATGTAAATTTCAAACCCTTCTGAAGCAATATGGTATTTCTTCCAGGACGACCACAGGCACAGAGATGTGAGGAGAAAATTGCCCCTTCTATTTATAGAATCATAGAATCATTGGGTTGGAAGGGACCTTCTAAGGTCATCTAGTCCAACCCTCCAGCAATGAGCAGGGACATCTTCAACTAGAGCAGGTTGCTCAGGGCCCTGTCCAACCTGAGCCGGAATGTTGCCAGGGATGGGGCATCTACCACCTCTCTGGATAACATGTGACAGTGCCTCACCACCCCCACTGTCAAAAATTTCATCCTTAGATCTAGTCTATATCTGCTCTCTTTTCATTTAAAACCATTATGCCTTGTCCTATTGCAACAGGCCCTGTTAAAAAGTCTGTCCCCATCTTTCTTAGAAGCCTCCTTTACTCAAAAGCTTCAAGAAGGTGTCCCCAGAGCCTTCTCTTCTCAGGGCTGAACAACCCCAACTCTCTCAGCCTTTTTTCATAGGCGAGGTGTTCCACTCCACTGATCATCTTTGTGGCCTCCTCCGGACCTGCTCCAGCAGGTCCATGTCTCTCCTGTGCGGAGGCCTCCAGAGCTGGACGCAGCACTGCAGGGGGGTCTCACCAGAATGGAGAAGAGGGATAGAATCCTCTCCCTCACCCTGCTGGCCACGCGGCTTTGGGTGCAGCCCAGGAGATGGTTGGCCTTCTGGGCTGCGAGTGCACATTGCCAGCTCATCTCCAACTTTACACCTACCAGGACCCCCAAGTCCTTCTCGGCAGAGCTGCTCTCCATCCCTTCATCCCCCAGCCTGTGCTGATACCAGGGGTTGCCCCAGTCTGGGTGCAGGACTCTGCACTTGGCCTTGTTGAACCTCATGAGGTTCACACAAGCCCATTCCTCGAGCCTATCCAGGTCCCTCTGGATGGCATCCCATCTCTCAGGCATGTCAGCTGCACCACACAACTTGGTGTCATCTGCAAACTTGCTGAGGGTGCACTCGATCTCACTGCCTATGGCACTGATGAAGATATTAACCAGTACTGGTCCCAGTACAGACCCCTGAGGGACACCACTCGTCACCGATCTCCATCTGGACATTGAGCCATTGACCACTACTCTCTTGATGTGACCATCCAACCAATTCCTTATCCACCCAATGGTCCACCCATGAAATCCATCTCTCTCCAATTTAGAGAGAAGGATATGGTGGAGGACTGTGTCAAAGGCCTTACAGAAATCCAGAGAGACGACATTGGTCGCACTTCCCTTGTCCACTGATGTGGCCACTCCATGCTAGAAGGCCACTAGTTTGGTTCAGGGAGGACTTGTCCTTGGTGAAGCCATGATGGCTGTCTCAAATCACCTCCCTGTCCTCCACAGAAATCTGCTTTCTCTTCTGTGTTTGTCTCAAAACATCTGGAAGTATGTCTTTCAGAAAAGACAGACTTCTTTTTTAATGAATTGTTGTCACTAAAAATCACATTTGATGGCATTTGCAAAGGAAATAATCAGTATTGAAGCTACAGTCTGAATTTAAACTAAGAATTCAACTCAAGTAGTGTTTCAGACAAAGCAAACCTCGTCCTTCAACAAAGGGGCTGAAATTTTGGGTCTGTGATGAGTATTGCTGAGCACCTGCAACTGTCACTGAAATCAGAGTCTGTGTTTAAAACAAGTTCAATACGTAGTGACACCAGCCCAAAGCACCCTGAGGCAATGAGTGGATGTATAAGAGACTTAGAGATATTTATCACTGCATGGGGTCATACATTAAGGTGCAAGTATAGGACATTTTTAATCCCCAAACTGTATTGAAAATGGTCTGCTCAGAACAGTGCAAAACCCCACATAAAATCAAATCACAGGTCTCACTATAGGGTTTACGGTTTTCTCTTGTATATTGGAGGTGTAAATATATATATAAATATATATAAATATATATATATAAAATATATATAATTTTTATATATATAAAAAAATATAAGACAAGTGAAACCTGGACAGTTAGTCAAAAATCACTGGACTCTTCATGAGAAAATATCATTAAAAGTTTTATGCATATGTTGAGACACAACAGAATTATGTACAGCAATCACAGGACACAAGTTATTATACAGCTTTGATACCTGCTGGCCTTTCCTGTGTTTTACTTTTTTTCACCTATTAGAACCACAGGTGCATAAAATCCTTTACATGGGAAAAAATGAAATGGCCTTTCCATAGCTCATACAGAAGAGGCACTGAAATTTCTATCATTCCTCAGTCTCCTGTACAAAATAATATTGTCCTTAAATGAAATATGCTACTTCTTTTAACACTAGTGGGACTATTATGGCATTTTCCACAGTTATCACTTACAGACTGTATAATTTTCCAATAGTTAGATAGACTATCAGAATTTCTAAAATTTTTTTTTTCCCTGAAGAAAACCTTTAAAATTTCGTACCAACATAGTTAAGAAATTAGCCTGAAAAATTTCTCTGGAATATAATTAGTGTTTGACTGGTTAAGCCAAGAAGTGTCCTGCCAGACACTCTGTGAAGTGTCTTCCAGTGTTTTTTACAAAGCTCTTTGACCTTTCAGCTGTGTGAATGATTAAAATCACAAGTCATGAAAGAAAAATAAAAATCTGTGTTTGTGGGAATACATTCATACTAATCAAGGAATATTATTCTGTTCTGTAATATTCCATACACCCAAACAAAAGTAAAGGAAATTCAGAACCTGACCTCTGGGAAACATTATTGCATTTTACATGTTGATCTTGTCTCCAGTCAAAAATAAAATAAGACGGTTCAGAACAGAAATTTTTAAAACTTTCTTTGAAATAGTACATGCACTTAATTCTTTTTTTCACCTAAAATCAAGCAAGGGTGAAATTAATTTTCTCATTTCTGATTTGATTAATTCTTCATTGTTTTCATCAGTTTCATATTACTCTGCATTTTCTTGTAACATCGTCTTATGTTTTGAGGAAAGTAAAGTCTGCAAATTCAGTATTCTGTTCTCTGCTGCTGGGATGTGCCTACGGTTTCCCTAGCGGTCCCACGTTGGACCTCACAGCTTGTGCAAAAAGAAGACCCCATATTCATCTGTGAGCACATACAATTTTCCAGAGTTCAGGCTGGTTTATAACCTCTGTCTCTCTTGCCAAAGGACTGCACTGATAGGAAAATGCATTTTATTGAACAGTGTTCAGAATCTGTACAATAGAAAGTATTTGTATTTAAAAAGTGAAAGTATTTGTACAATAAAGACTGTATACAAAGCAAAGTACTCCAATTTCTGTTGAACTGGCCTGGAATCAAGTGCATTATTTCAGTTTTAAATTCTAATTTTTCCAGTTTACATTGACATCTTTGGTTTAGCTTTTAAGATCTGCAATAATGCAGCAGATGCTGCATTCTTGTGATGTACTTCCATAATACTTAACTGTTTAGCCAGAATGTCAGACTGAATGATCTGGATGTCCCATCTCACACAAATTCATCCAGAAAGTACAAAATCTAATATACTGTGTATCCCAGCGTGCCTCACTTTATCCTCTCCCTGCTACTAAATTGTCCCTGAATGGAGCCAGCAAGCAAGGAGACAGACAAGTTACTTGTTTTATTGTTTGATGAAAGAGGCAGAGCTCCTTTTTTAATAAGAATGAAAGTAAAAGCTTATGAAAATAAATTAGACTTCTTTGTAACACTAAAGGCTGCCTCAGCCCTGCAATATTGTTTCCTATGAATTCAAAGAATGCTGCATTCTTGGATAATATAGAAAAGGCATCTAATAAACCAGAGAGTTTTAAACCACCATTTATATGGTGAAAGGTACGCTCAGTGCCACTTCTAGGTCGATAATTGAGGTTTTTGCCATATAATGCCAGACAAAAAAGATGTATTTCCATCTTTAAGCTTATCTAGGGTTATGCAAGAGGAGGAGGAAAAAAGAGAAAAAAAACAAACCAGTAGCAAATAATCTAATCTGGACATGGATTTGTTGTTTGGGGATTTTTTGTACTTAGCCTACCTCAGCAACCTGTCCCATTAACAAAACTACTCTAGCATACTGCTCCCTTGAGATAATATTTGATAATTCCAGCTCTGACAGCAGGAACTACATGGAGTGTATGAAGTCAGCGCTCCATTACCCTCGTCTATTTATCATAACTTCCACTTTCAGAAAAAGCAGCAAAGAGATTCTTCACCTTCAACCAAAAAAACTCACCGTAGCACACAATTGTCACAAAAAGGGCTTGCATCTATTGTGTTAAATAAGTTAAGAAGTTATGGACAGAGATAACGTTTAAAACATTTGAAAAATATTTCCAGGTGTTTTGCCAATGCCACATTGCAGGGATCGCATCCAACATATGACATTACAGGACAGAGATGCAAAACCGCCTCTGAACAATAGTTGTGAATATAGAAGTTTTCTTCTGATCATGGTGGAGTGGCACACTTTGGTCTCTCCCTTATTTATATCAAATTTGTAAAGTAATGGAGGATAAGACATCAAAGCAGAAAAAGAGGTCTGGCAGCATTGTGCTGATCTCCTCAACACCCAAAAAGTTTTAGGGACCTTTATTTTTTGCATTTCATTCTTTAAAGTGTCTTCAGCAACTCACCAACAGACCTGCTTATCCTCTTATTGTACGCCCCTGAAAACCCAAAGCAACTTCACCATACAGAGATAATGGGGTTTCCTCCGTGCGAAACTGTTTTGTATCTACAGAACTGGGCAGCTGCCCTTTGCCCGCAGGACCTCCTATGAAAGGAGAAGTGTGATGCACACAGCACATCAGGAGTCAGAATGAGTTTTAGCTATGAGGAATCTTTGGTTGTTTTTCACGTTTTGTGAGGTGCACAACTTTCCTGAATATTAATGCAAAAATCATCAGAAATCATCCCTGCTCATCACAGCGGAAATTGCTATAATTTCAGGGGAGGGACTTTTAATCAGAAATGTTCCACTGTGGAAGGAAAAAAATAATATTCAATTATGCATGTTGGAACATTTTCCTAATGAATATTGATAAACTTGCATTTAGTAATTTTTCATATAAGCACAAAACAACATTTCTAGAGAGGAATAAATTTATGACACTATGTAAAAAAAATCCCACCAAACAAAAGAGACAACCTAATCAAAACACCAAGAAAAACGTGGGAGGGAAAGGGGACCATGTGAAATGAGCTTAAATTAGGTTTGCCAGCTGTTTTAATTTATATCTATACATAACCCATGTATATATGGGTTAAAATAAGACAAAGCAGAAATTTTAAATCTCTTCATGCTCAAATACAAAATTATACAAGGAAGGACAGGTGAGCATCTCTGGCCCCAAGTTCAACACACAGCATTTGATTTACACTGGCTGCATAACTAATAGAACCTATTTTTGATGGCTTCCGGATTTTGCAAGAACAGCTGATGTCACGTGTCTCTCACTATCACTGAGAACAAGCACCAATGCCGTATAGTCTGTACCAGTCCTTGTGCCGGCAAAGCACATCTATGACACACTGGGCCAGGCCTAAGTGCCATTCTACAATGACACTTTCTCCTCTTTCTGTTTAAGAGTCCAGGGAAACAGTACTCTCCATGCTCTAAGGCTGCTCCTCTCTTGTAGCTCCTGGGAACCGGAGTCATCACTGGGACACATTAATTTCACGTCAATAAGAGGAAGCTGAAGGTGCCCTACAAGAAAGGTGGCTCAGAACACATACTTCCCTTGTGTGGGTGCAGGTTGCTCAGAACCCCGTCCAACCTGACCTTGAATGTTTCCAGGGATGGGGCAACTACCACCTCTCTGGGCAACCTGTCCCAGGGTTTCACCACCCGCATGGTGAATAATTTCTTCCTTATGTCTCGTCTGTATCTACCCTCTTTTAGTTTAAAAATATTACCCCTTGTCCTATCACAACAGGGCCTGCTAAAATGTTCATCCCTATCTTTCTTAGAATCACGGAATCACAGAATGGTAGGGGTTGGTGTGGCGGACCGACACGTGGACTTTGTCTTAAACATTTCTTGGTGCGGAGGCCTGAAGAGCAGAGCTACAGCGCAGCCATAGTGGTAAATATCACCCGACTAGACCGGTTTCGGAGCACAAAGGCGAGATGCAGGGAGTTGTGAATCGACTCAGCTTGGTCTCACCTTGACAGACCCTTATCTATGTGGAGATGACTTGGGGGGAGCTGCAAAAACGGCTCAGCCCAGGGAACAATGATAAGAACAAAAACCTGAATGGAGCCCTAAGTACGGCACTTAAGGAGGGCACCAGACAAGCAACGACCCCCCCCCAAACATGCGAGAAGAACGTGCCCCGTGGGCACTAAGAACGTGCCATTTCCTTGGGCAACCAGAGTGAAAAAGACGGGACTAAAAAGTATAAAAGGAGATGTTCAGAGGGGCTGGGGGGACCCCCACCACCAAGGAACAACAGGAATCAAGAGGACCAACGGGACGCCGCTGGATCCACGGGTGGTGATATCTTTGTCTCTGTCTCTTTCTCCTCATCTCTTTGTCAAACTGTGAAAGACGTGTTTCACAGGACTTGTTGGTCTGGTTAGATTGTTTAGTTTCCTATTAAATTGTTAAATTGGTTGGCTGGTGTCGTTTCACCTTAATTCAGTTCGGAGGGATCACAAACCTGGTCGTTGGTCCCAAGGGGAGGGAGGTCATCCTAAACGGCTCCTTTCAGGCGGCGACAGTTGGAAGGGACTTCTGAAGATCATCTGGTGCAACCCTCCTACCAAATCAGGATCACCCAGGGCAGGTTGCAAAGGAACGCGTCCAGTCTGGTTTTGAAGGTCTCCAGAGAAGGAGACTCCACAAAGAAGCCCCCTTTAAGTACTGAAAAACTGCAATGAGGTCTCCCTGGAGCCTTTTCTTTTCCAGGCTGAACAACCTCAATTCTCTCAGCCTGTCCTCATAGCAGAGGTGTTCCATCCCTCAGATCATTTTTGTGGCATCCTCTGGACCCGCTCCAACAGGTCCATGTCTTTCCTGTGTGGAGGGCTCCAGAGCTGGACACAGCACTGCAGGTGGGGTCTCACCAGAGCAAAGCAGAGGGACAGAATCACCTCCCTTAACCTGCTGGCCACACTGCTTTGGATGCAGCCCAGCATACGGTTGGCTTTCTGGACTGCAAGTGCATATTTCTGGGTCATGTTGAGCTTCTCATCAATCAACACCCCCAAGTCCTTCTCCTCAGGGCTGCTCTCAGTCATGGGAAGAAGGATCTTGTTATGAACCCAATCTAGATGAGACACAATGTAAAGAAAAGGTGTCATACATGGAATATAGGGAAGGTAGGCTCCAGCTACTGCCACATGCTCCTGCAATCAGGAGCACTAAGGAGGAGAGTGAGGAGACCTCTAAGTCATGGAGAGGGACTGTAGCAAAAACTAATCACAAGGAGAGAAGAGGAGGAGAAGGTAGTAATGGATGGTAAGAGTAGAAGATGGTCCTAGCAAGATGCAGAGAATTCCCAGTTTTCTCTGGTGAGGTTGATCTACACAGATATGTAGAATGAGTGATCTAGTGCACAAATGACAATTTACAGTTGATACACTTGAGTTTCTGATACACTGATTTACCAGTATACATCAACATCTTCTTCCACTGGAAAGCCAAGGTTTAGACTACTCTTCATAACAGGCACAGTGCATAGGGTCTATCTGAACTAATGCAGATGTTTATAGTGTTGGCATTTACAAATAAACAAATCACCCCAGGCACCCTCGTTAGCATAGGTAGTGATGGGTACAGGATGGTAGATCTCCTTCTAATGCAGATGCTGGTATTTGGTCACATAAATCATGCCTTTACCTCCACCAGCTACACTGACGAGACCTGTGACAGCACAGGGACCCTATGACAACTTCTCCAATTGACATATCTGCGCAATGGACACCTGAAGTTAGGTAAGAGGAATCCCAGCCCTCCTGGTTTTTATGTGCATCCCAGAACAACTCACCCTTTCGCCATCCAGAAGCAGGTGCACTCTGAAGTTCATTGATTCATTAAGAATGATCTCTTCATTCCTGTACAAAATCTGAAATATTCTGCTGTAAACGTTGTTTTCGTGAACGCAGGCTGAGCAAAGGCTGGAATCACCTGCACAAAACACAGACAGACTGTGGTGTGATTTCTGCAGGGAGATTAGTTTTTCCTCTATACTTTCACTTCAGGATTATCTAGGCCAGTTGTATTAGTACTTGTAATTAAACAGTTGCATTCTCAATAATTAATGGTAATGGAGCAGATTGTTATTGTGGGTTGCAGGTTCCCAAACATGATATTTAAAGAAACAAAAAAGTTGAACTGTAGGCAGACTGGATTTTAAAATGAGAACAGCTGGCTCTGTTACAACACTTATCCATTATTTCACTTATCTATTATTTCATTTCTAATGAAAGCTACAGCATCAGATATCTTCTAGGGAGGTTAACTACCCAGCACCATGAGGACTGTGGGTGTTCACCTGTGAAATTTCATCTTTTTTCTGCAATGGACATCTTTCAGAAGAGGGAGTTTTCTTGTCATCTTTGGTGCTCCCAGAAGTTACTGCCTGGGCTAGAAGATCCCAAACATAGAGCTTGGAAGTGTAGAGTTAAGATACCGAAAAAGAAAAAATTAGCCCTTTTTTCAAGTTGCCAAAAGTCCTGTGTACTCCTTCAGGCCCTTGACCCATGTGAGAGCTGCCAAGCTGGCCCATACTATTGGGATTAATCTGAGGAACTCAAGAACCAGAACCCTAAGCTTCTCCACATTGAATTCAGACAGTCAATAGCTTCATCTGTGTGCTGGTGATCATCACAAATTAATTTCACCTAAACTCAGGTGGGATTTGTCCTTCCTAACTTTTAGGTGCCTCCAGCGTATGCATTTTTTTTTTGTTACAATGGAGCCTATGGAATTTAAGACCTCATTCTTCTGATGAAAAAAAAAAGTGCATGCTTTAGACTAAGGCAAATTTTTGCTTAAAGTCCACTGCTTATTGAGTAATTGTCCTTTAATTAACAGGAAAACAGTGTGACTTGCTTAGCTGTTCAAACCCACATTGGAGGCAATAATATTTACTACAGTGTATTCCTTCCAGAGGAGCCTGCAATGACTGTGTGACTATTTAATGAACAACTGGGCAACAAAGTTAGGTACTTTGAAGTCATGTCTTGGCTGTTAATCAGAATCCCCTGCTAATTCTAATTCCATAGCCCCTGAGCAACAACATCTTGCAAAATTTACTCAGAACCAGTTTTGTCCCTTTCCAGCATTCAGTGCTGTAGAAAACTAAGCTTTTGAAATATAGTCCTTTAGCAAACGGTATTTTGGAACTCTCCTGACAAGATGTGCTTAAAAAAGATGTATCAGTATCTGTCCTTCAAAGAGAGACACATCTGTGGTCATCATCAGTAAGCCATCAGGTACATGCTTTTTACAAAGATAATTTTTCAGAAGGTACTTCTGCGAATTTGGACCTTTGCAGAATTGTTTTGAGTCCGTGAACTGTGGTAAGATAAAAGTCCAGGTCAGAAAGTCTTAGGGACTGCTGGTTTGTCAAGCATTTCAAACCAGGACAGGTCTACTCTGCTGTGCTAAGGCTACTGCTTTGCTTTTCAGTGCAAGAATCATACAGCGAGTTAATCATCAAGTCAGCGAGTTAAGATTGACTGAGGAGCAAAGATTTCCCACGGTAAAGTTTGGTTAGGTGGAAAAAAACACAAAAGGACTAAAAAAAAAAAAGTAAAGGCCCTGGTAGACAAATAAATGTAGTTTTGTCATTATAATGATTAATTTTTGTGGCACTGGTCTGCTGGAACTGAAATACTGCAGACAAAGAAACACCTCAAAAAAAGAGAAATTCATATGAGGCAGAGGGAAGAGTTGATTAAATACCAATAAGACCAATAAGACTTCAGCTAATTAATCAGCAGGAACATAGCACTGTCACCCAGAATATATTCAAATCAGTTTTCTATTATTGACTTTTACAAAGCACACTCAGGAACAGCCTAAGTGTTTCACCCTGTTATTGTCTTCCCATCACATATCCTGCACAATAGTTATGCATAAGTCCAGGCAGCCTAGATTACACATTTATTTCCTTGTGCTACACCAGTTAAGCTAGAATGTTTCAGCCTGATTAGCTCTTCAAAAGCATGCAGTCATATTTATTTTAATTTAAACCTCATCATATTAGAGACACTACAAAAATCATATTAGAGGTATAATGCATTCTTATTCCTAGCTGGCAGACAAAGGAAGCTTTATGTTATTTGATTTGGATATTGATATACTGGTACTCTTCTAGGATGGAAAGTTTAATGTAATTTTCTTTTCAAACACACTCCTGCGCAGACCACTCCTAGTGTGTAATTGCTTTAGGAGCTAGATTTGCAAGGTGGCATAAAGAGTCATTTCTCTTGTTGGAAAGGTCGAAGTCAAAGACATGCTATAATGCTTAGGGTTTCCTCAAATCAGTGTGAGGGCATATGATACAACAGGGCCAAAAATTGCTCAGTTTTAAGCACAGAGATCTACCTTTGCAGAGATCTGGCAGAGAACTACAACAGATGAGTGCCTGATCATCTCCTAAATACAACCCATCCCTGCCTATTTCAATGGTCACAATTTGCTTCTTTCTGTCTTAAAGTATGACATAAAGCTGTGGCAGGAGTTTCCTCAGGGGAGTGCTTGGCAGCATGAAGATGTCTTAGTAGTTCTGATGGCAATGCAGGCATCCTGCCTCTCAAAGAAAAGGGGAACAACACCATCTCCATAGATATTGCCCTTCAGCAAGCAGCATTCACTGATGTATTCTGTGCTTTAAGTTATAGACAGGGACCAGGCTGTATGACTGTACTAGAACCTCTTTCACTAACAAGAAATTTTACCTGTACCAAACATACACTCCTTTAGTCGATGAAAACATCATCATCCCAGTAACTTTCAGAGACTTACCCTTGTTCCTGGGATACCACCTGACACTCATGTCCCTCTAAGCCCACAGACTTGCCTGCTGACCGACAGTGGTAATAACGTTGGCCTTTGCCACCGCAGACATTGTTCAGAGAGGGTTGCTGGCACGACACGTAGCAGACGTACACCCATGTTCACACAAGTACCTCTGTCCTTTGGCACAGAGGGAAACTTGAAACTATAGGCTTTCCCAAATCTCTTTTTAGCATAACCTTGGTTACATAAACAGCTCTGAGCTATGTCCGCACTGCTCAGCAGTCACATGCAGTCCAAGGAAGACAGACATAGCGTCTGGAAACTGCTGGGAGCTCTCACTCACTGGTAAGAGCTGGAACTAAGACTGTATTGATCTGCATTTAGGTCTTTATTCCACAGTTTCGAAGGCTTGAGCTTTGGTGAACTCAGTAAGGAAAGTCTAATTTTGTGGTAATGAGCTTTTACTCAGTACATTTCCTTGTTAAGAGATTTATTTGTGACACTTGCAGTGTCCCTTAAGCCAGAAGGAATCTTATCTCCTTTTCCTATGTGGCTATTCCATTTACTGCTTATCTTCATTGGGTTGAATAGGTCTTCAAATTATCTGGAAAGTGAAAGAGCTCTCGGGGGCATAAGAACCATCACAAGCATGAACAGGACAGCTGTGCTCCACAACCATTTGTTTAAGAGAATGAGAAAAGCCTGTTGATGCATCTCTTTCCATTCTTTCCACAAGAATTATATTGCCATCCCACCACCACCCTCAGCAATCCCTTTACAAACTATTAGGTAATGCCATTTTAAAAAAAGGAAGGGAAAAAGGGCTCTTTGCAGTTGTGCACCATTTCATTCATACAGCATAGGCTGCCTGTACAGACCAGTCAGTATATCATGTCCTGTTTTCCCACTGTCTCCATACCCAACCTACCAAGCTCCCCCAAATACACCTTAGTTTCTATGGATAGAGATTTCTAAATGTTATTGTAGCACATCATACAGAAATTATTCATGCCTTTAAACACTCGGAGGGAGGCTTTGCTATTTACATCCAGGAAGGCCCTGAAAATACCTGTCCTGGTAATCTTACAAGGAAGGAACTGATGGACAGGTGATCTCTAAACAAATTTGCTACTTGTCTTCAGTTAAATTTAGTGAGAATAGAAACTATATTGTTCTGATGACCACTGCCATAAGGAAGGCATTGGGAGGGTGGGAGGTATCTGTGGCGGATGTCCAAAAATCTCTGAAATAATAGGACAGGACAGGATAGGATAGGACAGATTTGCATAATGCCTCAGAGCATATAATGAGGTTTGGAATAGGAAAGTAGAAAGCAGTACGCAATGTATAAGAAAATCTGGCTTAACATCTTCAAGAAAGAGCACTGGAACCTGAAGGACACCGTGAGAAACTATAGTCCCTTACAGCAACATGTAACATCTGGTCAAACTCACTTAACCATAGCTTTGCTCTTGGTAGTAGATATAATTTGATAAAGTTGATAATGAAATCAACTATAGTTGACTAATGTGCTACTCTATTTGTGTTTTGAAGGGGTGTGATATGCAAAAATAGCTTGTCCTTCTACTCGAAGGACCCACTGCTACATGAACTGAAAGTATTGCCTGGCTACACTGGCAGCATCCTTCAGCTGGTGCAAAGCTATGACAGAGACCTATGTTCTTCTGATTTTTCACTTTGAAATGGCAATGTCTTGGTGTAGCTGAGACTTCATGATGAATGACTTCCCCAGAGCCACCTAAGTCATACGAACCCTTGCTGTTTGCAAAACAGTAAGACTGTCCAGTTTTTATGCCCTCTGCAATTTGTTTGGCATGTGATTAGCATGCTCTAATTTCAGCAGCTAGATTCTTTCCATAATTACATTTTTGATTGTGTTTCCTCCTGATGTCTATAATCGCCAAAGAAAACTGGAATAAATGTTAACCAAAAAACCTTTTCAAAATGGTAGGCTTCCTGGTCTGAGACCCAGATTTGCCCAAGAGTATTGGTATAATCTGACCTTTGAAAAATGCTGGAGTGTTGTTTGTATTTATTTTTTCAAGCCTTTAAAACATGTAGATGCCTAATTGCACAACACCTAACTCAGCTCTCTTGCACGAGGTAATGCTTCTATGATAGGACGCTACCTTCAAAGCCATGGGTGAAAGGCGGTATGTTTTAGAGAGTAGCTGAAAGAAAAACAACCTTTAGAAAGGAAGAGGTTCTCAGCTGTAGTGCTACAGAGACCATGCACAGCAAGGGTGATCATCATTACATCACTTGGCATTATTTTTTAACTCAGCTTCCAACAGGTACCAGAAGCATGAAGAAAGCCTTGGAATTTGGTCCTTGGTTTATTTTTAAATTGTCTACCTCGTTAAAAATAACTTTAAATGATGTTAGATTTCCCTGCACAACATGGAGCATGAGACCCAAATGAAATGTGAAAAAGTGTGTTCTCCAGAGGAAACACATTAAAACCTGCTTCCCAGCAAATTTTGTCCTATACAATTTTTCTGTTAAATTTGCAGGACTTTGCTACAGCTTTGATGAGAATTACAGGGGAAAACATCAACCCCTCCATTACCTCTCCTTTAGTACACTTCTACTTCTGGTTTTAACAAAAAAAAGAGCAGAGAGAGGATTTACTCTAACTGTCCTCTATTCAGCAGCCCAGAGAAGTAAGATTAACTATTTCTTTTTCAAAATAATTGTTGTGGTTTAATCCCAGCCAACAACCAAGGACCACACAGCCACTTGCTCACTCCCCACTGGTGGGATGTGGGAAAGAATAGGAAGGGTAAAAGTGAGAAAACTTGTGGGTTGAGATAAAGACAGTTTAATAGGTAAAGCAAGGCAGCATGAGAAGCTGAACAGTCCTTGGCTGCTTAGCAACAACTGAAAACATCAGCATGTTATCAACATTATTTTAATCACAAATCCAAAACATAGCCTCATACTAGCTTCTGTGAAGAAAATTAACCCCATCCCAGCTGAAACCAGGACTATAAGGAAGGAGGAAATGTGATGACTCAGTCCTGACACTCTGCTGCTGGACAAATTGCATCATTTCCCATCCCCTGCACAAAGCAGAGAACAAAGTAAGTAATATTTTTTTATTCTAGGTATAAAATTACAATATGACCTTTTAGAAAGATGACTTCAGGTTTACATACTGCTTTCTCCAGAATTATCTCTCTGCAGCTTATTGAGCATTGTGCAAGAGGTCTAAAATGAACAGGGAATGATTACACAGTCAGGAAAAAATACATATGGAAAACAGATCTAACTTCAGATCTAGCCTCCTTAATGCCTTTATGACTATAGCACTGGAAACAAGATAATTACTCAGTTACTGGCAACTTCTTAAGTCTCTCTTCCTATCTGGGAAAAGCAGTAGTATTATGCTGCTGTTCAGACAAATGGAAAAGCAGGATTCTGCTAAGTTTTGCTTTCATGAAAGAGATGATCTTCAATAACGTGGGGAAATCAAGGTGCTGCAGTTGTAAATGGTTTTACCATAAATATTTCATTACAAATAACAGTGCACACTTAAACATTTGTATTTCAGATTAACACAGAGCCACAAGAAACATACCATAGTCTCGATACTTGGGTTCCCACACAAGTAAATCTGAGACATATGATACCTTCAAAGGCAGATGGGTTCATTCTCCCAGGTCACTCGTGCACAGATGGATGAAGGGCATTGCAACACACTCACTTCAGAAGGAGCTGCGAGCATTCTGAAACCTTCTTATCCACAAGCCTTATGTTACCACCCACGCGGACATGCTGTGTCAGCGGTTCGCGTGATCTTTCCTAATCTGCTTCAGTGAAAAGTCAACTGTTGCTAAATCACAGCTCAAGGCAGTTTAAACTGAGCTAGATGCCCTTGCCCTGAAGCAGATTAGAAGCAATCACACAGTCTATTAACACAGGTGAACAGGGAGGGTGATAATAAATGGGTATCGATAGTATTGCCATTAAAATCTCAGTCTGGACTAGCTGTAGCCCACCTGCCTGTAATCGGAATCTCTACAGCACACGTCATCCTGGTTGGTACTGTCATAAACATAACCCAAATCTGCCTAGTGGATGACTACCTCCCTCATCCATCCAGACGCACACTTCGGGCTGTCCCATCTCTTGGCCTTCAGAATTTGAAATTCCTACTTGCCTTGGAAGGAGAGTGGGTTCTTCTACAGAGTCCCTACAAAACAGGTATGGATTTACTAATTTCTAAGTTTCCTTGTCACCTAAATTCTCCTGCTATTGCCAAAATTCTTAAACACTTGCAGGCCATACTAATTTTGCTATTCTTTAGAGAAAATTAAGACATGTGTGCATTCCTCGAATGAACAGTATGCCATCTTGCTAGAACCTAAGCACTGTACTGCAAAATATAACCAAAAGAGACCAGATAATCTTGTACAAATAGCCCTGTTTATCTAACTTGCTTTTTTCCTTTACCATCTGTCGGAGCCATATGCCTTCCTAAATAAGAGCTAATTATAGGTCTCCACCACAACTAATCAAATAGTGGTAACTCTTTCAAACTTCAGCTGGAAATTTCATTTCTTCTTTACAAAAATTCCCCCCAAACCAGACACTGAGTTGGTTGCCTTTCTCTGGTCTTCTGCACTTGGATACACAGCAGTTACAGTCGACGCACACACGTCTGTGTTATCATATAGGAGAAATTCATACCAAGCTGGAGAAACAATAGGAGCCAAAGCACAGTTCCCACCAAGTACATTAGGAGGGGTGACTTTGGGACAGAAAGTGTCTGTGTCTAATAAATATCCACTGACATGTACTGTAGCAGAGCTCTTAGTGTTTTGTTTTCTTTCACTGTCCCTGTGCTGTTGTACTGAGTGAAAGAGAGGAAAGAAACAACCCTGTCACAAAGTTACCTGGCTTTTAGCACTGAAGAACTGGAGCAAAGTATCCAATACTAAAATTAAAATTTGGAAGAGAGATTCCAGCCCATTTAGAGAACAATAAATCTCCCAATGAGCTCAAAAAAGACAGGATTCCACTTTCATGTCCAATGGGCGTTTGTATAAATGTCCGTTTGAATAAATGTCAATTTACACCATTCAGGCAAATGTTTTATAACTGCCTCCAGTGTTTAATGTCACTCTACATAGCTGTGTAATGTGGAAGGACTGAAGGATAAAAATTAATCCATTCCTAAATATGGGAAATGAAGAGTTGAAATATCTTTTAAAACCCCCAAACACTAAATATCTTTTTCAGCATCGCAAGACTGTGGTGATTTCAGACTGTCACGTTGACCTTCCAGGAAGCTTAGAACTGCTCTGGCAGAAATTAAGATATTAAAAAAAAAAAAAAAAGGAAAATGGAAATTGCATGTTTTAAGTTAATTCGTTCCCACCATCCGACAGGTAGTTGTTTCCCATTATAACAACCACAACCTCTTTGTCTAAACGAGTGGAGCACACAGAAGAAAGAGAACACTTCCAGGATCACATTTCAGCTGTTTTTTTCCTCTGGCTACCAGTGGGAAGATTTCCTTCCACTTTTCTCACCACTGCTCACATGATATTTTGACAGCTGGAACACCACAGATGTTTAAAGATCCAGATATGTTAGAGTTGAAATACATTTAAAAAATGTGAATATGGGTACTTTACAGAGACTTCAAGCATGGTTATAAGATTAGGACCCACCAGTTATTTCCTCAGTGCTGCATAGCATAGCTGGCATCACCTCATCAACACACTGGAAACTGAATCAGAAAAGTCCTGAGCTAAAATCACAGCCTTTGAAGCAAATTGGAAATTAAACATTTCCCAGGCGAGGCTGTAACACTTTCAAGTCCTCTGATCAATGGCACGGGTTGGGAACTAAATGCTCTCTCAATGTACTGTTGTAATGCCTGCTGTGTTCAAGAAGATGATGGATGGAGGTCATACATTTACCAAACTTTTATCTCCAGTATTACGGCCAGCTGCACTTTACTCAGAGGGTAAATTACTTCAAATTAAATATGTAAAACATTTTGTAACAGTCTAATAAAAAATGTGACAATAAATCTAATTTGTCAGTTGTAAGAGCTAGTCCCTAAGATCCCACTGTAAAATAAGAAGCCTGACAATTCAGAGTGAAGGACCTCAGACTCCCACTGGAAGAAGCTGCCACCGCTGCAGCAGCTGTGGCTCTTTCATTCCGCAGGCTGCAGGTTCAATTTCTAGTGTGATGTTCAAGGTGGGTTCGTAACATCCAGATTTGCAAGATGTTCGTGATTCCTCCACATTATGTTCTTCTTCCACCTTCAGGTGGACCTGATCAGATCCCTTGCTCATTCAGGAGAGACCTGATCCTAGTTCCCAGGTGTTCGGTGATTCTGACTGCTAGATATAATATTGGTATATAGTGGGAGAAAGGGCAGAAACACATATACCTCCTTTCTACCCATAAACCGGATAGAAGAACTCGATCAGTTCCCAGGGCAAGATAATGAGCTATAAATCAGACGTTCCTCTTCTGACCCCAATTCTTTCTACCAATTAATATACAGTATTTTCTCTGGAGATATCTCACAGATACAGCACTGGTTTCTCAAGGCAAAATATGAGAAACCAGCCTCCAGTCATTGTGATGGAGACTGGCAGAATCAGACCACGGGTAAGTTACGTCAAGGCCTCATACTTTCAACACAAGTGTCATCACAACACTGGAAGCAGGCAGGTTACACCTAAATATTCAAGCGTAACTGTAAAATGACAATTTTTGATGCTTATTAAAGAGGCTAAAGCGATAAAAATTCACCTTAATACTAACACACATGCGCACAAAAATAAATTGCAGTTCACAGAATCACAGAATCATTAAGGTTGGAAAAGACCTTTAAGATCATCAAGTCCAACCATCAACCCAACACCACCATGCCCACTAAACCGTGTCCTGAAGTGCCACGTCCACACGTTTTTGAACACTTCCAGAGATGGTGACTCCACCACCTCCCTGGGCAGCCTGTTCCAATGCCTGACCACTCTCTCCGTAAAGAAATTTTTCCTAATATCCCATCTAAACCTTCCTTGACACAACTTGAAGCCATTTCCACTCGTCCTATCCCTGGAAAACAGTTTCTGTTCAAAATAAAACTAATATTATAAAGTAGCTTCCACAGAAGCAAACTAGATTGTTTAATCTGTGGAACAGTTTCAATATAAGCCATAAGCTTAATGAAAAACCAAAATGTCCTTCTGTATGTTTTGTATCTTTTAAATATTCCTTTGAGCAGATATTTTAAAAATTCACATCCAGCTGAGATGTAGAATAGCTCCTTTCCTAGGTCAGCCAGCTCTTGTCTGATTAGTGATTTAATTGCTGAACTGTCTATACAGCTCAGCACAAAAATGAAATAAAAATATTTTTTCTTATTCATTTGCTTCTCCAATTAGATTCCATCAACCTCTGCCACTGCATCAGTAATTTTTTTTTTCTTTTTAATTATGCACATTATCTTGGTTGAAATCCTGTAGTTTCATCTGTATCACACATGCACATAAATCAAGAAGAGACCAATCATACTTTGTCAATGCATGTCAGGTACAAGCCATTTGGCTTCTGTCTGGGTTTTCATTAAACTGCATTAATGTTCTCTCTGTCTGTGGTGTGCCAAGAGTATCATTAGCTGTTCCCTTTCTTTGGGCAGTTTTCTAGTAAGGCTATTCATCGCCTTCAGTCTGAGTTAAGGGTCATTCAGGAGAAGGATCTCTTATCACTTTCTGAACAGCCTGTCTTTTTATTTGGCATAAACTTTGCATACATATCATAGTCCTGCAGTAAGCTCTTAAATGGACTAAACAATAAGACAAAGGGTCCTGAATCTAATCCTACCTGCCTTCCTCAACAAAACCTGTCTAAGACATCGAAACTGAAATGGGCCAAATCCTGTCTATAAAAAAAAAAAAACTCATGTAAATTCCCCTAGACTCAACATTTTAAATGCCTTTACCTCTCCAGGACAAATAACGGTGCTAAAAAAGTCTTACTACCACTACACTATAGAGAGTAAACTTGCACAAAGTTATGGTAGATTGCTCAGGATAATCCTGAAAATCAGTGATAAAGCTGGGAATGAACTCACATCCAGTGTGAAGAAAATGGTGTATTTACCACCAGACAGACATATAAACTGCTATTGTATTAGACATTTACATTGTGGGGGTATGTGGCTACACTGACACTGTTCACACAGCATTCAAGAGATCTGGATTCCTGTGCTGTCACCGTCTTCTTGAGAGACATCAGGCAAATCATGAGGCATGTCTGTGCCTCAGTTTCTCACATACTAACTTCTTCTTCGCTTTGTCTCTTATTTAAGCAGTTTTTGGCTGCCATTTTGAGCTCTGAGTTTTATTACCATATTTATCTGTATTGGGTCTGGCTGAGATGGAGTTAATTTTCCCCACTTTTTCCCCACTGCAGCCCTCATAGTGCTGTGCTGTGTGCTGGTAGCTGGAGAGGTATTGATCACACACCAGTGTGTTGGCTGCTGCTGAGCAGTGCTTGCACTGCATCGAGGCCGTCTCGCCAACATTCCCCCCCACCAGTAGGCTGGGGGTGGGCAAGATCTTGAGAGGGGACACAGCCAGGACAGCTGACCCAAACTGGCCAAAGGGATATTCCATACCACATGACGTCTGCCCAGCCGTAAAAGCTAAGAGAAGGAGGGGAGGGGGGCATTCGTTATTACGTTTGTCTTCCAGAGAAACCGCTACGCCTACTGAAGCCCTGCTTCACAGGAAGTGGCTGCATATTGCCTGCTGATGCGAAATAGAAAATATATCTTATGTTTTCCTTTGCTTCCATGTGGCCTTCATTTTTGCTTTAGTAAACTGCTTTTATATGGACTCACAAGGGTTTTTTCCATCTTAATTTCTCTCCCACTATCCTGATGAGGAGGGGAGTGATAGAGCAACTAGATGGGCACCTGGCATCCAGCCAAGGTCAACCTACCTTAGCATAATGCTCTCGGCTGTTATACCTAACTGGGCTGAGAAATACTTGCTGAACCTGGGATGCAAGACTTTAACGACCTTCACAATAGATTTGATTGTGCAGATATTTCCCTGGATATTTTTTGCCTAGTGACAATTGTACAGTTTTTGTAATGTCTTAATAAAATCTTGGTTCTTTTTCTTTGTTCTCTAAACTTATCCATCAACATTCCTAATAATTTTGGAAGTAACAATCCCAAGTGCAGCTCATGGAGAGAAATACACCTCCCTGATGCAAGTTGACAATATCAGGACATGATTTGCAAGATTTGAATTGAAGTCCACTGGGTCATTTCCTGGAGGTATTATAACTTCTTACAGTTTTCACAGAAGATGACAGATCAGACCTATGTTGCAGCTGCTTACAGCTCCCTTCCTAGCTTTTAACTCTTTCCCAAAGAATAATAAAATGTATAGTATATATTCAAGTGACATAATTCTGGAAAAAAACAACATTTTTGCTGCTACATTTGAATTAAGAGAAAGAACAAATAAATACATTGTTCTTCTGGTTTTTGATGGTAGGAAAATCTGAGAGAACAAATATTGGAGATCCCAACTGGTAAATATTGCACTAGAGTAATCAGAAAAATTATAAAGTAGGTTAAGAAGAGTCAAAGCTAGTAGAAACACAGTCCCTTCTCTTTTCTTTGTTGTTTTTCATCATAGTGATTTAGGTTAAGATTGTTCTACTGCTATTAAGAAGGAGACAAAAATTACAGTGCCTTTTGTGTAAGGCTTTTCCACATGCCCATGTCCTTGTAAGGATGGCTGTCCTTGGAAATGAGACCTATGGGAAACCATATAAAAGCCCATGGATATGAATGATGGGGAAAAGACTAAGATTTAGCTTGTTCTTATTTAAAATTAATAGAGGGAATTTAAAAACTTGAAGGGAACTTTTCAAGCAGGCAAAAAAAAAAAGAAAAACTGTGGGGAAACTGGAAAGCATCCAAAATAGGTTTGACAAGAATCTTTAGCAGAAATGTTAGAAAACCTTCATAAATTATGAGGAGAATAAAAAAGAAAAAAAAAAAGAGGAAATGAAGGAAGGAAGATTATAGACTTTACGAGGACTAAATCATCACTATCGTATAACAAACACCTTACTACATGAGCTGTTCAAATTTTCCTGTTTCTGTGAAAAGACATGGAATACTGTACTGCACATCTAGTTGCTTTATCAGTGTTCTACAAGCAGATGAATTTCTTGAGGGATTCATATGCAGCCCATCAGTTCACTTTACTTTTTACATCCCTATTGAGATATCTGGATATTCTTATGCATCTTTGTCCACTGTTACCGAATTCGACAGTATTTGGTGCCAGCGAGTTTCAGAGGCTAATTATCTTGAAAAAAAATTCCTTTGATGATGCTTCAGTTTGTGGTACTTCAGCATCCTGGACAGTCCTTTGTTCTCTTTCTGTCTGAAAGGCTGAATTCAGAGGTCAGACATTATAGGAAAGGTGCAGACAACAAGTCATGAGTTGAAGGAACTTAGCAGCTGGAGACATTCAGAACTGCAGAGTTTATCTATACAGCAAGACAACCATTTCTATGCAGTAGTTAATATTTAGCTGTTACAGACTTTCTGCACAGATGTTTTAGAAACAATTGATACTCAGTAGTTTTCTATCATACTACTCTTCCTGTGTTACTGCTCTTATTTTCTTCTGTGCACTGAAGCCAGGTACTTTCCCCTTGCACATGTCTGCTTTACATTTTAAATGACACTTTGGTCTGGACAGCTAGCCTTAAGTAAACAGTAGCAGGGGCTTAAAATGTCAATCAAAAACAGTAGATGCAACTTTTTGCAGATGTTCGGTAAACGAATACCAAAATAGAACAATTAAACTCTTTTTCTTTGAAAAAGAAAAAAACCAAAACATTCTTTCTCTGTTTTTTCTTATTTGCAGATGAAGTTCTGCAGAGCATAAAGGCAAGAACATGGACCTGTTGAAGCAGGTCCAGAGGAGGCCACAAAGATGATCAGCAGGGTGGAACACCTCTCCTATGAAGAAAGGCTGAGAGAGTTGGGGTTGTTCAGCCTGGAGAAGAAAAGGCTCTGGGGAGACCTCATAGTCTGTCTTTCCAGTACCTAAAGGGAGCCTACAAGAAAGCTGCAGAGGGACCTTTTAGAAGGGCATGTAGTGATAGGACAAGGAGTAATGGTTTTAATGTAAAACAGGGTGAAATTAGGTTAGATATAAAGAAGAAATTTTTCAGCATGAGGGTGGTGAGGCACTGGAACAGGTTGCTGAGAGAAGTTGTGCATCATGTCATGTCAATCCATCCCTGGATGTGTTCAAGGCCAGGCTGGATGGGACTCTGAGCAACCTGATCTAGTTGAAGATGTCCCTGCTCATTGCAGGGCAGTTGGAAATACATGATCTTTAAGGTCGCTTCCAACCCAAACCATTCTATGATTCTATGATTCTAAGGTTTTTTGCAGGATTAACTCCTGCAGAAACTGTGTCTAAAACAACCAGAATCAGGGCTGAGCTGCTCAGATTAATTAATTAATTAATTCAGAAGATTAATTTCTACAACCAAATTAATAATTTAAAGGACAGTAACATTAACACCTATTATGTTTCTTTAATATCTTGTTGCCATGTCTCATCTGAAATTACTCATATTCAAACAGTTTCGTTTCATACTTTTAATATGGACTTGTGTGTCTTTTTGAGAAAATACTCTGTCAGGAAAAGACATGTAAGTGAGCCAGTTTCAAGCAAAATTTCCTCTAAAGCTGGGTCAGCACCTCTGCTCATGTTGGAATGACAGCTCTTTCTTCAGTGCAGCTGTGGTTTTCCTGCTTCAGAACATTGTTGAATCATTTATGACTGGGTAATTTCTAGGAACTTTCTCAAAATAGATGAAAAAGAGAAGGATTTCAACTCAAACCTGCAGGCTTTAAAGAGTAATCCCTGCTGGAGTGTTTTTGTTTCTTTTCTGCTACAATCTACTGAGATGTTTCATACGAGTGAACTCTTCCAAGCTGAGGATGGCTGTTCCCTTCATGCTGTTCCCCTTGAGCACTGTCCATATACTGAGGTTAACCTTGTACTCAGATTGTCATAAAACCTGCAACAAGGAGTCCCTTATCATCTGGTGAGAAAGAGGAGACACTTTGACCAGATCACCCAGTCACATCTGCTACTCATCCTTTAGCTTTTCACTTGTTCAATTCCACCTTCTCATCTTTTAAATTAAGGCTACTTCTTAGATCCCCTTGGCCTGTGTTGGACTACATCTGCAGACATGGGACTGATATCAAAATCAGGTGTCTGCAATGTGAGGTCAGAGGAGAATAAACTTTTCAGTGGACTATAATGTATGTAAGCCCTATGACTAATCTCTGTGGAGGCATAGTTTCTTCTTGAATTCTTTGAAGAAAGTGGGATGGAAATTGATAATTTCTTGTTTGCACAAAAGCACAACCAAAATACTGTTTATTCTTCCCCTAGTGATGGGTCAGCCACTTGAATCAAGAAGGATAAGCGAATACACTCAAACATCTGTCCAGGAATAGGCTGGCTATCTCAGATGTCTGCAGTCCCCCTTTTCCCCTGGCTGCTGATAGACCTAAAGGCTTAAAGAACAAGGAAGGTTTTTTATCCTTTTTATCCATGGTTATATTTTTCATCTACAAATTGGCCTTAAAAGCACGTATTTAGCCTATGGTTATCACACCGTATGAACCAGCAGTACCTCTTCCCATGCTTCCTCAAGATTGCATTCACCATTTTGCTTTGTTGTATGAGCATAGATATCAGGCTTTTGTTTGCAATCATCAGGCAAGCAACCTCACAGACACAGGCAAGCACTAAGTTAAATTCAATTTACTTGTGTTTTCATTAATTGGCTGGCTACCATGAAGTATAAGACCTCCCACATCCTGCAACTGAGCGCTGTGTCAGGAAGCACTCTCTCTTCTTAAGATGCTCCTTACTAATGAGCCTCAGATTCCTTCCTTTCATAAGCCAATTTTCCATTCCATATAGCAATTATGTAAATGAAGGTGAAGTTCCAGATAACTTCCATTGGTTCCTCTCAGCTCACAATTAAAAAGATTAAAAACATTAAATAACTTTCATTTCAGCCTGGGGAAAGTGCTGGCTATCCAAACTGAAAAATAAAAATGATATATAAAAAGGATATTTTAAAATGGGTTTTCCTCTTTATCCCAAAAGGACAACAATAAATGGTTGAAAACCCTCCTCCAGATGATACTATTCAAAGAGTTTACTTCATTGTGTGCAGTCACTCAATTTCCTGTTGCAGCTAACCACTGCCAAAACCAGGCACTGTGCAATGTAAACAGTGAGCAACTTCTGGATTAAATCTATTTGATATGACACGAAAACCTTCAACGTTGTTTGAATGGCTTAGAGGCAATCCATCATATGAACATTTTTATGGTATTCACCACATCCTCACACGGTGAGTTCTTCACCTTCTTCTTTATCCCTTATAATGCTGATTGCAGATATTGTTCGTACCCCTTTTACAGGTGGGAACCTGAGGCAGAGCATGACTTGGGTCTCTCTCCTCAAGAGTATTCAATATAAGGCAATGTAAATTAAGTCTTTGAGGGATTTTGAAGATCTGAATCGAAGTGTCTTACCTAGCATTGGAGACAGTTGGACTTGATCATCTTAGAGGTCTTTTCCAACCTTAATGATTCTATGATTCTGTGATTCTGTGATTCTGTGATTCTATGAAAGCCTGTTGGAGAGTAGGAAATTGAAGCCAGATCTCACAGTCCAGTGACAGTTTAGATGCCCTGTTCTCTTCCTCTCTTCCTGATACTATAGAAATTTCTAATACTGGAAATCAAGAGACACAACAATTTGCAGTTTAATTTGGTTTCATTAAAACCTAAACCCCAATTCAATAACAGCAACAACAAAAAAGAAAAACCCCAAACAACAGCCTTCCTATTATAATCCACAAATGAAAGAAATTCATTATAGAAGTCTAAAACTCTGCTTCTGTTTCCTGAATGAAACATTAGGACATCAGGACATAATAATTCCTTGGATCCCCTCAAAGGTCCTTTGTAGCCTCTTCTAATCTAAATCTTGAGACTCTGAGCTCTCATGAGTGTATCTGGTGAGCGGTTCATTTTGAGAGTGCTCACAGGGCGTGTGAAGGACAACCAAGGGATCAGGCCCAGCCAGCATGGGTTCATGAAAGGCAGGTCCTGCTTGACCAACCTGATCTTCTATGACCAGGTGACCCATCTAGTGGATGAGGGAAAGGTTGTGGATGTTGTCTTCCTGGACTTTAGTAAAGCCTTTGACAGTGTCTCCCACAGCATTCTCCTAAAGAAACTGGTGGCTCGTGGCTTAGACAGGTTTACCCTTTGCTGGGTAAAGTCCAGAGAGTTGTGATGAATGGAGTTAAATCCAGTTGGTGGCCAGTCACAGGTGGTGTTCCCCAGATCTTGGTTCTGGGGCTGGTCTTGTTCAATATCTTTATTGATGACCTGGATGAGGGGATCGAGTGCTCCCTCAATAAGTTTGCAGTTGACACCAAGTTGGGCAGGAGTGTTGATCTGCTGGAGGGTAGGAGGGCTCTACAGGGATCTGGACAGGCTGGATCAATGGGCTGAGGCCAACTGTATGAGGTTTAACAAGGCCAGGTGCCAGGTCCTGCACTTTGGTCACAACAACCCCATGCAACACTGCAGGCTTGAGGAGGAGTGGTTGGAGAGCTGCCCGGCGGAAAGGGACCTAGGGGTGCTGGTTGACAGCCGAATGAACATGAGCCAGCAGTGTGCCCAGGTGGCCAAGAAGGCCAACAGCGTCCTGGCCTATATCAGCAATAGTGTGGCCAGCAGGAGTAGGGAAGTGATTGTGCCCCTGTACTCGGCACTGGTGAGGCCGCACCTTGAATACTGTGTTCAGTTTTGGGCCCCTCACTACAAGAAGGATGCTGAGGTGCTGGAGTGTGTCCAGAGAAGGGCAACAAAGCTGGTGAGGGGTCTGGAGCACAAGCCTTATGAGGAGCGGCTGAGGGAACTGGGGTTGTTGAGTCTGGAGAAGAGGAGGCTGAGGGGAGACCTTATCGCTCTCTACAACTACCTGAAAGGGGGTTGTGGTGAGGTGGGTGTTGGTCTGTCCTCCCAAGTAACTAGTGATAGGACGAGAGGAAACGGCCTCAAGTTGCACCAGGGGAGGTTTAGATTGGATATTAGGAAAAATTTCTTTGCCGAGAGAGTGGTCAAGCATTGGAACAGGCTGCCCAGGGAGTGGTGGAGTGACCATCACAGGAAGTGTTCAAGAAACGTGTAGATGTGGTGCTTCGGGACATGATTTAGTGGGCATGGTGGTGTTGGTTTAATGGTTGGACTTGACGATCTTGAAGGTCCTTTCCAACCTTAGTGATTCTGTGATTCTGTGATTCTATTTGCAGTCAAATATTATTACATCTAGTAACACAGAGATCCTTACTGCTTTATGTGTACAAGACATTTTTCATCTCCTGTAAATATAATACCTACTTTATTAGCGGTCAAATGGACTTATTACACTACTTCCCACTGCTTAAAAGCAAGGGATGGGAATGAATTGGTATTTCTGACTAGGTCACATGGTGACAACTGAAATCATAGCTTCCACGTACTTCTTAGAACAGAGCCTACTGACAAGGCTCCCAGATCCATGTCATACCCGTACTCCCACTCAGTTGCAGACACTAGCCTTGAATAAAATTTTTAGTGTGGGTCTGTCACATCTCATTTTAGTTACAGAAAAGGCAGGCAACTAATTTAGGGTTTTTTTGTTTGGTTTTTTTTTGTGTGTGTGTGTGTTTTGCTTTTGTTTTTTTTTTTATGATCAGTAGAGAGAAATAAAGATCTAATAGGAGAAAATCACTGTAATCTAAAATTCATCCTTCAGATATATGGAATGAAGTCCTTCCAGTGTTACTATGAAGGAAACTTACACTATGGTCTTAGGCTACACAATGTGACTATAAGACTACACAAGTCTGTAATTATTGCTAAGACCATGTGACAAACTCCCTTTCCTCCTCCTGAGATTATGAGTTGAAGTCCTTTGCCAAGACCAGCAGAGAGATGCAAGAGATGATTCAACCCTACCAGGGGTAATGGTAGAAACTGTAGACATAGACGCAAAACTCAAATCCGAAGCAAATTGCTATTCATTTTTGTAAACGGTTTCTAGGTGAAGTGCAAGATGAGAGAGAACAGATGGATAGACGTAAACAGACAAGTCCAGGAAATAATGAGATGATATTAGTCACCATGACTGAAAGTACTCTCAGCACAGCAGTAGGCTGGACTTGCATGAGGCCTTTACCTTCACCAAAGCACCATTATTGTTGAAAAATCTCATAACTTTCAGTGGAAAGAGAGGTGGTTCAGGAACAGTTGCATTAAAAAACCTCAATCAGTATTTTCCATTATTTCCATGGATAAAACTTGACCTCCAGTTACACTGTTTTCCAGCTCCTGGGACAGCTTGCAGACAAACCACAATATTTTTGGCCTAAATCTGTGGCTTTGGGTAGTTTTTTGGGGTGAAATTTATGGGAAAAAACCTTGGCATGATGCTAACAACTGCACAACAGAGTACGGTGCAAGTACACCTAAGATAACGGCCAGCAAACTTCCATCAGAGCAAGAGGCAGGATGAATAATGGAAAATGTGCTGGTGAGGAAACATTCAGCACAAGTACAGTGCTCTCAGGAGGCAAGCTGGGTTAGAGAAGGTTTTTACTAGTTCGCAGAACGTACCAGGTCAAAGCTAGGCTAACGAACTTCAATCCTGTGCTTCACAGTACAGACATAAGCTTTTGTTTACAAGAACTTGGCCTTCAAGCTGAGTTAACTCACATATTAAGGCATGTTGAGATGTGCAGATGGTAAGTGCTACACAGAAGTGGCAAGACCTGGTAGCTGTTAATGATCAAGTACCAAAAATCATTCATCAGTGTATCCATCTGAGCTGTTTAAAATGAAATAGTTCTTTTTCCCCACATTTTTAATCATTTTGCTCTGTTGCTTCTGAAGACATAAATATACATCTTCATATACAAGATAGGCACTAAGCTTTAGTTTCCCAGAAAGTGAAAGAACGTTGCCCAGCAAACAGGAAGGTGACATCTGCCTAAGAGCAGCCCTAAGATGAAGGTATTAAAGAGAGAATTTCCACCACAGTAGTATCTGGTTGCATATGTTATGCTATCCAGGCACTGTGCAGAAGGGATATGGCTAAGCTGGTGGAGGAAGTGATTTTTGCTGTTTGGGACTTAACTTTCCTTCCCTCTGGATAGCCCTCAACTGCACGCTCAGCTCAGCTGGTCTCTGTCTCATTGTCACAACAAATTGTGCACCCATAGTGTCCCTTCAGCTCCAAGTTTTGATGGGCACAGAGTAGAGCAAGTGAAGTACTGAATCTCCTGCAGACATTGCAGTCTCCTGCAATGGGGCGGCAGCTCGAGCTCCAAGGAAGCTCTGCATGCAGCCCTGAGATCAGCATGTGAGTCACCTCCTGAACCTGGAGCCAGAGGTGTGCATCATGCACAACGAGGCACCAGCCACTCTGAGAGGAGTTTCCCGTGTTGGAGGTCAGGTGAATTGACAGTAGTTTTGACGAGCATATAAAAGAAGTAGTTTTATATTTTCCTTGGCACATAATAAAAAAATAGGTCCTAGACACCGCCTCCTCCTCACTATGCCACCTACACTGGAGAGCTTAGGGCCAACACCTTCCACCAAACTAACCCTTGTTTCTTGCTATGAAGAGCTATGGGACTGATGTCACCACAGAGCCACTGGTTGTATTCAAACTGTGAAAAGCAGAAGTCGGTCCACTGCTGCAGATTTTCCAAATGCATATTAGTTATTCCTGGCAGGTTAATGTGTAGAGGTGGGGGAGAGATGTTTTCATGAGCCTCCTAATTTTGGATGTTGTACAGCAGCTATGATGATGTTGCAGCATACTTCCATTTAGGACCCAAGCCATATCCAAAAACCTCCCACCTAGAAGAGAAGTCAGCGGTTTTAATTACATTAACAGACTCCCAGATTACTGTTATTACTTCAACTCATTACACAGTGCGTGGTAGAGATAGTAGGTCAAACATTTCCCTCTTTGGATCCACTGTATTACTCCCTAAAGAGTGTGAACCAACCATAAAAAGTTTCAAGACCATAAATAATTCTTGCTCTCCTACACTGTCACATGTCCAAGAATATCAAAGCTCTTTATATTAAGTAATTAAGTTTCACAATACCCTTATGATACAGATACAATTAACCCCATTACACATATGGGGAAAATAAAACAGAGGGAGGCTGATTGCTCAAGATCAGAGTTGGGAAAAAGAGCCCAGAAATTATAGGAATTAAGGACTAGTAAATCCTCCCAGGTCCTCAAATCTTCCAGCTGTCATATGCCACACAGGCACATTTATAACTTCAACACACCTCAGTGCTACAAACACTTAGGGGTTTTTGTATCTGTTAAGCTCTGTCCTCAGGTTTTGCTTCAGGTATTCACTGGCTTGAGTGAGTACATTAGACATGGGGTATTGGACATATATGTTGGTTACTATCCATATGTGCCACAGTTTCATTTTTATTTTCTTTATTGTTTAACCAGGTGGAATGTCTGTCATGACTGTTTCTTCTAACATAATGAGAAAGCTTTATTCTTACTTTTAAGGGATATCGTGTTTACTTCGTAGATTTTTTCTAATTTATTTTTTGTGGTTTTTTCTTTATTTAAATATCACCTTTGACACTAACATCTGATGCCTATTAAGTAACGTGCAATACCACTTCTTTAAGAAGAAAAAACAGAAGGTGGAGTATCATCCCTCACTTGTATGATCTTTTTTCATAATACATTTTCTTTTGCTCCTCAGATATCATTCACAGCATTTATAAAATACTCTTGTGAAACAGATCTCTCAAATTTATAGTCTGCAATACTAGAGTGAAAAATTATGGCCCATAGTGGCTGGAGACCAACTTTATCACTTTCTACTCTGACACAGAAAGATGTAGTGAGTCAACTACTCTACTATCTACCCACTTACATGCTCGGAGGCATATTTAAATGGACACAGTGCGATTTCAGGGACTTTATGATCTTACCAGTGGAGGGTGTTGTGGTAGAAAATTTTTAATTGTTAAAACTTCCCCCACAAGTATGCAAGGGGAAGAACAAGTTACATGGCCTCTGCAGTAGAAAGTGAGCTTTCACCACCTGTCTGTAAAAGCCAAGTCTGTAATTTTGGACTTTCTTAGTTCATGTAACACATGCTATTGCACCATATATTTTTATGCTACCAGCTATATAATGTAAAATCAAGATGAAATCGGGAGTTTTCCTGACATTCAGCCGCAACCTATCAAACATTTAAGCAAGTGTTTCTCTAATAAATTAGCAGGATCTATTTAAGTCAACAGGATTGTTTTCAAGCTTCAAGTCACTAACCAGCATTTTACTACACAGAATTTTACAGCAGTCACCAGAGAAAGACTCTGCTTCTGACAGATCAGGCCATATTCAGAGGCTCGATACAGTGTGGAGGAAGTTGTTTCTTTATGGAACATGAAAAAGGACCCAAATTTACGTTACCCTACATATAGAAAACAAGAAAACACAAAGCAAAGTCTGTTTTTTTTCCCCCACATCACTTGCACCTGTTTGAGCTATTTGGTTTGTTATCCTCCTCCAAGTTCTGTCTAATCATTTTTGCAAGTGCAAAGACAATGCAAATTGTTCCCCGTTCAGAATACACATTGCTTTTAATTTTTGGCAAAGGTGTGAAAGTTTTGCATGAAATCCAAGACAAAAAGGGTATTTAAGTAAATGTATAAACATACACACAGCATTACTTCTGCATGTGGAAATCTGTAGGAAAGAAAGTGCCGAATTCCAGCATTACCTGCAGACCCTGTGGTGTCACACCAGCAGACAATGCAAGTCTGAAGAAGGAAGAAGAAGGTTTGAATTGTTCTATTCTTCAGTATGTTACACAGACCTGAAGTCTGATGTTCCCTAGGCCTCTATCTTCTTCCCCAGTTTGCTGTAGTTCCCTTGACTTCCCAATGACTCCCTCTCAAGTTTTTTTGTCAGCGAGAGAGCAAGATCAGTCCTTGTAGGCAGCAAATGGTTCAAGGCTGCCGTTCAAACCGGATTCACTCTCCGTGCAAATGGATGCTGGCAAATGGATGCTGGGAAACTGAGGGTTTCCCACCGACACACACGGTGCAATGCCAGGACTGATCAGTGCATCGCCAGCATATCTGTAGTAGGTTGCTAGGCACTGCTGGATGGGCTGCCTACAGCATGTCTCAAAGGTCCCACTACAGATGGGAGATTGAAAGATAAGAGACCTACACAAGGAGGTTTGAAAGATGAGAGACCTACACAAGGAGGTCTTTCTTTAAGGGCAGTACACACACCATCAGTGAAAAAGCGATTTAACTCTAGGTACATATATGGTTTTATACCATCACACACATTCTGCTTGTGCAACTTTAACATCAAAATGAAATGTTAAGTACTTAAAGGGCAATCTCCGTCCAGCAAAAGTGCTTATGCTTAAATGGACCAATTTATTTACTCATTTCTTCTCACAGTTAATGGGCATATAGGGCAACTGTAAAAAAAATTAAATGACTACATTCCACCCCATACTCTTTGTTCATGCTGGTCGTGATAATTTATACTTATAATCATAGAATCATAAAATAGTTGGGGTTGGAAGAGATGTTTAAATTTCACTTAGTTCCAACCCCCCTACCATGGACAAGGACATTTTTCACTAGATTAGGTTGCTCAAAGGTCTATCCAACAGATTGTATCTGCTTCTTTTTGCCTCCTTTCAGCAATAAGTAGAACACGGAGAAGATAAAGACTAACTAAAACCACAAAAGGAGGAGACATCTCTGATTATAGCTGCTAGAAAGAAAATGGGTGTTCCACTTGTTTCTACTACAAAAAGCTATTCACAGAAAGCAGGCCAACCCTTTCTCTCAAGTGGAAATGAAAACACCCCAACAAACCAAACCCAAAAGCACATCCCAGAAAACATCCCTCTCTCTTAAAAATTAGCATTGAACATCCTTCTACAAACATACGCCACAATACAAACATCAGAGCTGGGCTTTGCACATAAAATTCTGGCTGAAGTTCTACGGCTTACGTTCAGAGGGTATCAGCCTAGCTATAAAAATGGTCCTTTCTGGACATAAAAGAATCCATGAACAAATCCTCCAGAACTTTTCCCTCTCATTGTCACATCATTATCCTACCTGAGACATAGCTTTTCTGCTGATGGAAGATTTTGAATCACCTGCTAGAGGGTATATCTCTCTAACTACTTGGATTCTTGTCATTTATCTTACACATTTGGAAAGTTATTAAGTTTTTTTTACATATATATATATATTTGCATCTTTGAAACAGTACCATCATTTTACAGATAAGACAGAGACAAGGACACACAGTTTGTCCTGCTGTGTATGTTCCCTGTTTTAATCTGTAGGCCACACAATTTTTCAGAGCAGTCCCTGTCAGTGTTATTGGTGGGAAATTAAACCAATCAGCATTTCTTGTCTGGAATAGTAAATTAAACAAACATTTCTGAAAGGCCCACATATACACTTGAATGCACAGAAAATTTTCTCAATTTTCTAATTTATGGTCACATCTAATACATAAAGTTAAGCTTCAGAGTTACTGACCACAGAGTAATGTCCTAGAGAACTGTTAATAGCACAGAATGCTTTGCTGAACCTCAGCTTCAGTTCCTGGTTCATCAAAATTCAAGCCTGGCTTCGATTTCCTAGTATATTCTTTGTCCATCTATGAAATTTATGGTGAAAGTATAATCATAGTTTTAGTCTTACAAAATATAAATAAACAAACACCACTTCCACAATTTCATTTTCAATTAATAAATCACTATGCCATTCCAGAGGAAAATGTGAATTCATTTTTTAGATCATTTAGCTTTATTTCCTGTTAGTGGCAGAATGAGATCCAAAGAAAAGAGTAAGACAGTTGTTCTCACATGGGAGCCTTCTCCTTTCTCCTGTATTTTACCCTGAAAAACCATTTGGAAACATTATGCAAAATCCTGAATCCAGCTATCATCTTTGATTATTTGCTGGGAAGACAAGGGTACCATTTGCTCCCTCTGTATTCTGTGTCACCTTTCCTACTTTTTATTATGGCTTGCCTAATTTGCATGCATACATACATGAAGGCACAAACTGCAATCACAGTCTTTTTGTGCCAGATCTTTTACAAACACAATGGAAATGTCTCTCACTGCAGAAGTTCCTGCAACTTCTTTTATAGTAAATGGACAGAAATAGGTGTGATTCAATTCATCTTGAAATAGATATGTTAAATTACTCCCTCAAATTACCTGTTTCTCTCCTCTGACTATAAAGAGAGACTGGTTGATTAGCTGAGGTGGAGACATTCACAGCATAGATACCAGCAGTAGACGATTTTTACCCTTAGTCACAGGTTCTCAGGACTTATTCCATCTCACAGCTGTAACTCAAGTTACAGAAGATTTATTGCCTGCCCTTAGAATACAACCTAACACATCATTAGAAGACAACTATTTCCTGCTAGTACAGAAAACTTGCTGAAATAAGGTTTGTTAGAAAACTTATATATAAATCATGTAGCATATCCTCCCCAGGGAAGAACCATTATTACATATAACTGTTAAGAGTATATATATATGTTTTAATTAATATTTACTCATTCCATAGCAACTGTCATCTATAGATCTCAGGATATTTAAATCCTAATTTTTTATTATATTCTACATCCCATAGTCACTCGGACATCCTGACGACCTATATTCTCAAGAAGCCATCGCTCCCTGTGGCATGTCTGTAATGATTTGCCAAGCAGAACACTGGGACTTAATGCACCATCCCTAAGTATTTTTAAAGAAAGGCTTAGAAATACTTGTGTTCCCCCTACAAAAATACAGTTACACTTTCCTGAAATTGTAGTCACTTAGTTCCTATTAATTTAGACCCCAAAGTCTTTCAGCTCAGATGACCAGTGAAACTTCATATTTATCACCTTGGTTGGGTAGCAAAATCTTCAGCCCAGAATTATATGCTAAATCTGAAAGAAATAATGATGAAAAGGCTGAGGTGCCCGAGACTGTGAGCATGCTAAACGAGCTCCTTGCTGGGGGACGCCTCTAACACATGGCTACAGACATGCGGCCATGCTGAATCCTCCTTCAGGAAATATGAGATCTTATTGCAGATTTTAAGCTGTGATAGGTTATTTAGTTAAGCCACTTTGGCATCCCATTTTCAGAAATACCGTTCCGCTATAACTTTAGTATTTCAGTCTGAAAAAAAAAAAAAGAAAGAAAAAACCCTAAAGTAATACCAACAACCAGTGAATTCTGAAAATTTAGGCTCTAAAGGCAACAAACGAGGGTTGAATGAGACACATTGATCTGCATGTATTGAGTTGCACATCTGTTTTTAGAAGCCTTGAAAACTCAGTTGCTGAAGACTGAAAATAGACATTCTTTAGCAGAGGAATACTTGTGCAGACCCTCCATTTTTACAACTGAGCTAAAATAAGCCTACTTCGAAAGTGCAAAGACAACATTTTTCAGGCACAAACTCTTTCAATGCCTCATCATTTTCCTATTTACATGTTTGAAGAAACTTGTTTTAGTTTTGCAATATTAAGTTTAGCATATTTATATTTGGAATAAATACAAATGTTATATTTAGGATAAATAATTTCTAAAGGAGACACCATTATTTTTAAATTGCTTGATCAAAAAGTTCAGAATGTTTTCTCCCTCAGTGTGACTTTTGATTAAAGCTGCACATTTCTGAGATGAATCCTTTACCTTAAACTTGCCTTTTGACATTTTGAATTAGCCTCACGGAAAGAATTACATAAAACTGCCTCTCTACCCATACATAGATTCAGTGATGATAAAAAGCAAGATGTCCTATTAATTTCCTTGTATGAAAGATCCTAACATAAATGCAGTCTCTTATCGCTGTACTGCTCTATACACCAAGGTTCATTTCTCAGACATGCTCAAATGTGCGATGATAGAACAGCTGACCCACTTAGCATCAGCAGAAAATTTTGTCTTTGCTTTCTTAAATAATGTTTTGTTAAAACAAGCACAATCTATGCTTTCTGTAATGTTTCATTTCTGTTTCTAAACTCATTGCCAGTTCTCTAAGAGCCTTGTTCAGTTAGAGGATTCACTTCTGAAAATAATTCTGTGCTTCAGAAATTTAGGTGAGCATATATTAAATCATTGTGTCATGTAACTGTGTAGCTGACACTCCATATATTTATTCCAAATACAGGTAAGATAATTCACCGAGTAAAGTACAGGACATCAAAATAAGATAGCACTAGATTTTCATCAGTGCAGAGCAGGAGGAAACAGTCGTCTGGATGTAATTTACCTATTGAATTAATGTATATAACTATTCAATGTTTAGGGTAGTGGTAGATTTTGAAGGACTTGTAAGACTAAACCTTGCATTAAACTGAAGGCAGCAAGAATCCCTATGTGGGGAAATCAGAGACAGGTAAGTAAAGCTGGAAGGCAAGAGAGCCCTCTGAAGGTCCAATTTACATCAGAGCGGCAGGTCTGAAAAAGCTGTACGTCCTATTAACCACAGAGATGAAGGTTATTCTTGGCCTCAAGCAGCAGGAATACTGTTCTGGCTCTCTGCATCTGAACAACTGGATTCCCTTTCCAGTTTTGTTCTCTGACTCACTGCCCAGGGGAAGAAGTTCGTGGCATGTGTTGGTGTTTACAGGCCCTTCCTCATTCTGGCTTTCTCCACGTCCGAGTTTTGGTTTGGGATGCTGTCCAGCATCTCCAAGACTGTGGCCTACCCCACTGACATCTGTGTGACCTAACACTGCTTCTGGCAGAGGAGGGAAGGGAAGGTGTCCTGCATAGTTCAGGGTTTGCAATGGAAAATCTCCCAGCCACGAATCCATCTTTTCACCTTCCATGCTTTGAGTCATTTCTGAAAGGCCGTGACTGAAAGAGGATTGAGACATGCACACAGAAGTAGCACGTCAGTCAGGGGTATCTTTAGTTTACTCCTTTTCATCTTTTTACTGTGTTTCTTTCTTCTTATCTCTTGGAATATCATGGAATTAGCTCTGTTCAGATTGTTCTGTTTAGATTCTTAAAATGCCTGACCACCTCTTTTGATCTCACACCTAATGAGGTTTTCTAAGACAACTCATCCGCAAAATAACTTCTCTTACAGTAAGGTTCCCTCTGGATATAATTTGTCAGGTATGCTTCATTTTACATATAAAATACATATTTATTTTCAGATTACTTTAGTAAGCTTTGAAAACAAAACCATGTGTTTGCTAAAACATGAATCTCTTCCCCCCCTTTTCTCATGCTTCAAAACCAGTAAGCTTATCTTCACTTAATGGAGGCAGAAATTACCTTTCAAAAAGTTATTGAAACTGATGACTGCAATTTCAAAGTGTTCCACAAGTCATGGTGCTGTTTCTTCTTGCTCTAATGAGCAACTAACTGCAAGTGCTTGTTTTGACTGCATTAAGAAGCCATGTACAAGAAAAGGATTTTCTTTAATAATCCAAGCAGAATTCCTTCACTGGAACTTCTTCAAGATATCCAAACACTAATAAAGAGATTAGGATCACTAACTGTTATTAAAAACAGGAACAGTTAGTTAAAGGGCATATCAGAAACTTAAATAGCCCTTCAAATTACGTCTTAGGTGCAAGGTAGTCACAGATCAACATTTAATTTATAGGAAAAGGCATTCAGTGTGGGTGATGATGAACTTGTACAGCACAATGCAGACACAGGTTACAGCAATGTTCTTCATTTTCTGATACTCTCTCCTACTTTCCCTTTTGCACATCACAATTTCAATTATGCTAATTTTTTCTTGTCACCTAATGTCAGATATTCCATTTTATGAAAAAGCATCAAACTGTGTACGTGAAACACCTCTATATCACCAGTCAAAAGACTTAATGTGTAATGACAGTCACAGCTACCTTTTCTTGACTTGTCTGGAACAAATATCACACCTGAACTCCCCTACCTTATATCAGGTAGATGAAGAATGAACTGCCTTCCTTGGCTGTGTTTGGCTTTCTGTACTGTTAGACAATAATCCAATTTCATTACTTAAAATTAGATGGAACTGCTACAATTTAATAAAGATTAGCCTGGCAGGTAATAATTTTTCTTAAAAACTTCTTATTACTTGCAATTAGATTTTCAGGCCAAGTTTTCAAAAGTGTTTGTCTATTCAAAAAGTTTCGAAAATCATTAATGTGGTTCTTCTGGATGAGAGAATTAAAGGAAATCTGGACACAAATTGAAGTCCTAAGTAATTTCTTTAGTTATATGCCATGCAAAATATTTTTTTTCTTAATGTTCACCCACCAAAACAATTTCCTTGTCCTGTAAGGTAAACAGCTAGTCTAGTTGATAGGCAAGCAGCTATCTGTGGTTGCAGTATGAGAATGAGGCATAGTGGGTCTAAAAACAGAACTTATAAAAAAACCTTTCTGCAACTTTCACTAATAAAGAATAATTGTCTCTCAAAACAATACTACATCCAGGTGGTATGTAGACTACTTCAAAACACTGCAGAGAAAATTACTATATATACTTTTCCTGAGATTTGGCTTAGCTGGCATCTTCATCAGTGTAATTCACCCTCATATTCTTCATAGGCAATAATGTTGCTAAGGTTTACCCCATGCACACCATCTTCCTTAAGTAATCCTCATCTATACTTTTCTCCACCATTCTCCACTCTTTCAGGTGTAAATCAAGATAAAAGAGCTAATCCTAACTGTTTCTGACCAGTGTTATTTCTCCCAGTGTTTTGACCAATGATCTTGGGTGCTTATGGACAAACTTTAAAAGAAAAATGTTTTAAAGATATGTTTTTAAGATAAGCTCCTGCAGTCTTTCATCTTGTATCTACAGCCTCAAAATCAATGAATGACTGCATTTATGTAACTTTTACAAATCCTTGTCCCAAAATTTATACGGTAGCCTAAAAACTTATGGAATACACTTAGTGGATCACAAAATTAGCCAAGGAGCTAATTGTACAACTGTGCTACGGTGGGATGGCATATTCACTTTCACAATCCTTTAGCTGTTCATGCTTGAGTCATGCAGATTCAGCCCACTGCATGTTTCAGGTGGACACCTTCACAGGGCAACTTCAACAAGCTATGCTGCTGAAGAGCACCAGAGGCAAAAGCCCCATAAATCTGCTCAGAAAGGCGTTTCTAGAGTTTAGCTTTAAGAGATGTCTGTATTGGCTCAGCCCTGCAGAACTCATGCTGAGGCCAATGAAATATGTGCTGTTATGAGCTGCACAAGAACAAGCAGAGAGCATAATTTGTTCTTTATAAGCCAAAAGCAGGATGCATCAGTCGTGATATCTATTCAAAGACAGGAAGTTAAATTTCAGGGGGGTTGAAAACCTGCATGAGAGCAACTAAAGACTGTGCATAAGCCTTGTTCCCTCTTTCCTTCTCATTGCTGAAAGCCACCAGCCACCAATCTTCTATTGTCTTTAAGGAAACCCACCTTGCTAGAAATGCTTAGGAGTATGAATTAAGTGTATACATTTTTATGAATATATATATATGCAAATGTACATATGGTACATGGCATATTTATGTTCATACAGCCTGACTCAACACAAACTAATGTGCAACCTTCATGGCCTAAGTGACCAAACCATGGGGGCTACTGGGCTCCAGCAGAGCTCCCCCTCGCTTTGACTGGGGCACATAGCCCATTCTCTTCCCACAATGTAGACAGGATACGGCCAGCCTGTGGACCATGTAGCAGGTCGTCAAGGCTGCCTGTAAAACCTGTCGGTCCTGTGCCAGGAATGGAATCCTTGCTCTTCGGATTTGTCTGGCAACCACCAAGGCAGTGCCTGATACAGGCTTCAGCTTTCCCTCTGCTGAATTCTTGAAAACTACTTTTTTTTGACCTCTGCTGCTGAAAATATCTAGCGGGAAGCAAATATCACTAATGCTGTCAGTTCCCAAGTTTTTTTTTTAAACATGGCAAAATTTAGTAAAAATAAAAGGCCACATGCACTGGAAGATAAATGTTACCTCTTATTTATTTTATATATTTACATATGTTATATACTTATGTATTTTATATATTTTATTACTGCATATATTCACAGATGTTACTTTATAAGTTTACATAATTTTTTTCAAAATATATTCTCAGTCCTCATAGATCCTACGAACCTGATAAAGAAAAGATTAAGAATATTTCCTTTAAACCAAACTCATGAACCCGACTTGTTTTGCATTCATTCTTGTGAGGTAGGAGTTTAATCACTATTTTATAACACCCTTGTTTTGCTGTGATACTACTTTAATAGGGGTGACTTACTGAAACATGCACAGCAATCGAATCAGTCCTATCCCAGCTATCCCTGTACAGAGAGAGATCAGTGGCATGAGAACAGAAAGAACATTATGGCCTGTTTGCCTTTAGGTTCAGTCCCATTAAATGATTCTCTCTTGCAGGCCTATGAAATCAATTAGGAAGTACTTGTGAAGATAGCCAAGGAAAAACTGTTTAAAGCCTTAAGAGCTTAAATACCCCCTGTCTTGATGTTAGCCCTATAAAGCTATTAGACTCTGTTCTGGATTGCATTAGCACTATGAAAGTCAGTTGCTAATCCTGTAACCGCAGTGCCTGCCTCGCTTGTCTCCTGCCCATGCTTTTACATTAATTGTTTCTAGCAGAGGTGAAAGCAGATGGGACACTGAAGATGTATCAGGCAGAAGAAAATACTAATCTGAATAATAAGTAAATATAGAAAATGGTTGAGCTGCTAGATGCTTCCCCTATAGAGCCAGTGCCAAGGCCGAGCCCATCAGCAACAGTGGCAGCACCTCTGGGAGAGCAGAGTTAAGAAGCTGAGAAAGAAAACTGTGCGGAGGAGTGAGAATACGTGAAACAAGTTGTTCCAGGCGCCGGAGCAGAGGGTCCCCGGCAGCCCTGGGGGAAGCCCACGGGGAGGCCGGCTGTGCCCCTGCGGCCATGGAGCTCCACGGGGGAGCAGATCTGCACCCGCACCCGGGGAGGGCCCCACGCCGGGGCAGGGGAATGCCCGAAGGAGGCCATGACCCCGTGGGCAGCCCGCGCTGGGGCCGGCTCCTGGCAGGGCCTGTGGCCCCGTGGGGAGAGAGAGGAGCCCCGGCTGGAGCAGGTTTGCTGGCAGGACCTGGGACCCCGCGGGGGCCAGGCTGGAGCAGCCTGTTCCTGAAGGACGGCACCCATGGTGGGACCCAGGCTGGAGCAGCCCGTTCCTGAAGGACGGCACCCGTGGGGGGACCCAGGCTGGAGCAGCCCGTTCCTGAAGGACGGCACCCGTGGGGGGACCCAGGCTGGAGCAGCCCGTTCCTGAAGGACGGCACCCGTGGGGGGACCCGGGCTGGAGCAGCCTGTTCCTGAAGGACAGCACCCGTGGGGGGACCCAGGCTGGAGCAGCTCGTGAAGAACAGCAGCCCGTGGGAAGGACTCACGCTGGAGAAGTCCATGCAGGACTGTCTCCCGTGGGAGGGACCCCAGGCTGGAGCAGGGCAGAGGGTGAGGAGCCTCCCCCTGAGGAGGAAGGAGCGGCAGAGACAGCGTATGATGAACTGACCACAACCCCCATTCCCCGTCCCCCTGCGCCGCTCGGGGGGAGGAGGGAGAGAAATGGGGAGTGAAGCTGAGCCCAGGAAGAAGGGAAGGGTGGGGGGAGGTGTTTTAAGATTTGGTTTTATTTTTTATTAACCTACTCTGATTTTAATATTAATAAATTAAATTAATTTCCCCAAGTCGAGTCTGTTTTGCCCATGACAGTAACTGCAGAATGATCTGTCCCTGTCCTTATCTCGACCCATGAGCCTTTCGCGATATTTTTTGTTTGTCCAGCCGAGGAGGGGAGTGATCTGTTAGCTTGGTGGGCACCTGGCACCCTGCCAGGCTCAATCCACTATACACTGAAACAATTTTCATCCAGAATTCATTTACAACACTAAATCAACTCTTTCCATTGCCACCAAGGAAAGCCACATATAAGAGAAACTGCTGATGAGAGGCAAGATGGCGAGAATTTCTTCTACTTTTCTGACAGACACAAACACTAAAACTCAAGCCCAACTCAGCCCAAATCTATACCAGAACAGGGAGCTGAATAGCCACCGATCATCAGGGAAATCCAGGTTCGGATCCAAATCCAGGCTCACCCGCTCCCCACACACACTCTCTTCCTCCATGCTGCCCCACTTCCAGCCATGTCACATCCCTCTGGGACCTGCTTACCTGTCTGTCCTGCAATCGTAGCAAACAGCCTGTGGGGAATCCTGGATGGGATCTTCAGCCCAGCTCTTATCTGGTAATATCTGGGGAGAAAAAATTAGAAATGACATGCTCTTAGATAGGTCACCACTTGATCCAACCTAAAATTCTGTGAGAAGACAACCTGGGCTTCACTTCAAACAGAAATGCTCAAGAGAACAGGCATGCTCAGAAATAGCGAGTCTTTCCTTCTGCTTTTTAGTTTTAACTAAAGTAGGTTTATACTGGCCCCTCCTATTTTACAGCAGGCAGAGTGGACACAATGGTCTGATGTGTGACTAATGAGGGAAGATTGGGAAAAGCTCTTGGCTTCTTGTAGGGAAAAGAGACACAGAGAAATATCTACGATAAAAGGCAGCGAGATCAGACAAGGAGTGACAAAAAATTTAATATCAAAGAAAGAGGAAACTTCTGTGGAATAAATGTGCTAATCTCACATCTAGGAAAATTCAATTTGTACATAGTGATTAGCATTCTGCTGTTTCATATTGAGGCTACCATATCATGAAAATGTTAGTGTTAATCATCTCTAAACCAGCTGTATTCTAGTTATTTGCTACCCCATGGGTGATCACGATGTTAGATGAAGGAAGACAGAAGAAGTAAACATCAGAAATTTCACCAGCTTAAGTTACACATGGTGCAGGTTACTTTAGAAAGTTTGCAAATATGAGCCCAGTCTAAACAGAGAAAAAAACTCATCCCAGTCTTCCCTTAGCACCACTTTTCAGTACTGTGCCTGATCCACTGCACTGTAGCTCAGGATACCTCCACCTGGCTGCAGATCTCCCGCTGACCTGCTGTAACACCATGTTGGTGTCAGTCTCCCTTTCTCAGCATTTTCCCTCCTACCCTCTGTTTGGTCTATTTGTTTATAAATGCCTCATATCTCACAAGCATTTGCAGATACTTTCAGCCTTTTGTGTCTAAGCCTCTAAATACAAAAATAAAACTCAAATTATTAACTATAAAGGTCTACCCAGCACCTAAAGTTATTATGACACTTAGCAAATTATTTCCTCAGAAGGGTATAACCATATGTGGAAATAAACAACTAGTTTTTTGTGAACTGCTGTGTAAACAACATTTCATACACGTTATGCTTACCAACAAAATCTTTGCTAGGGATGTAATAGTGGATAAACTAGATCTGTCTCTGCTAGGTTAAAAGCTGAAGAAAGGGGTTTGATGGGGAGAAAAAAAAACACTTCAGAGGCAATTGTGTCATGGTCCTTCACAGCTGAAAGCTCACGTTACGCGACCTACTCCAACTGGTAGAAACCCGCCAACTTGGGTGTAATTCCAGCACAACCTTTGACATTTTTAGGTATCTGTTTTAGGCAAGAACTTGGGCATACAAACTCTGCATTTACATTTTAGTTTTCAGAAAAGAAATAAAAGAAGCTCAGATTCTAAATACACACAGTATCTAGTTAAAAAAAACAGCAACCAAATCTAAACTGCCTGATCTTTCTCTTCCTTATGCTGTCCTTACACTATGGTAGGAGTTTGCTAATTAATACTATTGCGCTCGATGTCTTCCAGTGCAAGTGCAAGAATTGTGCCTTAAGACCCTTAGCATTTTCTTTACAATTATATGCAATAAAATTTTTAACTGAGAAAAATACCCTATTTGGACTACCCATACAGTCTATTTCCAAATAACAGCAACGTGGAGGTTTGGCACAGCAGTGTAAGAGAATGCTCCTCAGTATGCAGGTATCAGTATTTTAGTACATATCCATTCCACTAGACTTATTCCTAAGAATATCATCCTAAACTATCTGGATACATCTTTTAGATTTTTTGCTGCTTAAGATTGTGGTGGGTTATCCTTGGCTAAAGGCCAAATTCCAACCCAGATGCTCTCTCACTCCTCCTCATGAACAGGTCAGCGGGGGAAAATAGGATGAAGGGAGATGACTTAGCAGTTGCTGTCACAGGCAAAACAGACTCAACTTGAGGAAAATAAATTTAATTTATTCACAATAAGAAACAAAACTCAACATTGAAACAACATCTCCCCCCACCTCCTTCTTCCCAGGCTCAGCTTCACTCTTTCTGACTCCTGTCCTCCAAAGCAGCTCAGTGGGATGGGGATGGGCATTACAGTCAGTCCATAATGGCCCCTCTGCCATTCCTCCCTCCTCACACATTCCCTGCTCCAATGTAGACCCTTCCACAGGCTGCGGTTCCATCAGGAAATATCCAGCTGGCTACCTACTGCCACACTATGATAATGTCTGTTTTCCCTCGTCATGTGTCTCATGTTCAGAATCGTCTCAAGCAGCCCTAACACTTTCATTAGGAAACTGATTTCCAGCGGCTTAGCTGGTGCTCCCGATTAAGCCACCTAAAGCCGGGGAGACTATACATAGGTGTCTAAGGCACCAGTTTCAATGACCACGTAGTCAAAACTCTCAGCAGTCTTCAGCTCCTAAGAGGGGATGCTGGGCAGACCCTGGCTTCACTTATTGTCCAGACTAGGACTGCTGACTACAATACAGCCTTGGATATCAAAAACACATGAAGGTACCTCAATACTGATGACTTCATAACAATATTATTTCCACCCTTTGTTATTTCCTTTTAGAAATGGACTAGGTGTAATGTCGTAAAGCAGCTAGGTCTTCATCTTATTTTAACCTTTCCCTGTTCATCCCCTGAATTTTGGCAAATTCATTTGAATGTCAGAGATATTCTAGAAGACATAAATAGACATTTTCCTGTGTACCCACCAAGTTTGACTGCTCAAAACAAAAACTGCATAGAAAAGTCATAGAAACCTAAGGAACTCTCAGATTAAGGTTAAACTCTAAGGTTAAAGGCCCAGATGTAAAGAGAATCTGGAGACTTGTAAGGTCTGCAGTTACTGAGGAATGCAGCCAAAGATGTCACTCGTTTTATAAGAGAGCAAACGTTTTCATTCTTAATAAAAAGAATGACACTAAACACTGAATAATAAACAATTTATTGCAGATGGTTTGGCACCTGATGTCAAAAGGTCTGGCCTTGCATAAAGCAATGTTGGTATAAACCATCATGGAATTAGATACATTCATCCTAAAGAAAGACTTCAGAGAATAGTCCTGCGCCCAGAAGACACAAGAGGCTTCTGAATATCCTGTTGTTTTAAGATTTGTGCAATTGTGCATACATGTGCATTGCAGTGCCTTGCACCTCAAGGTAGTGACACTGTTGGTCAATGAGACTAATGGCAGAGAAGGACGGTGATGTAGAGGACCTCAGATCAAAGTCCCGCAATATCCCAGTGACATTCATGGAAACTAACTCACAGGGCAGTGAAAGTGTTAAAGGCTCAAACCCAAAGATTAAATTAAAATTTAATTAGAAATAGAAATGTTCATAATTTACCAGTATCTTCCTTTTAAAATTGAATAGTTTCCCCAAAAATCTTTGTGAACATGCAATTTTTTAATGAAATTTCAGGATAAACGTTAGCAACAGCTCCAAAGGAGGTTATAAATATCACAAGCAGAATATGAGCAACGAACACCTTCACCTTACATGGCCGGAAAAAGCTAAAGACATCCTCACTTGAGTTTCACCAGACCTCTTGTTATCCAGTTAAAATAAACAACCTTCATACAGGCAACTGAATAAAACCCATTACTTTTTTTTTTCTATTTTTATACCACATATCAATATTTAAATCATAAGGCAGGCAAATATTATCCATTCCTCCTCAGAGTTTCCTGAGTCTCTGCAGGAAGGGAGGAATTGTGAAACAGTGATTTTGTGCCTAAGTAAAAACATAAAAATGAAAGCTCCTGCTCCCGCACTGTGATGTTGGCAGTTACTTCACAATAATTGGTGCATTTTGAGGAGAGTTTTCCTGATCAAAATACAGGCTACTACAAGACTCAGAGTCCCATACATTTTCTTCAGCAGCAAACATAAATAAATATCTCCATTTCCCCACTCCACTACCGTGCATACTTCTTAGTTGTGCCAGTACAAGTAACAGTGAGACCAAGATGTAAAACAGAACCATGTTAATGTGAGCACAAATAACAAATAAAGCACTGTTTTTATCAGTACCTCTACAAAAATCCACACTGTTGTATGTCTGAATACCGTGCTCAGTCCCTGTTAACAGGACAGAAGATGGAAAATGTTATTTACATGCTAAGGCCACTCATTCTGCTACAGTGAGGTACTGTCTGAACTAGAAATGGCATAAATCATGCTGAGAAGCAACAGGTACGGCTGACCATAAGTGTTTCTGGTTTTCCTCAGAATGAAGCAAACCCTCTCCAGCTGCCTCTAAATAGTCTCATCAGGAAGTGGCCTCATAGGCTGATCATCCTCAGCAGCCTCTTCTAATCCATCCAAGCAAAAGAGGGATTAGTTTAGTGGCCTGAGCTTTCCTAGAGTATGTATGACCTGTTCTCACCTGAGTGGAACATTTGTTGTGTGGACACTGTGGCAACAGACCCTTGAGGATGAGCTGCTATCTGGGTGGAGGCAATTGCACAGACATGGCTTATCCTTCTTTGTGTAAGTAGCTGCTGTCTGTATTTCAGGCTTGGGAGGAAATCCTACAGACAAATCTCTGCCCAGCTGAGTGAAACTCTCCAAAACGATATGAGGCATGAACAGAAAAATTACAAAGAATAGGAACAGGACCTGGAGGTCAAAATCTACACCTGGGGAAAAAAACAAAACAAAACAAAAAACAAACTGAAAAATCAGGATGAGGTAAAAGTTGCAAAAGCCACCAAAATAGTTACAGGAGGTCCTCCACCACATATGTGCAGGAAAGAACAGTCTGATAGTGATATGGGACTGATGGTAATGATAAATGAGAAATTGTCTCCAAAAAGAAGAAGCTATTTTGCCTTGCTTCTTACCTTTTTTTTATGAAGAGCACAGACAGGAAGGCTAAAGTGGAGTACAAAGCTTTGAAAAAGATCACAGTCAAGGTGCCAAAATCAAAGAGGTTAGCACCCTTAGTGAAGGTAAAGCTGGAGAACCTTGGCAGAAATGGCATGTGAACTGGACGCTCAGTAATATAGGCTTACAACAAATCCAAGAAACTGGTAAAGGTACAGAAGGGCTGGTGATGTGCAGAAGTTAAACAGTCATTTTGCAAAGGGGTGAACTGGTCAGCACTATGGGCCCTGAGTGTGGTCCCAGAAATACGTAAGGTTTTACAGCAGATTTTGAAGGAAAGACTTATCAAGAAATTAATGAGAAATTGCCATAAAATTCCTGCTTTATTACAATTAAGCTAAGTCTGGTTCAGTAGAATTAGTCTAGGTAAGTACCTCTCTTTGAGTAAACATCTGGTTTGTGGTGTGTTTTTTTTTTTAAATACAAGAGCAGTGCAGAAAAGCTTATTTAGACTGCAGTAAAGTAGGGAGACCATGGAAAACCGCCAGTTAATGTGGAACAGGCACTTTGAAGGCAAGATGAGAAAACAGCAAGCTGATTTTACGAAAAGAACTAAAGGAACTTGGAACACTTAACTCAGCAAAACACAGAGCAATCAGATCCCGTCTCGATCTATAAATACATTGTGAGGAAAAGCATCAGGAAGGAAGAAGAAAAGTGAGATACAAGAAAGTACAACATTGGCACAAGAAAAAACACATATAGACTGCCCATGAATAAGTGCAATTTAGAAATAAGAAGCTGTAGCTGGCAAAGGAGCAAGACTGTGAAACAACCTCTTAACAGAAGCAAGAATGAAAAAGCCAATTTACTTTTAGGGGAAGTTCAGCAAATTTCCTAAAGATTCTTAGGACATGGATCCTTGTATTTGCAGGATGGATGTTATTTACACAGGCAGTGCATACCAGTCCAAGTCCCTTCTCTCCTACAAGACAACCTGTGTGGGTCACCCTAGTAGCAATGAATTTGCCATCACCACCTTCACTGGCCATTTGTAAATTATTCATCTTTAAAATTAAATAGATAATTTGAATATTAACTTTGTTTTCCTGTGCCTGGACACACATTGATCCCCGATGACTTGTAGTGACTCACCTAGGGTGCTGACATTAAAACCTTCCTCGGGAGCATGACCTCCATTAACAGACACTGGTGACACTGCCTCCTCTTGCCTTCCACTCTCACCTTTCAGCCTCTCAGCACTGCGGTGGCCAGTCCTCCTCTCAGGAGCACCAAGATCACTCTCAGATGTTAAGTGCTCACTCAGTGATCAAGAGGTGCAAAGGTTGGGTTTTTTTGCTGTCTTTTTTAATTATTACACTGCATACAAATACACAGAGGAAATATTTACTTTTAGGAGAATAAAATGTTTCTGCTTCAGATAATTCATTGTGCCATCTCTCGTGATCTAACCATACCACAGGGCAGTAACTAACCCCAAAGGATTTACATTAAAAACAGCAGAGACATATGTCAAGGGACAAGCTGGTACCAGCTTTGTTACTGACACTTTAAACTCCATCCTTCCCTTGCTTCCTCCTCTCAGATCAATGCCAGAGCTTCACAGTTCTCTTCTAGTCCTGCAAGCTGCTGTCTGCTTGTCTTCCCCTGCCATGGACTGCTATAATGGCATTGTAGAGCCTAAGTTAAGAAGGAATGACTAGTTTGCGAGAGAGCATTTGTTGGGTAATATTGATGCATCACATAACCGAACTAGATCACTCCCACCAGGAGCCCTGACAGATCAGGCTGCCCCTCCCTGATCATTCCTGCAGCATGGAAATTAAAAAGATTGGCTCAGTAACGCTGTCATAGGAGCCAGACAAGTTCAAAACTACATAGCCTCCGCCTGAATTGAATTATACCTGACCAACTGGAAGGCTCAAAATTTCATTCTAAGTTAGGCTACATTTTAATATACAACCCTTAAACTAATACACACTGCAAACAAACTAGCTGTATGCTTAAGCCTGATCAGTCAGCCTAGAGTTTATGTTGCTCCTCAGATCAGAGTTGGAGTTGCCCTCCATCAGCCCATCAACAAAACTTCTCTGTTGAATTACTGCTGCTGCGGAGCCGAGGCAGCACACTGTTTTGAAAGTCAGTGAAGTAAAGCCTTACAGGCAAGGAAAAAGACAGATTTCTTCATGAAAACAGCATAAGACAAGACCTCAAATCTTCTGTGTCTTCTATGCAAGACATAACTTTGTTCGCCATAAGGAAAGTTTGAACTCGGGGGTTTCAGCTGTAAAAAGCACATTCCCTCTCCGGAAACATTAACAGACCTTTCTGTCCTGCTCCGATGATCCCTAGAAGAGGATTCCCAAGTGTGTTACCATCTGAGCGCTACCTGCTACAAATTCCAGAAGTTTATGCAGGACAGAGGAAATATCTGTGATCATCCAGGTTGATTCCCAGGAAAATACAGTAATCAATAATCAACCAAACAAACAATTATTTCCTATACAGACACTGGGGGCTGAAACATTACAAAAAGAAAGAAAAAGACTCCCATCCAGTTGGCTTCATGCTGAGAAAGTAAAAAATGAAAAGCAATACCTGTCTTGAAGGTATAGGGAGAAAGCATGGGTACAAGCGGCAACACAGAGTACTGGGTTTATTTCTCTTCCCTTCAACGAGACAAATCAGAGGTGTAGCCATGAAATGTTCTGTAACTTTGCATCAAACAGTGGAGGATTTTCCTTGTTTGTGGCAGTAATTCTTTCTAGGTTACATGTCTGACAGAGCCAATAATATTTCACAAATCTATAAAGAGCATGAATCAAACAGCAGTGCACTGTATGAATCCATCACCTGTTCCTTTCCTGCCTATGTTTTGTGTTTTGGTGGATGCCGGGTATTCAAAGACAGCAGTACATGGGAAAAGGTGATGATTTTACACCCAAAATTGAAGACAGACAGATAAATTAGACTATGTTGCGTATTAGAAAAATTATTACATTGCTATCTAAGCAAGTACAGTGTACAATACCCATGCACATGAGGAAGTCCTACAATAGGACAACAAAATGTTCAAACCATTTGATCCCTTTAACACTAAGGAACAGCCAGTGTCAGTAGTTCACACACTTCCAAAACTCTTTGTCGGCAAGTTTTCTCTTTATGATAAATCTCCAAACTCTGACAGTACAGCGCTCATAGCAGCTGTGGATGATACCGGGGAAAGCAAGTATCCGTACAGAGCAATGCTTAGAAAATATGTATTGATCACTGATATAGTCCATTTACAACCTTTAATAATGTACCAAGTCCGGGGCGCCGGGGGGGAAACAGGACTCGGAAAGGGCCCAAGGCGGCCCCGGCAGAGGAGGAGGGAGCCCAGGAGGCGGCAGCAGCAGAGGGAGCCCGAGGCCGGAGGAGGAGGAGGGCGGGAGGGGCTGCAGGCCCGGAGCAGGGATCCCCCGCAGCCCTGGAGAGAGCCCGCGGGAGCAGAGACCCCCCCGCAGCCCGGGGAGGGCCCCAGGCCGCAGCAGGGGGATATTTCCTGCAGGAGCTGCGGCCGTGGGGAGCCCGGGCGGGAGCGGGTTGTCCCTGAAGGGCTGCAGCCCGGGGAAGGGCCCGCGCTGGAGCAGGGAGACCTGTGAGGAGGGAGGAGCGGCCGAGAGGGGCTGGGAGGGGCTGACCGCAACCCCCGTGCCCAGCCCTGCGCCACTTGGCGAGGTAGAGAAGCTGGCAATGAAAGAGTGAGTTTGAGATTGGGGAAAAGGTGAGGAGAGGAGTCAAGAGTGAAGGAGTGTGTCTGGCTGAGCTTCAGAAAAAGGAGTTGATGGGGGAAAAGTGTTTTAGTTTTTGTTTCTCAGCATCCTACTTTATTTTAAAATATCAGTAAATTAATTTTCTCCAAATCAAGTCTGTTTTGCCTGTGATTGTAACTGGGAAGTCATCTCCCTGTCTTTATCTTGACCCAAGAGCTTTTTTGTCTTATTTTTGCCCCCCTCTCCTATTGAGGAGGGGGAATGAGAGAGCAGCTGGCCGGGATCTGGCAGCTGGCCCAGATCAACCCCCAACACCCAGATCCACCTTCAGGTGCACACTCTCTGACTGAAGCTGAGTGATGCTGGAAGTCTTGTGGTTTTCCTGCATCTCTAACTGCAAGTTCAGCTGTGATATCTCCTAATTTTGACTGATCAAATAATCTTTATATTCTTCCAGTTGGTCTAATAAGGCTGAAATCTCTCTCTTGTCACAAGTGCTTCCTGTTCTGCCTCTAACAGTTCCCTTAGCACTTGATCAGAACTGCCTTCTGTAGGTACATCATGCCTTGTATCATCCAATTTAAACTGTAGAGCAGCCATCTGAATCAGGTTATTGTACTGTTGCGGTCATAATTCTTCTTCATTTTGTTTTAATTCTGTTTCCACTTTCTTCATTTTTTGTAGTTGCTGTTCCAACTAGTTTACAGTCTTCAAGGCTTCAGTACCTCTGCTCTCCAGTTCTTGCATTTGTGCCACCAGTTTCTCTATTTCTATGTCACAAGCTGTAAATTCTTGATGGTTTTGTTCCTTTTCAAACAAAAACTTATTGTAATCATCCATCATCTATTTTATTTCTGTTTGCAAAAATTCTACCTCATATTCTCTGAGCATTTCAGAAGTCTTTGGTGTTTCTGTAAGTTTTAACTGTTCTTCCAGTTCCTTAATTTTTTGTATCCCATTAATTTTTCCTTTCTACAACTTACTTATCCATCAATGGCCCCTGGTTTTCAAGCTGTTTTCAAGGACTTGAATTTGCTTGTTTAGATATACAGCCTCCAATAATTATTTAACCAAGTCCTGATTACTATGCAGTTGTTCATCATGTTCTACATCGTTTTTTTTCTTTTCAGAGGGCAAGCTCCAATGGTCCTTTCCTGCCTGACACTGAAGCTCTAATTTCTCCATTGCTAAAAATTCCCCTTCCAGTTCTATGTAACAGGAGCCAAGGGGCTGCATAATTTCTTTTACAGTTTTGTGGCTTATCACTTTCTTTTTTGTGTCTTATGGTGTTGTACAGGATATATGAAAGTCGCCAAACTAATGCTCTCTTTGTACAGAAACTGTACAGTTTTTGCTCCATGTTCAACTCCTGAAACATTGAAAAATGTCCACATTTCCTAGCTTTTGCTTGAGTGTTTTCTTCTGATTCTGTATTGAGACCTTTAGTATTTTAGAATAGAGAATGCTGCGTTTCTTTGTGTTTTATTTCTTTATTTGTGCCATGTGTGACACAGTCATGTCTTAATCTGTGTTTACATCTGACAGGAGTTACCCTTGTAAATAAATCTATCTAAATTAAGAACCTCATTTTGAGAAGAGCTGAACAATTAAAACCCTATTCTCTTTAACAGGAGAAAATCGAGTTGTAGTGAGATCTAGGAACCAAGCTCCAAAAGAGAACAGGATGAAATTCCTCTCTCAAACCCACCTGAGACATTTTAGGAAATGGCTCAAAGTTTTTTCAATTGTTTCTTCTGAAGGAAAATGTAGCCTCTAAAAAACTTGTGTTTTTTAAGGAAAACCTTTATTTTCCTCCTTCTATTCCCTTAGTGACATCTTCAAAGAAACTGGAAATTTAAAATTAATTTTGAATAAATTACAAAAGTAATAATCTTCCTTTCAGGGAGGCATAGTAGAGACATACATGTGAGTTGAAATTTTACTACATCAAATGGTATATGTGGGTTCTGCTAGTTTAGACTGTTTGTCAGAAGAAGAACTTGTCCGGACAGTCTAGGCCACAAAGTGTAAGTCATTTATAAACTACAACTTCCAATGTAACGCATGAGAGATATATAGCCTATGTTAAGCTGGTGCAAAAGAAAATATTTCAGGTAAATATTTGAATGCAAAGAATATACCCCCCCCCAAAAATATACAACAAGAAGAAATAAAACTTCATTTCAGCAGAAACCACTGAAACAGTGTCTTTGCACTTCTGAGATATATATTTATTTTCTGACAGGTTCCTTAAGAATTCATCTGGACCCAGATAGAAATGCTGAATTCTCCGGATTTATGATGAGTGGCTGTTTTAAATTCCTCTTTGCTCTGGTACCAATCTGCCGTCACTGGGCTCAGTTTTATTCATCTCTGCACTGCCTTTAGGAAGTGTCAGGCCTTGGTGGGAGGCACTTTGCAATTGCAGTATGGTAATGTGTCTCCTGTCTTTTCCTTGTTCTTCCAGCCTGAAAACAATGGTCGAAACTGAGCCTAATGATGGCAGATCAGTACCAGAGCAATGCCTGGGTGGGATTACAGACCGGGAGATCATCCTGAAATTGCCAGAGATACAGGTATAGCCATGGAAAAAATCAGGTCTTATGTTGAGACTGTGCAACTTGACCTATCTGCACGACTTTCTTCCATCGTAAGAAGTGTACATCTTGTACGGGACTTCCAGGTATTTGAACTGATCAATTTAGTGACAGCAGAATTTTGGGATCTGCTAGATGAGCTAAGTGGCATAACCTGTCCTGGGATCAACAACGTTCAACAAGGCCAAGTGCAGGGTCCTGCATCGGGGTTGAAGCAACCCATGGTATCAATACAGGCTGGGGGATGAAGGGATTGAGAGCAGCCCTGCTGAGAAGGACTTTGGGGATACTGAGGGATGAAAAGCTGGACATGAGCCAGCAATGTGCACTTGCAGCCCAGAAGGCCAACCGTGTCCTGGGCTGCATCCAAAGCAGCGTGGCCAGCAGGGCGAGCGAGATGATTCTGCCCCTCTCCCCGGCTCTGGTGAGACCCCACCTGCAGTGCTGCATCCAGCTCTGGGGCCCCCAACATGAGAAGGACATAGACAGTTGTTGCAGTGGGTCCAGAGGAGGTCCACAAAAATGATCCAAAGGATGGAACAGCTCTCATGAGGACAGGCTGAGAGAGTTGGTCTTGTTCAGCCTGGAGAAGGCTCTGGGGAGACCTTCTTGTGGCCTTCCAGTACTTCAAAGGGGGCTTCTAAGAAAGATGGGGACAGACTTTTTATCAGGGCCTGTAGCGATAGGACAAGAGGTAATGGTTTTAAGCTAAATGAGGGTAGATCTAGACTAGATCTAATGAAGAAATTTTTGATAATGAGGGTGGTGAAAGACTGGCACAGGTTTCCCAGAGAGGTGGTAGATGCCTCATCGCAAGAAACAGTCAAAGTCATGTTGGACGGGGCCCTGAGGAATGTAATCAAGTTGAAGATGTCCCTGTTCGTTGCAGCAGGGTTGGACAAGATGACCATTAAAGGTGCCTTCCAACCGCAACTATTCTATGATTCTATGATCATGATTCACTGTGTGTCAGATCACAATGTGTCTCCACTTTGCTCATGTCCCCAAACTTCCTCCTTTTGGAAACTAGTTCAGAGGCAATGGCTGGAAGATACTCAGGTTTTGGATTCATTTGGGGTTAGACAATTGCCAGGCTGTGAATGAAGTGAAAATCTCTCCTTGATCTGCTGGGTTAGACATACCCATCTTTCCCCTGTCGGTTTGTATCTCTGTTTCATGGTCACTTTGGTTTTCAGTTTTCTGGGAAGTTTTGAGAATCAGAATATGAAAAGATTTGCATATTTTTTAAAGCAGCAGCCTCTGAGAAGCCATTTCCTGGCTATAATTTTCTGTTGTCTCTATTTTCCAGGACTGGGATCCAAAACTTAATAAAATTTAGTGTAAACAACCAGTTCTCTATATCTGTTTATCCCTTTCAATCTATAAACATTATAGAATGTTTATAGATATATATAAACTTTAGATCTCTCATGAGACACCGTATTTGTCTTATTCTTGTAAAAAATATGTAACAAAAAAGTTTGAATTAAGAAAGAAAAATAATAACCTTCAGGAATATTCAGCTCCTTTTATATCTATTAAATGATTGTTACAGAGTGCCTCTGGTTTGCATCCAGAGCAGTTAAGGGTTACTTAACTCTCTTGAGATTATCAGAGTGTAGTATCTTTCAAGTGTTTCAGTTAAAAGAGCAGAAAATCTCTAGCTGTTCATATGACATAAAAGCAGATTGAAAAAGGTTACTACTTGACTATGAGACTAAATTAAGCCATGTTTTCAAGGTTTCTCATTGCCTTTGTAACAAGGATCTAAGTGCTCTTATCCTTATTAGGGTCTTAATTTTTCTGCCCTTTCCCTTCCCTGTCTCTCTTTTCCAACAATAAAGCATGTTTCTTTCATTTTACTCTGCTTTTCACCATTCTACTGCCTACTCCTTTTCACCCCTACTTTCCTAAGCTGTCTGAAAGGGAAGTAAAGGGCAAATTGCTTTAAGAGTATGGATATGGGACGAAATAAAAGGTGGCATTGCTACCTTGGTGAGCATAAAAGGGCAGGAGTCCCTGACGTGAGCATAAAAGGAGATGTAAAGAGTGCTGCTTGGTGTAATTGTCAGAGAGCTGCAGGGATGCAAGGGCTGGAGCTTTTATGGCCTGTAGGGTTGCAAGTTTCTGCAGAGAAGAGATGAGCTGATGAAAAGCTACAAGAAGATAGAAGTATAAAAATTATCAAGGTTGTGGCTTACCTGGATCCAAATGAAAGCCTTGCCTCAAATACATCAAGTGCCAAGTGTAGGCTCTGATTCAGTAATGCACTGAAATATGGGACCTCTCCTGTTAACGCTAGTACTCATGTGCCAGAAGGTGTTTATATCTTCTCCACATTATACCCAGAGCACTCAGCTATTGAGAGCTTCCAGCTCTAAATCTTGGACTCAAAACACATCTACCTGTGTTTGATCCTGGGACATGCTGAACACCTCCAGAAGATGCTGAGAGTCCTGGCATACTGTTTGCTTGGGTGAGAATGAATCACACCAAGTACCTCTCGGGTCTGCAGAACTGGACAGCATTTGTTGTTAAAACAGGATTTTCTGTCAGGATGAAAAATCAAAAAAGAGATCTGCCCTACATTTATAATTGAACAATTTCCTTTTATTGAATGCACAACTCCCTTTGTCATGCTTCTTTGTGTCTGCATGTTACAGCCTCCTGGTAGGTGAGAAGTTTGCTTTCAGTAGACCCACTATGCCTTCTAGCTAGAAACAAGGGCAACATTACTTACTGTACTGCAAGGAGAGTATAGATTGCCCTCCTCTTTCCCTGTTAATTTTAGACCTGCCTTCATGAAAACTTAAAAAACCTGAGGATAAATCTGGGTTGAGAATTGTAGAAACTTGATGTGATAAATGGCTGTGGAGTCTGGATTGGAGTGCTGCAGTTGTGTTTGACTAACCTGCTGTTGTGCCCTGGCACAGCAGCCATGGGCATCGCAGAGGAAGCTGCCAGACAGATCTTACACAAACCTTGTTCAATTTCTAAGACAGAGCACTGAGGGCTGAGGAAAGCCTTCCTCTTGCCACCTGCAATAGCTTCCCAAGTGAGGACAAGGTTCCCTGGGCTGTCTGAGGTGTTCCTCCTACTGCCAAAAACGTGGGAAGGAAATGCTGATGGTGGGAATGGTGATGGCTGCTGTGAACAAGCACTTTCCGCCTGTGGTACCTTGCGACTAGTAGCTCCTGTGCCACACACTCACTCCTTTTTTCTGTAGCTTTTCTATACCCTGCCAGGAGCCTGTGGTAGAACTAGGTCAGAAAGGCTTCTTGAAATAGCATTTAATTGGGAAAACGCCTGGACTGGTGTTTGTAGATGTGTGAAAGTTCTCAGGAAATATCACACAATTTAAATGTTTTGAAATAAGCTTGCAATTTTGTTTCAAAGTTTACATTTGAGTTTTATGCCTTTTTTTTGCCTTCAGAATGCAATAGACTAGGAATGATTTCTCATTTTTTTAATTTTATAGTACATTTAAAATAATTAAGAACACCTTTATTCTAATGCACCTTGTATTCTTCTCTGAGTCAGTTTACTTCCAGCTCCTGTAACAATGGAGTCTGAGATCAAAATGTCCCTGTTTGTATCTGATTCTTTGTGGCATAGTGGCAAACTCCTTGGTTGCAAAATGAAATATTCTGCCCTTGTATGTAAAGAAAAATATTTCTGTAATTGGAAATGTTGTGTTTCTGTGGTAGGTTAACCATGGCTAAGGGCCAAACTCCTACCCAGTTGCTCACTCACTCATCGACAGAGATAAAAAATAGGATGAAAAAGCTCATGGGTTGAGATAAAGATAGGAAGATCACTTCCCAGTTACAGTCATTGTGAAAACATACACAAATTGGGGGAAATTATTTTTTTCCCCCAATTAAAATAGATTTGAGTAGTAAGAAACAAAGACAAACATTAAAACACCATCTTCTCCTCAACCTTTTCCTAGGCCTTTGACTTGGGCCTGAGTGAACAGTGAAACACTGTTTCAAGTGATAAATCGGGACAGTTTATCTCAGTGAGCTGATGAAGAACCTCCAGACTTTCATACACAGGTGCGTTTCTCCTACACCAGGACTGGGGGTGACCAAATCAGTATGCCCCAAGAAAATCATCCTCCTCCCTTTCTCCTTATTTTCCTGATTTTTACTTTCTGCATTAGATTTTCTTTCCTACTCTTTCTCAGGAAATGGGTCATCTCTATTTCCACCTACTCACTCCACACGAATAAAACTAATTGCTAAATGTGGGATCTTAACCAAATTTACCCATTTTTCATACTGAATTGTTGGCAACACTGAAGAGACTCTTTCCCCTCTTCCAAGAAGGATGAATAGTCTCTTCTAAAAGTACACTTGGTGCTGGCACAAGCCTGACAGCTCTAGAGATGGAAATCCCATTTTCTGTGGAATGGATTCAGAACTAACAACTACATTGCAACCTTCCTTCACAATGTTTTTGTCAATATGAGTCCTCTTCACTTTACAGAAAATCTGTACAGAGAGGTAAAAAGACTTTTCATTCCCAACTGCATAATGAATCTGTCCCCTCTGCTAAAGTTCTTGACCTCATTTTTTAGCTAATCATAAAAAAAAATAATGTTAATCATGTAGAATTAACAAAAACTTGTGTTTCAGAAGTTTTTTTCACAGGAGAAATTTTTCACAGAAGGCAAAATGGAACTAGATCAGTACTGAACAACACAGCAATAGAGACAAATGTTGTGTCCACCTTAGCTGCCACCAAATCCTGGAAATGTGAAGAGTTTGTAGCCACTTAGCCTTACATTAGTAAAGCCTCCACGTTGGTTGCAAATCTGCTCGTTATATAAGGATGACTTATTTCCTAAATAGCTAGACATGAAACCCACACTTACCTTCTATCAGCATCCACAAATCAAATACTCATGGAATCATAGAATAGCCTAGGATGGAAGGGACCTCAAAAGATCATTCAGTTCAGCCTTTCATGGGAAAGAGAGCCTAGATAAAATTATCTAGCAGCCTGTCCAATCACATCGTGAAAGCCTCCATCAATGGAGACTCTACTATGTCCCTGCTGAAGTTGTTCCAGGAAATTGTTTTGTCACCGTAAAAACTGTCTGTCTTATACAAGGATGAGTTCTCTTTTGGTGTAAATTGCCTCTTCCCTTCTCCATGTGGCTCCTCGTGAAGAGAGGGCCTCTGTCCTCTTTGTAGCTGCCCTTTAAGTAGTGGAATACTATGATGTGGTTCTCCCTGAGCCTGCTCTTCTCCAGGGAGAAAAGACCTAAATCCTTTAGTATTTCCTCATAGATCAGGTTCTCAAGCCCTGCTTCGATCACCTTCATGGCCCTCCTTTGGACTCTCTCCAGTCTGTCCATGTCTGTCTTGAATTGTGGGGACCAGAACTAGACACGGTGCTCCAAAAATGACTGGACAAATGCTGAGTAGTGGGATGATCACATCTCTGTCTCTGCTAGTGATACCCCAGTCAATGCAGCTCAGGATCCAATTTATCTTTGCTGCAGCAGCACATTGGTGACTCCTGTTCTGCTGGTTGTCTACCAGGACCCCCAGGTCCCCTTCAGCAAGGCTACTCCCAGCCACACAGAGTGTAGCCTGTACTGGGCTCCTGGTTATGTCATGCCAGCTGCAGGACTTTGCACTTGTCTTTGTTAAACTTCATACAGCTGTTGCTTTGCCCGCTGTTCCAGCCTGGCCAGGTCTCTCTGTGAGATGGCTCTCTCTTCTGACGTGTCCTCCTCACCACCCAGTTCAGTGTCATCAGCACCTTGGCGAGGGTGCTTTCAGTCTGATCATGCAGGTCATTTATGGAGATGTTGAAGAGCGTGGGGCCTCGTATGAATCCCTGGTGGACCCCACTTGTGAGAGGCTGCCAGCCAGAGTAAAAACTGCTGATCGCCACCCTCTGAGTGCAGCCTGTTTGCCAATATCCCACCCATCTCACAGACCACGCATCCTATCTGTATCTTGCCAGTTTGTCTAGGCAGAGGCTGTGGGAAACAATGTTGAACACTTTGCTGAAGTTCAGTATCACATCTGCTCAGTTAAGGTCTGTGCAAACTCCTTTCAGAAGAGAGAGTGCTGCCACACTTTTCCGCAGTTTTTCTGTAACCTAAGTCAAACAGTATCTAGGTCCAGTTCCTTCACATGTCTGAGATCATCTGCATCTTTTATCTTTTCTGTATTTATCCATATGGTATTGTTTTCATTCCTGCTGAGACTGTTCCTGTTTTCATCGAATAAAAATATTAATTGGATCTCAAATCAGCATTGTATATTAGTCATTAGCAGAAGCAAGAATGAAAACTGGGGACTCCACTGACATAAGTGAATTCATTGTGGTGGAGCTACACGTTCTTATTTCTCTAGCCCTTCATCCTATTTCAGAATATGACTCCCTAACTTGTTCCATCTATTCACTATTTATCAGATAGACATGTGTAAACCGGACTTGTGAATTCCAGTCTGGAAAGCAAAGCAACTAAGCATTTGGTCTGATAACGCTAAACACCATCAGATTCAAGCCTCTCTGTGGATCTGGATCTTCATGATAGCATTTAAGATACTAATGACAGATATGTGAATTATTTCATCAAACGTATGAGATCCTCCAAAGGGAGCCAGGACTCCTCAAACCTTCTATCACAAGCAAGTAAAAAAAAAAATCTCAGCTGATGCCTCAATCTGTAAACTTGATGCTTCATTATAGTAGAATATATGTTAACTTCATCTAGATAATGATTCTGGCAACAGCCTTAATCTTAAGAATATTCTCTTCACACCAGGAGCACCACAAAAGTATGGCTAGACATTGATGAAGTAATCCTGATTTGTTTATTCTTCCTCTCTCCAACCAACTAAATAGGCCACCTATCTTAGAGAATAAAAGGCTCACTGGCTCCCTTTAACTGTGTTCCTACTCTTATTAATCTTTGCTAGGATTTTCAGTGCCTGAATTCAGTGTATTTTGTACCTTGCTAGTTTGGCTAGCAGAGAATCCTGAAATCCATCTGAAAGTGGACTAATGTTTGGATTGGATCATCCTAAAAACACAGTGCCTACCTGCAGGTAGCAAATAGGCGTGACCATCAAGTAGAGAGCCAAGAAGCAGTGCAACAGGTCAAGAATAAGCCAGAATTCTTTTCAAGGAGGGAACCACTAGGAGCTTAGAACAGGGGCAAGTTTTCATGTCTTCTTACTGGCCAGAAGGTGCAACAGAAAGGTAAAATTTCAGTCATGAGCTGAAAGACCATGAAAGTAACCTAGGTGCTACAAAAGTTTGAGTGAGATAACAGAATTTCTCTCAGAGTTCATTGAAAATGATGGCAATGTTAACACAGGAAAGCAGAGTCAGCATGTAGGACATAAAACTTTTGATACGATGATGCATTTAGGGCTGTAGACAACAAACCTTGCAAAAGGAAACAATATTCACACTGAAATACAATATTATCTTGTAAAATAGAGAGAACAAAGACAGATATCCAAAAGGCATGAATGTTAGATCCGTAGAGAGATCTCACCAACTCAACAAATAGGCTTATATGTATTTAGATAGGTGCTATTTTCATCAGTTAGGACATGTAACACAGTAAAATTCATCACTGTCCCAGTGGGTCCTCAGAAAGAGACTCTGAGTTCTGCATCACAGAGCATAGTGGAGGTGAAAAACACTCCATTCTGATTTTTCTGAAAAAAAATCTCAAATGGTAGTTACAAGACTAGAACAATACAACTTTAAAATGAGAATTCAAGTGTTCCTAGAGTCAAAAGAGACTAGATATTATTGAAATCAGTGTCATAAGGACAAATGATCTTACTGACTATAGAACTTGTGAAAAGTCATGGAAGTTAAAGGAGACAGCACTGCCATGGGAACTCAGTTGAACCACGGAGCAGGGACATCCAGAAACTTGCATCTTTTGCATGTTGTCTGAAATAGCATACAATATATTTTGCATCATGGACTACAGGTACTCTTGATTGTTTTCCGGTTTACTGGGATGCCATATCATCACAGGCAGGGCAACGGAAGGAAGACAGCACCAACATTCAACTTTTTTCAATAGCTTTTTTCTACTTGGAAAAAGGTTCTTGAAGCAAAAAATTAGATCACATTGATATGCTACCATCATTGAAAGACATTTTTTCTCGCTATCAAAAGACAGAATATTGTTGGTGAGATCTGCTAGAAGATTATTTAAATCAATATCCTTTGGCAAACACCAAATCACAAACTAATGGGAAAGCTGGTTGCCTGACTTGTAATGCAATTTTAATTCATTTTTGAGCTGAAACATGTATCAGAGATTAGGGGTTTTCAGAGAATCCCTGTGTAGCATTGGGTATGACAACTTTAAGTAAGGGAAAAAAAAATGTCAGAAGCTCAGGTGAGATAAAAATTCTTAGTTTTCAATGTTTACAGACCTTTTATCCACTTTAGTCTCTGAAATATTTTCTACTGTTTTATTCTCTAAAAACTGCTAATGTTTTTAGCCTTTAAATAACTCCATAAGGTAGGGGAGCACAGGCATATTTTCGTTACCTGAACATAGTTAGGGCAAGCCATAAATAGGTTTATTCATCCCAAACTGGTAATTTTACATACTGACTTAAATGAAATTATCTCTTTACTAAAATCTGAATGCTTAAGTATTGTGCCCATTGCCAAAAGGAAGAACTTGAGTCCAGTATGTTTTCTGTTAAGGGATTTAGCCTTCTTTCTTTATCCAGTGGTTGAACAAACCAGGCTGTTCTTATCTGAGAATCTTCACACCCAGTCACTTTCCTTAATCTCTAGTAGGTCTTTTTTATTTCTCTCCACTGCTTGACAAAGTTTATCTTGTGCAGAGGAGGACATGTCAGTCCTGGCAATATCTAAACCAAAGAGAATACGTTAAACTGATCAGCAAAAAAATCACAAAATACATTAAAAATCCACAGCTTCCTCAACATTTTTGGTGTTGGCTGGTTGCAGACAGTCACATTATAAACTGATGTCTCATTTGTTTTTGGACATCATTATAAAGATTTATCATGCATAGCCAAATGGGAACAAGAGATTACTAAAGAACAGTTCATTTTTCATCTGCATTTTATTTGTAATACCTTTTCTTGGCCGATGTTATCCCCACAAATGAATGAATGTTCTGAAGTAACAAAGTGGACATGGACTGATGGGAGAAATTGATGTGCATTTGTTAATGTATTTTTGCTGCAGCAAGTACATTAAGTAATTGAAGTGCTAAAAAAGATCCTCCCATCCAGAAACACAACATACTGAACTCTATTAATGCAAGGACAAAGGCCAATTGTTTTTTCCATTGCATCTCAAGTGCACCTTGTCTGCAGTATACACACCATATAGTTTTATTGCATCCATAGAATTAAACTATCCAGTTACACAAACAGTTATTTATCTCAAGGCGACTCTAAAGGATGAAATGTCAAAAAAGAGTAATGATTTTGAGTTCCTAACGTAAGACATCTTAGAAGAATCTGATCCAGCGACGTTGTAAAGTTTTCCATTCCGCAAATTAGACTTTGGGATGTTTTAAGCTGAATACAAAAATATTTGGAAAATAAAAGTCAGACACACTGTAGAACAATCTTTTCTCATGCACAACGACGTTTTCTATTATCACAGCATCTGAGCATTTGTGATTGCACCTTGTTAAGAACAATCTTCTGAGATATTACTGCTACTCCCATGTTTGTAGATAATAGCTGATGAGATAAAAGGCTGTTCAAGCCTGCCTCAAGAAATTTCCTGAACTCATTACTCACTCCAACAACTAATAACAGTCATAGATCACTTGGGTTTGGAACAGTTACATTAAAATGCATCTTACAAAACTGTGCAGAAATGTGTGGACAGTATTGCCAGGAAACAGGATTTCTTCACATATAAGGCAGGAAAATAGAGCTGAACCACATCTCCTAGGCACTAGGCAGTGCTTCCTCTCTGAAAATGATGGGCATGGGGTACTAATTTAGGGACATACCAGTGAGAGAAATTACTGGTGTGTTTTTCTTCCTTCAACCCTAATTTGCATGGCAATGTGAAATTTTTCACATACAGTTCCCAGCAATCATCAATGCAGAGTTGAAACCAGGCATGTGCAATATCAGAGGGAAAATTCTGCACAGCATGGTTATTTAAAACAAACACATGTTGGAGAGCTCAGACATGTTATTAATTTGTGAGCTTAGGAGAACTCCAAATGTCGTGTTATCACTTCTCAACCCATATGGGCCAGATTCACCACTTGTTCTGCTCCCATTTGGTGCCCATGTAGCACAACAAGAACTGTCTGAGTCGTATCTCGGGAAAGAGTGTGCTCACTTTACTTCAGTCACCTTCCACACATGCGATAGCAGCCGATTTTCCTTGGTCATGAACACTAGAATGATAACTGGTTATTAAATCAAATTATTTAAAAGTACACATTGCACAACATTCAGCAAATTGCCCTCTGTTTAGTCATAAGTATTAGGGAAAAAAAAGTTTAAGTATAATCAAGTGAATCAGTACATTCACCTCCTAGATTTCTTTCTGATCCTACCCTTGTTACAGCTGTCTCAGCTTTTTCCTATCTGTAGAATACAAACATCTAGGACTTAAGAAAGACATTTTGAAGGATAAGTAGAGGTTGTAGAGTGATTTCTGATCCAAAGATAAAAGGTGGTGATTCTTATGCAGAGCACAGTTTGGTATAGATACTCTGGCTACCCAGGTGGAAAGCTTTGTACACAACAGGACAATTCAGAAGTCAAGAGGCAAGGATACCAACAGAGAAGGCGTTCTACTTGTTCCTGGAAGAGAAACATTAAAATATATCATACAGACAGTACTAGCCAAGAGGAATGTCATGCAAACAGATGGAATCCAATCTCTTAGGAAATAAAATGCAAGGTGTGATGTTAGATTAAAATCTTGGGTAAAAAATATCATTAAAAAGAGAAGAAGAAACTAAAATGAAGCTTTTGGGATTTAGCCAGGTTTTAATGCTCATCAGTCATTAACCTGGAAGACAGCTCATTCTATCATCTATAACATTAAAAATTGACCATCATAAAATTTTCTTCAAAGCTCTTGGTGTGTAATTGGGCAGTGCTTTGACTATTTCTATGAATCCAATTCATAAAATAAAAATATTCCTACAAGCAGAGATCTTAAATTTAAAGTATTATCCTCTGGAGTATCACAGAGTGGCTTTGATCACCCTTGAGAAAGTTAATTAAGTTTTAAGTTCAGCAAAGCAAAGGTTTTTATTTAATGGGCTAAAAACGTGTCTTTGAGGTGAATTTCTACTTGAACTTTGTACAATAAGTGGTTGCTTTTCATTCGTGGGTCTTCTAGAGACAGCTGTGATCTTCACTGATGCACTCAGGTCTAACTTTTACTCTCTGAGTATTTGTGCTTCATGATATCATGGAGAATTGATAACACAAACCCCATAAATTCTTAGAATCAGCTGGCATTAAGTGCAGCATTGAAAACTGGGATGTGATGCATTTGTTAAGGAACTGGACACAATAACATCAAGACCTAAGGTGTGGACCGTTTCGTATAGATGAGAAGCAGAACTTACTTTTACTTGTAAACCGCATCTCTCAGCTAACATCATTTTTTCATGCTAATCAAATAAACCTATTATGTGCTGTAAGCTAAACAGCTAGATGAATTACTGGAGGACATCGTGCTGATGATAGATCACTAAAACATAGTGTCTGCTGCACAGGTTGAAACTGAGCAATGCAGAAGAAAACTGCACAGGGTTGTTTCGATGCCAAGGAAGGCTATGGTCACACTCATCCTAGAGTTAGGGAATCAATCAGGCTGGAAGGGAACTTGAGCAGTCTCTAGCTCAATGCCTGCTCAAAGCAGCACCAATTTTTGAATTTAGACCGAGTTGCTCATGGCCATGTCCAGTCAGGTCTTGAACACTTTCCAGAATGGAAATTCCCCAACCTCTCTGGACAGCAAATTCCAGAGCTTGACTATCCTCATAGGATTTTTTTTTCCCCTTGCAACCAGGTACTGTAGGAAGGGACCAGGTCTAGCTGTTCTCTCAACAGCTTGTCCTGAATTTAAAGACAAGATTTGCTGCTGGTGATTATGCGATGCTTCCCCTAGGGATATGCACAGTGTGTAACAATGTGATAACACATTCTGAACACAGGTAACTTCATCTACCTCAGTTAGTTGCAATTTGCAAAGAGAGGAGAAGTGCTAAAAGAGTTGCAAAGCACCACACTCGCCCTGTAGAGTTACTTGTAGAGTAACTTCCCATTCCCTAAAATCTACACACAAGGAACACAGTGGGTTTTTTTGAAGGATCTCATAGTTATTTTATTACCAGAGCTGCTCATTCAGCAATTTCTGGCATCCCCTCTTCTTTAGAATAATTGCACTGACAGAGTCTGTGCTGGTATCTTGTTTCTGGTTTGTTCTAGTTAAGTTCAGTGCTTTAAAAATGTATCACTTCACTTATTCTTAGGTAATAAAATGTTGCAGCACATACACATACATCCTTTCACAAGCCTGAGGGCTTAGACTCCCTTCCCATACACATAGAGCCGAGTGATCCCCAGCAGTAGACATGGGTCCGTCTGGTACTCTATGAATTAGGAACTGCAGTCAACATTTGAAGTGTAGCTCTAAATCATGTTAGGGGAAATTGAAGCTGCCTTCTGACATAACTCACTCAGAAAGTCATCAAAGCAGCAATGTAAATGTCACTTGGAGACAGGTGATACTTACTTTCCTTAGAGGAGGTAGTATCCAGATGTTAAGGGAGCAAAGGTATATTTTTTGGTCAACTAAATACAACAGCCAAGTTTGGGAATTTTTTCTTTTGATTCTTTTTTTTTATCAATAAGGTTTGAAAGGAACACATTTCTTTTCCACTCTTCCAGCACTGATTACCAACAAGGGATTGTTCAACAAGTGAAAGGAGTTAATATTTTAAAAATATTTTTAAAAACTAATAAATATGAAATTATTTTTTGAAGCTTTGGGATAAAACCTTCTGTGGTTTTCATAGCAATCATGAGCATTAAAAGGTTAAATTTAAATGGTACAAGAATTTTTTGTCTAACTGCCTGTCTCCAGGAAACACGGCTTTAAAAAAAAGTGGTAAGTAGGACCTGTATCAAAAGCATAAACATTGCCAAAGGCTCAGCTACAAACTCTGGCAGAGAAAACTTACTAGAAATGTCCTTGCTTAATATTGGGTATCACAAAGAAACTTCTTTGGAGGCATGAGTTACAGAGGTGCATTGCTTGCCAGCCTCTAAATCAGAGATGACACAATCCAACAAGTGGATGGAGACATGCCTATTACTGTCAGTGGTTTTGAGGAAGGCTATACAAACCTGATTAACATAAAATGCCGCAATGTTTTAATTGATTTCCAGAGTTCTCAGCAGACTTGAAAACTGAGGCTGGAAGAACAGTAAAACCCCTGTATTTTCTGACAAGATCACCACACAGTGTTCATTCTGTTATGGTACTGGCTTTGTCTAAACATCCACAATCTTATAATCTTCTTTAGTTAGAAACATGCACCTAAGCACACCAGCTGACAAGCTTTTTCCTTTTTTTTTCCCCCCAATCCTATTTAGTATGACATTCATATCTGATATCAATCACTAATACCTGACTAAACCTCAGCAGTGCTTCTATGAAGAACAATGTCTGTCATACAATTTTCCTTTTATTTTCTCCCCTTGGGTAGAAACTTGACCAGAAGAGTGTTTTCTATTTTAAGTCTGTACACTTTGCACACAAAATCACATTACTGTGTGCTCTTCTCAGAAATTCCAGATTGGTTCTAAGATCATAGAATCATAGAATCATACAATCTTTGGGTTGGAAGGGACCTTTTCAGGTCATCGATTTCAACCCCCCTGCAATGAGCAGGGACATCTTCAACTAGATCAGGTTGCTCAGAGCCCTGTCCAACCTGACCTGGAATGTTGCTAGGAATGGGGCATCTACCACGTCTCTGGGCAACCTCTTCCAGTAGTATCGCCCCACTAGTGGAGGTTGCTGGTTTTAGCTTAAAACCGTTACCCCTTGTCCTCTCTCTACAGGCCCTGCTAAAAAGTCTGTCCCCATCTTTCTCAGAAGCCTTTAAGTACTGGCAGGCTGCAAAGAAGGTCTCCCCAGAGCCTTCTCTTCTCCACACTGATCATCCCCAACTCTCTCAGCCTGTCCTCAGAGGGCTCCAGAGCTGGATGCTTCACTCCATGTGGGTTCTCACCAGAGCAGAGGATAGGGGCAGAATCACCTCCCTCTACTTGCTGGCCTTACTGCTTTGGATGCAGCCCAGGATACGGTTGTTCCCAGGGTCCTCCTTGCTACCTTTTTTAAACATGGGTGCCATGTTTCCTTTTTTCCAGTCTGCAGGGACTACACCTGACTGCCAGGACTTTTCCAATCTCATGGAGAGTGGCTTGGCAACTACATCAGCCAATTCCCTCAGGACTCTGGGATGCAGGTCATCAGGTTCCATAGACTTGTTCGTGTTGAGGTTCCTCAGGTGATCCCAAACGTGATCTTCTCGTATAGTAGCAAGGACTTTGCTTCTCCAGTCCCCATCTTGCAGTCCATCCCCTCGAGAGGAGTGGGAAGAGATGCTGCCAGGGAGGACTGAGGCAAGAAAGTCATTGAGTACCTCAGCCTTCTCTTCATCCATTGTTACCAGTCTGCCAGCCTTGCTCATCAAGGTGGGTACACTTTCTTTGACCTTCCTTTTTTGGCTGACATACCTGTAGAAGCCCTTCTTATTATTCTTTGCATCCCTTGCATCTTATTATCCTTTGCATCCCCAACAAAGCTGTACCTTGTTCCTCCTGACCCCATCCCTGCACAACTGGGCAGTGTCCCTGTACTCTTCCCAGGATACCTGTCCCTGCTTCCACTGCCTGTGCATTTCCTTCTTGCCCTTTAGTTTGACCAGCAGGTCACCACTCAGCCATGTTTGTCTCTTGCCTTCTTTTTCTGTTTTCTTACACCTGGGTTCAGGAGTTCTTGCGCTCTATGGAAAACATCCTTAAAGATCTGCCAGCTCTGTTCTGCTCCCTTGTCCCTGAGGGCAGTTTCCCAGGGGGTCCTACTGACCAACTCCCTGAAGAGATGGAAGTTTGCTTTCCTAAAATTCAGGGTCCTGACTTTACTCTTTTGCCTGCCCCATATCCCTCAGGAGTGTGAACTCCACCAGTGCAGCCCAGTCTGCCTCCAATCTTGATGTCACCAATTAGCTCACTTGCATTGGTGACCAACAGGTCAAGTATGGCATCCCCTCTGGTAGGGCTGTCTATTACCTGGCACAGGAAGTTGTCCTCCATGTACTCCAGGAGTCTCCTGGATTGCCTACAGCTCACCGTGCTACTTTTCCAGCAGATGTCGGGGTGGTTGATGTCCCCCAGCAGGACAAGAGACTGCGAGCACAATGTCTGCTGTAGCTGGAGTCAGAAGGCTTTGTCAGTAGACTCCCCTTGATTGGGTGGCCTCTAGTAACACCAGCCACAAGGTTCCCTTTGTTGCCTTGGTCCCTGATTCTTACCCATAAGCTTTCAACCTGCTCATGGCTCTTCCTCAGAGACAGCTTTTCACACTCTACCCATTTCTTGATGTAGAGGGCAATGCCTCCACCCTTCCTTCTTTGCCTGACCCTTCTGAACAGCCTGTAGCAATTGACAGCCACACTCCAGTCATGGGATTCATCCCACCAGCTTTCAGTAATGGCAACCAGGTCATAGCTTTCTAGCAGCACGGGGGCTTCCAGCTCCTCTTGTTTTTTGCCCATGCTGTGTGCATTGATGTAGAGGCGCTTCAGCTGGGCTGTCAGCCATGTCACCTTCTTAGAGGAAGCTCCTTTTCTTCCTCTGAGGTCTTTGGTGCAACAGGCTGAGGGGCCTCGCTAGCACCCCATCCCTCTAAACCTGGCATGTCATCCCACAGTTTGTCATGTGTTAGCCTGATACTATTCCTCTCCCACTTTGAATCTAGTTTAAAGCCCTGTCAATATGCCCCGCTAGCTTGTGAGCAAAGACCCCTTCCTCCTTTGAGAAAGGTTAATCCCATCTGATGCCAGCAAGCCAGGTGCCATGTAGGCCGTCCCATTATCAAAAACTTCAAAACTATGGTGGTGGGACCCGTCAGGGAGCCATGCAGTAATAGGCTGGGCCTGTCTGTTTCTTCCTGTGTCACTGCTTGCAACTGGAAGGAGGGAGGAAAAAATAACCTGTGCAGCAAATTCCCTTACAAACCATCCCAAGGTCCTGAAGTTTCTTTTGATCGCTCTTGGACTGTGACTTGCAGCATCACCACCACCCACATGGAAGAGCAATAGGAAGTTTCTTAGTGATGTCTTGAACCCAGGCCCCAGGGAGACAGCAGCCTTCCCTAAGAGAAGGGTCTGTCTGGCATGTTGGACCTTCAGTTCCCCTCAGAAGGGAGTCGCCTACAACTATAACCCATCTTTTCTTCCTCGTGGGAGTGGTTGTGATGTGGGGGGTAGGCCTTTCTGACCTTGACAGCACCTCTGGTTTAGCTGGACTGTTGTCCATATCTTCCATGGACTGTTATTCCATGTCCAGAGCCTCATACCTGTTGTACAGAGGCACCTGGGGAGGCGAGGTGGGTGACGAGGGGGTTCACCTGCCACCCCAAGCATGAACTTGCCTCCATCCACTCCTTTACTTTAAGCTACTGCTTTCAGCCATGCAGGGGGGGATACAGGACCCCCTTGATCTTGCATTTTTTCTGGTGGCAGTTCCTGCTTCTGTCTCAGGGAGGGCAGAGTATGGTTTCTTGAATTCATCTCTTTCTCTGACTCCCTGATGCTCCTTCACCCTTCTACCTCCTCTTGCAGTTCTGCTGCCAGGTCACCCCTCACCCAGCTGCTCTCACTGCTGCCACTGGTTGCCAGTGAGAGGCTCTGGCCCTCTCTGCCGCCTCAGACCTGGATGGCCACGTGTTTCTGTGGGAGCTCTCTCCTGGTTGCCACATCCATTCTGGCGAGTGTAGAGGACATGGCGTTCTACCGGGTGGCTGCCATAGCTAAGCTCCTCCTGAGAGGGTGATGATCACCAATAGAACTCACCTCTTGAGCTGATGTGGCCACTATACCCTCCTTGCACACCCTTCCATGCAAACTGCCGCGTCACGTGCTGGCTGCCACGCCACGCTCTTGTTTGCCTGCTCTGTTCGCAGCACTCCTGGTCACTCGCGCTCCCCAGGCTGCTTTTTATAGGCGTGGGGTGGGCCGCCATTGCTCTGACAATGCCCAGGCCTCAATAGCGTCTCCCGCAGGAGCTGCCAGCTCCCGGCAGGTCTCTCCATTGCGCTGGCATTTCCCTGCCTCCCCTGTGTGCCAAGATCTGCTGCTCCACTACGGGTCAGACTAGCTCTGGAGTAGCTCCCCTTGGCAACCAAACTAAGATGCCTGACCCTTGGAGACAATCCCCTGTCTGTAGAGGTTAACTGCATGGCACCAGTCAGGTCCCAGAGAATGTATGATCCTTCACAAATGTTCATTTTCCATTTCTGGCACAAAGTTCCACTTCGATTAAAAAAAAAAAAAAACCAAAAAATATTGCTGAACACCATGTTCAATCCTAAGATTAAGAACCCTTGTCTAGATTCTGGTCACAGGCTGCAAAGCACTCTGAGAACAGAAAGATATTCTCTGCCATCCATCCAGAGGGACCTGGACAAGCTCAAGGCATGAGGTTCAACGAGGCCAAGTGCAGCATCCTGCACCTGGGTCGGGGAAACCTGTGGTATCAACACAGGCTGGGGGATGAAGGGATTGAGAGCAGCCCTGCCAAGAAGGACTTGGGGATCCTGGTGGATGAAAAGGTGGACATGAGCCAGCAAGGTGTGCTCGCAGCCCAGAAGGCCAACCATCTCCTGGGTTGCATCCAGAGCAGCGTGGCCAGTAGGTCGAGGGAGGGGATTCTACGCCTCTCTTCCATTCTGGTAAGACCCCACCTGGAGTGCTTCATCCAGCTCTGGAGCTCTCAGCACAGGAAAGACATGCACCTGTTGGAGCGGGTCTAGAGGATGCCACAAAAATGATCTGAGGGATGGAACAGCTCTGCTGTGAGGACAGGCTGAGAGAGTTGGGGTTGTTCAGCCCTGAGAATAGAAGGCTCTGCGGCTGCTCTTCTTGCAGCCTTCCAGTACTTAAAGGGGGCTTCTGAGAAAGCTGGGGACTGACTTTTTAGCAGGGCCTGTTGAGACAGGCCAAAGGGTAATGGCTTTAAACTAAAAGAGGGCAGATTTCGACTAGAAATAAGGAAGAAATTTAAGAAATTAGATCTTAATTAATTGACAATGAGGGTGGTGAAACAATGGCACAGGTTGCCCAGAGAGGCGGTAGATACCCTATCCCTGGAAACATTCCAGGTCAGGTTGGATGGGGCTCTGAGCAACCTGCTCTAGTTCACAGAATCATTAAGGTTGGAAGGGACCTTTGAGATCATCAAGTCCAACCACTAACCCAACTCCACCATGCCCCCTAAACCATGTCCCAAAGCTCCACATCTGCATGTTTTTTTAACACTTCCAGTGATGGTGACTCCACCATCTCCCTGGGCAGCCTGTTCCAATGCTTGACCACTCTCTCGATGAACAAATTTTTCCTAATATCCCATGTAAGCCTAAAGTTGAACATGTCCCTGCTCATTGCAGGGAGGTTGGACTAGATGACCTTTAGAAGTCCTTTCCAACCCAAACTATTCTATGATTCTACACCAGCTTCCTATGTGATTCAGTGTCCAACATTCTCACAATAAACTGTGGGGCTGAGGAGATAATGTGCAGTGTTTTGTAGCAATTCCCTCATGATGACATTTCTGTATCTCAGAACAATTGGCATTAAGACGTCAGAGCAAGAGGTTATATCTCCTATGCAAACAAAAATAATCGGAACAGCAGTCATACATGTTATGGTTATTACCAGCAAGCAGCCAAGGGACAGTCCCAAGCTACAGTCCAGATAGACCAGTTATGGTTAAATATATATCTCTCTATATATCTTTCATCAAAGGGTAGCGAGCCATACTCTACAAGAAGCTGTTGTCTAACTGCTAACTTGTGTGTTGCTTAGGTTCACCTCTCCTTTCTCTGCTCCTCGCCGAAGCATTGTAGTGTGACACACTTGTATGCAACAGACGGTTATGCACATTCTCTGCATAATGTTGTCACTTGACTTTACACCATCTGGTTAATTGCACAGTCAACAACTATTGCACAAAAATGGCTGAAAAGACACAAAGGGAACTGACCACAGTAGGTCACAGAAGAAGGAGCTCCAGGAGACAGGGCATAGTTTTCATCTCTGTACACTGCTTGCATTTCAGAGAGGACACACTAAGGTTCTTTGCCACATCTAGCATATGAAACATTATCTCAGGGTCCTGAATACCATCTCTCCAGGCCCCTTATTTCTGAATCTAGATTTTATTAGCCCTGTGATTTTGCCTTGGTTAACCAACCTATTAGATGAGTGTGCTGGGTTGACCCTGGCTGGACACCAGGTGCCCACCAAAAGCCACTCTATCACTGCCCTCCTCAGCTGGATAAGGGAGAGAAAATACCATGAAAGGCTCATGGGTCGAGATAAAGACAAAGAGAGATCGCTCAGCAACTACCATCATTGGCAAAACAGACTCGTCTTGGGGAAATTAGTTTAATTTACTACCAATCCAAATCAGAGTAGGATAATGAGAAAATAAAAACTAAATCTTAAAAAACCTTCCCCACACCCCTCCCTTCTTCCCGGGCTCAGCTTCACTCCCCATTTCTCTCCCTCCTCCCCCCGAGCAGCACAGGGGGACGGGGAATGGGGGTTGTGGTCAGTTCATCACACGCCGTCTCTGCCGCTCCTTCCTCCTCAGGGGGAGGCTCCTCACCCTCTGCCCTGCTCCAGCCTGGGGTCCCTCCCACGGGAGACCGTCCTCCACGGACCTCTCCAGCATGAGTCCTTCCCACAGGCTGCAGTTCTTCACTAGCTGCTCCAGCCTGGGTCCCCCCACGGGTGCCGTCCTTCAGGAACAGGCTGCTCCAGCCTGGGTCCCCCCACGGGTGTCGTCCTTCAGGAACAGGCTGCTCCAGCCTGGCCCCCGCGGGGTCCCAGGTCCTGCCAGCAAACCTGCTCCAGCCGGGGCTCCTCTCTCCCCACGGGGCCACAGGCCCTGCCAGGAGCCTCCCCAGCGCGGGCTGCCCACGGGGTCACGGCCTCCTTCGGGCATCCCCCTGCCCCGGCGTGGGGCCCTCCCTGGGTGCGGGTGCAGATCTGCTGCCCCGTGGAGCTCCATGGCCACAGGGGCACAGCCGGCCTCCCCATGGGGCTTCCCCGGGGGCTGCTGGGGACCCTCTGCTCTGGCGCGCACCTCCTCCCTCTCCTTCTTCACTGACCTTGGTGTCTGCAGAGCTGTTTCTTTCACGTATTCTCACTCCTCTTTCTGGCTGAAGTTGCACAGTTTTCTTTTTACCCCTCTTAGATATGTTATCCCAGAGGCGCTACCACCATAGCTGATGGGCTCAGCCTTGGTCAGCGTAGGGTCTGTCTTGGAGCCGGCTGCACTGGCTCTATAGGGGAAACATCTGGCAGCTCCTCAACAGAAGCCACCCCTGTAGCCCCCCACTACCAAAACCTTGCCATGGAAACCCGTGTGACTCCAATGAGTTGGAGTTGGAGTTTAGCTCAGTTCGCTGTAAGTAAAGTGACAGAGAACAGTTACCTAATGTATCTACAGTAAGATCAGTCAGAGTACTGCTTATTTGAAGGAGGAAGATAATTTCTGGTACAAGAGTATCCTACTTTCCACTGACTATTTTGATCATCGGTCAAAGGAGTTTGTTGAGATACTGCTCCTCACCTGGAGAACAGTCTCATATCTTAGGCTTGATGCTATTTAGTTTCAATCTTTCCCCTCTACCACTGGCACTGGAGATCCCACCTCTCTTTATCAGATACAGGGTGCCTGAAAATTAGAGACGGCTACACTAACTAACCAAATGAGAGGTTTGTATTGACCAACTCTCATGAAAATTAACTCCTCATACCTGATTCTCCTGAATTTGGACATTTGCTACAGTTTGGGACATTGATGCTTAGCTTACTGAACATCAGCACCTCAGCTACTTTCCTGAGTACGGGCTTGTGCTACACTAGTTTCAATCCTGTCAGTTCAGTTCAGCAGGTTCTCAGCTATCACTGCATGACCATGTAGACAGTCATTGCCTTTACTCCTGAACTTTTCTTTTCTTTTTTTTTTAACATATCTGACGCTGCCTTAAAGTGAAGGTCTATTCAAGAGTCAGAGAATTAGTATGTTTTCATGCCAAGAAAAAAAGTCAGCTCTGTCAATACATCTGTTCTAAGGGACAGCACTCATTATTCCAGAAGTGCATCACTTCGGCATGCCTATTAGCCCTCTTCATTTTCTTTTTTCTTCTTTGCTTTTACTTCATTTATATTAGAGTCCTTGAATCGTAAATGAACTAGGTAAGTATTTTCAAAATGACAGAGATTTACGGTCCAAAAGTGATTTACATTTCATTACAGGTGAGAAGATTGAAGAAATGCATATTGTTATAAAAAAACTAACAAGATTTGCCTCTGTCCTACATTTTTAAATGTTTTGGGGTTTTTGTTTGGTTTTTTTTCATATCCTGACACTGTACCTCAAAGACTCCTGGAAAGAAGGTCTGAACCTCTGAATATGATGAGTATTTTCCAGGTATCCATCCTGACAAGAAAAGCGTTGGTTGATTGTCAAACCCCATTTTGCTGAGAAAAGGAGCTGCTGCATTGTGTCTCTCAAGGGGATGATTTCATGACTAAGTACACTGAAACACTGTTGTCCATCTGGTAGGCAACAGGGATGTTTTGCCACATAATGGTTTTGTCTGTTAAGTCAGAATATCATGTTTTCAACATCTCTGAATGCTACTGGTACTTGGTCTGATACTTGTATGGTTTTGGAAATTCTGCAATCTTTTCCCCAGGGCAAAGCTGCATTCATTTTAGAAGAAGCTGGGCTTTGTTTTTCCACTCATTTTTAATCACCACCACCCTTTACACACATAAAGTACCAGTGTGTTAGACACATACAAATTGCAGCCTGGAATTTGAGGAGTGAAAAGACTGATATGCAGTTGATTCAGTCCTGTGATTGGTAAGTAATGGCTTATATTGATCCTTATTTTTTAATACATCACTGCTAGAATCCCAGAATTATTAAGTCACTATTTCACCTTCTTTATGCCCTCTATTCCCTCACAGACTCCAAGAGTTACTTACCCGATGAATGCACTAGTTGTGGGGTTGTGTTTTTTCTCTGTCAAATAGATTTTGAAAAGCTTGAAGAAAAAAAAGTGTAGAAGGATTGCTTCTGACAGAACCAGACAAATCAATTAATTGATCTCTGGCAGTCAAGGATAATTTTATTTCCTACTCTATTAAGGACAATCACAATCAGTTAGCTAATTTCACTAGAGAAAATATCTGTCACCAGTTATTAAGCAGCACGTGATAGAATTAATGACAGAAAATTTAAACATGTTTTTTCTTCTAGAAATTGCTTATTACTTAAACTTTAGAACTCTGGCATCACACAGCATTGCAAATCCTTTGGTTTGACCAAAGAAAAGGTTCTTTCTTCCCCTATAGCAGTACCTACAGCATTTAACTTTTGATGTCTATAAATGCTGACAGTGTTATGTTTGTGCTTCAGAAGAAGATATATTTAACACTAACTGACCAAAGTAAACTACCTGCAACACATAATTTGCTGATGAATGTTCCGATTATATATGCCAGAAACATATAACTCTAACAAATATTTACCAGAAAAACTCTGCTTAATTTTATATGTCTCTTTCAATATTAACCATCCATACAGATTAAGAAACATGATTCAAATATCACAGGGTGTAATTCAGACAGATTAAGGAGTTTCCATTTCATGTGGAGACGGAGAGATGGCAAGTGGCTGTGTGTGCACACAGAATTCAAAATAGTGTCTAGTGCAATCAAAACCAGAACGGGACCGTTACTGAAGGCCTAACATTTTAAAGCACTTTGGTTCTGTGGCTTACAGCCAGCAGATCATGTCCTTAATAAAGTTTGATTATTAACCATTACCTAACGGCTCCAGAATGGCTGATTCTCCCAGGGTTCTCTTGCTAAACCTTGTTGATTTATTCATTCCTTTATTTGCATGCAGTGCCCTTCTCCCTTTGGGGCTCACTCTTGGTCCAGCCATACTCCCCCTAAAAGTACTGTCTTTAGAAGGACAGTCAGCCAAGACTAAGTGCTTTTGGAAAATACTGTCCTTATTTATGCAGAGTTGCACAGTTCCATCCCAGGAATTTCAACCTGATGTCAATTAGGCATACAGTAGCAGGACTGCTATGTATTTGTGGAGATACATAATCAAGTTTATTATGTTTTTTAATTTTGTTTTTGTACCAAAGTATTAAGAGAAAAAGTAGGCAACATAAATTACTATTAATACTCTTCATTGTTGTTCTTGCTTTTGTTATCAAAAAACACAGCATGTTGGATTCTTACAGAAATTAGAATCCATTTCAGCTCCACTGCTATCCTGATGGACAACCTTCCTAAATCACCTCTCTGGCTTTCATCCGGACTCAATGATATTGACTCAATTTACAAGGCACTCAAAGAAGAAAATCACTAGTTAAATAGAAAATTCCCATCATTATTACTTCTACCACCTCTCATCTGGGGAGACCATATGTGAATCCAAGATGTTCCAGTTGTCTGTAGTGAATATCAACAATGGCAATAGGGGAAAAATAAAAAATGTGCCCAAATAAAAATGGAATTTGTCAAGGTCATCTATTCCTTTTCTTCAAACTTTCATGCTACAGTGATAGGGGTTGCTGAATAGATAAAACCAGCCGGAGGATACTGATCAGCAAATATGAGACACAATAAAGGATTTTGTTGGAAATGCAAAGGTTAAAACCATGGAAGGAAAGCAAATGTAATACTATGCAGGATACATAGAAAGAAAAATTATAGTAAACAAATTAATACAGTATAACCTATAGTACCATGTGTTTGGAATATTAATTGGTAAAGCAAGGTAAGCACCAGTGGGGAAAAAAGCAAGCGTAATTAGGAACTCATTAGTGTGACAGCAGAATATATTATCTGTGTTATTGCTGGTTTACCCCCACACCAGAAATTTGATCTGACTGTCAAAGCCAAAGAAAACATTTTACAGAAATTATTGAATGCAAAAGCAAACCAATATGACAAAAAAAAAAAGGCAGCTCGTCACACAGGAATGTGAGCAGTGGGAAGATTCCTAGCTAACCTCTAAACATCCTACTGTCTAAGTCCAAAAAATTACTGAACACACAGATGGGTGTGGATTTTCAAAAGCAAGGAAGATCAAAGACATTACACTGATTACCAGAAGGAAGAAAACAATCTACAGCTAGGACTGTCTCCTAAGGTCATAAAGACTGGAATACACAGGAGACTTCTTTTATAACTCAGATAAACCAAACACCTCAAGCACAGGTGATTTATTTATTTTTTTTCTATTTAACACAAGTACTTGGTATAGTCAGAATGCTTTCTAACATAAAGCTGGTGGATATTTGCTTGGAGACATGAACAGAATAACTGATGTCAGCTGTTAAAACAAAATAGAGATGTTGTTTCCTTTATTCAAGTTCACAGCATCTTTTCCATGTAGTTCAACACAGTAAAAACAAATAACAAAAAGCCTGTATACAGATGGAAACAGCTTTACCTAACACATCCCAATACCTGAAACAATTCCATAGTTTTCTTCCTCAAAATGGTGCTCAAAATGGACAAATCAAAGGGAATATCGAGTGTGCTGTACACATCAACCCTCATAGGTGAAAGAAAATTATATTCCACAAGACCCACTATTGTCCATGAAGTACATTCCTTTGACCCGTCTGGGTCTTCTGGTTTCCTCAAAAAGTGTTTCAGTATCTTATCTTTTCCTCACTGAAAAACACCTGTGGGGTCCAACATGCAAACAGAGCAAAAACTCACACTTGGTTAGGCTTCTCCACCTCACAGCCACCAGCTTGTTATAAAAGCTATTAGGAAGAGAAGGGCAAAAGAATAGGGGCAAAAGTTTCAGTAAACCAGAAAAGGTACATGCTCTTCTAACTTAGAGGGATGGGGCAAAACAATGTGGCCACCAGAGCCAGAGCTTTACCCAAACATGAATATTCATGTTCCCTTCTGAAATGGTGGGATTCAGCTAAATTTAATTAAAAGAATATACTCATTAGATTTATGACCCTAAAATGAACATGTTTTCATTATAGTTCAATGCAGCTGTCATTTAGCACAGAGGCTCAACACCAGTCCAGAAGCACTTAAAGCAGCTACTGTGCTTATAACTGAACAGATGCTTAAAATAATTTGGAGCATTACAACATTGTATTACAAAAACCAGTCAGTCAGTCTGACTTTATAGTGAAAGTAATGTACATTGATCTCCCTTGACAGCAATGAAAGCCCAATGACATCCTTTCCTGCCCTGGAGACTGCAAGAAATATAACTGCATTTGGCAGAAAAGAGCCTGTTTTAGAATTTAACTCTTTTCCGTAAGCTACTCCTCTGTAATCAGCTGCAAATTAATGGAAACGTCAACTCACCCTCTCTGGAAGAGGTCCACATTATGGAATTTGTGTAGCTCCACAGAAAACTCGACTGTTCCCTGGACCTCAGACATGATTTTTTCAGGTCATCACCTAAACAACACATGTATACAGGCATTATAAACATTGGAAGTATTTTTCTTAACAAATCCATGAGTGGTTTACTACATTTTATTCAGCATCTTGGGGTTCATACAACGCTTGAAATCGACAGAAATCAGCTGGAATCTTTCCAGTAACATCATTTGGCTCCGTCTTCAGAAAGGCTCACTAGAAGTCAGACCAAAGCAGTAATTAAGAGAGATAAAAAGTCTAATTAAGCCTGAGGACAGAATGATAATATTATGGAAAATATAAGAAGCAAGAAGTAAATAACATATTATGTGCAAGAATCTCAAAGCAAATTTTAATTAACTCTTGTGCTACTCTTGTATGGGAAATGGATTTTTTTCTTCCCGTTTCACCAAATGGCAGCTATCCAGGGTCAGTACAGCTCATTTCTATAAAAGTATAGGCCAAAAAGACAAAAGCTCTAGACAGATGAGAGTAGAATTCAGAATTCTCTTGCGTTTGACCCCTTCTATGACTTAGCTAAAGTCCCGAAGGTAAGCTTCTGAGGCAATATGAATAATTTAAAGATTAATGAATGGAAGAGATTAATTTAGAATCATTTAAATTCATTTAAAGAGATTTTAAGGAAAAAGTTGACAATCAAAGCACCTAACAGGCCACAACAGCCAGATCAAGATTTTGAAGCATTACAGCCATTTACAGGTAATATCTCATACATTCATTGAATCACAGAAAATTCAGGTTGGAAGGGACAATTCAGGGTTGGAGGTCATACCTTACTAAAGGAATATTTGTGAAAGTAAGTTCACATACCAGCACTATTTAATACACCAGTGTAAATCCTTAGCGTTAATTGCAGCAGAGGCAAGCCAAGGGCTTTTACAGCTTTTGGACAGGTTTTGAATTTGATATTTACCCTTTCCTCCTTTTCTCCCTGAAAGTCTACTTCTGCAATGCGCACGCTCTCTGGAAATTGTCTGTAACAACACTGAGAAGATAGAGATCAGATTTGTTTAATTAACAAGTTCGTAACCATCATTTTGGTAGCTGTTTCACAGCAGCCAAGTACAATCTCTGAGGTCACCCATGTCAGGGCTATTAATAACTCCCCTATCTGAGACATAAGGGGACATCCAGCTCAGACTGCAAAGCGGAGGATTTCTCCAGATGTGCTAACAATTTCCATGGCACTCAAAGATTTGACCATTTCCTCCAATGAAGCAGGAATGAAGAGGAGTTTGATACATGAAGTCCTCAGATAAGCAATAAGCTGTAGCTTTCTGCTAAGTCTCAATGCTCACTCCTGATTAGTAATTTTCCAACTGACTGCCTTATTACACCAATTATTTTAAACTATATTTTCTTTCTGGCTATCCTCTCAACCACTACCATTTTTCAAAAAGAGCTCGTTCCAGAGTGAAATGGTTGTTGATTTTTCTTTCACCCTCCTCAAAAACAAACATTGCAGGTGTTGACTCTGGAATGACAAGAATGGGACATAAGTTATGTGCAATATACGTAATATATGTCTATAACTGTGAGAAAGTAAAGGACAATTGTTAAGATACCCATCTGATATATCTCCAAGGTGAAGAACTCTACAGTAGCTTATGTCAGGCCATGATTTAGGAGCAGAGAAGGTAGATTCAAATGCTATTACTTGACAAAGTACTGTGGTTTTTTTGTTCCCTCCCGTCCCCCTTCAACAGGAATGAGACTAATCCTTTCCCCACAGCCTAAGGAGTTGTACACTGTTTGTAAGGCATGTATACCACACATCCAGCTGGTTATGTGTGTGATAGTCTTGTCTGAGGGTACAGCATCAAAGCAAAACAGACTGTGAGAAAACCACACGATACCACAAAGTGGTAGTTTGACGAGGTATTTAGCCTTGAGGAGAGCGTTAATTAGAAGAATTGCCTCTGGATAAATCTGCATGTTGTGCTGAGGCATTTCCTTAGACCAAAAGCTCACGATAAAAGGAAACTCCATGCTTTTGAAGGCACCAGTTGAAAGAGGAGAGGTGTGAATGGATGGCCAGCCAGTTCAAGACCAGCACCGATACTGTCGAAGACAGAAAGAATCATGTTGAAGCTAAGGTTAACTAGGGTGAATGAAAAATTAAATACATGGAAAATACACACAGAAATCTTAACTGTATTTACATTTTATTTTGCATGCTTTGTACCTTTTCAATTCAAGAAGAATTGCCCTGAAAAAAAAACCCCACCAAAACCAAACTGTTTCTGTAACTTTATTTCTATCACTGATCACCAAAATGAAACAGTCAATAGCTACTACACCAAGTTGGACTTCCATCCACCCCACTGGCACACCAGAGGATCAGAGCACATAAATCTACGTCAGGTGGCTATAGGGGCTGAACACCTGATGGGGCCTCTGGTGCACCTTATCATCATGGCACTTAGCAAGGTTCAAAGAAAAATTGCTCAGAGACATGGACACCATGTTTTGTTGAAAGAAGCTATGAAATTTGACAAAACAGCACAAACAGTGCCATCAGGCACCCCTGGATCAAACACACAACTGCTTAAAATGATGCACTAAGTTTTCACTGCTGTACCAGGTGCCTCCTTAAAGGAACCTGGTCACATCCCTTCAAAACCCAGAGCTTGGGAAGGACCTCTGACTATCCCTTAGTCATCAATCACTGTGTGGGGACAACATTGGATTATAAATAGAGGATCAGTGCATAAAAATAATACTGAAGTGAAGGATGCCATTACATCAGCACTATAAACACAATAGGGAATGTTGCCAGTACTGAAGCATCATCAATTTATCTAACAAACAGTTTAAAAAAAATATAAAGGTGATTCTTGGGAAGGTTTTAGTACTTTTTTTTTTCTCTAAAATGTTTGTTTTTAAGTCAAACTCTTCGCATTTTCCAGAAGAGGACTGAAGACGACACTGGTAAATATCCAAGGAAAGCTACTAAAGCAACATGGGACTTGTTTTGATCATATGCTTCTGTAAAAGCAGGGACCATGATCATTCTTATCACTTCCAAAGCACTGGACTGCTTCATAAGGTGCTGCCATGATCACTAGCTGTGCTGTGGTGTCCTCCAGGCACTAACATTATGAGTCAGGTCACCACTGTGACAGTGGGTCCTTCCAACTAGAGTTGGTGTCCCAAAAGAAAGAGTCGATTTCAATTGTCATTTTACTTGTATCAAGGAGACACTAGTGTGAGAACGCTTTATACAAATAAAGCCCTATCAAAATCTAGATGTTTAAAGATTGGAGGATCTCTCATTTGCCTTTTTAAAGGGAGGCTTGATTTTACTGCCCACATAGAATCATAGAATCTTTGGGTTAGAAGGGACCTTTAAAGGCCATCTAGTCCAACCCCCCTGCAATGAGCAGGAACATCTTCAACTTGATCAGGTTGCTCAGAGCCCCGTCCAACCCGACCTGGAATGCTGCCAGGGATGGGGCATCTATCACGTCTCTGGGCAACCTGTGACAGTGAGAAAGTTCTTCCTTAGATCTGTTTGAAATCTGCCCTCCTTTCGTTTGAAACCATCACCCCTTGTCCTATCGCCACAGGCCCAGCTAAAAAGTCTGTCCCCATCTTTCTTATAAGCCCCGTTAAAGTCCTGGCAGGCTGCAATAAGGTCTCCCCAGAGCCTTCTCTTCTCCAGGCTGAACAACCCCAACTCTCTCAGCCTTTCTGGATTGGAGATTGTTCAATACTGGCCAAATTGCATCTTTATCCTCCATTGCTCTCTGCAATCTTTTTGACTCGCAGTATTTGTGCTAATGGCATTTAGAGGTACAGCCAACTGACCCAGCCCTCTGTCAGCAGGTGATTAGTTGGTCAGGTACTACACACACATCACTGTTAAACACCCTGAAGCTAAAAATGAGTCTGACAACTGCCTGCTGAGATAGCAATCAACATCAACCCAGCCAAAAGGAGTAGAGGAAAGTGAGATTGCGACAGAGCAGGGTGGAAATAGGGAGAGGACACTGCATACTCTGACAGTCCATGAACTTTCTACCATTTGTGTAATTATATCTGAGTGAAAAATAAACCAGACATTTATTTAGTGCTTTTACCATTCCTGTCCATATCCATCACAGAAGCCAGAAGAAAAGAGAGAAAAAGAAGACAAAAACCCCAAGGACAAAAAAAACCCCCAAAAAACCCTGTGATAAAGGGCAATGACTCATAAACCTAGAAACATTCATTTAGGAGATAAAGCTGCCTCTCAGGAAACACAGCACATACTATCTCCAGGGTAGCACCACTGTCCTTACTGCTTTTAAAGTATCTTTTATTTCATTGTGAATTTCTTCAGAAGCTGGTGTTTGCTGCTAGCTCGGAATTTTTATTTGGTTATTTATTTATTAAAAATTCCTTGCTTAAGCATGTAGAATAAAGTCACAGTGAGATAAACTTACTCTCCTCTCCACAAATACGTTCACCTACAGAACAGAGAAACACAGTAGAAGGAGGAAAACAAACACACACAAATATGCTCTGAGACTAAAATATTAGGAGAAGCAGCACACTCATTAGACCAAATCACTCTTTTGTTGTTGTTGTTTTTCCTTATTAACTAAATTGCTCCAACGTTCACCTCTTCATGCACCTGAACGGGATCCCGGTTCTTACAGCAGTGACTGCACCTCATGCTTTTCTGAACATACATCGATTGCTTGAGTCAAAGCAGTCACAAATGTCAATAAGTCCCTTCACTACAACATTGTCATTAACCATTCTCCAGTTTACAGAACCTGTCATTTTCTTCTGTCAGCACATCACTAAAGCAGAAGACGTGTGGTCTTCAACAAAACAATGATTTCAAAAGTTAACACCTCATTTTGTTAAAATAATTCAAGCCAGCAATTCTCTTTTAAGATTTTGGGTGATGGCAAGGTATCTCCTTTACACTTTTAAAAGGAGCAGATCTAAATACAATATTAAAGATACAAACAAGTGACAAGGCTTGTTTAGCAAAAGTATTAAATGAGTAGTTACAATATTTTCTATTTTACCCTTTCTCGTTAGAAATTGCTGACATAACAGGGCCTAGAACCTGGATCTCCCAAGAGTAATATATTTTTAGACTATTCTAGGGTAGAGGTGGCATTGCATTTTATTCAGAATACCTCTTTTTTTCTTAATACAGTTTTTTTTTTTTCCCCAGCACTGCTGAGGCTAAAGAATTACTGGGATGTAAACTTTTTACTTGAATTATTATTAAACTTCCTTTTTCCTGAGACATGTATTAACCCTGCAGAAACCAAAGATTATGGTTTTACTTGAGCAAAGTGATTCAAGCATGGGTTTATGTCCCTTTGACTTGCTGAATTAGACCTTTCATCTTCTTATAGCACAGTCAACAAGCTAGAGCTTTTATCTTGGTCATGAAAAGCCAACGAAGTATGAGATCCCTCTAGACTTGCCTTTTGCCACAACTTTAACAGTAACAAAAAAGCTCTGCCTAGTATCCATTTTCTCACATGTAAGTACAAGAACTTCAACAGATTGATAAATCAAGAAATCTACACTCCATGGAAAACAGATATCTCAATATTTGGCCTCATACAACAGTATATAATGACGTTGAAAGCAAGGAATATATATAATAAAGTTTGCATAGATGATGCACATACACAATTTAGAACTCAGCCAGAAGGCTTGTTAGTTTGTTTCCTAAATGCACTTACAATATCGACAATAAGGTCCTTGCTTGTTTGTGATTTTTCTGTTTGTTTTAATATGTGTTACCATTTGAGACTTCAGTCTCAAGTCTGCTTCAGATATCGTGTTATTCTTAGCCATAAGAAACCTTCTAATGCTCTGTTTAGTCATGGAAGTATCAGAGATTACTTTGTAAGATCTCCAATTTTTACTATCACCTAACATTACCCAGTATAGTTTACAGAATGTGATACTATTGCAACACAAGATAGCAATAATCCCTTTTGCGGCTATTTTGCTAAGTTTTTCACCTTTCCAGTCTGTTGTAATCCTTTGAATTCTTTCTTCAATATGTAAGCCAAAATAAAGACTTGTGATGTAGGTAAAAACAAATGCAAGGCACATATAGTCGATTATATCAATTAAACATGGGGGGTTTTTGCACTGTATAAGCTTTCAGCCTAGTTCAAAATGTTAAAGACCAATTTGTTTTTTATACTCTAAAGAGCTAACTCAGTTTGGATGCAAGACCTGAAAATAATCTTCAAATATTAGAAAAAAAAATTGCTGTTTAATATTCTTTGGAAAATCAATGTCCACAATTTTGTCAGGTGCATTAGACGTATGTTCATAAAGAGTGCAACACCATGAATCAATTTTCCCAAGGTTCATTGATTGCTACCACCAAAATGTTATGTTAAGACAGAGACAAATAATAAATGATGCTTTAAAAAATTACTCATAATCCAAAGAGTATTCAGAGAGGAGCAAATAAGAAGGAAGCTGGTTTATTTTATGTTTGGGGTTTTTTTTAACTTATAAACTCTACTGTCCTTTGTCTTTTGCCAGCACAGCTGGAATTCACAAAGTACCAGTTCGATAAGGGTAGATACCCATTCAACCTCCAGCAACAAAATTAGTGTTATGGGTAAAACCACTTGCACCTCACTAGTTGACAACCTTCACTCTAGATCAATGGCTTCAAATATATGGTCCAGATAGTCATGTATGAAAACAGAGTGTACCTAAGACATCCAAAGAAAGTCACTTAGGAAAACAAGTCAACTTACTTCAATTCCTCTCACATAGTGTTTGTGGGACCAATCCACATTGGAGAATTTCTACAAGTCACCAAATCCAAGAAGGCTGAAAACCAATGGTCTAGATTATACCTTTCATAGACCGGTCACTTCAAGGGTATTTAGATGAAGGAATAAATCCACTAGGGAAAAAAACAGAAATAGCAGGTTGTGCCAGAGGATTTGTAGGGCAGGACTGAACAAGGGCCAGAATAAATGTCAGGTGCCAGTAGGCTGCTCTTATGAGATATAAAGCCTTTGAGCTATTAGGCAGGATTAAATGTGAACACAGCTGTGCAAATTTAGGTCAGATCACTCGAAAAAAAGAATGAAGAGCAACCTCGATTTCTCCTCTGTTAGCACGTGACCAGTTCTGAGTTCAGCTCAGCACAAATCACTATCTGCTTACACCAGTTAATAATCTGCTGTTGGCATTGTGCACGAAACGGAACAGCAGGAAAAATCCAGACAGAAGAGGAAGGAGAGCAAAACAGAAGGAAAAGGAGATAATACAAACTTTCACCTGGACTAGCTTCCCACTGCTACATAATCCTCTCTTCTTCACACCTTCCTTACCTCTTCCTTCCCCCACTTGTATTTCTTCTTTATGATCTTCAAAAGAAAAAGAGGTTTTAAAGTTTTATGCACAGCTGAGAACTAAAACTCTAGACTCCTAAGAACATCATCATCTCCAATCTTCAGCAGTTTTTGTGTCTTATTCCCACTGTGCACTTGAATATTTTTTTCTGATATTCCCATTGTCAGTCTTAGAAACACAAAATGCATCAAAAAGCAGCAAGTTATTTGAAGCCTATTTGAGACACTCAGACAGAATTATCCATCATTCTCACATTTGACTGTGCTCCCTTCACCAATAAAAGGAGCTATATTCTTCTCAGTCTGGGCTCTTTTGTTGGTTTTGTACAGGAAATTAGAGCTCTTTAGGGCACTGACAATATATTATCTTCCTGTACTCAGGAAAGAGCCCCACAATGATTTTTTTTTTTTTTAAGTTTTACTCAAGTTTATACATGGTTGATCTCCGGACTGCATGAACATAGGTCTATACTAAGTCCTTGGGAGAATATCACGATTTTTGACCTCATTCAAATTTTTAGCAACACCTAAAGGTCAATTCTGTCTTCTGAATAGGCTATGTCTGGATGTGACAGTCAGCTGACCAAGATCCTCCTTGGAAAGGTGCTGTAGGGATGGAAAAGAGATGTAGGAAAATGGATGAGATGCATCCTCTTGCAAGAGCCATGTGGCTGCCTGATGCATGAGTAAAGGAGCTAATTGCTTTTGAGCACAAATTGTCATGTCAATAGAGACATCGTCAAAGAATCCAAGTACATAATGGAGGGACTTGGATGTCACCATGATGCTACTAACTAGTGACAGATAATGAACTTATCTGTCCTTGTCAGATTTTAAATGCTTGTTTTGCATTTTGCCTGATCAAATTCAGTACAGAGTTCCACTTGGACAAGTTACAGTCTCCTTCAGATGTTCTGAGGACATTCTAAGTAAGCACATAGTTTACTTTAATCTCACTGATTATTCTTGTTTGTGAAAAATTTAAAGCACAGACACTTGCCCATGAGATTCATCTCACTAACTAGAAATGCATTCATATGTATGAGGTCTTTAGAGTCACACTATAGTCAATTGAAATCTAGCAAATGCACTCAACAATATTCCTGTGGCCATTGACACCTACTTTTATGCTGACTACCAAGGGAGCTGAAGGTAACTTGCTTGGGTGTAGCCATATGAGGCAAGTCCACATCTAGTCAGATAATGTTAGATAATTCATAGCAAAATTACACATATAAACAGAATTTTGAATGCGCCTGCAGAATCACACATGAAAAGCGTAAGAGAAGCAGAATGTGTGTGTCTGTACAGATATTATTTCCTTATGTGTTTAAAAAGGATAAGGGAAAAAAAATAAGCAAATCCTCAAAATAATACCACCTTTTCCCTCCTTTTGCCCTACAACATTTTGCCATTTGTGATGCAGATGTAGACATCTAGATAGAATCAACATTCAGAGTGTCACTGGATTGAAAGGTGTTCAGCACTCAGAAGATAGGAAATACCAAAGATTTTGGCCATGGAGTCTCCATTCTCTCCTTACTTAATGCACATGCATCATGTTATGATCAGACGCTAATCTACAAAACCACTTCTGCCTCTTGCAGTGCTCAGGGCAGACAAGAATTAATCTGGACTTTTTAGAAGAGTCAATTCCCTTTTTCAAATTTCAGAAGATGTGTTATAAGTGAGACAAGCGATCCCAGGGAAAAAGAGAGGACCCTGCTGGTCCAAGAATATACACGCATATTTACCAAGTTAGGTTTTCTGATGTCTTGATCACTTGATCCAAGTTTTGAGCAAGTTAAAGGCTCTTAACACAGCCCTTTTTATTTAATAAAATTCTCTGAAATTACTAACGAAGTAAAAATTGTCAGCAGCTGCCTTGGAGCTTCTGATGCTCACAAGGAGCTGCTGTTGTGTGTTTGCCAGCCCAAAAGAGAACGGCGCCACAATCAGTGTCATACTCTCACACACTGAGCAAGACAAGAGCTTAGAGCATTGAAAGCTTGACAGGCAGTTGTGGGTTGGATTATTGTCACCAAAAATACTCACAGGCTGGGACAGTGCAGGAAGAAGATAACAATGTTGGGGAGAGAACTTGATGGAGAGGGACCGTCAGAGCAGAATCCGCAGAACTAGAATCCTGGTACTACTGGAAGAGGGAATGTTTGCAACATAGAAATTAATACAGCATGATGTTTTACTTTCAGGCTCACGAAAAAAAAATACAGCCATCCTCAGCTGCAAAATATTTAACAAATCGTTCAAAAACTTTGAAACAAATGTTTATTCCAAGGGGCATTGACTACTATAGAAAGTAGTGAAGAATCTGTAGACCATTTCCCATTATGGTGGCTCTTTGGACAGGCAGTAACTATTGAACTAGAATGCAGCAATGGAGGAACAGGTGCCGGTTTAGAGCAGCATGATTTAAAAATAGGCAATAAAATATGCAGAGCCATAATCAAAATGCTGACTTGCTTTAAGTGTTTGGGGCTATGTTGATATAAATAACTGCGCCAGGTTTTGCTGTAGAGCAAAATCTAAATTAAGTGGTTTACAAACAGAGGAAAAGGCTGACTTATATGTCATGGGGTTTCTTGGTCTATGACAAAAAAAGAAAGGACCAAGTGAGCCGCTGCTAGACATGGAGACAACACAACCGGGCCTGAGGTACGGCTGCTGAATAGAAGAAGGGTAGCAGAGTCTACTGGAAAAGGAAAAACATTTCTTTCTCAAGTTCAGGCCAGCATCTTAGTAAACTTCACCAGAAGGATGGCTTTGCACAGCTACAAAGTTTGCCTCACAAAAGGGCTGTCATTTTTCCTGGAGACCTTGGTTCTTATTCCAGCCTCACAGCGGCTGTCCCTCAAGCTTTGCCCGAGAAACCTGTCATCATGCAAGCACGCTGCTCGGTCATCCCACGGAGCTAATGACCCTTCTCAGCTGAGTAAGGGCTTGCAAGATGGATGTTGAGCTCTTGAGGTTCAGTTGGACAGGGAGCTGGAATTTCCTTTGGAGAGCTGGGGGCCCTGGCAACCCATCACATGGCATGAATTACTGATTCTCCAAAGCATCTAAGTGTTGGCTTTGGTGTTGTCCTTAACACATTTACTTGAGTTGAAAAGCAAACAGTGTTGGAAGAGGAAGGAGATATGCTAACAAGATAAAAATATCCAACTCCAGGCTATTTTCCTGAAATCCTCTTTTCTTTTGCTCTAGTACTTCCAGCCAAGCACACTTGGGCAGCACAGACAGGGAGCTTTCTAGAAAGTCAGCTGCTGCGACACCAGTACCACCATCCTGCCACACCACCTCCATGTCCCTTGAAGTTCTGCTTTCCTACCTGTGATTGTGAGCAGACTCGGTGGATGTCCATAGCGTGCTGCAGGTGTACATATACCAGCAATAACTGCACATTTCTGATGCAGATAACAGTCTGGTGGTAGCAGCACGGTGTGTACAGCAGGATAATGCCCTCTTTCTGCAGTTGTTTTGCGGCCTGTGATGAACTACGTACTGCCACAATTTGCACTGGCACCAGGGCCCAGCTAGGCTAGCTTAAGGCAAGTGGGGTACCCATAACCTGAGGTTACAGAGGCCACTATTTAGACATATCCCTCCATTTCAAAGGTCTAAGCAGATGGCAGCGGGAGATGCTTCTTGCCAAAATCAGACAGAACTGTGTTGCTAACATCTCTACACCCAGGAGAGAATTGCCTGCTGAGATGTGGGCAGAGGAGAAACTTTCTCCTTCCAGATGGGGCTGCTGAAGCCATGCTGCGTTCTAAGGGAGTTTGACTGTACTCGTGGCTGGCTCCTCGCGGATACCGGAGCTGTTATTCTGCCATTATAAGCACAGACCGGGTCCTGAAATCTTACAAGCGCTGTCATCCTTCATGGTTTCCAGTGGGCTTAATAATGAAGAAATGGAAGGAGTTTGATTTTGGATCCAAATGGTCACTGGGTCCTTTTGTGGGAGCTGATCATCTTTACAACGAATGGAAATGCTTGTTATATACAAACTTCCTCCTTCCACCAATGAGTGCCTTATAAGCAAAGTATTGAAGGCTTCTTCAGTATTTTCTAGTTCTAGGTTTGTGTCTAAGCTCTCTCCTAACTCGTCTCTTTCACAGACAAGACTATGCACAGGACAGTCGTGTCAGAACATGCCTATAGCAAAGCTGGAAGCTGGAAGCAGAAGGATTTTAACCTCACGACCTCTCCAAAGGCTGAGGCAGAGAGGAATTGCATCAAAGATTTTATAATCTTTTCATTACAACATCAACACTATTGCAAACTATAAAAATTATGGTCAGCATTTCCAGTGATAGTCATTGGAGAATGAAGGCAATAAAAACAGACATAGCAAAACCATACTTGGTTCCTCCTCACTCAGTATCGCATCTCTAGCAGTTAGGGAAAGAATGTAGTTGGTGGAAGAAATTTCATGAGGTCATTCATACGAGAAACCCCACCAGGTACAGAAATCTGGAGACTTTGAGAAGACAAGGCTGTACAGATACCTCATCTTCAAAACACTGTGGTGAAATTCTCCCTCTTAGATCCAAAGGACTGTCCTTCCTAATTTTGTTGTCAGACTATTGTTCCCGACAAGCAAAATAAAGTACAGATAACTATTTTACCTGTTGTTTTTGGTTTTTTTTTTTAAACCTCCTTTGTCAAAGCTCTGTGTCCACGGGTACACTGTATGCCATATTGCAGAAATACTTAGAAAAACTAAGGAAAATTTCATTGTTGTTCTTGACCACTGCCATATAGCAGTACTAAGTGTGTTTTGGGTACAAGACTATTTACGATATGGCAGTGATGACTGCTTTTACTAGTTTGCCATGGCTTACAGCTAGTTATGTCAGAGCTCTATTTAATTTTTTTGTTGGTTTAGGTAATGCAGATACACAATTTCAATTGGCAGCCAGAACCAGACTGCACGCACCAAATACCGCAATTCTCTAGAAACTCTTCCCATATAAATATTTATACTCAGACATAACATGGCTAAAGCTTCTAGGAAACCATCACATGGGAACTCTCCCCAAGGCAAAATATTGCAAATCTGGAAATTAGGGAAAAAAATGAAAAGAAAATGTTTCCTGCTAGACCTTTCCATATTGTGTGGGATAATCTCAGCAAAATGAAGCGATACACCCAACACTATGTACCTCCTGTGACGAATTTGCAGTCTGCAAAGGTGTCATTTCGATTATTTTGCTCCCATTTCACTAATAGAATACAATTCCAGGAAGAAGAATATCTTGATGAAAATATATAACACCACAAGTATCTTGTACAACACTGCAATTGCACAATCACGCACCAAGCTGCTGAGCTAAAAACGAAAACAAAACAACTTCATGTACTCCAGGCCAGGAATTCAGTAAGAATAAAACACCTGGTCAGAAGCAGAGAGGTTACCTACGAGCTGAGGAAATTTCATCTCCCAAGCAGAAACTGCTTTTGGACTAAACACTTCTTATTCAGAGCAAGATTCTTAAGCAAACAAGGATGAGATGCAGACCAATATTCTAGTTTTATGCCAACCTGAAAGACAATACTATAGAGATTTCCTCTGACACATTGGAACTTACCAGATCATTTGCTTTGTACTAGTTTGAAACAAAATGTCATCTCAAAAGTTATTGACATTATTTCCTAAGAAACTGAACTCTCTATAGAAGACTAGCCTCCAAATCCTGACCCTGCTAAATTTTTGAGCTCCTTGTAGGAGCTCAAAATCTCCTTACAGGGAACATACAAGATCTCTTAAGAATGAAGACTCAGCTTAGGAGAGGTGCTAACAGCTGCTAGAGCAAGATGTGACGTGACTCTCAGGCACAGATCAAGCATCTCTATTAAAACAAGCAGAAGGCTTTTCCTCAGTCCCCACACAAGAGAGTGTGCCTGAAACTGAAGTCAAGAGAATGTGGTTAACCATAAAGCTGTAAGTAAAAAGAGATGCATCAACATCTAAATAAAATTCCCCGTCATATGAGCATCCCTGCTCAGAGCAGGCGTATTTAGCACAAATGCCTGCTCTGTTCCTGCAGGTTTTTCATAGCCTAATTCTTGGTAACAGGTTAATCATTCCTGGTGTCCCACAATCAAATGCTTAACCCCCATTGGTTTTTATTTTTGTATTAGAAATACAATCACTATGTAGAACATCAGGAGAATTTGCAGTGCGCTCAGTGCTATGTGCAGCTTAACAAAACATGAACAAAACCCAGCAAATTTATTGGATTTCTTATGACCTCATTTTACCTCTGTTGTAAGAGGGTCCAGCTGATTTAAAAATTCTGTAGCATAATTTTATTTCCAGAATTTACAATAGAAGTGATGATGGCCCTGCAGGGCAGAAACTAGCTTCATGTTTGCATCTGACTGAATTTTAAACACTAGCTTGTTGTGCAAGCAAACATTTCAGATTTGGTCTGAAGATCAACAAGATGCAATGAACAGAGGGCCTCCAAGGTCTTTTTATTGCCGCCTTAGAAGCAATGGCACTTTTGCCTCTAATTTTGACTCCTGAGAATGTTTGTATCTACATAAGATAGTTTGGGAAAAGGGTAATTTTGGATATCTTTCAGACTCAGATGTGTAGCCAGAATGTCAAACTGCTACTATTTTCACCCATGTCACTAGATACGAAATTATTAAAGATCTACCTTCGATACCAGTTAGGCACCTAGGGAGAAATTCCAACGTCTAAACACGGAGATCTAGTGCCATTTTATACCCCCTAAGGTATAAGATAAGACATCTATTCACAACTGGCAGCTTACCCACGGTGTAGGGCAGTCCTGTTTCCTTTTAAAGCAGCAGCTAAATACCATACGAGGCATCCTAAAGCCTCTCAAATGGCATCGCACACTTACAGGAAGGCAACTGAATCTTTCCTCTAAAGTCTGCAAACAAATAAAACCTAGAAAGTGATTGAACTTAGCCTGAAACAGTCACCCAGCTGAACTAATTCAGGCTCTTGTGACTGTATCTCTTTTGGCTGTAATGGAAGCTTAAACACGTGGATCTCTACATACGACTCACACAAATGTCGGTGTCTCAATGTGGGAATGCATCCCATTCTCAAACTGAAATTCATCTCACCTATTTCAGGTATATACATTGTTTATCTCTACATATGGACTGCTTGTCTAGCAAAGAGAAAAAAACTAGGCACCTTTAGAAAGAGATTCCTCTGACCCATTTTTCTATACCCATTTTACGTTGAAATGAGTCTCCCATTTCTCTCCACAGACTAGCAAGGGAATTTCGGTGCTTATCTCTGATGTAGACTTCTTAAAGACAGGTGAGAAATCACACTTCTGGAAAAGTGGGTATTGATTGAGAACTAGATACCTGCCTCTCAGAAATACCGCTAGACAGCCACACATATCTTCAGACACCTAAGATGCACTTGAAACTCTAAATTTCTTAATTGCTAGATTTCACTGCTCTTCAAAACACAACTCGAAACAATCCCCTTAAAAGAAACAGAATTTTCCAATGATATACATATCAGACAAAAAACTATTGCTAGGTGTTTAAATGCAACTTTGACCTACCGACTGTATACCTCAAGCGGAAAAATAAATCACAAGATTTAAAAATAGGACCAAAACTTTGATGAAGGGACTTTGTGTATGAACATCAGACTAAGTACTCTCAGTAATTTAAAATAGAAATTTTTTTTGTTTATCTTATCTTATTTATATTTTACTAAAATCTGATGACTCCATGGAAAGGAAAGGTAAGATTAAATAATAGCAAAAAAGACCTCAGATGCAACAGGAACTATACTATGAAACTAAGTCCTGTCCACTCACAGGTAGAAATTCCATTGCCCTTCACCTAACTCCCAATATAGGGAATTATATTTTCTGTCTAATAAATTTTCCACTGACATATTTTCTGTTTCAAACCAATTTCCAGTTTTGATGCTATAAAATAGTTGTTTTCTTCAGCTCATAGAAAGAAAATAAAAATATGTAAGCTGGAGAGCACTTTGGTGCTCCTCTGTGTTAAAGAAATGTGAATTATTGTTAGAAAAAAGTGACAAAGCAGCAAGACACTTCTTCCCCAGGAGTCATGGCCTGTCATTCTGGGCAAGAAAATATAAAAGCTTATGTTCTGCAACTCATGTTATCATCACCAACATCAGTTTTCTGTGCCTCACAAGATTCCTCTCTTAAAAAAAAAAAGCTTAATTTTTTTTTTTTTTTAAGTATGATATCAAGGGGTAAAGCCTCAACAAGATCTTTGGAATTTTAATCATAGTCTTGAACTCGTTGTATTGAGTAAACATTCATCATGGATTTCTGATTTCATCCTCCTATTAGCAGCCAGATGTCCATGAAATGTAATTCTCACACAGCACTGAAAATTAGGAAAACAGACAGAACACATGACTATGGCAGGAGCAAGATTTCATCAGGCCATAAATAGCAAGTTGTGAAATGTTCTATTCTTCTGCATTTGAATAAATATCACTAAGAAGCAGATGAAGACAGGTGACCCAAGTTGTTTACAATTTTTGTCATAAGGAAAATGCAGTCGTGTTTCCAGGTAAAAAATCAGTTGTGGGCCGGGATATACATTTCACCTGGCCTAGAAACTCATCCTGATCCTGCAAAGGAGAGTGAGTCTTGGCTGAGTCACTGAGTCCTGTTTGCAGGACCTAACTCTGTCACGGGATGAGCATGTTTTTAGGCTGCTCGAGCACTTTTTACTTTGTGTTTATATGCAGAAACATGCCATCTGTGTGTCTTCTGAGATAAAATCTTGGCAGCAAAGACAACATCACACATTGAGTAATAGCCCAGTGATTCCTGGAATATACCGATTGCAATAAGAGTAGCAATGTTGGATAAAATCCTGGTCACGCTGGTGTCGACAGAATAGCTTTATACTCCGTCTATGAGTGTTAAACCCCTATTTGGGGATAGCAGAAAAAAAGAGAAAATAGAAACCACTATATCTGTCTTCTTACTCTGAAGTTGCTTTTGAGGTCAGTGTTAAGATTTTATCAATAGCAACTCTGTGTGCACTAGAGAGCAAAAAAGGTTTTAGTGATCTAGATCCTCACACATATTTGAAGTTGAACATCTGAAACATAAGTTAACTAAGATACCATATCTGTTAAATTCAAAACCAGCTTCAATATTTTAGAAGTAAAATCTTTGCAGGCTAAATAACACATTTAACATTGTACATCCTTCTGGCACAGTGTAGAATTTGACATTTACCTCTCTTTCCAGATGTCTCTCCTTTCGATAGAACAACTTTCAGTATCTTGTGTGGGAATTGCTTTTTTTGTTTGTTTTTCAGGCTAGTGACAGAAGCTTGTTTCTACTTGCATGGTCAAAGTGAGGATAAACTAAGCCATAAGATGCAATTCTACAGAGATCTACTTATTGCACATAATCTTATTTCATGCACGTGCTAAGCCAGGAAAAAAAAAAAATCTGTGTTTGTAGAACTAAAGAATAACTAAATTCTGCATGTTATTTATGAAACATTGCAAAGTGGGCCAATGATAAAGCTTTCTGCAGAAAAGGTCCCATTCCCATCCAAAGCAGTAAAATGGCCATTTAAAAATTTTTTTGCATATGACTACATGTCACTATTAAGAACAAGAGATACAAACAACTCTGGAAATTACAAAAAGTGTTCTCAGAAATCTGTCAAGCTGAATGGGTTCGTGGGCTGATACTGTACAAAGAACATTAATTAACAAACACCATTCAATGTGAACAACATGATATCTGGAATATTTCTCATCATAGTCAGGTGCTCAACCAATGAATATCAGTACAGTTTGACTGAGATCAGGAAGATTTTTTGGCTACTTATACCATGGGATGATATTTCCCACTATATTTTTTAAATATCTTGTCCTTTCCTGTTCTTGTATAATAAGCCATTATTTCTGCAGCCAAGACTTCTGAAAACCATGATTTCTGTGTCAGAGGGATAAAAATATCCCTGACACAACACTGGATTTCATTTAGAAAAGCATCATAAGATTCACAGTTTGAGCTGGAATTTATTATTGATCCTTTCAGCTCAATGCAAATTTGAAATTGTGCTCTGAAATAAGCAATACACTTTCCTTAGTCAAATCCTTACAGCTGCATTAAGAAAAAGGTCAAAACAATTCTAAAATTAGCTACTGTTTTTAAAAATATTTTATAGATCTGTCATTAGACATGTAGATAAAAAAAAAGGCAGGATTTTGGTTTGCATAAGAACTTGTAAAATGTGCATTTTCTTCCTTTTGGTTTGTATTTCTCTGATACAATTGTAATTTGTGTTCTGAGAGCACCAGGCTGAGATGGGAGACTCATTCTAATAAGCCCTATAGAGACAGAGTAACAATACGTAATTAACCCTTGGAACTTGACAAAACACTGCTTTAAATCTGAAGCAATGACTTTTGAAGAAAAATCAACTTGATTCAACTTCTTTTCTATCCAGATTGCTGTGCCTGTAGCATCTTCTGCACAAAAACTAAACTCCAATTTGGTTTTTATGGGTTTTTTTAGTCATAAAAAAATGCCCAAGTTTCTTAAACATTTAAAATCCAGAAGTACAAAGTAGCTCAGGTATTTGTAGCCCTCCTATGCTGAAATAAAGGTAAGGAACCAGTCTTCTCACTGCCCTTCTTCCACCCCATCCAGTGCCTTATCTGAGTTTTTACCGACAGAGCTCTCATGGTACCTGCAATTCTGTACAAGGCTTGACTGACATAATTTTGGCTGCACTGAGCAGCTTTGTTCCTATTTCCCAGCTGAATGGGACAGGGCAGCTTCAATACCTGCATCTTTTTGATGATGGGGTCCCTTGAGTGGCTCAGTCAAGAAAGCATCTTCTGGACATGCTTAAAGCATATGGTAGGGAGCAAACTGCACTCCAAATACAGTGTTTAGGATTACTTTCACCCCAAACTCAAAACGCTCATTGCAGAGGCTATAAAGGGAGAGGGTTTGAGGACTGAATGAAGCACCCGAAGGATCAGAGTTGGAGACACATGGCTTAACAGTCAACACTTAATGGTCAACACTCAATAGTCAACACTCATTTCCTAGTATATGTCCCCACCTTATATGCCTTGCCTGACGACTCCTACATTTACAGTCCTGTCTTTGGCTTTGACAACTTTAGTCTTGATGCTCTAAGCAGTCCTTGTCTGTCATTCTCAGCCTTCCACCAGAAGTTTGTCTTCTGGAGCACAGGCTGCAGAAGATGTGTGCTGTGATTTTCCAATACACTTCTTTAGCAAGAGACCACTTTCATCAATATTTCATCTAATAAACTGAACTCTGAAGTGAACCTCAGATATCTCCCACCCTCTATTCTTACTCTTCTTGGCTGGTGGGGCAAAAACCTCCCACAGAGGGACAGAGGAGACATGAGTATGAAAGTGTCCTTAACCTTCAGAGATCTGACTATAGTCATTCATCTGCCAGGGACCTCATACTCTGAAGCGCCATCAGTTCAGAAGCCAACAAAAATCCTTACTGGTGCCCTTTATTTTCAAGCTTTCTAAAATTTGAGTATTTTAAAAGAAAAAACATAAATGTGGAGAGAGTAGGACTTTCCTGGGGAGTATAATTTTTGGCAGCCAGCACAGTGAGCAAGCTGCAGCTGGAACTTTCTGTCTTTGAACACCCCATTTACAACATGATCTTTCTCTGGAATAAGCCTTTTAGTGATGTTACAGCTGTTAAGGTTGTAATTCTACAGAACCAGCACATCACAGACTCCCTCTGAAATCACCAGCTATTTCAGAGGTATAAAAGAACACATTGGATTTCAGTGGGAATGCAGTACACTAGAAAGCTTGCGAGGAAGCCTGCTTTTTCACAAGAAGGTTTTCAAAGAGACTGCTTTTACCAGGCTAGTTTGTGAACTGCTGGCTAAGCAGCCAGGTGCTGGCGCTGATTCCAGTTATAGCAGGTCTTAAAAATTACAGCAGCGCTGTATAAAAATAACATGGGGAGAGCATAAACTCTGAAGAGAAGGAAAATTTGTTCCCATGCTTCACAAAATTTTGGGTCTCGGCTAAAAGAATTCTGGGATATGTCAGTAGCAACTGATCAGGTGTGGCCTCTTCTGAGTAAGCTTATGAACATTTATGCATAAAGACTCTGGTATAAAACACTTTATTTCATTACTATTTCACATAGTAGGGAAAATATATCAGTGGCAGAACGCAGTGGTTCTACAAAACCCATCCTATGGGAACTTCAGCAGTGCTTCATCTGCATATTCCCCTGGGAATTAAACCTACATTGTCATCCTTATTCTATAACTGTGTGGTGGCAGTGAAATGTTTGCTAAGAGCAGCTCAGGAGAAAAGTGCCGAACAGGGAATGCCATAGGAACATTCATAAATGATCAAACTAAAGGTCTCTCTAGGCCTACAACGTATTTTTAGAGACCAAGAGCATCAGAAAAAGCAAGGAGCCATCCTCCTTACAGACCCTTCCTGCACTCTGCAGTAATGCCCTGGCTCCCAGGCAGTTCCTCCCCCAGCTGAATGCACCAGTCTATTTGCCTCTTTCATTATAGAAACTATTCTGTCTGTGGTGACTTGTGCCCCACTCTCTACTTTGTCAGGAAAAAAGACAGAAATAGAAACTATTCAGAGAGACAGAAATATAAACTATTTAAAATGTGTACTCATTGTTGATGGCACACAATACAAAGGCATAATGAATTTCTGAATTTGTTCACTACTATTTTCCTACTGCTTCCTACTTCTGATTTCCCTTTTCATTTGCTCAGTAGTGAGCTGCTTGCAAGAATTTTTCATTGTCTTTTCAATATCTCTGTGCTGTAAGCAACTACTTTGGAGCCTTAGTTTCATTTAGCTATTGAGGATTTGAGGATTTTCTTCTTTGGGTACTTTTCCTCATCAACTGACACAGAAATTCTGCTTCTGCAGAAAAGTTCATCTGTGTTTGACTTGACTTTCACTGAAATCAAGGACAGGCTAAACGTTAAACACAGCTTGTGTTTTGATGGTTAGCATGTCAAACCAGGTGTCATCAGAAGGGAAAATCCTTCACTCATACCACAAGGAAGATGATAGAGAAGCCAATATACAGCTGGGAACTTCATATCAGCCAGAGGATGATACCACAGTGATAACAACAATAACAAAGTATAATCAACTTTTCAAATCGAAAGATAAGTGGCTTTCTAAGATCCATTTAGTGGATTATCCTAGAAACCTCAATATCAGCAGGTAGGTCAGTTAATCCAGGGTTGGGGAAAGTCCCCAGGCAAAAAAAAAGAAAACAAACAAACAAAAAAAACCCCAACAGAAAAAAAGGGAAAAAAAGGAGAGTCCCAGAGAACTGTAGAGGCACAGCTGTGAGTACATAAGCACACGCAGGGACATGCATCTCCTCTCTGCTCACAGAGCAGAACGACTTCACCTCTCACCTTATTTGAACCAACAAAAGCAAATCTGATCTGAGAAGCATTCTGCAGCAGAAGTATAAAAATGATAATTGAAAGTTTATTACTTAACGCTTGGAAAAGCTATTTCCCATGGCAATTTGATAATATAATTTGATAATATAAAACTTTTCTGCCCATCATAACCTCAGACGTTTATTGCCTCATTTGCTGTAATAAACGTTCAGTTATATTCCAGCTACCTGGCTTATACTTAACGGACTGTACAGCGGGAATGTTGCCACAAGCCAAAAGATGAGACTGGAGGTTCAGGTGGTGGGAGAGACAACAGCTTTCCAGAGAACTGCACCCATCTTACACAAGCTGCATAATTTAAGCACAAATCCTGCTTCAAGAACCTTAGGGAAGGAGAGGGTCCTTTTTCCTGATGGAGTCCCTCCTCACACTTCCCCAGCTACAGGGAGAGCAGAGACCCACGTCCCCACAAACTGCCATAGGGCAGCCAGCAGAAATCATCATGGATTAAGTCAATTGGACTGTTGAAAAGTATTTATCGCTTTATTTACTGCAAGCCAGTTCTTGTTTAGGCAAGGTGATCTTAAGACAGCAGGGCTTTGCGATCAAAAAGAATTGGGGGGGGGAGGAGGAATCCAGTAGTGGAGTAGATTGTAAGCCAGCAGTGTGATTTTTATGGCCAAAAGGATAAACAGAACTCTTGTAGCAACTCACTGCTCGTCCTCCCTTTGGTTAATGCAGGCTGACACTGCCGCCAGTTTGAGCTCTCTCTGCCGCAGTGGATTAACCGCTTGAAGGCACAGAGCTATGGGGAGCATCACCATGGCGGAGCAGGACAGGGTTCTCTCCTCCCTGTGGGGCACCCGGGCAAGCATGTCCCCAGCCAGCAATGCAAAATACGTACTACAACGCTGAGGGCGTTTTGGAGAAGACATGGAAAGATAACCTGGTGCTAATTTGAGAATCATGGGGAAAATACTGCCATCAGAGGACAGATCCACCTTCAGTGAGCTTTGGTACCTCACTCATGCAACTCACTTTAATCGTCAGGTATTTGTGATCAGTATATGTGCCATAGAGGTGCCACGGTGAGGCACAACTTGCCCTCCTCATAGAGTGTCTGTATGTGAAGGTGATGGTTATGAAGCAAACCTGTCCCAAGTCATCTCCCAGTGACACTAAGGGACACTTGTGACACCCATCTGGGCAGCACCCACAGCTATTGCATCCTCCACATCTGGAGACTTTTTATCTTTCACATAAGAAAGTGAAATGGAACAAATTTCTGGCGGAAAAGGACCTGGAGGTGCTGGTTGACAGCCGGCTGAACATGAGCCGGCAGTGAGCCCAGGTGGCCAAGAAGGCCAACAGCGTCCTGGCCTGTATCAGGAATAGTGTGGCCAGCAGGAGTAGGGAAGTGATCGTGCCCCTGTACTCGGCACTGGTGAGGCCGCACCTCGAATCCTGTGTTCAGTGTTGGGCCCCTCACTACAAGAAGGACGTTGAGGTGCTGGAGAGTGTCCAGAGAAGGGCAACGAAGCTGGTGAGGGGTCTGGAGCACAAGTCTTATGAGGAGCGGCTGAGGGAACTGGGGTTGTTTATTCTGGAGAAGAGGAGGCTGAGGGGAGACCTTATCGCTCTCTACAACTACCTAAAAGGGGGTTGTGGCGATGGGGGTGTTGGTCTCTTCTCCTGAGTAACTAGTGATAGGACGAGAGGAAAACGGCCTCAAGTTGCACCAGGGGAGGTTTACATTAGATTTAGGGAAAAATTTCTTCACTGAGAGGGTGGTCAGACATTGGAACAGGCTGCCCAGGGAGGTGGTGGAGTCACCATCTCTGGAAGTATTCAAAAAACGTGTAGACGTGGCACTTTGGGACATGGTTTAGTGGGCATGGTGGTGTTGGGTTGATGATTGGACTTGATGATCTTAAAGGTCTTTTCCAACCTTAATGATTCTGTGATTCTGTGAAATTTCCAAGCTAATAAAAATTTACCTGAAATTTCCAACAGAAAGCAGATAATACTCATGAAAGGAGAAAAAAAACACATGGAAGATGATTGCAGTGTAAAGCATCAGTCCTGTTGTTTTCAGTGTGTCCTTTGGTGCTGGGGTACTTCCAGCAGTTGTGGAAAAATCAAAGGACCCCAGATAGACCTGTGGATTATAATATCCTATGGAGCCAGTATTAGAAGCTTATTCTTTGGTCTATATTTCTCTGATATTATTCTAATTAGCATTATGATGGTGCTGCCTAGAGGCTCAATTATTTCATTTCACCAGGGATGGCTGCTGTATTAATTTTTAAACAGCTTTAAATATTTACCAAAGTTTTTAAGAACCTGCAATGAGATGCCGAGAGATGCAAAGATCCTTCTTGTCAATAGGAAAGATTCAACTGTTTTTAGCACAGTTCTGCTTGTTTTATCATTCAGCCAAACCCCAAAACTTAAAGGGAAATATTAACCTGTCCTACTTTGTAATAACTCTCCAACCTGAAAACATTTGTGATGTGTTTTTTTCCATTTATTTTATTTACGCATCTAACCCGGAGCAATTTTCTGCAAAGGACTTAATTCTTTCAGTGATAAATCCCCCACCCTCGATAAAGAGAAGGGTGAGGACAAAGCCAAAAAAGAGGAAAATTATGAAAAACAGAATTATTTAATCCTGAAGTTCAAAAACAAGTTGACAAATAACAGAAATGTTTATATACATATATGGATATACTTCAATCAAACATTTGAACAGGTGCCCAGAGAGGCTGTGCGATCTCTGTCCATGGAGATACTCAAAGTTCACCTGGACAAGGCCCTGAGCAACCTGACCTAACTTTGAAGGTGGCTTTGCTTTAAGCAGGGGTTATGGCTAGGTGCCTTATAGAAGTCATTTTAAATCAGTCTATGAATCTATGTATATAAATGATAAATTATTTTGGAGGACCTTTAATGAAATTACAAAGCATGGAGTAAATCTCCAGGAAGGAGACCCATTTGATCAATCCTTCCTGCAGGCCCAAATTTCTCCGTATATTTAGAGATGCAAACCAACAAAGCAACAGATGCAAGCACAGGCCTGCATGGGGACCTTGAGCAGTCCCCCGATCATATTGTTCACAGACTAGATCCAAACAAAGCAATATTAGGTCATTCCTCAGAGATAAAGGTTGGATTTTGAATCAGAACCAATGCTGAATTTTGAAGTTTCCTATGGCAGACTTTCAGTGTAACAATCTTGGAAGAGGTTTTATTCTTCTTCTTCCTCCTCTTCTTCTTTTTTGAGAGGTACAGAATATTTGTTGTTGTTGTTGTATTGAAGTGAAAAGAAACCTCTAATAACCATTTTTTTGAAACATGGTTTTGTCACTGCTGATGTGTTTCATTATGTTTCAGTTCTGATGTTTGTTTTTCCTGCTCAGAACAAAACTTCATCACAACGACCACCTTTTTGTAAAATTGCTACCTTTTTTTGATAAAAGCAGCATTTTCTGATAGGAAAATATTTCATCACCATTTTTTCCTCCAGCTTGATCTGTAATATTTGTTCAGTACATTCTATTCCCTGCACAGTAGCACAGGCACGAAATAAAAAAGAAAATAAACTAAGGAAAAAATGCTCATCTAACCTGAAGCAGTGGAGATGGAGGGAAGTCAATAGAGCTATGCTCAGTTACACATATGAAGGGCGAAACCTGCAACGTAATGCAAAATATGTGTAGCAATACTTCAAAACCAATCACTTTTATCTATTGGAGAACTCTCATCTTGACCATTCACACGAAAGACTTCTCATTTTCTCACTCAGCTCCGCAGAGTCATACCTGACATTTCCCTCTCTGCTTATCTAAGTATTTCTGTTCATATGCTATTTTAATATCAACATCCTCAAGTTAATTTATTGGGCTTTCTTGGTTCACAGATGAGGAATTAGGTTGGATCTGGTAGGGCTAAGGGTTCTACAGTTGAAATGATTCTTCATGGTGCTAAGTCTGTGTTATCTTGATTGATATGTCCCAAGCCAAGGACATCCACCTGCTACTGGAAGCTATGGATCCAGTACAATTTTAGCCTAACAGGTGTCACTCAAAGCACCCAGGATTTACGCAAAAGGCAGGTTAAATCCTTGACACCGAAGTTCTGTCCTCTTTTTCTGCAATAAAGATCAATTAACAACAATATTCTCTGTCCACTGAGAAAATATATATATCTCTCTCTCTTCATAAATAACCAAAGATCACCTTATATATGAGACAGAGTTGATTACATCAGTCAAAATATTTAACTTAGATGACAATGGGCATAAGTTGCAGCAAAGAAAATTATGATCAGAGGTAAGGGAAATATTTTTCACTGTGTGGGTGGCTGCACACGGGGAACTTGTTCAGAGAGGTGATGAAATCTCCATCCCTGGAGATATTTAAAACTCAACAGGACATGGCTCTGTGCAACCTGGTGCACCTTCAGAGGTGCCCCTGCTTTGGGAGGGGATTGGGACAGATCATCTCCAGAGATCCCTTGCAACCCAAATTAGTCTTTAATTATATGACCAAGTTTTACAGTCTTTTGCAGCCGTGCCCTGCTGAGAGACAGCTTAATCTAATCATGCTGACAGTTTAAACTGACTGTAAATCACAAGGGTGATCCCCTCCCAAGAGGCATAGCTAAATCAGTACATTTAAGACTGCACATCTGTGTTGTTACAACAGAAAGGATAAAGGGGGCAAGGGTACCATGAAGTGACATATTTCCTGGCATATGTAGCGAAATGTCATCAGCTGTAAAGAAATGCGTCAACTGTAGAGGAAGTCATCAACAGATCTATTGTGGCCCTTTCTTCAGGAGCAAGAACATTTCAGAGCAAAAATTCAATGCATAACTCGGCAGTCATAACTGTAAGAAAAAAATCTTCAAGTGTTACACAAAGGCTATCAGGTCCACCTCCTTGATGTCCTTTCCTCATACCCCAGGACTCTGCAACATCGAGATTACAAACTGAGAACAATCAGACAAACAAGACGGGCTGTAGGTACTATCTCAAGAGGGAAGTAGGTGGAAGTTCTGAGGTTTCATAGCAGGCCACTGGCAAACACCTACACAGAGTTGCTCATGACTGTGAGGCTCACAGCTTGTACCGACTCACCCAAATCTCTCCGCACTTCTCAGTCTTGCAGACCTGAGTGCAGAAAGGTTACTGAAGGGTAACTGCACGTGTGGAGGGCTGGGGAGGAGAAGAGGGGAACCCAAGATGGAGATGAGCTCCAGCACTGTAGGCTGGTGGTACAACAAACGTAGGGGTCTTTGGTATGGGAGGTCCAGGGGGTAAGACATAAAGATGATGGGTTGGAGGATGCCCAAGCCGAGGTACCCTTCTCATTCCTTGCTTCATATTGCCCATGTCAACCATGTTGCAACATAAGGTGTAAAAGCAGGAGTGGAAGAGATGAGACTGAAACACCTGATAACATTGGTGTGAGGCAGACTAGAGAAAAAGACTGTCAGAGTTGCAAGCTTAAATGCATACTCATGCTCACACACTGCAGCAACATGTGAAGAAATTAATAATCAGGCAGGGTCAGCTCTATCTGAAAAGCTAGTCTAAAGTATTAAATTGCTTTCTGTATTCACATTTTGAGCCTAATTTAAAGAATATTGAGAGAAGTGAAACCTAAAACTACTGACTAGTAGTTATCATCTCCTTACTCAGCAGAACTTTGTTTCAAATCTGTAGCTGCACATGCTCTGAAATCAAAATAAAACAAAAAGTAAATGTGTTTTGTAAATTTACTGTTTTCTCCATTGCTAATATCCATCGGCTGGCCTTTGCAACAGAATGTTCGTCACCTTTTTCCTGGGTACCCATATGCTTGTGTTGTGAAACAGCTGAAGAGAAAGCTCCTAAAAGGAGGATGAAGGAGAAGGAAGACTGGAAGAGGATGTAAGTTTACTGTCTGGGTAATATAAAGATCAACTTAAATGAAAATGTCACCCTAACCTTCCCTACAAAAAATGCATATATGAATAAATATAGAACATATATCAATATTTAAAAGAGTGCTAGGTGAAACCTTTTTCTCTTCCCCAGGAGAGTTGTATTAAAAGCAAGAGCCTTATTTCATCAAAAAAAGGAGAGAAGAAAATGAGATCAGTGTCACTCCTCATCCCAGTGGGTAGGTCACTCCCAAGAGGCAGGGTGCTGACATTCATATCCTCCATCTTAGCAAACCAGATCGGGGAGCCCAGTACTCACTGTCCTCACAGTCCTGCATTTAGGGGGAAATTCTAGAATGGTTCATTCCGGCTTTAGCCCAGTGGATGTGTTCCAATGTATAGAAATAATTAAAAACTTGATTAGTCAGACAGAATTTGTCTTCAAGTGGGGGCTAAAGAATTTGGAGACGGTTGAAACAAAGGTCTGAGACAAGGAAGAAGGTTTTAACATGTAAAATCAATCAAATGTGAGGTTTGTAAATGTCCTTTTGTATGCGAGGATTGTGTAAGATAAACTGCTGTGGAGAACTTCTTTTATCTTAACCAAGTAACTGGCAGGAACCGATAAGAACCAGTACAACGTTAAAATACAAGCTAAGCAAGTAGATAAGAAGGGTTCCTCTGGAGGACGGACAAGTTAAGGGGACCAAGTACTGCAAAAACCCACCAGAGACCACCAGAGGACCACCAACCCGTTTAACAGCGCATGCGTCAGGGACATTTGAGTATGTTAAACATTTCTTGGAAATGTCATGAATATGCTAACAATTGCAATGAATATGAATGTATGTACTCGATAGAATTCAGATGCTGGTAACATGAGGCATACATGTTAGGAGGAGATATCCCCCATGTGTCTGGCACTGCTTAATAACACTTTGATGTTATTAAGTTTGAATTTCTTAAATTTGAATTTTCTTCGCATTGGCTCCAACTGCATTGTCATTAATGTCTAATTATTTGAACACAAAATAGGACAATTTAAATAAATAAAGACCCACTTTAAAACTGAAAGCCCTCCACAACACTGGCAAACATCTCTCCTGGGAAATGGGAGATTAATTTCTGCTTTGAGTAGTCTTCTCCAGTGATCAAACCACGCAAAGAAAGGATTTAAAATTCCTAAAATCTCATAGATGGCACTTGAGCTTGGATATTGCTTAACTCTAAATGTGAGGGGAGGTGTGGGGGCTGCAGCTGCGACACCACTGCGGGCAAATCAGGGTTTTTCTGAAGTCTCTTTGCTCACCTCTGCTTTAAAGAGCTTCTGAACACCTGCAGCTCTCATTAACTGCAATTTGTGGAAGCCAAGTTAGTCTAGAAATCAGCGCCTATGCCCACACCACAAAGTACATTAAAATGAATCACACTGGTGCTTTAACATCAGCAAGTCACTAATAATTTAAGTAACTAATAATTGCTGAAAACCACCTGTATGCAGCCTGCCCGGAAGTCTTCTCTTTTGGAAGTATGCATGTGCCAAGCAAGCAAATACCTCCTTTAGCTCAATACACTATCTGCACATCTGCTTTTTCAAATAGCTATTAAATTATAGTGTGGTACCTCCTTTTTTTGAAACAACCTACCAATTCAGAACTCACTCCCATCCCTCTGTATAATTTTTGTGCCAGGAAGAGATTGAAATACCAATATAGCTGCTTTAGCAGCTACTCACTGTTGCTAAGAGGGCATCGACAGATCTGTTAGCCAGCAGCCTCATGGTAGAGATTAACGTTTCAATGGCTTTTTGTCTAGCTTCATAGTCTAAATCGAGGGAACAAGAGAAGCTATTTTCTTTTATTGTAAAAATCTCCCATTAGTAATTCAAAGTCATTTAGTCAGTTGAACTGACATTTGTTCTAAACACACCCATCAATGAGATGTTTTAGTGCAATCCATGTAACACCATTAGCCTCACTTAGGAAATAAAAGATGATTTTCACAACAGAACACAACCACTCATGTTCATTATAACAGGTATGTAACTACCTGCCTAACAAATGTGTGATCACATAAACTCTGACATACACAAGTCTACTACGCCTGCAGAGGAACAGTATGGTGCATAAATTTCCGTTCCAACTACTGTGTACCTGTACATGACAAATTTTCAAAATTTCTTCATGTAAATTTACTTGTTGCATGTATCCCCAGCTGCAAAGGTGGTTCAGCAATGCATTTTTTGATACTGCTTTAAGGCGAACATTCTGAAATTTCAAATTTTTACAGTAAAGCTTTTATTCATTTACTGAGTTGAAAGTATCTGTGATGTGGTCAGGGGAAAATAAACTTCCCCTCAAGATTTTTAAGTGTACTGGTGCTGTCCTATCAACAATCATCACTGGAGATTAAAGTGTTAAGAGCTGTAGACTGCAGAGCAAAATGTTGAACTTGCCTTTTCTTGCACAAAGCTAACATCATGTGGCTCTCTGATATGTGAAAGCTCCTCTTTTATTATAGTCATGATCTATGATATAAAACCTTTCTGCTTGGTCAATTACTTACATTACACCCTAGTTGGGCAGCATTTATTTAAAAACAGATTTTTTTTTAAAGAAAAAGCACAAAGAGAAATTTCTTTTATTAGAAGTGGAGAAGGACAAAGGAAAAACTGAAAATGCACAAAGTGTCACCTGACATGTGGATGATTCCTCCATCTGTGAACCTAGATCTATAATTGCAGCCACCTATGCAATAATATCATCACTGAGCTCAAATACCAGCTATGCAACTCAGAGTAGGAAGTTCAGTATGAAGCTGGGAACGTACAAAGTCTCAAAATGTTCTATTATAAGAAAATGACTACAAACAGGATTATAGGAGCAGCTTTTTGTTTCCTTGTTCTGAGGTGTTGGGTCTGCTGTTATTATTGCTTCTTTATTTTTGAATTGTCATCTGAAGATTTAACAACCAGACATTTGGTTCAATGAGAAACAAAAAAGAACTAAAAAAAAAAAAAAAAAGAAAATATTTCTATGGTGAACACCATGCCTGGGAAAATGCTGTTAATTTTGGAGGCTTTGCAAGAAAAGCATTCCAATTTTTAAGTTCTATTTCATTTTTTCATGTTGCTGCATGACGATTGAAATAAGAAACCACTTCACAAAATATAAACACAAAATACTAAAAAGGTAAAAAAAAAAAAAATTACATGATCAATCTTTAAGAAAATTATTTTTCCTCCCTTCTTGACTTACAGTTCAGAACACTCCTGTAATTTTCTAACCACCATGGTAGAAATATTCTCAGGAAGATGTATGACTTCAGAGGGCAAGGACAGTGCCAGGATGAGAGATAGAAGGCAGCACATCCAGCCTAGACAAACTGTTATCACACAATAAAGACACCACACCAAAAGTGAAGATTTTAGAGGAACTGACTCAAATACTTTCAATCTTTCCCTTACATATGAACATGATTTTTTAAATGACAGAAAAATTGCTCATCATCCACTTCAAAATACCAAGACAACAAGCCATGACAGCAGACTATAGGAAATGTCAATATTGGCCCAGCCTGAGGTACAGGAACAAGACAGGAAAGGTATCATCCTCCTTCAACCCTGGTATACATGAAAATTGACGTTAGGAGCTGTATTCTGTTGGCCTGCACAACACAGAGTCAACGGGATTCTTTACAGGATGAAAAAAGAACTGTTGTTTCTCTTTTTCCTCATGCTAAAATCCTCACTCCACTTTGAGGAAAAGCTGCCTGTTGGTTTGATGAGTCAGAAAAGTAAAAAAAAAAAAAAAATTTAAGATGACTTCTTCCTTTCCAGTGCATTATTTTGGATGCAAGAGATCAATATTCAGCCATAGACTGCATCTGATCTAGTAACCTAAAACCCAATAATCCACTACTGATGCTTCAAACAAGACCTCAGTAAAGAAAGCTCAGGTTTAGCCCAGACACTAGGTACTGTGTCAACCTGGCATACAAATACGGTGATATACATCTAGACATTTAAGCAGAAAAAATGAGACATGAAATACCAGGGAGTTTTCTTGACTCTGAAGTACTCAATGTAATTCAGCTTTTGGTAAATTCATAATTAAATTCTTAATCTTGCTATACCCAGTCAACAGCTGAAAGCAATGAAATAGTTCCTGTCCCTCCTTCCCAGGGATTTTCAAAGTAAAATATATAAAGTTCTTATATTTTGAAACATACACAACTGCAGCTGAGTGGAATGAGTGGATTATTACATTTTACTGCAGCAAGAAGTGCACACAGGAGGTATCGACATGCTGTACTTTGTGAAGTCTGTCTTCATTCCTCGCTGCCTGTCAACAGTCTAGAGTGTTTCACCACTACAAAAAGGTGGCTAAACATTTTAATAAGAAACAGTATTTTCTTTTTCAGTCCTCATGAGGGAGAGAAAATAGCTGGGTATTTAAAGATTGCAAGCAAGAGATGAAGATATATTACTGTTGAAGGATTTCCTTAGTCAACAGACCACAGGCACTGGAAGACAAGAAACCCCACAGCTGAGACTGATGCTTATTCAAAATATGTTTATTATAGACTGAAAGAAGAGAAATGCCTACCAACACATGTCCATGCATACACAGAGACACATGCACCAAATTATACACACATGTTGAGTTATATAAGGTGAATGCAGGACAATCTTTTATATAATTTCCGTGCTTGTTGCTTGGACGATGATATCTAATGGGAAAATCTAAACGTCTAGAAGACCATATCCTCTTGTTTGCGAGCACGGCTGGCAATCCCCGCATCAGGCCTGATAACAGTAGGGTTTTGTTCCGTGTCTGAGCACATCCTGTGTCTGAAAATATCCCGAGTGCTTATTTGAAGCATAGAGAGATGGTGAATGAAGACTTGTACAAACATGCCAAGTACATGTCAACACTGAAAAGCAGACCCTGCATTTTCAAGTGTTTTTTGTCATTTGTGCTGAAAACGCTTCAAATTGCAGCCAGTGACTACGCTGTCTCATCTCGCACTTCGTCGAGCTTTAGTACTTGCTGCTGAGGGAGCGTCCTTTTAAATTGCTGGCTCAAATCCAAAACCAAAAAGGGCACACTCAAGTTTAACGATCCTGACAAAGACGAACGATATTGAAACAAGTCACAGAAGCAAAACCAGCCAGAAATCAAAGTATATCTCTAGTAAAGCCTGCGCTTCTGCAGCAAACCTAGGCAGAACTGGATTCACTGACTTTCTCTTACAAGAATTGCTCAAAACCAGCAGAAATCTCACAACAATTGTGATTATACCACAGGGAATGTTCTGGCTTTGGGCTTTTTTTAGTTTTTCAGTTTAGTTGCTGTTAATAGGCATTTATGTCACTATCCGAATTAGAGAAAGAACATTAAAAGACAGTATTTCTTACAGACAGAACAGTGAGGTTTATGTCAGCCCTTTGCTGCTTCTGGAAGGTCACTTGTGGTTTTTCACTGAAAAATTCCCTCTTACACACATAAGAGCCTTTATTCTGTAGAGTTCAAACAGATCAGAAGAGCTGTCTAACAAACTATGTTTTTTATCATCATTAGATGATCTCCAAGGTGTCGTGTAGTTGTCTGATGCTATTGAAGAGTAGAATGTTTCAACTATTCTTGGACAGAAGATAAAATATATATGCATAAGGTTGGTTGCCTGATGTCTCTGAAGATACATGTTTCACTATTCTGTATAATTTGTACTTTCTAAGGTTTATGTACAGAAATATCACATTTTCATAACTCAGCATAGAAGAAATGAAATTAGTATCCATCTATCACCTGCCAGTATAGAGTGGATTTTCATATATAGCCAGGGGTAACTGCTGGCCTCTTGGATGTTGCTAAGAGCTCAGGAGCAATTAAATATCCAAATTTCTAACCAAGAGAAACTACATAAAGGCTTAAAATTCCTATGAACTCTAAAAAAATTTTGCTCTGTCTATGAATTTTCCCCGTTTTCCTCATAATCACTTCATCCAGTGTTACTGGTCAACAGAGAGTCACTATAAGCATCATTTTTATTCACTAAACATTAGTCAATGTTCTATGCACTAAACATTTGATGAAATTACCTGATCTAGTTAGCTCTTGGATCTCTCTGTGAGGAATGAGTGATTCGTGTAAAGAAAATCTAGTGAATATAAGCTTGAAGCAAATGTCATTTATATTGAAATAAAGGAATATATGTAGGGCATGACCATAAACAGGGGAGTGGTAGTCTTTATGTAACTTCCTGATAAGTATAGTTTGGGTAACTCCCTTGATATGTGTAGCTTATGTAGCCTCCTGATATGTGTATGTTAGTTCCTGATATATTAGTGCAAACCAGTGTTGTAGATAATCGCAGAAATGTCGAGAAGATGTTTAGCCAAATGAGGTAGCATAATAGAAGTAGAATAACGGAGCGCATGCGTAAACAGAGAGGTCATGTAGAGTGCACTGACGAAGAGGAGCATCTTCCTCCCAACGACCACCGGACGACCACCTAGAAAAAGATGAAGCATGCGCAGACCGGGGAAGTGGTGACGTACTTAGAGAAAGAGTCATCTTCCAAGAAAAAGGCGGAGAAAGGCGAGAAACGAAGCCTAGAAAAGTATAAAGGAAGGAATTGTAAGAAGTGAAGGTGTGCATTTAGGTGGAGTGGAGACTCCCGGCACACCCAGCGCTGTTTTCTTGCCTCTATTTGTTTAATAAATTGTAAACTTAAATTGGAATCCTGTTTGGGACTAAATCATTTATCACAACTGGGGGCTTGTCCGGGAGGGTCTTGGTTCCTGAAACTGACTTGATCTAGGAGAGGCGTCCCACCATTTGGTGGCTCCTGATCGGGTCGGGTCGGGACTAACACCATCCTGAACCCAAATAGGGGCAAGCAAAGAATTTAATTTTTATGAGCTCCCTTGCCAGCTGCAGTAGTTTATTTTGCCTGTAATTCTGCGCACGAAGATCCGAACGAAGACGACGGGGTTGTAAGTATTTAAGGTGTATACCGTTTGGTTGGGTGGGATTCGGTTGCCTGTGTGTGTAAGAGGGTGACTGAGACGGAACCTTGTTCTGAAGCGATTGTGGAGGTCTTTAACCGCGGTTCCAATCTCCCGTGAGGGACTTGGCCGGTGAAGGACCGAAGCGATTTTTTATAGGATCCGTAGGTGAGTGACAAGTTTGAAACCCCCTGCAAGACACTCTTACTGACAACCAAGGGCAGTAGGAATTGCCAAAATAAAATTTCTAAGATGGGTCAGACAAAATCGAGAACCCAGGATCAGAAAGAAGGGAGCAAATTACCAGATATACCTCCGGAGAGCCCGTTGGGAATAATGCTAAAACATTGGAATAATAAGGGCCCTAGGAGAGGAAAAACAAAGGAGGAATTAGTTAAATATTGTATGATGGAATGGCCAAAGAACCCCTTGAGACCCCACGTTTTTTGGCCTGTATTTGGGTCATTTGAGGATTGGGTTTGTCAGGCGCTAAACCTGTATGTAAATTCTAAGGAACCATTTTGCCAAGAGGAGAGCGAGTATGCTAGTTCATGGATAAAGGCCCGTGTGGGCATTTATAAACTTAAAATAGGAGTAAGGGAAAATAAGACCGTAGGGGAGCAATACATGGAAAAGGAAAAGAAGGATTGGGACCCCCTAGATCACTTACCTCCCCCGTATGATCCAGCTACCCGTCAAACACTGTCACCTAATTTGACGACCTCCCCTATGGCCTCGGGGTCGAATTCAACTCTAAGGAAAGGATCCCAAACTGAGCACCCAGAAATGTCTTTGTATCCTTTACGGGAAGTACCTCTGGGTGGAAATAGAGGAGGAATTGGATATGTAACTGTCCCATTACATACAACGGAAGTAAGATCTTTTAAAAAGGAATTGGGTGCTCTTTTAGATGACCCTTTAGGAGTATCTGACCGTTTGGACCAATTTCTAGGTCCAAACATTTATCCTTGGGAAGAAATTCAGTCAATCTTGACCATCTTATTTACTACAGAAGAAAGGGGGATGATTAGACAGGCGGGAATGAGGATATGGGAAAGACAAAACCAAGCGGGACCCCCGGGGGATCAGAAATGGCCTAATATAGACCCCCAGTGGAATCCTCAAGTCCCCGTTGATAGAGAAAACATGAGGGATTTGAGGAACCTAATTATACAGGGCATAAGGGAAGCCGTCCCCAGGGGACAAAATATTAATAAGGCATTTAGTGAACAACAGGGAAAGGAAGAATCTCTGACTGAATGGTTGGAGAGGTTGAGAAAAAGCTTACAGATGTATTTGGGAATTGATCCAAATACTCTGGCTGGAACTGCTCTCCTAAGGACCCAGTTTGTTACAAAATCCTGGGGGGATATAAGGAAGAAATTAGAGAAGATAGAGGATTGACAAGAGAGAGGGTTGGAAGAATTACTAAGAGAAGCTCAAAAGGTTTATGTCAGGAGGGACGAAGAAAAACAAAAAGCAAAGGCAAGAATTTTTGTAGGAGCAGTGAGGGAAAGTCAGAGGAGTAAGACTCAACTGGGAGAGAAAAAAGATAAGAGACCAGAACAGCCACCCCGGGGACAATCTTATCAAGACAGACCCACAATTCCCGTCTGTTACTATTGTAACAAAAAGGGACATGTTCAGAAAAACTGCCGTAAACAGGAACGGGATGAGAAAATGTTTAAAGAGGATTAGTGGTGTCAGGGGCTATATCTTCTGGGGACCACAACATCAACAGAGCCCTTGATAAAACTATTAGTAGGTCCCCAAAAAGAAGAATTTTTATTTTTAGTAGATACTGGAGCTGAGAAGTCAACGATTCAGAAACTCCCAAACGGGGTAGGAAAAGGAAAAGCCTATATGTCAGTAATAGGTGCAAAAGGAGAGCCCTTCAAAGTCCCCATCTTAGAAGAAGTAGAGATTGAGACAGAGACAAAAATTTGCTTAAATGATTTACTTTTGTTACCAGAAGCAGAATATAACCTATTAGGGAGGGACTTGATTTTAAAACTAAACCTAACTATTCAGAGCCAAGGAGATCGGTTATATATTAACTTATGTACCTTAACCCAAGTTGATGAGGAAAAAATTGACCCCCAAGTATGGTATAAGGAAGGAGATGTTGGGAGACTAGATATGGAATCCATCAAGATACAGGTAACAGACCCTCAGAGGCCAATTAGAATTAAACAATATCCTATATCTATAGAAGGCCGGAGGGGTCTAAAACCTATTGTGGACAACTTATTAAAAAATGGGACTTTGGAACCGTGAATGTCTCCCCACAATACCCCGATACTCCCTGTAAAAAAATCAGATGGTACATATAGGATGGTACAGGATTTGAGAGCTGTGAATCGGCGAACAATCACCAAATTCCCTGTCGTAGCAAATCCTTATACTTTATTGAGTCACCTGTCTCCTAAACATATTTGGTATAGTGTAATAGATTTGAAAGATGCCTTTTGGGCCTGTCCTTTGGATAAGGAGTCCAGAGATTCTTTTGCCTTTGAATGGGAAGACCCAGAAACAGGACGAAAACAACAATTAAGGTGGACTGTGCTACCACAAGGGTTTATGGAGCCACCAAATTTGTTTGGACAGACCTTAGAGAAAATCTTACAAGGTTTTACAGTACACGAGGGGGGTAAAATTATTACAATATGTGGATGATTTACTGGTAGCAGGAGAAACTGAAGAGGCGACCCGAAAAGCCACCATTAGATTGCTAAATTTTTTAGGGAAAAAGGGATTAAAAGTGTCCCGCTCGAAATTACAATTTACAGAGCAAGAAGTAAAATATTTGGGACATTGGTTAAGCAAAGGAGAAAAGAAATTAGACCCTGACAGGGTTTCTGGTATTTTAATCCTAAGACCTCCACAGACTAAAAAGGAAATAAGACAGGTATTAGGATTATTGGGATATTGTAGGCCCTGGCTTGAGAATTATAGCGAAAAGGTAAAATTTTTGTATGAGAAATTATCTAACAATCAACTTAAGTGGTCTGAGGAAGACACTAGGAAGCTGGGGAAAATTAAAAGAACCCTTGTAGAAGCACCTGTCTTGAGTCTCCCAGATTTGGAAAAACCTTTTTATCTTTTTGTGAACACTTCTAACCAAACAGCTTATGGGGTCCTTACCCAAGATTGGGCGGGAATGAAAAAACCAGTGGGATATTTATCCAAATTATTAGATCCGGCTAGCAGGGGGTGGCCAGCATGTCTCCAAGCCCTAGTTGCTACGGCATTATTGATAGAGGAAGCTAGGAAAATTACCTTTAGTGCACCTCTAAAGGTATATACGCCACATAATGTTAGGAATGTCCTCCAACAGAGGACAGAGAAATGGTTGACAGATAGTCGACTTTTGAAATATGAAACCATCTTGATAGATTCACCTAATTTGGAATTAGGAGTCACCTCTGCCCAGAGCCCCGGGCAGTTCCTGTTTGGGGAACCCTCAGAAGCAGTAGCGCTACAACATAATTGTTTAGAAGTTATTGAATCCCAGACAAAAGTAAGGCTCGATCTTAGAGATATTGAATTAGAGGGAGGAGAAAAATTGTTTGTAGATGGAGCCTCCCGAGTAATAGAAGGGAAGAGAAAATCAGGATATGCAATAATTAATAAGGACTTAGAACTTGTGGAATCAGGACCTCTGAGTCCATCATGGTCAGCTCAGGCTTGTGAGCTTTATGCCCTATGTAGGGCCCTGGAATTATTAAAAGGAAAAAGAGGGACCATATTCACAGATTCCAAATATGCATATGGAGTAGTCCATACTTTTGCAAAAATTTGGGAGGAAAGAGGCTTGATTAACACTCAAGGAAAGAACTTAATACATCAGGAGTTGATAGTAAAAATCTTAAAAGTGTTAAGAGGACCAAAGGAAATAGCAGTGGTGCATGTGAGGGGACACCAAAAGGGATTAGATTATCGAATTAGAGGAAATAATTTAGCAGATAAAGAGGCTCAGGAAGCAGCCTTGAGGATTGAAACTGTTAAAATTAATCATACACAAACAAGGGAGGACACTGGTGGAAGGGGACAAGAGGAAAAGGAAAAAAAGTTTACCTTGGAGGAACAAGCGAAATTAGAGAAAATAGGAGCTAGAGTGGAACAAGGGAAATGGACATTGCCTGATGGGCGAGGGATGTTGCCAAAAGCCTACACCAGGCAAATATTAGAACGCTTACACACGCAAACACATTGGGGTACAAAAGCATTAAGTGATCATTGCCTTAAACAGTTTGGCTGTATTGGAATTTTTGAAATAGCAAGGCAAATTACACAAGGGTGTTTAACTTATCAAAGGGTAAATAAGGCCATGTTTCGACAAGTGGCCATGGGAGGAAGAAAGCTAGCTTATAGACCGTTTGAAAGGATTCAAGTCGACTTTACTGAATTGCCGAGAATAGGAAGATTGAAATATTTGTTGGTTATAGTAGACCATTTAACACGATGGGTCGAAGCCTATCCTGTACCAAGAGCAACAGCTCAGACGGTGGTAAAAATTTTATTAGAACACCTAATCCCCAGGTATGGGATAATACAATATATTGATTCTGATCAAGGCACTCACTTTACTTCTAGTTATAAAATCCTTGTGCCAATCATTAGGTATTAAATGGGAATATCATACCCCATGGCATCCTCAAAGTTCGGGGGTAGTAGAAAGAATGAACCAAACAATAAAACAACAACTAGCGAAACTAATGGTTGAAACACAGATGTCATGGATTAAATGTTTACCGCTAGCCCTTCTTAACATAAGGACCAAACTGCACGGTGAGACTGGATTATCGCCATATGAGATTTTATACGGCATGCCCTATCTCCAAGGGATGCCCATTGGAAACAATATAGTGGAAGATTATAATTTTCGGAAATATATTATCGTTTTAGGAGAAAGGTTGAGAGAACTAAGAGATATAGGAATCATGGCACAAACCCCACCTTTGGGGTTTGCAATCCATCAATTCAAACCAGGGGATAAGGTATTGATCAAAACTTGGAAGGAAGGAACTCTAGCTCTTTCATGGGAAGGACCCTTTGTTGTATTGTTAACTACAGATACTGCCATCCGGACTGCGGAAAAGGGATGACACACGCGACTCGAGTAAAAGGACCTATGAAAGACTGGAGAGTTATTTCACAACCTGGAGCTACAAAAATAACATTAAAAAGAGAATGAACTCATGGGAAATGATCACAAATTAAAGGCTATCACACTAAGCAATTGTCAGGCAGGACTAAGTTTATGTTCACTATGTAAATGATGTTGTATGTTTATAAGAGCTAAGTGTAATCTGTGTAACAAATATATCATTTCCCACGGAGGCAAACAGGAACATTTTCCAAATCAAAGCTTAAGTTTATTCTACATTCGGTGTGGGCGGATCACTTTTATAGACGATTTCCGGTGGGTGAGATATTATTGCTGTCACCGAAATCAAGGAGTCCGCTTGAGATAGATTGAGGTTGAGAGGGCAAGACCGGATAGGGATTTTCAGTCGCGACCAAGCAAGGCCAGTCAAGGACGAGCACCCCTTGTAGCTGACGCCTCCAACCATGAAAACCCTTACCGGACCTCTCCTGATTCTATTCGGACTCACTAACTTAGTGACCAGCAACCCGGATTGCACCGAGTGCATGAGAACCACCCGGCACAGACAAGTAAGTACTAAAACATTAATATACCACACCTATTATGAGTGCAAAGGGAAACAGAACGGGGGTTGTATATATAATGGAACGCAATATCGGAAATGCTTAGTGGGAAATGATACTATTTGTTATAATCCAGAAAATCTTCCTGCTATGTATTGGATTGAACTCAAGACTGGAGGACGATTGGCAAATTGGCAACCAACATTTAGTAAGAAGTTGAATACTAGTGTAATAACAACAAGCTTAGAACAGCCCATTTCGATTATTTTTGATGTTTGTCAAGCAATAGACTGGGAAAAAAGCACCTCATGTGGTGATATCGGGTGGCAACGTTATTATGCAACATTACCCAAGTACATTTGTATGCCTCCCCCGGGTACTCATTGTACACCTGTACTGGGCGGTCATCATTGTAACAACGGTTGGGATTGTACCTGCTGGTCTACCGAAAAAGGATGGGGATATGAACAACATTGTGGGGAATTAAAAGCCACAATAACTAATCTCCCTGCTCCACCAAATTGTGGACCAGGGGCGTGCACTTTAGTAAATTTAACAATAGAAAATCCTCAAAAGTGGAAAGATAAGAAGATAAAAGAATTTGGAATAAAAATATATGCTAGCGGATATGATCCCGGAGCTCAGATTAAGATGGAAATAAAGGAGGACATACGTGAAAGTAAAGAAAACCAAATTTTGTTCCATTCTTTTTATCATGAGATGGAAACGGGGACCAAATATGAAATCCCAATGGTTGCAAAAAACCTTTTTATAAATTTAGCCCAAAACATAGCTAAATCTTTAAATGTAACTAATTGTTATGTATGTGGTGGAACTAATCAAGGAGAGAGTTGGCCCTGGGAGGCCCAAGAAAGCAACATATCAGACCCTAATGTCTGGAAAAAATCAACCCAGGTTAGGCAGCGGCAATGGATATTACAAACAAGCATAATAGGAAGAAGCTGTTGGCAAAATGACGGCGGGAATAAACCAGTCGGATATTTAGTATGTGAAGGGGGATATAACTGGAATAGTACTTACCAAAAGTGGGATAAATGGGGCACTGCCCAAGAAATAAGTGGAATTTATGCAAATTGGACCAACGGAACCACTATTAATAAAGGGTGGTCAAGTCCAGAGGGGCAATATTGGATCTGTGGAAAATTTGCATATAACTGATTACCAAAAAATTGGGCCGGAGCATGTGTGTTAGGAACTATTCGGCCAAGCTTTTTCTTATTATCTGTAAACCGAGGAGAACACCTAGGGGTACCGGTATATACAGATGCATTAGAAACTCACAACCGAAGGGAAAAAAGAGAGCTACAAATAGGAAAATGGAAAGATAATGAGTGGCCACCTGAAAGAATAATAGCATATTATGACCCAGCGACGTGGGCAGAAGATGGGTCCTGGGGATATAGGACCCCCATTTATATGTTGAATAGAATAATCAGGTTGCAAGCTGTAGTAGAAATAATTGTAAATAAAACGGGTAATGCTCTAGGGTTGGTGGCTAAACAAAATACTAAAATGCGTACAGCCCTGTATCAAAATAGACTCGCGCTAGACTATTTACTAGCACAGGAAGGAGGAGTCTGTGGAAAATTTAATCTCACAAATTGTTGTTTAGAAATAAATGATGAAGGAAAAGCCATCAATGAATTAGTAAGGGAAATGAAAAAAGTAGCCCATGTGCCAGTCCAAACGTGGAATGGAATAAATGTCCAAGGACTACGGACAACGTGGGAAAATTTATTCTCAGGAAACTGGGTAACAAAAATCATTATCGTTTTGTCAGGATTGTTTGGAGGTATGTTAATAATACCATGTCTAATTCCTTGTCTTTCACGAGCTGTAGCTTCTGTGATTAATGGAATGAAATTTACAGCCACTCCAATAGAATCAACACAAAGTGAGAGAAAACATGTTTTAATGCTGGTAAAACATATAGAGGAACCCGAGTTAATAGCCATCAAGCAAACTTTAAATAAATTTTACACGAATCACAGTGGTGAAAAAGAAAACGGGGGATTGTGAGGAATGAGTGATTCGTGTAAAGAAAATCTAGTGAATATAAGCTTGAAGCAAATGTCATTTATATTGAAATAAAGGAATATATGTAGGGCATGACCATAAACAGGGGAGTGGTAGTCTTTATGTAACTTCCTGATAAGTATAGTTTGGGTAACTCCCTTGATATGTGTAGCTTATGTAGCCTCCTGATATGTGTATGTTAGTTCCTGATATATTAGTGCAAACCAGTGTTGTAGATAATCGCAGAAATGTCGAGAAGATGTTTAGCCAAATGAGGTAGCATAATAGAAGTAGAATAACGGAGCGCATGCGTAAACAGAGAGGTCATGTAGAGTGCACTGACGAAGAGGAGCACCTTCCTCCCAACGACCACCGGACGACCACCTAGAAAAAGATGAAGCATGCGCAGACCGGGGAAGTGGTGACGTACTTAGAGAAAGAGTCATCTTCCAAGAAAAAGGCGGAGAAAGGCGAGAAACGAAGCCTAGAAAAGTATAAAGGAAGGAATTGTAAGAAGTGAAGGTGTGCGACTAGGTGGAGCGGAGACTCCCGGCACACCCAGCGCTGTTTGCTTGCCTCTATTCGTTTAATAAATTGTAAACTTAAATTGGAATCCTGTTTGGGACTAAATCATTTATCACATCTCCAATGTTTGTTTCTTGGCTGGATCCACAGCAAACATCATCATCTCTTCAAATCAGTGCTTGCTGTGGTCCCCGTGTCCTTTCCAAAACTGCATTTCACAGTCCCACTCTTGCATGGATATTTGTTCAATACCAAATAGCCTGTTATCCTGCTCTCACCTCAAGGTGGAATAATGATTCAATGAACAATGTGCAACCTTGTGATACAAGACATCTGAATTTGTTTCTGTGTCGCGACATTTTATAGCTGACTTTGGATGAGTCATTTAGTTTCTTTATGTTTCTACTCCCTTTATGGAAAAAAACCAAAGCAAACCAAAGAAACAAAAACCCCAAACCCAAAGAACAAGTAATACTCACTTGGCTCAAAGGCTGCAACTAAATGCTGAGGCATCAGAGCTACGCAACCCAGGAAAGATAGTGTTTTTCTCATGCTATTCCAAACACTTTCTTTTTCCTCCAGCACACCAGGCACTTTGTGCTCCAGCAACTTGCTGGTATTGAACCACTTTCCATAAATGCCCACCAACCATTCCTACTTCATGCCTTAAGTGTTTTCTTTAGCTTATATTTAACAAGACCGCTTTGGAATTGGCGAAGTGGAAACCTGGCTGAAGGGCTTGAACAGTGACTACCAACCCACATTTATCCCTACTGTGGTCTCATGATTTTTTTTTTAGACCGGAAATCTCCTAGAATACTTTAGGAACTTTTCTGCATAGCACCTATTACAGGCAGATAATGGGAAACTTTCAAAATCTTTGATGCTTCAACCAAGTATCATCTGTTTTCTAAGCCTTTGTGAAATATATACAAAACATTGCACACAGCATGACTGTTTTGGGGACCAGCTGGGACCTGGTCAGTTTATCACTTCAGAGACAGTTCTACGCTGGGATCTTCATGCTATCCTCTGCTACAATTTAGTTTTTAAACAGCTTCTGTCTGACAGCACAGCCAAAGAGCAAGGAATTAAAAAAAAAAAAAAATTCTAAAGAAAATAATGGAAGATCATTTTAAAGGTTAAATGTGGTAAATTTTAATCAAGAACGATCACCAAAGAATGAATTCATTCTGCACTGGTTTATATCCATACAACCTGACCAACTCTAGTAGGAAGGGACATAAAGCAGAACTTGAGTTTTTGAAAGATAGGGAACTGAGAGTGCCTTATGAAGAAGGCAGGTCCCCCCATGGTCAGTCTCTGGTAAAACAGACAATGAGTTTGAGCAGCCAGTAGTTTCAAAGAAGGGTCACAATCTGCATTCTGCTATAAAAATGTGTCAGCCTCTCAAAAAAAAAAAAAATCTGAACACACACATGCAGTGCTGAGTTTGTCGTTATCTTTACTTGTGACAGAGTAGGATCTATATTAAAACAGAGCCCCTGTCTCAGGAAAACTATGGTTCTCCAAGTCATATGAGGACTTCAGGAATGTGTTTTCTTTATAACATCTGAGTGTCACAGGTCAAGGAGGCTTTGGTAGACAGAGTCAAAAGGAACTTTACTGGGCTTTGGATGAAATGATGCAAACCATAGGTACTACAGATTGCCAACACTGCTGAAAAACAAACAGCAACACAGCAGGACATGGAGATGCAGGACAAAATAGTCATGGTATGACTATTAGTCACACCATGGTATTAAGATTACATGGACTATCCAAAAATGGTGTTGAAAGTGAACGTGGAAGACACATTCAATAACAACATTGAGCCAAAGAGCAAGAGCTGACTATAAAGCACATACTACCATGGAATGATGGAGAATATTTAAAGGAAATCTTTATATGGGATTCAGTTCCATATTCGGACATAGAAATTTAGGTGAATACAGGTGCACCTAGGTACTTTCCCCATTGCAGTCAATAGAATTGTTGGAGCCTGAAGCATTTCCAGTGCACTCTAAAATAGGAAAACCAGAATTGCATCCAGTCAGCTGAGTAGACTGTTTCTAAGTCTCATTATTTCCAAGAAGTTGAATAGTTTTGAAACTTTTTAAAACCCATCATTTTTCCAGTAACCCATCTGAAATCAGAATAAAGTACCCCAGGACTAGTCACTGAGCTTCAGTAAAGACAATATTTCCTTCCCATTGATATTGGTAGTCCCCCTCACAAAAAGCCCAACAGAACACAAAGCCACTTATTTAAGCCTGCATCTTTGTATTCATATGTGAAAATATTTAGCTTTTTAAAATTATTATTAGTATTAACTTTTTTCCTGAATGTATTCAAACACCACATCAAAAAAGTTAGCAGGTAAAGTGCTTTTAAAGTTATATAAATCACAAATCGTATTTGTTAACTTAGCTGACCCTAATATGGTAATTAATATAGAATTAATCTCTCTTGAGGAGATAGAAAACATACGAAAACAAGACAGTCTGGAATCTAGCCCAGCAAAAGAGTTATATAAAGAGGATGTACTGAACCATTTAGTCAACAACTTTGCACTAATCTTTTAAAAGAAGGTTCTAAATGCTAAATTTTAAACTGCTAGAATAAACTAAAAACTCGAGGACTTTATTCTTGACACCATGAAGCAGAATCTTAATTACTTCTTCAGAATGAGGTGACTTCATATGCATAAAAATTGTTCACAGGTTAACCATCCTTTTTGTTAGAGGGTTTTGGCAGCTAGGAAGATTCATTCCTTTAAATGTTAAAAAGAAACCCACAAAAAAAAAACCCCAAAAAACCCAAACCAACCAACCCAGACACATGCTGTCAGCCTTATTATAATGGCAAGGAACAAATCTGGCAAGAGTATCTAGTGGCCAAATCATTGACTGAGTCTCTCCAGCAAAAAACTCCAGCTAAAAGCTGGAGAACAGACATGCTATTGGAAAAACAGACATATAATCTGTTTTTAAAATAAAAATAACACAAACATTCCAAAGAAGGGGAACAAATCCACGAAGAAATGAGAGCAGTGAGCAAAAGAAAAAGGGCTAAGGAGAGAAAGAATCCTTTACAGGAGGACCCATGGTCTCAGACAGAGAACCCATCACAGAATCATAGAATCATAGAATGGTTTGGGTTGGAAGTGACCTTAAAGATCATCTAGTTCTAACTCCCCTTCCATGGGCAGGGCCGCCTTCCACTAGACCAGGTTGCTCAAAGCCTCAACAGTTCTCAAAAGCGATGAAAACTAAGCACGTATTTGCTAGTCTCCACCCTCCATAACTTCCAGGTACTTTTCTGTCAGGGAAGAAGGCTCATCCCTTGTCCATTTGCAAACTTTGGATCTTCAATTTCTTTGAGGGTCCAAAAATGTTGAAACGTGATCCTGAGGTGAGCACAAACAAGGTACGGAGGAAACTCAAATGGAGCTGAAGTCTAGAAGTATCACACTGCAGGACTGTATCACCGGGAAGAATGCGGTTGTGTAGCAGCGCTACATCGCCAGGGCACCCTCCGAACCCACTTGCCTTAGGAACCTCTGTAACTCAAAGCTGTGATTCGCACAACACGTTGGCAACAGTCCAAAACCAAGGGAGGGCAATTTTCACACAGGAATGTATTGCTTTCTCCTAGTGCCTCGGGTGTCAAGTGGACATAAAGGAGGTGTATTTCTTTCAAGAAGTGTATGGTTGCATCGTTCACAAAGCAACTGGTGATTTCTAATCCCCCATTTTACTAACCCAAATCAGCGTGCATCCATTAGCGCAGAAAGGAAGCATAAGAAACCTATTAGACAGAGAAACTGCCTTTTCACGCCAACGGTCTAAATATACTCCCGTCATCACTCACAAAGGCTGAACACATACCTCAATCCCAAAAAAGCCTAAGCAGATTTATCAGGGGAAGCCCTAAAGATGCCTAAATATGATAAATACATTTAAATAAGTGCATCTGCTTCTTAAAACTTGTAGACTTTGTAAGGGAGGCAGAGGAATTGCAGATTTATTAGGCACTGAACAATTCCCATGTCATTTAGATCTCTTCGTGGCCCTCAGCAAGCAACTCTTTGCCTTGCCTGTTTGTACAGCCTTAGCACTAGGGGTCCATCATTCCCAGCATTTAGCTCTCGAGGCTTTGACAGCCAAACATATTTAGTATTATAAATAGAAAAACATTTGCGTCAGCCACTACACTATGTTAATTCCCTAAATTGCCATATTTTCATTACTCGTTATAAAACATTCCTTTTTCCCCCTCATCAGGGAATGATCTCTTGTGTAAAGGAGAGAAATGTGGTTAACAGTCTAATTAATCCTCACGTTAGATCATATTTTCTTAGAAGGAAATACTTAAATTCATAGAAGGTAGAGAAAGAATATAAATGAAATGGAAGATCCCCTTTCCAAAAACAACAGTTCAGGTTTTCTGTCTACTTCTAGCCCCTTTAATTGCAGCACGTCAGACATCATTCCTTTCATCCGTAGCATTTCCCTTCCCATTTCTCAGGAGGACCTTGCAGTCCTCTGCCTGTTAAGCCACATTGCCACCACAGTGGATTCCCATATGAACAGAAGAAGCTTCTTTGCTCCTGTCCTGGTTTCAGCCAGGATAGAGTTAATTTTCTTCATAGAAGCTAGGGAGAGGCTATGTTTTGGATGTGGGATGAGAAAATGTTGATAACGTGCTGATTACCATTACATTATGCTCACACTATCCGATACAACCTCATTGACCACTCCCCCCTTCCAATCCTTTGATATAATACACAGATTATCATCCCCTTAGTCTATAGACCACCCCTGTAAAATGTCTGTGAAATGTCCAGAAATGTCCATGAAAAGTTCCATTGAGTTCATTTAGTCCGTGACTTTGGGCTCCATCTCCCATGACTGGACAAACTTACCTTCTCTCTTCCTGTTCTCCTCAAGCCATCTGCCATAATACAGGAATTATACTGCAGCATTGAATAAACTTTACAGCCCAAGTATTCATAATGGGTGGTCCCAGTGTCCCCACATCACAAAAATTTCTTTGAATTCCCTAACATATATGACCTAGTCTTATAACAAGTATGGTTATTCTCATTAACTGGAGGACAAGATAATCAGATAAATATCAGGATATTTCATAGGGCATTGAAGCAGCAATTAATTCGTTAATAATTGCGCAGTGCTTTGAAGAGGTAAATAACTGTAAGTGCTGGGTACTATAATTAAGAAATTGCTAGGTGCAGATAAACTGAAAAACAGAATTTCATATCTGAAATTACTACAGAACTATTCACCCTCCATCTGTGCAGCCGCTATTGATTGCACAGCAGTAAGCTTGAGAAGACTTAATTCTGAAAAACCAGCAGGTGAAATGCTGGTCTTATTCAAGCCAATAAACACCTTGCCCTGGCTTCAGAGGGTCCCTATCTTGGGAAACTTAACTTTGATGGTGATATTTTTCTAGTTTAGGTACCAACAGGTCATTCTAGGTAAGCTGATTTATTTTTCAAGAAGCTGCCTTACCTGCACACAGTGATTGTTGTTATCGGCTGTGACCATCTCAGGTGCTTTAACATTATTGCAGGAGGAAGGCAGGTATGAAGGAAAAGCTTCTCTGCTTCCATGCCTGGAGATCAGTTTCAATAGCTTAAAATAACTAGTGTAAACTCTGAATTTTCCTCTTGCTCATAGGTGGCAGTGAATATACTCATACTGCAAATCAGACTTAATTTTTGCTTCAGAGCAGGCCCTGAACTCTTTACTTTGTCTCATATTCACCAATATCATTAGAGTCACTTTGACAATTAATTGGCCACAAAGTGCTGCCACCTTGTTCTGCATGGATCAACAGAAGACAGTGGCCTGCAGCAACGAGTGATTTGGGCAGGGATCAGCCTGGCTTACCACAGAGTGATTAACGATTTGCATCATCGATGGAGGAAGAACAGTCTTACTGTAGCTCAGACATTGTAAGAAAGTTATAAGGGAATTATCTACTGTGGTCTACTGGGTTGAGAAATCCCAAAGAAATTAGTCTTTTCTTTACGTCAAACCAGAGAGCTCGACTAAAATGTTGTCTCTCCAGACAAGAAGTCAAGTAAAATCATCCTTCCACTAATGAAAAAATAACGAATCAAAGGCAATATGACTTCCCTTATATATGCTCTTCCAGTACAATGTGCAAAAACTGGTCTCACTGGCTGTGTACGGAGAATTTGTACAGGGAACTTGTTTGCAATATCAAAGAAAACAAAATCTGCTTTTCCAGACAAAACTTGATACTGAGGTCAACCTGGATGCAGAGCAGCTCAAGTCCACTTGTAGTCTAGCCTGATTTTGGAGGCACAACACCCAGGGTAGAGGGAGTGCAGCTTAATACTGCAAACCCGTGCCTAAACCCAAGCAAGCAAATCTTCAGGGGATTAGACTTTTCTACCCACAATATGCTCCAAATCACTCTGTTTTGCTTTGTGATATTTCTTCATGTTGTCTGTCAAATACTGAGTTGGCACCACTGGACTGATCGTGCCCAAAACACGTTTCCGTACATTTCTAGTAAAAGTAAACAAAGTTAAGGAACAGCTCAGTTTGCTTTCAAAAATATGCACAGATCTACTAGTTTATTTGATTTTGTGGCAGTCAAAAAAAAATCTGCAGTCTCTCCCTAAACCCCCAAATAAATAATCGAGCTGAAAAACACCATTTGAAGCATTATGGGTAAACAGTCACTTCTGGTAATAGAAGCATATGGAGTGCAGCCATAGAGTACATGGAAACCCAAGACCCTCCAAGGCTCATTAGAACAACAGGGAGCTCATTTCAGTAAGAAGCAACTTCCAGCTTGCATGCAGTTAGGTAGGCAGAAAATAGAACTGGTTTGCATAGCACAAGCTTTCTTTGTGTTGGGAGAAAGCCACTAACATCTAAGAAAATGAAATGAAACAAAACAATCCTTTGCATAAAGACCACATGAAAGTGAAGAAACAGTCTGAAATAGAAAGGAATATCCACCATTTCCTCATTATCATCATGTGATAAAATGGACTACCCTGAACAGAGTCAGAGGAGGCAGCATCTCAAGAAAACACAACTCAAACCTACACCACTGCATCTTTGGAGACACAAAGTGCAAAGACCCTCATACTGCTGGAAAACAGCAGCATGTTTTACATTGTGGATGCCCAAATAAAACAGAAGAAAATGGATTATGCAGGTTCCCCACAGCTTTATGAAGACATTTGAAGTATAAAAACCAATCAGCAGTTTGTTTTTTTTTAATCAGTCTCATCCTGCTGAGGGTTTTCTATGTTTCCTTTTCAATTTGCACTGGAAGTTTCTTGCCTCAGTGCACTAGAAGGTCAGTAGACTGTTTTAAAGCTACATATGTTCGTGTTGCCATTCCAAGACAGAATTATCATCATCAACTTCACTTGGCAAAGCTAGCTAGCATTTCTCTGTCTTAACCAGTCTAATTAAGGCTGGTATTTAATGAGTGGAAAGATCACAGTAAAAAAACCCAACATTTAGTACCTATGCCCCACCTCCCAAATTTTTGTATAGTTTTGAGAAACACACAATGCTGTATAGCGGTTAATATATTTGGACAACTTAGGGTGGCAGGTTACAGGTGAAATATTGGCTGAAGCACAAGCAAAGATGATAAACTATCTACTCTGAACCCTGGGTATCACTACCACAATAAGTAAATAAAAAAAAAAAAAAAAGAAATTGAACATGGATTCAAGGTGACTCTTCACCAGAGATTCACTGCTACAAAATATAACAAGGTATTGTATCCACCTTTCTTCCTCTGAAACTCTTACCACTACATCTCCAGGTATTCAAAGACAAACTGGCAAATCTAAGGGTAAACAGATCCAAGAGAGTGAATAACTGATTCCCCTTCTCCTTTTGACACCAATCATAGTAATGAGACCTTCCTTGAAAAATAGACAAGCTACATAATTAGTCTGCTATCCAGAGACTCTTATATTCCTCATTTCAAGGAGCATCAGTCACTTGCATCCCACATTACTTCCATTCCACTCAGGCACAGCATCCTTCTTAGTGCTATCACAGAGCATTAATTCTGTTAGAAATGCCAAATCACATAAGCAAAGTGATAGAGAATATTGTTTACAACAGTGTAAGGAATCCCATAATGTTTTCTATTTCCTGCTTAAATTATATATATGTTTCCACTTCACATTTGAGCCTTGGCAGGCTCAGAATCATGCTTAGCAACTCAGTTAAGAGACCAGTTCACACTCTCACGAGATGCTCATTTAACTCCAAGTAAACCAGTCAGATGTTGGAAGATAGCTTCCAGATCACAGCTGCACAAGTCAAAGGACACAGCACACTTTATAAAAGCTGACTATGAAAGGATAACAGAGAGGAAAGGAAAGATGTAATCTCGAACCTTAAGGGAATGCATCCCATTTAACTAGCACTATCTCCTGGCTGGCTTGCTGACTGATGACAAGAGCTACAGATGGAACAGGTGGGAGGGAGTTAAATGGAAAACTGTCCAGCTCTTACACTTTTCAGACTGTCAACAGCTCTTCTCTTTTACTTTTTATGAAGCTTTTTCAATTTCCCTAGGAAGAATTGTTCATAGCTTTAATTACTTGAAATTTCTAAGAAACAACATTGAAACAGAAAACAAAGACACTGGAGTTCTCTGCTCCTAAATTCAGCAAGGACCACATCATTGATTCCCACCGGCTTCACAGGTACCCGCAGAGAACAATTATGACTGGTCGTCACAATTTAGGGACAGCTTCTTTCAGGGCTCTGCTGTCCAAAGCTCAATTATGAGCCAGAGTGGCCCATCTTTTTACAAGATCCACATACTTCCATATTGATGGAAGCAGTTACTCTGATGGAAGTTATTCTGAGCTCCTCCAGTGATGTTTTGTCCCAGGCTGAAACTCATCAATTCCCTTAGATCAGCCTGTGCTACTGAGGAAATCTCACTAGAGATAGATTTTAAATGTGACATTGTTTTTCTTCCTTACCCTTTCCCCTCCTATCTTCAAAAGCCAGTTATGTTCAAACCGAACTGAAAAGAGAGTAATAAGGTTTGACAGAGATCTGAAGCCTAAGATAATATCTCACCAAGGTGTTAAGTCTCCCGAGCCTTTTGTAATAAATAAATGGCATACTGTAAAACACAAATGAGCATCACTGCAGCTGTGATTTCATTGCCCCAATGGGGGACCTGTGCCTGGCACGAGGCCAGCTACGTAATTCAATACTGAGAGCGAGCACACAAATGGACCTTGGGAGAGGATCGATTTAAATGTAATCCCATCTACTAATCAAAAGAGACTGAGGGATTAACATTCACTAGGAAATGTCTGCTCAAAGTTGTCATAGCTTATTGATAAAGATAGTTTTGTTTTAATTAAGATACAAGATGCCAATTCCGGGTCTAATTTTAGCTGCAAATAATCGGTTATTGATGATGTGCTTGGCTGAATTGTTTCAACGTGCCCTAGAATGTTGTTTTTTAACTAGATTGGCCAATGTGGATTGTTTTTTCATACTGCAGGGAGACCACATTCTCATACTGTCTTCATCATCTAGGCATTAGTTGTCCATAGTTTCTTATTTTCCCAATACGAGATGCATTGTTGGCCCCATGCTAAACCTAAGTCTCCATCCACCACTGTCTATCCACCCGCTGTATCCCACTTTGTCTGTCCTATGACATGCTGAAAGCAGCAAGCTGATACGCCCACCTCAAAAGGTCAGATGACATCTCAAAAACTTAAGGAAGACATGTCCCAAAAGGTTATCTCCTGTACTATCTCCTCAGGGAGAAAACACCATACCTGGTCTAGGCTGGATGAGTTTTCCAAGATAAGCAGAACTGATTTGCTTAAGACTACATTCAATAACAAAGTACAAGATCTGTATCTTCTGAGCCTTGTGCCCTACCCTCCCTATCACTCTTGAATATTACCATTTATAAACACTAGTCCTGTAAATCCTTTTGGCTGCACTTCACGTTCAAAAATACAAATTATACAAACAGCTATTTTCAGTGGAACATGACAAACTGACACATGCTTTTGCTTTTATGACCCACAGGAAGCTTCATCCATCAGTGGGGCAGTGCTTGCAGGGGATGTTGTCCACACAGGTGATACTTTCCCCTGAGTCTCAGAAAGCAACTAAAGGCCAAGGCTTAGCTTCACAGAGCTGACAAACTACTTCTGATCTAGTGCTGTAACACAAAAACAGCACTTAGGCTGAGCAGTGGTACGTGGAAAGGCACGGTGTTTTGCTGCAGTTTCCTTCATTCTGCGTTTTTCTCACTCAAAAAAAGCTGCAGAGTTTTGCTGCAAATCAAACACAACACACCCTAGCCTCTGCAAGACCTTGGTGGCAAGCAAGGACCCCTGTCATAATTTCAGCAAATCGTAGGCTCAGACCCAGGTTCAGAACTGATTTTTGCATCTGGAGTCCCTCTCTGTAACGGGCCACAGATGCAGAGAGCTTCATCACATTGATCTTAAACACTGAAACTTGTTTTCTGATTTGACTCAAATCATAGTGCATTTCTATTTCAAATTTTGGTGTTCGAGGAGCTACATACAAGTAGTCACACCAAGGCGCAGAAACTAAATCCTACACTACATGTGCTAAAACACATAGCCTCACAGCCTGACAGATCCTCTGTTGACATCCCACTCCCATCGTTCGGATGGGTTGCTTTCAAGGTGTGATTTAACTTAAAAGCTCAGGCTTTACTTCTTTGACAAGCATTAGGTTGCCTCCATCTCCCTGCTGCGGAGCTGTCAGTCCAAACTCAGCCCTGCTCACTTCCCAGGCCTGCTGATAGCTCTTTATTCATACCTTGCCCGTAGAAAGTACAGGGCCTGTTCCCCTCCCACTCACTTATTTGCAATCAGCTGGTGCAACTATGACTCATCCACTTCTAATACAGACTTGAGAGACCCATTCAAGGAGTTTATTAGCTGATCTTACAGTAGCTGTAGTCTTCATAAATTAGTTGCGACAATTTAGAGAGGAACAATTTTAAAGATTGCTATTTTCCTTCTTTTCTCTCCCTGGGTTAGAAGAGGATGGTGTCCTTCCAGAAGACAGATGGCAACAGCGATAAGAATGTGTCCTGCCTGGGAAAACTCGTCCCCTCCCCAGTACAGGGGGTCTGGGTGGTTAGAACTCTATAGGAGAGGAGAGAGAGGATGGGAAAACAAGCCCCATTACTATGGAAAGATGCTGAGATTTTGGAGAAACAGAGCTAGTTTATAGGTTGGAAGGAAAGGAAATGAAGGTATGGAGAGGGAAGCCAATGAATGAAAGGAAGAATATGGATGATCCATCTTCTTTTACCAGAAAATACAGGAATCTCAAGTCCACCTAAGATGAAAGAGTAATATCAGTAAAAATATGATATTTATTTCTGCATCACTTCAGTTGCTTTCAGAGACCTGTTCCATCCTCAGAGCTGAACAAGCTTCCAGGATGCAGAACTGACATTCTTCTTCTAGAGACAGAGATACTATGCCAAAGGAGGGAAGGAGTTGAACATCCTTTTTGACACAAAGAAGCACAAGGATAGACGCACCTCAAGATCATCTTTCCAACATGGGACAAAATGGGAGAAGAAAGAGATTTAATTTTGAGGGCAAAGGAGGGAAGAAAGGGAGGAGCTACTTTCCAAAACCAGAGACAGGTCAGCACAGCCCTCTACCTTGGCTAAAGGGGAGAAGGACAAAAGGGAAAGCAAATACCTGGGAACCACACAGGCCAACCCTATTACATGCTGAAGCACCACTAAACTCAGGAACTGTTCCACCCAGGGAATTATGCCTGGGCAGATTAGCATGAAACAGAGGGATCTAGACAGGCTGGATCAATGGGCTGAGGTCAGCTGTATGAGGTTTAATAAGGCCAAGTGCCAGGTCCTGCACTTGGGTGAAAATAACCTCATGCAGCGCTACAGGCTTGGGGAGGAGTGGCTGGAGAGCTGCCTGGTGAAAAAGGACCTGGGGGTGCTGGTTGACAGCCAGCTGAACATGAGCCGGCAGTGTGCCCAGGTGGCCAAGAAGGCCAACAGCATCCTGGCCTGTATCAGCAATAGTGTGGCCAGCAGGAGTAGGGGAGTGATCGTGCCCCTGTACTCGGCACTGGTGAGGCCGCACCTCGAATCCTGTGTTCAGTTTTGGGCCCCTCACTACAAGAAGGACGTTGAGGTGCTGGAGAGTGTCCAGAGAAGAGCAACGAAGCTGGTGAGGGGTCTGGAGCACAAGTCTGATGAGGAGCGGCTGAGGGAACTGGGGTTGTTCAGTCTGGAGAAGAGGAGGCTGAGAGGAGACCTTATTGCTCTCTACAACAACCTGGGGGTTGTGACGATGGGGGTGTTGGTCTCTTCTCCCAAGTAACCAGCGATAGGACAAGAGGAAATGGCCTCAAGTTACGCCAGGGGAGGTTTAGATTGGATATTAGGAAAAATTTCTTTACTGAGAGAGTGGTCAAGCATTGGAACAGGCTGCCCAGGGCGGTGGTGGAGTCACCATCCCTGGAAGCGTTCAAAAAACATGTAGACGTGGCACTTCAAGACATGGTTTAGTGGGCATGGTGGTTTTGGGTTGTTGGTTGGACTTGATGACCTTAAAGGTCTTTTCCAACATTAATGATTCTGTGATTCTGTGAACAGAATTGCAGGGAAGTGTTTATGAGAAAATTTCACTTTTTTCTGCAGCAATCTGTGGTATGGGGATATGGAGATAAGAACGGGTCCAAGAATTACCTCTCATTATATTGAGAGATTTTTTGCATAACTCTGTCTCCATCCTATATGTGACTAAGGGGGTCATAGAAGATGCTGGAAAAGAGGGAAAAGAGATGGGACAAGATGTGAAGTGTGTTTCTAAGATGGGACTAAAAAAAAAAAAGAAAAATGCCTGCTGGAGTTTTGCTACCTTTAGCCTTCCTGTTTTAAATGTGCCATCATGAACATTGCGGTTTTTAACAACTGCCTTTTACAATCACAGCTACACAATAATGGCAAGTATTAAATCCCACTATGGCACAATGGGGATTTTTCTTGAGAAAGACACTGAATATTTTAATCTATTGTGGTAAAGCAGATGAGTCTCCTTTGAGCCCTGAAGAAGAGATTGATAATAATCAATTTATTATAGGACAAATTTACCATGCAGGTGGAAGAGAAAAAACTGTTTTCAGTTTTCTTTTCTGTTGTTATAAGCATCTTATTTCTCTGAGTATACACTGAACCTTGGCATTCTGCAGTGCATTTATATTTCTTCCACTCTGTTTTTGATAGTTGCCTATTCTTATTTTCTACACATTGAACAAATAGAATTCTAATTTTTACGAAAAGAAAAAAAAAATTAATTAACAAGTTTGATTTTAAAAAAAAGCCCAACTTTTGCATAACACAGTATGCAGCACCAAAACCAAGCTTTCTGAATGCTTTTAGCAAGGAAGGCAGTGTGACATGCAAAAAGCAAAGCAAAATACAGATAGCATTCTATGTACTGAACTCCAGTATTATGTGCACAATGGCCTATCAATTTCAGAACTGAAAAAAAAAATTTAAACCACAAATATCTCTACATATCAATAGGGCTTTATGAACCAAGAAATAGATGTCAAAGTTCACCTTTTGACTTCAGACTACTGGAGACAAGTATCATACACAGATAAACAATAGCAAGACCAATGACAGAGCTTTCAATGAAAAGTAAAAATAATCTTGTAATGACAAACTAAACAAACTGTATCTATGAGACAAACTGGCAAGATACAGATAGGATGGGTGCTTTGTGAGATGGGTGGGATATTGGCAAACAGGCTGCACTCAGAGGGTGGCGATCAGCAGTTTTTACTCTGGCTGGCAGCCTCTCACAAGTGGGGTCCACCAGGGATTCATACGAGGCCCCACGCTCTTCAACATGTCCATAAATGACCTGCATGATCAGACTGAAAGCACCCTCGCCAAGTTTGCTGATGACACTGAACTGGGTGGTGAGGAGGACACGTCAGAAGAGAGAGCCATCTCACAGAGAGACCTGGCCAGGCTGGAACAGCGGGCAAAGCAACAGCTGTATGAAGTTTAACAAAGACAAGTGCAAAGTCCTGCAGCTGGCATGACATAACCAGGAGCCCAGTACAGGCTACACTCTGTGTGGCTGGGAGTAGCCTTGCTGAAGGGGACCTGGGGGTCCTGGTAGACAACCAGCAGAACAGGAGTCACCAATGTGCTGCTGCAGCAAAGATAAATTGGATCCTGAGCTGCATTGACTGGGGTATCACTAGCAGAGACAGAGATGTGATCATCCCACTACTCAGCATTTGTCCAGTCATTTTTTGAGCACCGTGTCTAGTTCTGGTCCTCCCAGTTCAAGTAAAACATGGACAGACTGGAGAGAGTCCAAAGGAGGGCCATGGAGGTGATCAAATCAGGGCTGGATCACCTGCCCTATGAGGAAAGACTGAAGGAGGTCTCTTCTGACGGAAGGTCTATTCTCCCTTGAGAGAAGAAGGGTCAGGGGATACCTCGTCACAGTATTCCAGTACTTAAAGGACAGCTACAAAGAGGACGGAGGCTCTCTATTCACAAGGAGCTACACTGGAGAAGACAAGGGGCAACCATTACAATTTGCACCGGGAGAGGTTTCATCTCTGTACAAGAAAGAAATGTTTTACTGTGAGAACAATCAGTCACTGGAACAATCTCCCAACAGACGTAGTAGAGTCCACATCACTGGAGGTTTTCAAGATGCAACTGGACAGGCTGCTAGACAATCACATCTTGGCTCCCTTTCCCACAAAAGGTTGGATCGGATGTTCTTTTGAGGTCCCTTCCAATCTGGGCTGTTCTATGATAATGAAAACTTACAGAGTGTATTTCCCAGTGGGCAGGTTTTGTCATAATTTCCCTCAGATATTGCTTGATACAAAAATGAATCTTATGGAAATCTTTCAATTTTTTTCAGTCTCTGTGTCACCACCTGGGAGATTTTAAATTCATCCTGTAACTACAAATATTTTCATTGGCTGTAAAAATGTGTAGTACTTTCCCCTACTCCCCCATTTTCTTTCTTTAAATTCTTCTAAGCTTTGGCCTCTGTATTTTTGTTAGTTTGGGTTTTTTGCAAGCTTCATGGTTTAAGAACATTTTCTAATCTACATTCAATGTATTGCCTTTCACTTTCACAGAATACTATCCTCCTCTTACATTTTAGAAAATAAGAGAGACAAATGTAAATTGTTTCACCTTTTATTATTCTAGGCACTCACCAGTTAGTTCTGCAGAACACTACTGCACCTAGCCTGACATATAAGGTACTTTGATAATATCAAAACCAGGGGTGAAAATCCTTCCCCATCCAAGTGGACGTTTTTCCATTAACTTCACAGGAGCTGAGAACGTCCGTACCTGGCCATTCAGCTAAGGGATTTTCTACATTCACAGGTGAAATAACATATTCATTCTACTCAAATCCAAAGCACAGAAAAGTCTTCCTATCAATAATAATTCTGGTCATCTGCTTCTGAGGCTTCCTACTTATGACGTGGACTCCATAAAGAGAATTTTGGATCAAAATACACTATTTTAGGAGATACTATGCTTCTGGTAAGACATTGTAATATTTTGGAGAGCACACCCATGGGACCTCTAGCAGGCAATTCTCCAACTGTGAGTGGGTGGGTATTTGTGTTCAGACTGAAAATGAAAAACCTGTATTTCCCCCAAAACAGCATTTTTTGACAGAAATAAAAATATGTGTTTCAGTGAATCAGTACATTTAATTTTGAGGTTTGGGGTTTTTAAAAAATCTAAGTAGCTTTTTTTTCTAAAACAATTGCATTTTGAAATTAAAAAAGGCATTTCAAAACAAAACCTTGAACTTTCCAATAGGATTACAGAACACTTAATTTCCAGCTTTTTCCCAAAACAAATTTTAGAATATTGATACTTTCTGCAGGTTGATGTTAATTTAAGTGAAAACATTTTTTAATTGACAAATATTTCACTGCTGGGCTTAAAAAAAATGCCAGTTCTTATGCACCAAATATTCTATTTACTCACAGAGGATTTTATTTTCCAAGATAACCATACATGTAAAAAGGTTTTCTGGAGGTTCTCCACTCGGTAAGAATTTATTTAGAACCCAGCAATGAATCATTCAAGTTACTTCTTTCCATTGTACATTACTTTGTATTCATCAACAGAGAATTTAATTTTCCTTCATACAGCTTTGTTAAGTTTCCACAAGTCTTGCCTAAGCATAATAATTCTGCATTTTCTACCATCTTTATTACTTTGTTGATCATTAAATCAATGACCTGGAAAAAAATCATGTATTCAACACTGATTTGGGGCTTACAGTAGATTTGCTGAGACTTGACAAAGATTCATAAACAAAACACAATAAATATTGTTCTGAAAATTAAAAGAAAGGAGTTTCCATTCTCCCTCAGCAGTTCTATTGCTCCAGAATGGAAGACACAAATTTCTTAAAAGAATAGTTTAGGTTCTTGATAAGAACCCGCCCACCTGACCTGCAAATCCTACCGGAGCAACCACAGAAGTCAAGTGAAAAGCAGTTGTGCAAGATTGTGTACTACACTGCAGAATGGTGAAGAGAGAAGAAAACAAGCATTTAAGTTGTCTTCTCAACATACTGTCAGCAGTGTCTGGGACACAACTTTTGCCAGCAGCTATCATAGCCACTCACTTCGGCAGCTGTAGCAGCAAAGCAACTCAGCATCCTTCCTGCACCACCAGCCACAGTCAGTGGGCACCGCAGGTTGGACGGGCACGGCTCATCCCCCAACCGGAGAGTGGCTTCCACGAGAGCTGCTGGTGTGCAAAGTGTGGCACTCGGCACCAGGGAAGCTGGAGACAGAGGCACATTGAGTATATCTTACACACATGATCCAGATTGACAGGTCTGCGCATGGGGTGGGGGAAGACAGGCATGGGTTTGGGGCCTAATTTACTATCTGGAGTTTTCAATTTTTTTCTCAGTTCTACATACCTTAGGCTGTAGGTATTCATCTGGCATCATAGAAACACAGAATAACAAAAATGTTTGGGTTGGAAGGGACCTTTAAAGGTCATCTAGTCCAACCCCTCTGCCATGAGCAGGGACATCTTCAACTCGAGCATGTTGCTCAGAGACCCATCCAACCTGACCTGGAATGTTTCCAGGGATGGGGCATCTGCCACCTCTGTGGACAACCTGTTCCACTGTTTCACCACAGTCATCGGGAAAAATTTCTTCATTATGTCTAGTCCAAATCTGCCCTCTTTTAGTTTAAAAACATTTATCCTTGTCCTGTCACAACAGGCCCTGCTAAAAAGTATGTCCCCATCTTTCTCATAACCCCTTTAAGTACTGAAAAGAATATCATACTGCTGCTCTCCTTGACTTCAACCAGAGGCAGAGAGGTGAATGAGCCAGGAAAAATCTACTACACGTTAGAAATTTAGGCTCCAGAGTGATGAAAGGAAAAGTCCAGATGGGTGTCCTGAAGAAGGCAACAAGGGCCAAGCCTCAGCATGACTCACTGTCACGCTAATAGCAGTTGTAGGAACAAGGCCTTAAGGTGCAACGCTTTTCATAAGCTTGTTGATTTGCTTACTACCAGACATACTTCATTCTTTTGGGAATCAAATTCCAACCCCTTTTCTCTCCCCACATGAAAAATCTATTAAGGTACAAATAAGATATTCACAACTAAAAGTGTTGTCTGCAAAGAGCTGCTGGCGAATAATGGAAATTTCCTCCACCAAAAGGTTTCTTGTTTTTTTTTCTCTTAATGTGCAACCATAACATCTGCAAACACCAGAAACACGTCTATTTCTTTAAGAGAACCTGTGTGTTCCCATATATGCACTCACACAAAGCACTAAATTACTCCTCCAAACAAAGGATGCTGCATATCTGAACCACTGCGGAAGTGTGCTTAAGCTACCTCTGAACAACCTCTCTCAGGGGCAAGGAAAGGGCCCTGTTGAACAGGGGTGGATCCCAGTGATGTCCTGGTACAGCTGGGCAGCAGGCTGAGGCAGTTATAGTGCCTCTGTTATCCAAGCTGGCTCATGGGGTTCGCATCCTCGAAGCTCGACTGCACTTTCCAAACATGCTACATTTTTGTCATATATGCCATTTATTCCCTGAGCATATCTTAATACTAAAATCCTTCAGTATACAGAATCACATTATCACATAATCATTAAGTTTGGAAAAGACCTTCAAGATCATCAAGTCCAACCGTTAACCCAACACCACCATGCCCATTAAATCATGTCCCGAAACTCCACGTCCACACGTTTTTTGAACACTTCCTGTGATGGTCACTCCACCACCGCCCTGGGCAGCCTGTTCCAATGCTTGACCACCCTCTCGGTGAAGAAACTTTTCCTAATATCCAATCTAAACCTCCCCTGGTGCAACTTGAGGCCATTTCCTCTTGTCCTATCACTAGTTACTTGGGAGAAGAGACCAACACCCACGTCGCCACAACCCCCTTTCAGGTAGTTGTAGAGAGCGATAAGGTCTCCTCTCAGCCTCCTCTTCTCCAGACTGAGCAACCCCAGTTCCCTCAGCTGCTCCTCATAAGACTTGTGCTCCAGACCCCTCACCAGCTTTGTTGCCCTTCTTTGGACATGCTCAAGCACCTCAATGTCCTGTGAAGCAATGCTAGGGGCTGTTTCACCATTCTTTCACTGTGGTAATGCAGCAACCAGCCAGGAGTCCAAAGTGAGACATCATCCAGAAGAACGTGGTAGCAGAGCAGGAGGAAGGTGGTCTGGCCTTGAGAAATACCAGAACAGACTGGAAACCTGAATAGCAAAGGCACGAGGCCTGCACATGAACCCTCCTACAAATGAGATCACTATGCCACATATCTTGGGAAACCTAAAGACAAGTGACAAGGGTGTCTGGAGAAGAGAGATAAGGCTCAGGATGTCCATGCTCTGTTCCATATTTTGACAGTAAATAAGATTGGATACACTTGGTAAAATTACAGGCATCTACAGTGTAAATGTCTGTTCCTTAACTATTTGTCCAGGTTCCTGCTGAGACAGTGGAGACAAAGTTTGAGCATGATCTTTCTATCCTAAAGTAGGCATTTTAAAAAAAGTTGTCTGTGTAGTGCCTTAGAAATACCTGTTCCTCTGCCCTGCCCACAAGAAGAAAGCTGATGGCTACTTTGGATGAAATTGACTCCACTGCAGATCACTAAAGTAAAGCAAATTAAATTCCACCCATGACCAGGACCTCATACAGAAAGCAAACACTCATGGGCCTACATCTTCCCATAGATGAACTAGCAACATCATTTCTGCATGAAGATCCTTGCATAAAAAGGTGAGGAGGGGATGAGCAGGCTGCATTGCAGTTCAGAGATCTCACAGATTGCGTGACTGGTCCACAAAATCGAGGGGGATGGGGAGAGGCGAGGAATCCATCCTCTCTCCAGTGGTCTGGCTGCACAAACCAATGTCTCACAGGATAAGCTGGAGCCACCATCCCACCAGTTTTGTACCTGTGCAACCATCAGAGGAAATATTCTCACACGACTTGAGTCTGTGCTTCACAGTGGCAGTAAAAGGAGCTGCATTGCCTCCAGACAGTTTAACACCAAAGGTGGGATGAAGGCAGAAAAGAGGACTGCTGATAATGAGACCATCATCCCCATCACAAATGCACCATGGCTGAATAACCAGGTCCATTTATAAAATGTTTCAGAGTGGAAACTACTCATAACCAATATTCACCCCACCACTCACACTGTATAGCTAGTGGTATATACCAATTTTAGATCGTGTGTCTGTCTTAAGACTAAGAAATACTGTTCTTTCTAGCCAGAATAGGCTACAGGGATTCTGTTGCCAACCATAACATATAAAAGAACCTACAAAATTACAGTCACACACTAAGGCATATGTCTCACATTTAACTTAATGTTTATCTTGTCAGGAAATCCAGCTACACCATGCCAACATTTTGTTTCATTCATGCTGTCTTCAAAATCATCTGTTGTTGAGGGAGGAAAAGGAAGGGGAGAGAAAAGAAAATGCAAGAAAATTATACACATATAAAAAAAAAGAGAAGAAAACTGAAGTTGAGCTCATGAATGAGGCTCAAAAATGAAAGCATTGTCCAAAAGATTCCATCAGTAACAGCATTCACCTTTACTCCTCTCCCATGGATTGAAGATGTCACCCCCAATTTCATCTGGAAAATAAATAATGATTCTAAAATCTGCCCTTGGCACATCTACAATAGGAAGTGGACTTCTCGACTTCTGATAAACCTTAGTCTGCTGAAAGATTTTGCGATTGTTGCTGCTGAGGAAGTCACCTTGACATGCTACAGGCCTGGTATCAACCACTCCTGAAGAACAGACTCATGACAAAAATCAATTGCAACATAGACAGAAGCAAGAGAGTGAAATGGCAGCTACTTCTTTCAAAATTATCTAAAATATCTGCATTTCCTTCACATTAAGAAAAGCATTTCCTTACATAAAACACAGTTTACACAACTAAATAATTCATCATGATGAATTATTTAAAGAGGTGTGGACCCAGTATGTTTACAAGTCCCAAGCTGTTTTACAAAAGAGGAAACATTTATATACTTGATCCTCAAACTCTTTTTTAAATGTTCTTACAAGGAGAGATTTCTGATTATCAGTGGCACTGGTCCTGAAAGCAAAGCTTTTATAAACTGAGCTTTTGGTGGGAAGATGGGATAAGAGGGGACTGACTAATTAAGTTGATCTTTTCTTAGTAATTGGTGATTATTGCTGCTGAACAGATGATTCTTTCAAAAGCCATCCTTTAAGACTTGAGTTATCTCAGGTATGGTAAAAGGTCTCCAAAACAGACATTATTAAATCACTGACCTGAGGCATTATCTCCCAGAACAGTCATCTGCCATGCACAGAAGCAGGGCAAGCCAGACCCATTTCACTGTAAACAGCAGCACTTTCCTCTCGGCAACACATATTCCACAAGTCCCCAGAGGAAGCCATTTATGCCTAGGAATAAACCTGCCCTTGACAGCCCAAGGATGTTTTTGGTAAGTTCATCTTCACCTCTGTCATGCTCTGCACGCTACTGTCCTCCCAGAGTGTCCGCCAGCTTCCTCTGGGTGTCTCCACAGTCAGGAGTCCTTATGGAAATGCTCTTTGCATATACTGTCAGATCTCCTCTCTCTCAAAACAATCTCTTCTTGCTGACCCTAGTCAGGAAAATTCAAAAGCTTTTACAGGCTACCCACTTTTCATTACAGATGGGTAAAAAGCTGGACTGGATAAAACCTTGAGAAAGCCAGTCTGACCCCACAGATGACCCTGATTTGAGCAGGTGGTTGGAATAGAGGTCCCTTCCAACCTGAATTATCCTATGAAGAAAAATGGCTTTTTGTTATTCAGTTCATCGAAGAGTAAGTAGAATAGCAGTCCCAGAAAGGAGCTAAGACTGGCTAAGGACAGGGAAGCAAGCCTGTCATTCCTGATGCTCCCTTTATCTAGAGGACACTCATCCCAGAGATGTCCACACGAGGCACTTTTCGCAAGAGAAATAACCTCTGTGCTTTGCCTGCCCCACCTACAGCTGATCCCCATGACTCCAAAGACTCTCAGATGAGACACAAGGGAGATCAATGTCCTCAGATTTACTGGTTGTTATATAGCACAGAAGGAAAATAGTCAGAAGAAAAGTTCAAGTGCATTGAGGAACGGGCTTACCTCTAGGTTGAATTTTTCAAAACCAGTTCTGTTTGCTACATTTCTTCATAGAATATACTGCCATTTTTTGCCCTGAGGGAAGTGCCTGTGCTCGTATGGTAAGCAGGCACCTGACTTGGGAGGGGAAGCAAGGCACAAGTGCTGATGCAGCAACTTGTATTCCTCCTGTCTGCAGGTGTGGTGACCAAAGTAGCTACAGTCATACCCTTGCCCATTCCTATCCCAGCCACAGTTGTGTCTGTATTCAAACCAGTGAAGGATTCTTACCACAGCCAGGGTCTTACCACACACATAAGGCAGGCATTTCCAATTAGGGCATTCAGCCCTTGCTTCTTTTCTTCACTCTTTCAGCACTATGTTGTGTTTGTGTCCTTTATCCAGAGACAACGTCTTATCACTTGTACCCAACATAGTCAGTTGACTCCCTCTTTTCATTGAGCATCTTTCTTCCTCTACAGTGTGTTCCTCATCTTTGATCTACCATCTGACAATGCAGCAGACACTCCACATTGCACTGCTGATTCTAGCATTGGATGTGTCCTAATTTAATCTAACCTATTTCAGGGTCCCCCATCACCACTACATCTGGGCCACTCATCATGGTTTATTACCATGGAGATGTCAAAATTCATAGCAGAAAAAAACATGTACATGCTAAATCAAATTTCACCCTTGTAAAGCCCAAGTTGAGAGGTTGGGTATGTCCTGGGAGACGGCAGAGAAAAATGGATAAGTCTCTTCAAGCACGAACAACCCTTGCGCAGCGATAACTCCAAGGCTCATAATTCAGCAGGGATTTTGACATCTGCTGTTTATCCCCAAGTAGGAGCAAGGAGCAGAGGAACAGAGTAGCCATGGTTACATCTCTGTCCCTTGTTGCAGGTCACTCCCACCTCATCGAGTGCTACCATGATCACCCTAGGTGATCACCCTACCCCACCCTAGGACAAGCTGGCTTCCCAAATCATCCTACATGGTCTGTTTCGCCCTATATAGTCTGTTTATGGCACTGGAGAATGATTAACTTGCCAAGGATACTCATTAACCTGCTACGAGGGGCCTTGCATATCTGAGCTAGAGTTTGGCGGTCACACACATGGGTCACTGTGTGTGTGTGGTCACCATGGAGCACTGCTGATCTAGCAGCTGCCGAAATCAAAGGAAAGCCATTCCCCCCACTGCCAGAGCCCAATGTGCGTTCAGTGTGTGCTGCTGTAGGCAAGAGGGTTATGCTGTTGTGTATTTTTAGTTCAACTAGCAGCGACTATTTCTGCATTCCAATTTCTGACGCCGAGTTATCCCACCTTCTGTTTCTCGATTAGGGTATTATTAGTAGCTACACTAAACCGATGAGCTTCTCAGCATGGCAGTTTAATAAAGCACTAATGTCACCCACTACCAACGCAAGTCACCTAAAGGAAACGACGCCTAATTTACAGTCCTGCTAAAAACTAGAAAGTCTGCTCATCATTCCTCACTAGTTTTTTTACTGTTTTATTTTTTCCATCAATCTTTCTTCCCTCTGCAGACAAAAGAATTGATCATCCAAAATCTGTTTTTCCCTTTCCCACCATAAAAGACAGAACATATCTAAGGGCTTTCCTCATAACCTTCTGGAATTATTATTGCTATCCATTTTAGGCCAACCTGCAGATGTTGACTTCTAGCAAAAAAGTAGCCGTGCTGAAATAATGTCTCTCTATCTTGTCCCTCTTCTGCCTCTCAATGCCTCTGACTGCTGCTCTGTTCCCCACACAGAGGCAAGGAATGTTCTGGTGATGGTGACGTCCCAGGCTAAAACAGCAGCATAACTTTGATCCATCTACAGCAGCCAACAAAAGCTTTTTCTCCGACGGGGTTCAGGTTTCCATGCCGTCCTCAAACAACAATCTCTTCACAACCTTGTGTATTATCTTTCCTTCTGAAAAGACTTTTGTGTATGGGGATGAATCCTGCTGTTTCTGAGGTCAGTGGCAAGCATCCTATAGCCTCCAGTGGCGAAAGGGCTGCGTGGCTGTAGAGCAAAGCACTCTAGAACACAACACAATGCAACTTTATGTTCTCTAACATCTACCCTGGCAAAATGCACCCTCACACAGCTCAGTTTAAACACAGCTGCAAAGGGAGAGGGAAACAGAGAGAAAACAATGAGGAGACATGGAGACAAAAGAGAAGTTTTCAGCTGAGATTTTAAATCAAGACAGGCAGGCAAAGGAAATAAATAGGGCTGTGCTGCTGCGTGGTGTAAAATAGCTTTATGCAGCGTAGCGTACTCTGTAAGCGCCTGTCAGAAGAGTCACTTGCAGCAGCAGATAGTGCTCAGCTCTAATGAAACCCATCTGCCTTGTCCCACAGAGATCCTCGTGTATTAAGACGTGCGATAGTTGGGTCCTAATAGCACAGAAGAGCTGTGCAGATGTAAGCCAGTACCTGCCGAACTCAGGTACTCAATCACACAGAGGGTGATCAGCTGCTACAGGTATTGGCAGCTAGCAACCCTGCATCATAGGCTCAAAACCTGTGGCTCAGAGTCTCAGTCCTCTGCAGAAGCCAAAATACCAGTGTAAGAACCCAAATTTTGTTAGATCACATAAATCCAGAAAAGTGGTATACAAAGGGATATGATCTTCTGCAATTGTGTATCGCCGCATGCTTCCCCATCACCTCTAAAAAAATGGGAGACTTATGCAAACAAAATCATTTCAGTAGTTGTTTCATGCAGACATCCTCAAAGCTGACACTCACAAGCCAAGGGCATATTTAAACTAGACCATGAGGTTACACCATCTACAAGCATCATCTGCCCACAATAAGGTCAAGTCACAGTCATCAAGAAGAACAAGCGGCTATGAGTAGAAGAGAGAAGGAGATAATATAACAAGGATGGAAATTTTCATACTGAAACTCCCCACTTGTAGAGGAATCAGTGGAGAGAAATACTGGCCCTTTTGCTCTGTTCTGTATGAAATCGTTCTCAGAAAATAGGATTGTTTTTCCTACTGCCACAGTGATTTTGGCAGTATGGGCTGACAAATTGACAAAGATACAAACAAGATTTCTCTCAAGCCAGATCCTCCAAGTAATACTCATGTTCTTTTGGGCCATAAAAAAGTAATAGAACACTGCTTTCTAGCCTTTGAAATAAATGCAGTGTTAGCAGCATGTTAGAACTAAAATTACACATTAGAAGATGCTGGTAAAGCTCAATCCCTTCCCAGTCGTGCAGATCTGGATAGTAATACAACAGGAGAGTTTGTTTGCACAACTAGCTGGACAAAGAAAGAGCCTGCTGCTCCCCAGGCTGCTAAATGGTGGCATCAGGGGTCCTAGTAGCATAAGTAGTCCCTACCAAGTCAAGTTACATTAAGAAAGTCCTGCTTGTCATTGTGCTGCATGCTGTGAATCCTTAAAAGCCACACTGTTACCAGGAGGTCAGGATTTGAAATTGCCGTGCAAGAGAGACAGAGACCAACTTATTGTAGCAGGACTGCCATGCATCATCAATACAAATCTGCCATACGACGAGTGCTATCTGCAGTTCTACCTTTAAAGCCCAATAGAATGCATAAGGTCTGATCTATCCATGACAACACCACACAGCTAAGAACAAATAAAAACACATGTAGATAAATATACCTAGTAGACACAGATCAGAAAGTACAAAAGCAAGAAGTTGGTAAGTGTATATACCAGCAGAAGGTCAAGCTACTCCTTGGGCTGTCTTACACCTGTGATCCTAAGGACGAGAAAACACAACAGGTATCAAGAACGTGTCAGGATATTTCATCTACCTGCAGTGGCTCATGCGCAGTAAGAAAAGTAAACTTTGTGGATCCCTCAGTGTCCACTGAAGATGAACTTAGATTTCTCTGTGGACATCAGCAAAACCAGAATCACTCTTCACCTAGCATAGCCATAAAAATGGCTTACTTCAGTACTGAAACATAGCCACACCTGAAGTGTGGGCACTCCAGACACAAAGAAACCACAACAAGGCACATCTGAACACCAGAGAGAAGCAGAAATGCCATGAGATTTCTGGCAGATTTGTAAGAGAACCAGAGAGAGGACCCACATCCCTCTGAGGGATTCTCTTTTGATCTGGGACAACACATGGATGCCAGCAGCATCTGAGTGTAAAAAAGAAAAAAAAAATTTCTTTTACACTTTGTTCAGATGCTCTGTCTGCTGCAGTGAAACAGGGAAGAAGTAAAGCTGCTGAATAACAGAGTCCTTAACATTGCAGGCACTAATAATGGGATTAGAAAGAGGATAAAACCGCATCTTCTTGGATTTGGAAGATTTGAAAGAAGCCAACTTCTGACTCACTTGCCCAACAAGTTGAGATCCAGTGTGTCATGGTGTTGACCTTCTGAAGAACCGGGTAGTTTCAGCCCGTTACCTCCTGGAGCAGTGTTAGAAAAGGTCATGCTACATGGCAGGCCCTGGATGCTTTGCAGCATGTCCGGCATTGCCAACATGCAAGGAAGGGAACTGGGAACAGGGAAGATCAGAAGAAATACACACAAAGTGAGACACCGGCACTATTCATGCTCTTAGACTCACTTTTCTCAATGCTGTGCTGCTGGGAAGCAGAGACTCACAGTCTGTCTCACCTGCAGGAGAGGAAGGTTTTAATCCATGAACAAGGAAGCTGCTGGACCCCAGGGGATGTTGAGCAAAGAGACCAAGACCTTCCATTACCTGAGACAATAGACTAGAAAGGAATTATAACATTTCCAAGCGCTAGTGAGGGTATCTGCTAGGTGGACACAAAGGTCCATATTATGTGAGCATGGGTATGATCCGGACTTGAGGAGAACCTGCCAAGACCACACTAACCCCTCAAGAAGATGAATATTGGCAAAAAAAAAAAAAAAAAATCCTTATTAGATCTGGATGGGCCACAACTCCTGCTAATTTCAAGGGGATCAAACAGATCAGGAGTGTCCAGTCTCCAAATTAAAGATCTCACCCTCCCCCTATTCACTGGGAAAACTTTTATTGTAAATGGTTATGTGTCTGTCTCAACAAGCAGCAAATCTAGCCAATCACCACAGGGTGTAAAGGGAAAAAACTACAATATTGCAACAGGGAAAATCAGAGAGTGTGATTATTGAATGGAGTAATAAACAGCAGTTTACACATAGCCTCAAAATAAAATGAATAGCATTGTTAAGCTAAATGCAAGGTACATTATTCATCATCAAATCATCTCTTGCCTCAGGTTACTACAAAGGAGGATCTGGAAAAGGGCAGCTTCCTTGTTTAAAAAAAAAAAGAAAAAAAAAAAAAAAAGCCCTGGCTGCAGCATTTCAGAAATCCCTGTCTCAACCTGTTGGCAAATGCTGACTTTTGAACGGCAACTATTGTATAAGTCTTCTTTTGTTCTGAGCTCTAAGAGAGACAGTGGGTGACTAATGAAAATAAGGATCGGGATTTTAAAAGATGCTTAGTAATATCATTAGCTACAAAAATAGCTTTTTTCCTCAGAACAGTGCTACTTAACACTAAGTGGACATCAAGAGACTGGCTCTTAACGACCGTGAACAAAGCAAAAGAAAGACTGTGTTTCCTTCCATTATGAAACAAATAAAATACGATAGAACAAGCCATAAAGCAAAATGAAAAAATCTCTCCTAAGCTTTCCAGTTTAAGCAAGGGAAAGAGGTGTGGGGGTGGGGGACACCAAGCATCAAAAATTGGTTATCTGAGGTGGGGAACATCCTTGCTGTTTACACTGGTATCAGAATCAGTGACCTGACTTCCCTTAAACAGCCCTCCACAGAGGGTTTTTATGGCAAAACAGTGCTCATCAAAAACATCAACCTTTTCTGCCTTTCCCAGAGCCATTTCTAAGAGAAGTTTTGCAGCTCGGCAGTAATCAAAAGTCCATGTATGAGCTCTGGCTTGCCTGTCATCATCTGCCCACAGCTAGCAGCAAATTAAGACTATATAAGAATACTTGCAGGGTGTTAATGTGTAATCCCCAAAGCCCTTTGACCTTCAGTCATTTGCTTGCGCTGATGAGAGGATCACCGCTCCATGCCTCACTGAGGTGCCCCTTGATTATGTACTTTACATCTCTGCAACACGTAGAAACAGGATTTTGATTCTCTTACTGGTATCTCAGCATCAGAAGTATGATCAGGTTTGTGCTCTTCTTACAGGCATTTTTACAGGCACTTTTATTCCCTCCCTTGCAAAGGAGAATTTGCAAGATTTAAATATTCTATAGGTTTGAAGCAGACACCAAATCTTACGCAGAAATGCACTGTGTAATGTGGCCAGGTTAGTCTAGTGTCCTGAGAACTGTAGCCCTACAGTGCCTCTGTTTAGTTAATATAAGTATCCAAAATCATCCCCTTCAGTTAAACTTGGTGTCTGTGAGCACTGTTATTAACAGGGATCAAAGAGCCCCTTGAAGAGAAGACCTGTTGTGATGACAAGGTCAGGTTCCTAAGGAAATTATTTTGCAAATCCAAGCATGGATTCCAAATACTTGTCTGTGTTTTCTTTTTCTATCCCTCATCCAATCCCTCATTCCTTGGGATGGAACATAATTCCCAAGTAATTTTTACAACACTTTTGCTTAAGAACGGGGCATGAGCTCCTGCCTACACAAATTCCTTGTTCTCCCGTATCTTGCAGGAAGAGGATGTTTCTATTCAGAGAGAAAAGGTGGGCCCAATTCTGCCTTCTGCTCTATACCTATAATCTCAAATTATCTTCCAGCTCCTGCTGATTTTAGGAGGATCTGCAGACAAACAGCAAAACACAGGATTGGGACCAGAAAGCCCTGTGATTTTCAAATTAGGTTTAACATGAAAGACAGGTGCCTCTTAGCCCTTACTGTATTACTTGGTATTGGGTCATACCCAGACTGTCCCCACCGATAATTAGGAAGCAGAATAATAACTGTACCATATCCCGGGATGGGCTCAAAAGCCTTCTGTTAAAATGTTTATTGTTTTAAAGACAGCGGCATTTCCAGCCACACAGATAAGGATGATTTGGGGAGGACAGGGGAACATCAGGACACCAGAGAGGGAGAGCAGAGGTTTAGAGAATTAGATAGAGACAGCAGCATCAGCAGCTCTCTTTCTCCTTACCACTGACAAAACAAATAAATAAATACATAAAAATAGTTACGTGGAAGTGGAAAGAGCTTTCTGCAGTCATTACATAGCAAACACCGCTTGGCTTAAACTTACTTCTTATTCTCTCCCCCTTCACACTCCTCAGACATGCATGCACTCATCCACATATATTTGCCTGCACAAGGACACTCCACGGCTTTGCATCTTGTCTGGTTTTAAAATGACAAAGACTGTCCCCATATGCCTTTGGATTAGAGCCGATCTTCCAACCTTTTTAAATGTACAGTTTAACAACCTTTTTAAGCCAGTACATGCTTTCTCTCACACAGATGAAGTGAGCATCTCTTCCTGCCTGGCCATCACACCCACATCTTTAAGAAGATTTTTTTTTTTTTTTTTGGTCTTAGGTGTTGTAAAGGTTTAAAAGCAGTATTTTTACAAATATATATATACACATATATTCACAGGTATTGCAATGATTTAGTCTGGCTTTAAAGCGCTTAAGGTAAATGTGGCAGTTGTGGACTACAGCGAGGTTTCTAGTCTTGGCTATTCATACACCTCTCTGGTTTACAGCTCTCTGCTGAATATGACGAGAGATATTTATTTGTGGAGTGGCAGAGACAGAAGTGTGTTGTTGTATGATTATTTTTTTTTTTAAAGGGTTATTAATTACCACGTCAACCTTTGCTCTGCTGCTGCTGTCCACTTTTATTTTGGAAGCACAGCCGTTCAACACTCTGATCACATTGGGTTCCCCGATCACCCCATTTTCTACCAACCTTTTTGCATATTATTTATTATTCCTTATGTATTTGGGTGGAGGGGAGGGAGAGGGACAGTATGGCAGGGATGGGAAACATGAGCCGGAAAACACGCTTGCCTTGAATTGTAATCACACTGCCATTGGAAGGAGAGAGCTGGAAAACTAGCAACAAACACTCGCACGCAAACACACGCCAGGCACACACATCGATCACGGGGAGTTTGCGAGCAGCCCCACAGCTCTTACCTGGGATGTCTGGGATCCCTCTGCAGTGCACCTCCCTCAGCTCCCTCTCCCCTGTTTGCCCCCCGTGGGCAGCAGCGGGGCCGGTGCCGCTGCTGTGGCCGGGTGACGGTGCAGGTAGGGAACGGCAGGCAGCTGGCTGCAGCCTCGGCTGCCGGGCTCTGGCTCCTGCCAGGGCTGCTGCTGCTGCCGCTGCTGCTCCTGATGATGCCGAGGAGGAGGAGAGCCGAGTGAGGAGGAGGAGGATGCTGGCGGTGATGCTGTTGCTATGGTTACCCAACTCGGTGGCGGCGGCGGCACCCGCTCAATGCAACAGCTGCCCCAGCACCCAGCTCTCCTCAGCACCCTGCTCTCCTCAGCACCCGCCCCGGCCAAACGGCCCTCGATGTACGGGAACGTGCACTTCACCCCAGAGCCCTTCCAGAGGCACCGCGGCGGTGGGCAGGATGGAGGTCCCTCCTTGGCACGGCGCTGGGGCTCTGGGAAAACGGACGGAGAGGTGCATCCGAAATGTTTGCATTCTACACTGGTGGGCAAAGAGCTCGCTGCCTTGCACAGGTCAAACACCAGCCTCTAGGAGGCCAGAGTTTCATTTTTGGGGGGTGCCTTGCATTTTTTATGAGGAAGTGAACAAAATAGCAAAGCTGAGGAAGGGAATAATTTTCAAAGTTCCTGTTCTGATGAAATTTTAAACTTTTTCTCTTTTAAACTGAAGGTCAATCCTCTTTAAAATAGGAATTAAAAGTGGGATTTTACTGTCTTCTTGTGTAAAGGTGTTTTTTGCATAGAGAAATCCCCTTACAAGTGAGTTCCTTGTGAGAGAGAGAACTGCCTCTTACCACGAAACAGTGAGAAAAAGCCTTTCTGAAAGGAACCCCCTCACACAGCCCAGGACACTAATACTTTCAGGCCTTATTGCATGAAGCAAACAAGCTGAACTTTGCCTTTCTCTAGGGATCTGTAAAATAAGAAAGGAAAAAGACCTCATGTAGATGGGCTGCCACATGATCAAAATGCAGTGTCCTAACTTGAGAGAGACATATGAAATCAAGGCATTCAGTTGCCGCTTATCTATCAAATACGCATGTCATGAGGCTCTCATTTTGCACTGGAACATCACAAAGCACAGCAAGGTCACAACAATCAAATGTCACTTCCATCCAAAAATGTCAGTGCAAAGCTGCATAACGCTCATAAGCCATGACAGTTCTTTCAAGAGCTGGTACTGTTTGCAGGACATTGCAAAACACTGCCTAAAACCCACTGAAAAAAAAAAATAACTGGTGGAAACTTTCTAAAGCTTTTTGCTTCCTACTGCCTGAGCTCCACTTGCAAGCTGGGCGCATGTATGGCCCAGGGGTTTCCCTGCTGTAATTCTGGGTGAAGGGGGAGAAGATCACATTGCATTAATTATTGTCAGCAAATCCACATCACCCACTCCATAAATAACTAGCTGACAGCAAAACCCATCATTATTCAGAATAGATCGCTGAAACCACAGACAGACCTTATTTCTGTTAAATCAGGGAGTGTACTGCAAAATATAACTGCTGAGGTACATGTAATCACCTTGCAAGTTTATATTTTCCAGCTTTGCTTATTAGAGCTATTTCTCGAGAGCTGCATCTCTGATTTCAAGAACACATATGAGGATAGCAGAAGTTAGTTGGCCCCTTTGGCTTCAGGTGCTTTGGCTCAGCGTGGATGTGTTACGCCACTGACAATCTGCCCACCTTAATCTCCTGTTGGCATTAGTCTGCAACACTGAGGAAAAATTCACCTCTAAGGACAGGCACAGCCCACTAAAACCAATGGCTCCTATGCCTCACTGTCTTGACCCTGAAAAGTGCGTATTTTCAACTGTGCCAGGGGAATATAAAGTGGATATAAAGCTCTAACAAAACACACAAAAGCCAAACAAAACAAAAAAAGGTGAAAAACTTGACCTCAGTCATGCAAGGAGGTGCTGCATGGTGGGATCAACGACTTGCACCAGTTCACTATGGGATTAAGTCTTGTTATAATATGTAAAGCCTGTTGATTGATCACATAACTAGATATGAATCTGTAAAGAAAGGACATGTCACAGCGATATTTTACAGAGCCTAGAGGAAAGGCTGCATTTTCAGCCTACCTTTAATTTTTAAGGGTAGAAGCTATGTCATATCTTCCAGCCCTGCTTAGGAATTACAGACCCTTAGGACATCTCAGATGGTACTAAACACCTATGTTTATGCACCTTTGTCATATCTAGATTATTTTCTTACTTTAAATACTGAAGAGAGGTAAATCAACTTAGCCTAATACAGACCTCTAAAGCAAATCAGTTAAATTTTCCCTTGTGCCTCCTTTTATCTCCCCTGTTGTTAGGAAGACACCAAGGCTGACTAATTTAGCTGTACTTAGATACAACACCCTGAGGTAAAGGCAATTCCCATCCCTAATTCTAGTTTGGAAGAGCTATCCCACCAAATCAGACATCTGAGATATGATGCTTGTCAACAAAGATCAAAACCAAAACTTACGTTCTGGAAATGCCTTCTGAGCTGCCACCTCAGCCCTGCAGGAGCCTGAGGTTTCAGCAATGAAGATGCCTGTGTGCCTGTTTAGTTGCTGACTGTCCCCAGACTGGCTAAAATCTCAACAGCACAGCAACCTTGGCTCCATGTCTAGATGGAGATCAGTGACTAGTTGTGTCCCTCAGGGGTCCGTACTGCGACCAGTACTCTTTAGTATCTTCATCAATGCCATAGACAGTGGGATCGAGTGCACCCTCAGCAAGTCTGCAGACAACACCAAGCTGAGTGGTGCGGTTGACACGCCTGAGGGACAGAATGCCATCCAGAGGGACCTGGACAAGCTCAAGAAGTGGGCCTGAGAAGTATGAACTTCACGAGGTTCAACAAGGTCAAGTGCAGGGTCCTGTGCCTGAGTTTGGCCAATCCCTGGGATCAGTACAGTCTGGGGGATGAAGGGGTTGAGGGCAGCCCTACTGAGAAGGACTTGAGGGTCGTGGTGGATGCAAAGCTGGACATGAGCTGGCAATGTGCACTCGCAGCCCAGAAGGCCAACTGTCTCCTTGGCTATATCCAAAGCAGTGTGGCCAGCAGGGCGAGGGAGGGGATTCTACCCCTCTACTCTGCTCTAGGGAGACCCCCCCCTGCAGTGCTGCGTCCAGATCTGGAGCCCTCAGCACAGGAGAGACATGGACCTGTTGGAGTGAGTCCAGAAGAGGGCCACAGAAATTATCCAAAGGATGGAAGACATCTCCTATAAAGACAGGCTGAGAGAGCTGGGGTTGTTCAGCCTGGAGAAGAGAAGGCTCCGGGGAGACCTTATTGCAGCCTTTCAGTACTTCTAAGTGGGCTTATAAGAGAGACGGGGACAGACTTTTTAGCAGGGCCTGTTGTGATAGGAGAAGAGGTAATGGTTTTAAACTAAAGAGGCCAGATTTTTACTAGATACAAGGAAGAAAATTTTCACAATGAGGGTGGTAAAGCTCCGGCACAGGTTGCCCAGAGAGGTGCTAGATGCCCCATCCCTGGCAAGATTCCAGGTCAGGTTGGATGGGGCTGAGAAACGAGATCTAGTTGAAGATGTCACTGCTCATTGCAGGGGGGTTGGACTAGATGATTTTTAAAGGTCCCTTCCAACGCAAACTATGCTATGATTCTATTCTATGATCCTATGCCCGGCATAGGCAGCAAATATCATATTTTAGATTCTTTGTGTAGAGCCTTTGGGTTATTTACCAATAACCTGAAGCAGATATTCCCTCTAAGTAACAGGATTCCTAATAGATATTCAGAGGAGGAGTCCATCCTGCAGGGCCCATGTTGGGCTGGGAATTACTTATACAGGCTGTAGATGCCTTTTCACTCTGCTACTCTACACTATTTCAGCTGTAGTGTAATAGTCTACCAATTCTGCTAAAGAGCAAGATAAAAAAAAAAAAATCTCTAAATTCTTTGAAATAAGCTCAGAACCGCAAACTCCCCCACGTACCTGAAAGTCAGCACATAAAACCTCACACGATGAGGCACAAGCGTGTGAATTAAACATGCATACAGGGCAAGGAAGGGCGTGTGTCTCAGGCAAGCTGTCTGTCTCGTGTGGTAGGGAAAGACCACAACACTAAGAGCACCTGGAGCACCCAACGGGTGGTCACAGGCAGAGACCACATACTGGCTGCAACAGCTTTCTTCAAGCTCTGGGACACAGCCTGAAGCACGAAAACACTGTGGATGTGTAACATGTCAACAATGTGGCTAGGGAGCAGAAGGTAGGGCCAAATGCATGCTTTAGGCTAGGAGCAGCTCTGTAGTTAATGCACAGAGGAAATGAAACTTCCCTTTTGATTAACTGAGAAACTGAATTCACCTCTTGGTTGCGATGTGGAGTTTCCAGGGACTGCTTCTTTCTACTCAATCTTTATAATTTCAGGAAAACGTAAGGTCTGAGGGAAAATATCTTGCCCACAAAGATCAGGCAGCGCTTTCAGTCTTGGGGCTTTGATTTCTTCCGGACACTCTATACCTCTAGGAGCATGCAGATGGCCAAGACCTTTTAGAGAGTATTGCACCATATTGCTATAGCAGGGTTTAAAACACCCTCTGATGTGACAGGCAACACAGTCTCACGTAATCCAGTTTCATGCTATGCAGCAAAGGAGCAGTTAAGCAAAAGAAGGAGAAAAACAGGAAAGGGGATCAGAGGGTGCCTTTCATACAGCTGTTTGGCAAATAATGGTTAACTAAGATATACCTATTTTGACGTAGCTGGTGGGAGTCAGAGCTCGACCCCTGCCCCATCACTGGAAGTGTTCAAAGCCAAGTTGAATGGGACTTTGTGCAACCTGATCTAGAGAAAGATGTTCCTGCCCATGGCAGGGGTGTTGATCTGTAAAGGCCCCTTCTAACACAAACCATTCTATGATTCTATGACTTTCATAAATGTAACAGATTCCTGGGGAGTACCACAGTATAAAGGTGTTCATAAAATCATGCTGCATTTTTTAACTCATGCAGCATTTAAAATCATGCCGCATTTCCACATATCATACAGGAGAATTAAATGTAAAGACTACAGCACTAGAAACCAAATAATCTCTCACAGTATAATTTATCATTTCACTAAGTACATATTTCACACAAAACCCACGTAGCATAATATATACAAGGATCACAAAGACTTGACTTGCTCACAGTAATTGTATCCAAGAAAAAATTCAAGGACATAAGCTTATACTTTTCCTTACAATTCTTTACACTTATCCAATCCTCAAGCCACAGAGTCCTTATTCAGCTTTATCAATTCAATATTTTGTTTTGTTCTACCATTTAATTTGTAGTCCAGCATCTTACTTTTTACAGCTAACCTGCCAAGTAAACAGCCTTGCTTTAAAAAGGAAAACGATACATTTACCCACCAGTGCTTCCCTTACCTGGAAGGCAGTTGGAAATCTCAGGATAAAGGCTTCTCATTCATGATCCTGGAAGATATCCTACTAGATTGAAAACCCAGAGTAAACAAACTAAATACATTTCAAATACCTAAAATGATACAAACATCTGATAGGACTTGAACAGCTGTATTAGGAGGTCAAAAATAACTTCCCAGAATCATAGAGTAGTTTGGGTTAGAAAGGACCTTTAAAGGTCACCTAGTCCAACCCCCCTGCAATGAGCAGGGACATCTTCAACTACATCAGGTTGCTCAGAGCCTTGTCCAACCTGATCTGGAATGTTGCCAGGGATGGGGCATCTACTACCTCTGTGGGCAACCTGGGCCAGGGTTTCACCACCCTCATTGTGAAATATTTCTTCCTTATTTCTAGTCCAAATCTGCCCTCTTTTAGTTTAAAACCGCCACCCCTTCTCCTATCACAACAGGCCCCCCTAAAAAGTCTAAAAAGTCCCCATCTTTCTTAGAAGCCCCCTTCAATTACTGACAGGCTGCAAGATGGTCTCCCTGAAGCCTTCTCTTCTCCAGGCTGAACAACCCCAACTCTCTCAGCCTGTTCTCACAGCAGAGCTGTTCCATCCGTCGGATCATTTTTGTGGCCTCCTCTGGACTTGCTCCAGCAGGTCCATGTCTCTCCTGTGCTGAGGCCTCCAGAGCTGGACGCAGCACTGCAGGGGGGTCTCACCAGAGTGGAGCAGAGGGGCAGAATCCTCTGCCTCGCCCCGCTGGCCACGCGGCTTTGGGTGCAGCCCAGGAGATGGTTGGCCTTCTGGGCTGTAAGTGCACATTGCCAGCTCATGTCCAGCTTTTCATCCCCCAGTACCCTCAGGTCCTTCTCGGCAGGGCTGCTCTCCATCCCTTCATCCCCCAGCCTGTGTTGATACCAAATTTCTGAAATGTCTTTGTGTACCATAGAGCAAAGTTCTGGAAAATAACACATCTACCGACAGTGAACTATAGGAACAAGGGCTAAACACATTGTGGACATCTTTAAAGAGTGACCAATATTGGATATCTAGTTAAGTGCATATTTCTAGCATTCTCTGCAAAAAACAGTAGTTTGATTTGAAGGGATGCTTATTATCTTACCAATGGCTGAAGCAAAATGTGAACACAAGCATGCAAGATTTTCATCCTCCATCTTCAGTTTTATGCCCACCGAGGGAGAAGCGGGGAGGGAGGGAAAGAGGATTTTGTGAATAACCCGGCCCAGGCCTGAAAGATCATGTTACTGACAGCCTCAGGAGCTGCAGAGCACTTCGCTTACCACTGCAGCACCTCACAGAATCACAGTCATTATTTTTCTAAACAGCGCTATGGAAAAGGGGCTGTCATTGTCATTTATTTTGTGTGTGGAAAACAAGGCAAGGACTTTCACAGAGGCACCCGCACAAGCAGCTGAGACTTTCTGAAGGTCAATGCTGAACTCTCTGAACACTAGAACAGGTTGCCCAAACAGGCTGTGGTGTCTCCATCATTGGAAATATTGAAAACTTAATTGAACATTTTCTTGGACAACCTGCTCTACCTGATCCTGCTTTGATCAGGGCTATGGACAACATTATCTCAAGATGTAGCTTCCCACATCAACCATTCTGTGAAATCATGAACAAGTCCTATACCCCGCTGCTCCAGCACACATTCCACAGATTCCTGATCTCTGCCCCCTTAGCTCACCCACTACTAACCTCTCCCTTAGTTTTATACCTAGCCTCATTTTCCTACGCATACACATATTGCCATACACATATAGTCACACCTCACACACATCCATCCCAGTCAGTCTACAATATCCTAAACCCAAATCACTTGGTGTCTCCCTAGGTCTCCTGTTACCTCCTAGAAGTCCCTCTGCCGATTCTGTTCTGTAAATCACAAGGGCAACTTCCTCCCCTGTTTAGCTTGGTCACAGTGCAGAGAGCCTTCCTCCCACCTTGGGTGTCCCACCTCCCACCTGGTGTCCCACCTTGGATCTGGTCTAACCTACAGCATCCCAGAAAAAGGAAGGCAAGTTGCAGCGAAATCCTTGTTTGACACAGACTGGAAAACATCCAGTGCAGTCGGCGTGTCAGGGCAACTTAGCTGTTTATGTCTAGTTGGTGCTGAACACTAGAAAACTGTGTTTATTCAAATGTTTATGGGCTGTCATAAGAGAAATTTCTCAGCGATGGGTGCAACAGAAAAACCTCTTCTTCTTCTCTTTTCTCTTTGGAGTGTCTGCTCCCAAGCACAAGAGTGCAAATCTTCCAAAGAAAAGCATATGATCCATTTCTAATGTGGGCAAAACTGATTATTTCTCCTAGACACTTTTATAGAAACAGCTAAACTATTTTGGCTGCAGTTTTCCAAAATTAATTCAGCGCAAGGCAGATGTCCCTGCATAAGGAGTTTCAGCCCAAGCAATTAAGATACAGCAAAATTATAAGCAATAAAACCTAGAGTATTACTATAAGAAATGCTGGACAACCTTAACAACACTCATTGGTATCACTCCTGCCTAAAACACATATTAATTCACTAAACAGCCAGATGGGCTTGTTTGTTTAAGATTCTTCCCTAGTGGTTTTCAGCTTCTTTTTTATATATGTCCTTTATAATGCAAAATACCAGTTGGCAGGCAGTACTAGTAGTACTTTGCTATCAAGTGGATTTTGCATATAAAGATTTTAAAATAAAATAAAATCTGAACCAAGCACTTGTCTGACATTACTTCCAAAAAGCTTCACACTGCAGCCTTGCAAGGAGGGGAGAAACTTCATCTTCATTTGTGTCTAGGTATACCACGGTACAGATAAGCTAAATGTGCTTGAGGAAATTTCTATTACAGGTAGAATATGAACGGGGTAACAAACAGCTTGAAGATATTCTTGTATGCAGCACGTTATTCAGCCACTGGGTGGCAATCTGTTGTACAAAACTGAAGCGAGTGGCAAACCAGCACCTTCAACAGCGGAGGAGGTTAATATTAAGGATCTGAACACCTGGTTCAAGTTGCTTTAAGTGCTGACCTATAGCTTACAACAACCATATTGCTTTCAAGGTCAAAAACACTCCAAAGCCCATTTACACAATGGTAAGTTGGAAACTGATAGAGGCATTATTGTCTTCCTTGGCTCAAGGTGGAAGTGCAATGGTATGAAGGAGTAAGATCAGGGAAAGCTGAATTCTAAACAGTTCTGACAAGTCTAGGCAAAGCAATTTAAGATATCATCCAGACTGATGAGTCCCACCTTTCTACCACAGCTCTGTATACTCCATTGCAACAAAACCAGAACGGGATACTTTTCAGTGTCCCAAAAAGCCTTGTTGACGGTAAAAGTTGCTACTGGACACTTTCTTACCTCATATTCAAAATGGCTTTCAACAAATGGATCATTCACAGCATCATGAGGTGGAAGGAGCTCAGTGTAGCAACTTTTGAGGTGTGTCTACTTCGCAGACAGCTTTGGAAATACTTGCAGAGCTATCGGGAAGGAGTGTAAATGCAGCAGTACATTGCTTAAGTGAATCTATTACAAGTAGGGATACATACCCCTTAATTCCCTCTCTCACTACCTCGTGTTCATTCTACTCTCTTGAGTTACTAGCAAGACATGAAGCTGCAGATCCTCCCTCAGCAAAGCAAGCCAAGTTAGCAAGTTTCTAACAGTGTCGTGGTGTAGCCCCAGCCGGCAACTACGCACCACGCAGCCGCTCGCTCACTCCCCCCTGCCCCAGTGGGATGGGGAAGAGAATTGGGAAAAAACTCGTGGGTTGAGGTAAAAACAGTTTAATAGGGCAGCAAGAGAGAAGGAAACAACAATGATAACAACAATAATAATACCGACAAAGGAATGTACAAGAACAAGTGATGCCCAATACAGCAATTGCTCACCACCCGGTGACTGACAGCCCGTCTCCGAGCAGCGATTCCCACCCCCCGGCTAACTCCAGTTTATGTACTGGGCATGACGTTGTATGGTATGGAATGTCCCTTTGGCCAGCCTGGGTCAGCTGTCCCGGCTGTGTCCCCTCCCAGCTCCCCGTGCACCCCCAGCCTGCTCGCTGGCAGCCCAGCACGAGAAGCTGGACTGTCCTTGACTGCTCAGCCACAACTCAAAACATCAGCACGTTATCAACAGTTTCTCATCCCAAATCCAAAACACAGCCTCACACTGGCTTCTGTGAAGAAAACCAGCTCTATCCTGGCTGAAACCAGGACAAACAGCTACAATAAAATAATCTAGGGGATGGTAAAGAGGAGCAATGAACAAAAGGCCATGAAGATGACATATACTGTAAAGCTGAGTTCCTGTGTTCTGGCAAGTCAGCAGAGCAGGCTAGAGCACAGATCAAAGCAATCCATTCACAAGCATTAATGGTTGAGAGACTATGACTTCCTTCTTTCATTCTCTAAGTGGCTAAAATTCCATGAGGTCTCACTTTAAAAAACAAAATAACAGAGGATTTCTGGTGTTGAAGTAAACTGCATTCCTGCTTTTCCTGTCCCTGAATGAACTCAGACAAGTGTCCATCCCACGGTGATCCTGTCACAGCCATAGCAATACAGCTACTGTGTAATTGCTGCACATTACAGCAAGTGCATGCACCACACAGCCTAAGGGGTGATCAGATGTTGGGGACAAGATGCCTGCTTTCATTTTCTTTGTTATTTTCAGGGAAGGAATGAACTGGAAAATCAAAGAAAATACTGAGATGTTCTGGGTGGAGAGAAAAAATAGAGTTCATGTAGAAAGGTGGGAGTTTAGTGCATGCAGACTTCTTGAAGTGCCTTACAATTTTTGAGCTTGCCTATGTAATTTGAGGATTGGAGGCAGAAAATTGCTTGCCATTCTGAGCACGGTGTCTGAGTCTCAGTCTTACTAACCTCTGAAATCCCATAGACCATGGCTACATAGTGCTGAATGACCAGTTCTCATCTGTCTCCTGGGTGGCTGGAAAAACTAATCAGAAAAAACTAAATCTACGTGCTTTGTAGGGCTTATGCCAAAAAAATCTCTCTTTGGCAAGGCCAAAGAGTGGTTATGAAACACATACATGTTGTAACTTTAAGATAAGCTAAACACTAAGGGTTTTCATAAAGGGGGCTATGCAAGCTATATGATGCTCTTCAGTCTGTGGTAGGTCAAAGAAAGGTGAAAGATACTATCTTGCATAAGAAATCACATATCTGCTGTTCTTCTTACAGCTTATTTATTGAAGAGAGAATGAAAACTCCTACAAGTCTAAATCAAGAGGTACACCATAGGTGCAGAGAGCAACCGGAGGGCTTCAGGGATTTGCTGTAGCATAGGATTTATCTTGAGTCCACAGGTAGACAATTCAAACACATTTCCTCCTCTTCATTTGACAGTATGCTTCTATTGAGCATGTGACAAGAAGAGTCAGTGATAATATGTGCCACCAAATGGTTTATCTCAATGGGGAGGACAAAGACTGAGTAGATGTGGAGATAGAGCTAATCTGAGATTATGACAACACAGCACCCTCTCACTGCATGTCCCAGCCACGTAAGCAAATCCTTAACACTGAGAACATACAGCCTGGATATTGATACATAAAGATATTTGAATAACTAGAGATGGAAGGACTTGGGTTTTTGTGTTTACTAACTTCTCAGCTGGAGGCTTGACATGAACAAGGAGGCATTTGGTTTCCCAGTAAACTGAACCCCCAGCAGAACTCATGTTCAGCATTGAATCAAAGCAGAATATCCTTCTTCATGCTGTTACAGAAAATACTGATTAAGAAAAGACATTGTCCAGCTCTAAAGGAAGAGAAAAGAAAATTGTTGAGGATTTGCCCTGTTATTCTTGAGGAACAGATGCAGTACCTTATATAATTTAGCATGGTCAGAGTCCAGGGGATGACTGCAAAAGCTGGACGTACACGTGACAGAAGGAACAGCACTCTCCTTTTCCTTTTCTGCTTCCCAGATCTGAGGAGGATAAACCATGTTTTTGTTCCCCCTGTCCTACCCCAAGAGGAAAAATCCCCACCTGCACTAACCGCAACAGAACCTTAATCAGAGCCAAAGCACTGGGCACACGTCCATTGCCAAAGTATATTTTATGGTCTTCCCTGCCACATAAGCGCAAGTAGGAAACACTTTGTACATACACCACAGCGTAGGTGGGAGCATGAGGCACCTTGCACTACTCTGCCCACAACAACATCATGGCATAACATCAAGAATATTGTTATATACAGGGACAAAAACCAATGAGGAGAACTGCAAAACATGTCTCTTACAAACACTGCTGTATCTTTGGGATCACTGATTCAGTGTAGGGGATTGGGAAGGAAGAAACACTGGAGACAACAGAGACTGTGTCTGATGGACTGCAGAAAAGGCTCAGGGGGTCCTGGAAGACAGTGAACTGAATGTGAGCCTTGACAGCAAAGACCAACAGCCTCCTGGCTGTAACAACAGGGCCACAGCCTGTAGATCAAGGGAAGGGATGATCCCTCCCCTCCTCAGCGCTCTTCAGACCACCTAAATACTGTGTCCAGTTGTGGTCCCCCCAGTACAGGAAGAACATAGGTAAACCAGAGCAAGTTCAGCAGAGAGCCACTGGGATAGTAGGATCTGAAGCACTTGCCCAGTAAGGAGAGGGTTAGAGACCAGGGCTTGTTCAGCCTGAATAACAGAATGCTTTGGAGGGACTGCTGAGGTGTCAGCAGCCACCCCACTACCTATGGGGAGAGGTCATCAAGAAGGTGGAGAAAGGTTCTTCACAGCAGCGCATGGTAGTGGGACAAGAAACAATAAGCATAAGCTTAAATAAGGAGATTCAAACCTTTTCCCCAAGAGGACAGTCACGTATGCTGTCCAGAGAGGTTGTGAGGTCTCCATCTTTGGCAGTTTTCAAGGACAATCTGGATAAAGCCCTAAGCAATCTTAGATGACCCCACAGCTGACTTTGCTTTGAGCAGGGAGCTGATCTCCTGTATTATGCTGATATGTATGACTTGGCTCACTACAGAAGTCACTTTCCCAGTTTTACAAATCTTCCCTTAGTAGCCTGCCTTGCACTCAGTCTGTCAAAGGGAAAACACAGATTATATGCACGCATACTTCTCAGTGACGACATTCTGGCTAACAGATTGGCACAGCAGGTAGATGTCAAGCCAATAAAAAGGAAAACTAAAGAAAGCTAAAGATAATCACTGAATTTATCAGAGCATTACATCACGTTCTTTTTATTTCCCTTTCTTCTCTAGTCACAAACACAGCAATAGCATCGGCTTCATTACCCAGCTCTGAAATTAAATGGGGCAAGAGAGAGACTCAGTCTCTTCGACACAAAGGGAAAAGTAAATATTTCCCTCTGTCTGGAAAGCCTGCATGACCCCGTTCCCTGCCAACACCCAGATATGAAAGAGAAAGGAGGGATAGATCAAGGTGAAAAGCAGTAAAGGCTCTTCTTCTAGCCTTGCCTGTTGAGAAATGATGAACCCTTATCTATTGTTTTGCCCAGTTCCCATCACAGAGCACGCCCCTGTTTGTCCTGGCCCATGGGACAAGAGACAGTAACAGCGCCTCTGTGCTTAAATTAGGTGTTAGCATCACCCTCTGCAATCTACATAAACAGCCAATACCAGCATATAGTGTTTGGGTTTTAACAGGGCAAAATAGGGTCCTTATGCCTGAGTGGCCACAGCACAAACCCATGACAAGCGCTACCCCCTACAGAAATGACATGTTGCATGTTGCCTGTCACTGGATGTAAGGTGGCAAAAACCTTGAGAGAGCTTATTCCAAGGCTGGCTGTCTTGTTATGAACTACACAGGCTCCTCCAGGATCCCAGTCCTCAGAAGCTAGCTATTCCTTTGCCTTCCAGACAAAAGCAGACTTGTTAGTGTAGCCAGATATCTCACACCTATATTTTTGTTCAAAATGGAGAAAATAGTGAGATTGTTTTTGCTGTGCTCTGTTCTGTCACCAAACAGCATCATTACTCACTTCGGGGTGAACTTTAATAAATTCACTGCTGAGCTACAGCTGTGACATAAGGAACAAACAGGGTCAGGGTGGGTGCAAAATAATGATGTGTCACCCAACAAGCAGTTGGAAGTGATTCTGCACAGGGCGTAAAGAGATTGAAAGGGAAGACTTTGTCAATCCGAGCCATGAGCAACAGGACTACGTGCTTTGACTAGTCCTGCTACAGGCTCTTCACTGTAGCCCTGGGGAAGGAAAACCCCTGTGGGGTAATTCTGTCTCTTTAGGTAGGACAGCTCTCTCCTCTGGAGAGACTTGGAGCTCCAGAAAGACATTCAAAGGACACCCATTTGAGCTTATCTCCAGCCTATCCTGAGCAGTTGCCTGACCCAAGCTTTCAACCTTTGGGTTACTTTGTCTTAAGGAGCCAGGAGACTGAACATTACTGGAGGCCTGAGAGGGGTCCCAATATCCATCAGAGTTGCCTGGAGACCAGGCCCAGTGGCTATCAAAGCTAGTGATTTCTCTGCCTGTGCAGTGAAGGTGGGCCAGCCTGCAGGCAAGAGAGATGGGGCACTGTAGCCTCCTAAGGGACACTCCTGGGAGATCACGAGGACTGTTGCACATCCCTGCTTCCAGGTGGGGCTACGAGTCAGATACCTTAAATACTATTTAAGTACTTTAGTGGGAAACTCAGCCAGGTGGTTTGAAATATGTGGCTGAGCACCTTGTTCCAGAACGTCCAGAATCTACAAAAATGCAGAGGTCCTAGTTTTAGAATCATAGAATGCTTTGGGTTGGAAGGGACCTTTAAAGGTCACCTAGTCCAACGCCCTGCAATGACCAGGGGCATCTTCAACTAGGTCAGGTTAATCAGAGCCCCGTTCAACCTGACCTTGAATATTGCCACAGATGGGCATCTACCACCTCTCTGGGGAACGTGACAGTTTTTTTACTACCCTCATTGGGAGAATTTTCTTCCTTATATCTAGTCAAAATCCCCCCTCTTTTAGTTTAAAACCATTACCCCTTCTCCTATCACAACAGGCCCTGCTAAAAAGTTTGTCCTCATTTTTCTCAGAATCCCCCTGGAAAGCTGGAAATCAGGTGCAAAGCTGCAATAAGGTGTCCCCAGAGCCTTCTCTTCTCCAGGCTGAACAACCCCAACTCTTTCAGACTGTCCTTACAGCAGTGACATAAGGACTGTCAGAGCTGTTCCAGCCCTCGGAGCATTTTGGTGTCTCTCCTCCTGACACACTCCAACAGGTCCATGTCTTGTGCTGAGGGCTCCAGAGCTGGACACAGCACTGCAGATTGGGTCTCACTAGAGTGGAGTAGAGGAGCAGAACCCCTCCCTCGCCCTGCTGTCCACACTGCTTTGGATGCAGCCCAGGACACGATTTGCCTTCTGGGCTGCAAGCGCACTTTGCCGGCTCATGTCCAGTTTCTCATCCACCAGGACACCCAAGTCCTTCTTGGCAGGGCTGCTCTCCATCCCTTCATCCCCCAGCCTGTACTGATACTGAGGGTTGCCCCAACCCAGGGACAGGACCCTGCCCTTGGCCTTGTTGAACCTCATGAGGTTCACACGAGCCCATTCCTCGAGCTTGTCCAAGTCCCTCTGGATGGCATACTGTCCCTCAGGCGTGTCAACCGCACCACTCAGCTTGGTGTTGTCTGCAGACTTGCTGAGGGTGCACTTGATCCCACTATAGCATTGATGCAGATGTTTTCTAGTTCCTGTTTTAGTGATCTACAATCACACATGAATATATATACATATACAAGGGAATTAATATATATGAATATATAATTCACACATGAATATATATACATATATACATAAATATATATACACACACATTCATACATACATGTATCTACAGATACACTCTGTAGATATGTATTAATTTATACAAATGCACACAGACTTTACATATGTAACTGTACACACATAGTATGATTTAGTCCATAATCACGTATAGACAAGATGTTATACGTGTGTGTGTGCACTTCTGTATATACAGGCACAAACACAAATTTGGGTTTTACACACTGAGCTAGTCATGCATAGTTTTAGTGCACTTTTAGTACAAATAGGGTTTCAATCCATGTGTCTAGAATGAGTTAATACTTTTTTACGCCTGTTTTCCTATTGAATTTGAAATTTTGAAAATCTTTTGAGAAGATGACTAGTATAATGCTGGTTCTAAAGGATCAGCTCAGTTTCAGAACAAAGTTGTTTTCTAAAATATTCTTACATTTCTCAAGTTCTAAATTACCATAAATTTACATTTTAAATTACCCCAAAGTTATTTCTAGGAAAGTTCAAGAAATCTGTTTCAATCATAAGGAAAATCATCTCTGGACATATCAGTCTTGCCACAGTTTCACGTGCCTACAAAGACTTTGTCAGCTTAATCTTTTAAAGGAGTAAAATATCTGAGATGAGATAGGAGTTGTTGATAAGTTTTTGCAATGCGTTTTTTTCTCCTCTTTCTCTAATATGACAAATCAATGAAATAAACTGAATAATTTGAATTCATAGTGTGAAGGACATTAGAAAGTTTTTTCTACTGTTTCAATTGTTATTCCATTTTCATTCTTTTCTGGACTTCCCTTGTTCATTTCCTGCACTCAAACAAGTCCTTGGACATATGAACGCACCAGGAGATAAAGTGTCCTGAACACTAGAGGGCAGATTAGAAACAAACCATCAAATTTATCACTCATCATTCATCCACTGAAATACAAATTTCCTTCCAGTAATTTTTACTCTTTCTTTTTGCATTCCATAAGCAATTGTGATTATTTCAACTTTCAATATCTACACCAATGGTCATAACTGCATAGCATTTTATTTTCTCTTAAGTATTCCTCGAGAACCAAAGCAAGAAACTTCATGAAAAGAAAAATCACATTCAGACCTCGAGGTTGAACAACTGTTGCTTACATTCTTCCTGCAGCTAATGGGAATTAGCTCACGGTAATAAGACTATACGTAGAGTGATCTCTAGTATAGAGCAAACGAGAAAAAGCCTTCACACCCTTTTATGTTTACTGGTAACACCAGCATATCTATGACCAACACCCAGGGCTAAAAGTTTACACATTAAAAATGAGACTCACTTGCTTGGCGCCCAGTTCACTGCATGCATCCTCGGTCCTGCATTTCCTCCACCCCTGCAAACACTGATGAACAAATTATGTGTCTCCCTTCCTATAACCTCATCCACTGAGTTTCCTGCATTTGAGAGACAAGGATGAGCTTTCTATCACTCCCAGCCATTGGTGGTCTCTGACAGAGAGGCAGAAGTCACATGCACTTCTGTGTGCACATTTATGAACAAGAGGGGTTATCTCCCTCACGCTGCCAGAAGCAGCCAACCCATAAATGTTTGACACAATTCACCTCATATCTCAGGACAGCTTGAGCGAATCCTTAAGAGTCAGTCATGGCCTCACAGAAAGCTCTGAGTCACACCTGGGGTGAAGCAATCATGCTTAACTGTTTTGCACATCCTTAGCATGTCTCTTACCACCACCAGGAACCTAGCAGACTGCTGTAATTCAGAGGGATGTCTCAGTACTATTTACAAACACAGTTCCTTGTGCAGCACTGCGCTCTCAGCATAAATGCAAATACAGACTCTGCAGTCTCTCACACACATAATATTTGGTGCTATGCAGATCATGCCTGGATGTTTTGGGAAGCTCTTTTCTTCTAAATGCTGAAATAAATTAAAAAAATCTACTGTTCTTCAAGCACATGATTTTTCCTGGCAAACCTCAGTGCAGGGTCACTCACAATATAACTTGTGGATTTAGGCAGGCAGAAGAAACAAAACCAGCCCGTCTCTGCTGGCTGAGTGTATAGGCAGAGACATGCAAGGTGTGTTAGTGTGGCTCAAAGCCTGAACTAATATATTTCAAGGGCTCTCAGAAGGACTTACTAAGAGTACAAACACATGTATCCATGCTATACCCTCTGGCTCAGAGTGGACTCTCACAAGCATGCAAAGATGGAGACCACAAACTTCATGCTTCCACTCTCTTCTGGGCCAGCACGGAGAGCCAAGACACTTCTCCATCCGAAAATGGAGAAGAAACGCAGCATGAGCATGATAAACCCTCAGGAAGGCAAAACGGGCACATCAATTGATCCCACAGCCGGTGCCATTTCCCCTCATTAAAACACAAGGGACACTGAGCTCCTTTAAAAATCACTCCAAGCAGCTGTGTAAGAACCAGATAATATGGTCATTCCTGCATTTCTCTGTGGTGGGTTAGCCCTGGCTAAGACCCGAACTCCCACTCAGCTGCTCTCTCACCCTCCCTCCTCAAACAAGTCAGGGTGAGAAAATAGGATGAAAATGTTCATGGGTTTTAAAGACGTAAAGACAGGGACATCACTTAGCAGTTATTGTCACAGGCAAAACAGACTTGGGGAAATTAATTTATTGCCAATTAAAATAGATTCTGATGGTAAGAAACAAACGTTAAAAAAATGCCATTCTTCCACCCTCTTTCCCCCATTCCCACCCTCACCTCTTCACGCCCGACCCCTTTCCCCCCGAGGGGCGCAGGGGTGGGCACGGTCAGTCCCACCCAGCCCCTCTCGGCCGCTCCTCCCTCCTCACAGGTCTCCCTGCTCCAGCGGGGGCCCTTCCCCGGGCTGCAGCCCTTCAGGGACAACCTGATCCCGCCCGGGCTCTCCACGGCCGCAGCTCCTGCAGGAAATATCCCCCTGCTGCGGCCTGGGGCCCTCCCCGGGCTGCGGGGGGGTCTCTGCTCCCGCAGGCTCTCTCCAGGGCTGCGGGGGATCCCTGCTCCGGGCCTGCAGCCCCTCCCGCCCTCCTCCTCCTCCGGCCTCGGGCTCCCTCTGCTGCTGCCGCCGCCTCCTGGGCTCCCTCCTCCTCTGCCGGGGCCGCCTTGGGCCCTTTCCGAGTGCTGTTTCCCCCCCGGCGCCCCCGGCTTGGCTGCGGGGCTCAGCTGTGTCCTGCGCTGGGGCCCTTGGAGCCGGCTGGGACCGGCTGGGACCGGCTGTGTCCGGCACCGGGCGGCACCGGGCAGCCCCGGCCGCTCCTCACAGCGGCGGCCCGGCAGCCACCGCTGCCAGTGCCTGGGCAGGGGCACTTGATATCCTGACATATTTATTTGCTGCGAATTCAGCAGGGATGTTATTGCAACATGTCTGTGCGTAAAAACAGAACGTCATTAAATGACCTAAATGTGAAGGGACACTAAATCATATGTTAATAAGGATAAAACTGTGTCCCCTGGAGAAGAAATAAACACCAATATTCTTCTTCAAAGTCAACTTATTTCCCTTGTGGCCTACTATGGCCCTTATCGCCACATGTCCAACAGACTGTACCTCATCTCTTTATCTCCAGGGAGCTTCCTTTCCATGCATGTGAGAGCTCAGACCCATGAGCAAGTTCCTCACAGCAAGGACAAAGCCACCATAGTACAGGTATATATGGCCAAATATTCTGAATTTGTTTTACTACAGGTAAGGAATTACCTGTACCCTTGTATAAAAAAGCCTGGTGTGGCCTCAGATGGAATTTTATTTACATTTCTGAGCACCTGTTTTCAAGACAAAAGAGCATAAATGGAAACGGGAACAAAAATGGTCAACTAAGATCGTTGGGGGACAAGATTACACAAAAAGCTCGACTTGGCATTGGAATATAAAAGTTGAGGGAGAATACGGTAACTCATGCTTGTGAAAGATGAATGTCAAGATAGTGGAGGAGTTAGCTAACTTTAAGTGTGATATTGGCACAAGATCAATTGGTTATATAATGTTCAGAAAGAGACTTAGGTTGGAAAATACAAGATGATTTCTAACAATCCGGTATGGTGGTTTTGCCCAGGCAAGATTGATAAGGTTTGTCATGGATTGAAGAGAGAAAAAAAATTACTTGTCTTGATAGTACTAGAGATCGTCGTCTTCCTCAGATCTCAGCGGGGGTTTGTTAGATTGAATCGCTGCTGCTGCAGGAAGTGCTAAGAGCCGTGTCTCCTACTTCTTGAGGAATCAAATCATAGCAGTTCTAGGTTTTGCACTGGGGTTTAGGTTAGTATTGTTTATCAAGCACCAAATAATTGTAGTGGTTGTGCTAAAAAATTGACTTATTTTGGAATGAGTATCAGCAAACTTGAGGGCAATTTGTGCCTCTAGCCAAGACCTGGTATAATTTTTTTAGATGGCACCGTCAGCCAGTTTTTTAACCATCAATTTGACATTTAACTTGCATTCATTTAAATGGAAGAGAGGCAACCAAACACCTTGGTAAAACTCGCCCCAGATTTTTTTCATATTTAAATCCCTGGTCAATGAATAAAACAGAAAATCCATGGTACTGTTCTTTGGCCTTTCTCTAGACTCAGTTGTGAGCTTTGTGGTTCACTGAAGATACTTTAGTCTTAGTATATGCTTACACAGCAAATCAGCCTGGTGGGGACTCCTGTTGTTATTGTGAGATAAATAATAGTGGGAGCTGGGAATGTATAAGTAATTCACATGTGCCAGCAAGTATGAATCCTCCACCCTCTTTAATAAAAGCACACTCTGCAAAAAAACTTCTAAAGCTCTGTAAGAAACTATATGGAGGGGAAAAAAAAATCCCAGCACATTCATTTGTCCTGGTTTTGTAACACTCAAGCAGATTTTGGCTATCTATTAATCTTGCATGCACTACGCTCTCAGGCTAGGTACTAACTGCGTATTTGTACTTATCTAGAGCAAAGGAGGTAAATGTTAGAGTTGTCCTGGATAGCAAACTGCTTCATTTTCAACTTAATCAAATAATGAAAGAATTAAAAGTAATAATGAACCTACAATAAAGCAAGGAAATGCTGTGTAATCAGGCCCATTCATATAAATGGATTTTAAATTCCTGCTTATTTAACATTCTAAGTTTCCCCTATTGAATAATACATAGTCTATTGGACAAGTTAACTTAAAACACAGAGCTAAATGTTACATATTAAATATTAAGTACATAGCAAGGAAAACAGTTGTGTTCCTTGCGGGCATACAACTCTGGGCTGGTGGCTTAGTGGTTCAGAGGGAAGCAGGAGGGCATAGTCCCCATGCGGGGAACCCTCGTGAAGATATGCATGGAAGGAAGCAAAGGCAAGAGTTCTGTGACTGGAAGGCTTTTTCTATGAATTTAGTGAATTTACATTGATATGTGTCATAAAAATAAGACAGACCTGAAAAATCATCTCTCCCACTCAACAGAGTATTTTTCATGGAACAGTTCCTTTGGCAGCAAAGAGAGTTGTAAAAGACTGATATATCACATCAGCCACACTGATTGCATAATGTTAGAGCGTAGTCTGGTATTTCTCATTCCTTTCATTCTTTATTTAACCTTTTCAATGGAAATAAAAGGGACTTTTTATGGACTGTTACCTCCTGAAATACAGAACTTCACCAGGTTGCAAGGATTTTGATGACACAGCCTAAATAGAATTAATTAAATTATTTTGGTACAAAAAATTTGTTTGACTACATTCACCTTCTCTGACCCCCTAAGCAAGCAGCCACAGCAGCAGAAAGTGTTCAAGAACACAGCACACTGAAAAATTGTGAACTACTCAAAACAGTCAAAGAAACTGGGTGGCATATGAAGTACTATAAACCAGGGAACTCTTACTGCATTGAATGGCTAAAAATGATAGATGGTTGAATATCAAACTCATGTCAAGGTCTGTCAATGAGAAGTTTGGAAACTTTTTATAAAGTTTGTTCCTTTAAATATTTTTCATTAGTGTTTAAATGTTCAACAAGGCGCACAGAACACCTGGTGTAGTCTAGTTGGACAAATTCGATCAGTTGTTGTGAACACTCTGATCATCTAAACTGGAAAAGGTTGGCTAGCACCTGGAGAAAGGGTAGAGATTCATCTGTCTAAGAGCCAGCCATCATAAATCTCATGTCCCAGTGTAATTGCTGTTGAAATTTCATCTATCTTTAGGACTAAGGACAGGCTAACTGGGTGAAACTTAACAGCTATACTAAAAAGTACAAGGGTATATTCTGGCCTTAACTTTCTCAAACTGGAATCGCACTGCTTGCTTTGTTTGAAATAAGTGTGACTCACAGTTATGTTAACAGTGAACAGTGATGTGTGTTTGCCTAGGCAATGTGAGAAATAGGGGCCCTCATTCTTTTACCTGAAGTAATTGTTCATTCTTTCATAAACCTAATTACTATTCACTGTAGCTATGATTTTTATTGATTTATTTAGAAAGATTTAGATGCTGGAAAAGGCTGAAACAACACTGCTACCATTCCCTTTATGAATCCATTGAAAAGGGAGCATATACTTGCTCTTGAGAAAAAACTCATCACAAAATTTTTCTTGACCACAATATTTACTTGAAGTTGAAATTAAAAAATCAAGTATCAGAGAAATTCATTGTCCATCCAGAAATATACTTTCAACAACACATCTCTCATGTCTTGCCTCTTCTTTATACTTTCCTAGAGAAAGGATATAGGTGTACTTGTACATTGTCCAACCTATAACTGTGTTGTATTAAATGCTGTATAAACAGGAAAAGAAACCCTATTTCTCATGAAATACACATATCAACCAAATGCGGTTTAAACTATTTACTGTCCCACAGAATCCACACAATACCAAACACAAGGTGCCCACTAGGTTAATTGGAAACCTGAGCTTTCTCATTGATCATTGATAGTTTCATAAAGACAATGCACATAGAAATAGAGGTGGATCAGCAGGATTAATGAAGTAAATTCGACACAAAAAACCCCCCTTAGATTAGGTTGCCAGGATACGAGGTTTTCAGTTCCAACTGAAAAAGCAACAGGTATTCACAGGTCAATTGAAATTTTTGTTTTGGTACAAACATATGCGTATGTTGCACAGATCTATTTAGAACGCAGCTCCTGAATTTGTGCCCCACTGTAACAAAAAAACCCCAAGCATATGGCCAGCCCATTGAGATGGAGAGACCACTGCAGCAGTGAAAACGTCGTACGAAGCAGAAGAAAATTGAGACCTGCCTGCAATATTCTCTAAAAATATTAGGTCTGAATATGCACCTTAAAACTTTAAAACATTCAGTGGAAAATTTCAAATTCATGCTGACTTCATTAAGTTTTTACATCTTCTTCCTGTTACATTTTTTGAAGAGGGAGATTTTCTTGACAGTAAACATATTCCTATACAACACATTTAGACAATTGTTTAATTTCAAGTACATACTTAATTCACATGGTTTGCTGAATCACGTTCAAACTCTTAGCTGAAAGCCTGAAGCACTTTTGCCTGGTATCCCAGATTACCATTCTGGATCAGAGAAGTTGTCTGTTTGTTACGGTATCTTGCATCTCCCTGGTAGTAAAGGCTTCAAGGGATGACACACTTAAAAACCACAAGGGGGAAATTTGATCTATTTCACCTGATCTTTATCTTCTGGATGCCAAGCACAAGATTTACGATCCACTCTGAAACATTTACCACCAACATCACTGAATCTCTTGTTATCCATGTACAAACATCTAATCTCTTTCTAATTCACTTTCACTGCTGTTCTCAAGAGCTTGCACATCTTAATCAGAAATTGTGTGGAAAACAAAAAAAAACATTTTTGTTGGTTCAATTTAAACTTCTCACTATTTAATTTAATTGACTGTGCTTTGGTCCAAATGTTCAGATATGGGGAAAATACAGCAGTGCTTGATCTACTTCCTGCAGAATGGTAAATATTATTTTTTAATAGTATTAAACTTCATAGCTTTGCTTCAGAGGAGACCCCTCCCAGCACTCTAATAGAGTCATTACCCTTTTTTGCATTCATTTGAAGTCTGACATATCCTTTTTGAGATAAGGTATCATTTCTGCACGTAGTATCTCAAGTAAAGATGCACTTTTTTCTCAGTAGCCACCAGCACAGTCTCTGCATATCACAATGTGTTTTCTGCTTTCCTGTTTAAAATTGCAGATGATGAAAGCAGAACTAGTTGGGGTTTTTTGATTCAATGAAATCTATTCTGAAGTAGTTAAAACTATAAAAATAGTCACATTTTTCTCTTCAAATAATCATGACCATCCCACTTTGGACTAAATGATTGTTTGAGATGTCTTTCAAGAAAATAAAATACATTATTTAGATATTTATATGAGTTTAAAAGTTTCTTTCCAATATTCTGAACTGCAACTGTGATTCCAGTTGCAGTGGACATAAAAGGAAACTATTTAAAATTCAGCCTTCTTAACAAAAAAATTACCGCACCGAATTCTACTTCTGTCTTTACACAGAGTATCTCTGATGTTCTTTATGCTTGTATAATCACATTGTCTTTTGAAATACCTTCCCCCTTCTGTATGAAAGCCTGAGCTATGCAAAACAATCAATGAATCTGCCACTCATCAGTGTACTGCTGAATGTGAATAATTGGAAGCCAGTGGAAGAAAAGGAGTGAATTTCCTCCCCGACCCTCTTTCCCACTCTCTTTCTCTTAGGATCGCGTTTCAGACAGTGCCTTCAGAGAGCACCGTGCCGTTTAATTTGACAGCAGTCTTTGGAACCGAGAGAGGGCTGTATTTCTCAGATGTGCCGGGCAGCTACACCTCTCCCAGCAGTTTCGGCCAGAGTATGTGGTGGGTGTGTGGCCCTCCAAGTTCTGGCCATAAATGAGTGTCCCTCAAACAGTGTACAAAGTAAAGAGCTTCTTTTTTGCTAGCTGGTTGGTGGCATTGCTTCTGAGGAAAGAACAAGCCATTTCAAACTTGGAGAGTTAACTGGGCTCAGCCAACTTGGCAGAGCCTGCAGGAGGAACAACTATTAGAGACAGCGGTGGAAAGAGAGAAAGGTAGGAAGCAAAGGCTGATTGCCAGGGTCAGAGAAAGAGTGAGGAACTACTCAAAGCCAAACCTCAAAGTGTAATATATATAGAATATTCAAAGCATCTATATTTCAATGTTGTGATAGCATTCGGTGGTATCTCCTGCTAGGTGGTACTGATGATAGAATATGGAGTTACTTCTAGATCTTAAAACTAATCTTTAAATAATTTGGGAAAGACACGTCCAGTGGTTAAGTCTGCCCTAAAAAATCTTTCAGAGATACCAAACACTCCACAGAAATTAGTTTAGTGACAGAAGTTATGAGCCCAGGCATGATCTGCTCCAGACTAAGGCAAAAGATCTCCATCAACAGCAAAATAAAGAAACCATAATTTCTGTTTTTGTTAAATTGTTTGCTCCTTATTTCAGCTGCAATCAGATGGAAGAATCTTAGATGAACCTAATCTTTGGGACACAGCAGAGTGCTGGTAATAAGTCTTACCCCATGCTCAGCAGAATTTATCCACATGGGAGAAGATAAACTCTCCAACAGGGTTGTAAGCCCATTAGAAAGCAGTATTAAAAGACAGGAGAGGGATGGATAGTTTGTGATGTAAGCCAGCAGAGAAAAATTGTAATTATGGAAGTCCTTCTGTATAACTGCACAGAAACATACACTTCTCATCATCAAAAAGTATCAAGAGAAATTAATTTTCATATGAAAGAAAATGAAAATTTAATCTCTTCTCCCGGCTCTTTTTTTTTTTTTATCAGCCTGATCAAATGGCAAATACATCCCTACTGCAAATATGGTCTGCAAGCCAGATTGTCTTTGGAAAGCTGCACAGCACTGCTACAATCCTAAGCCTTGCAGAAAATTGATCATCTGTATGGTCTTGTTAAAAAGTAAAATATTTCGTTACCCCCTTGTTAGATAAGTACATAATCAAACACTCATGCAAATTCACAGAATTAAAGTTTAAAGCCAAGGTCTCTGAAAGTTGTTAATATAGCATGTGGTGCTATTAGGATGCTCAGGACTGAGAGACAATAAATTAACTCAGACAACTGGAAGTCCTTGGGTATCAAATCTCACTGGGATTATAAAATATCAATAAAAAATGAGATGAGGGGGAGGGCACAGAACACTCCCTAAGGAACCTTCAAGACAACATATTTCATCAGCAGACATGAAAACAAAGATGCCACAATGAACACAAGGACGTATCCAAAGTGGAAGCTAGCAAAAGCCACAGGATATTGTCTGAAGCAAACCACAGCAACCACATAGCATGGAAATTAAAGCAATAAATAGTCTTCTATATACAGCCAGGTACAAGCAAAGCATTTAGAAGATGGAGAAAGGGGACCAAGATATTCTGAAGTAAGCAAGAAACAAGCTCAAGCCACTTTACAGCCATGGAAAGATAAACAAAAAGAAATCTCTCTTTGTCTGCTTTCACCAGCATCTCATGTGGTTGCTTCTCTGCTTATATCACAGTAGAGTCTGAAGTGACAAGCCGTCAGTAAAATAATGATGACCATCCCTTTCCCTCTTTTGGGACAGTGCTCACTTAATGTGATTAACTTCTTAGGTTACTTTGGATATTCATTTGCATTTGTACTTCAGTAAGTATATTCAATCCCTATGCATGTTTTACTAATTTTTTCTAGAGAGAAAATGCACACAAGTACAAATGTTTGAGACAATACAAACCTACATCATTGGGTTTTCAGAGGTATGTGGCAGAGAAGGATACCGGGGAAGAAACGAAGACAAAAATTATTCAGAAATTTTAAATAGATGTCTCAAAATGTCTAATCTCTAAGTAGATCTGATAGAAATATCCATATAATCCGAATTTTTGAATTCCCGTTAATAACTGCAGTTTTCACAATAATAAAATTGAGAATTCTATCATCTTACAACATTGCAGCAATGTTTTACCCATACGTTTTTTTCCCATTCTCCATGTAATAATATTCATAACTAAATTTGCTCCCTGCAGTCTTTTCAGAAAGAATCTGAAATTCTATGAAGAGTCCAATGTGATAAGTGCAAGGATTTGAATCTTTGTCACAACAGATAAGAAGCACTTGCATTTTCTAGAGCTTTGTGCTGACAGCACAAAACCAAATCTCCTAAAAGATTAGAGTCATAGATTCATAGGCTCATAGAATCATAGATTCGTTTTGGTTGGAAGGGACCTTTAAAGGTCATTTTGTCCAACCCCCTGCAATGAACAGGGACATCTTCAACTACATTACATTCCTCACGGCCCTGTCCAACCTGACCTTGACCGTTTCTTGCGATGAGACAATTACCACCTCTCTGGGTAACCCTTGCCAGTGTTTCACCACACTTGATTTGGTGGAAATCCTCCTCCTCCACTCAGAGGAGCTTGTCAAGCTACTCGCCATCATTTATTAGCAGTCCTGCTTAACAGGGTAGGTCCCAGATGACTGGAGGCTTGCCAATGTGACACCCATCAACAAGAAGGGACAGAAGGAGGATCTTGGGAACTACCGTCAGCCTGACCTTGGTACTGGGGAATATTATGGACAGGTTCATCCTGAGGGTGCTCACAGGGCATGTGCAGGAAAACAACAACCAAGGGATCAGGCCCAGCCAGCATGGGTTCATGAAAGACAGGTCCTGCTTGACCAACCTGATCTCCTTCTATGACCAGGTGACCTGCCTCGGGGATGAGGGTAAGGCTGTGGATGTTGTCTGCCTGGACTTTAGTAAAGCCTTTGACAGTATCTCCCACAGCATTCTCCTGGAGAAACTGGTGGCTCGTGGCTTAGACAGGTTTACCCTTTGCTGGGTAAAGAACTGGCTGGATGGCCACCATGCCCAGAGAGTTGTGGTGAATGGAGTTAAATCCAGTTCATGTCTGGTCACAAGCGGTGTTCCTCAGGGCTTGGTTTTGGGGTTGGTCTTGTTCAGTATCTTTATTGATGATCTGGATGAGGGGATCGAGTGCTCCCTCAGTAAATTTGCAGACAACACCAAGTTGGGTGGGAGTGTTGATGTGCTGGAGGGTAGGAGGGCTCTGCAGAGGGATCTGGACAGGCTGGACTGATGGGTGGAGGTCAGCTCTATGAGGTTTAATAAGGTCAAGTGCCTGGTCCTGCACTTGGGTCACAACAACCCCATGCAACGCTACAGGCTTGGGGAGGAGTGGCTGGAGAGCTGCCCGGCAGAAAAGGACCTGGGAGTGCTGGTTGACAGCCGGCTGAACATGAGCCAGCAGTGTGCCCAGGTGGCCAAGAAGGCCAACAGCGTCCTGGTCTGTATCAGAAATAGTGTGGCCAGCAGGAGTAGGGAAGTGACTGTACCCCTGTACTCAGCACTGGTGAGGCCGCACCTCGAATCCTGTGTTCAGTTTTGGCCCCATCACTACAAGAAGGACATTGAGGTGCTGGAGCATGTCCAGAGAAGAGCAACGAAGCTGGTGAGGGTCTGGAGCACAAGTCCTATGAGAAGCGGCTGAGGTAACTGGGGCTGTTTAGTCTGGAGAAGCGGAGGCTGACCTCATCACTCTCTACAACTACCTGAAAGGGGTTGTGATGAGGTGGGTGTTGGTCTTTTCTCCTAAGTAACTAGGGACAGGATGAGAAGAAACAGCCTCCAGTTGTGCCAGGGGAGGTTTAGATGGGATATTAGGAAAAAATTTCTTTACCGAGAGACTGGTGAAGCATTGGAACAGGCTACCCAGGGAGATGGTGGAGCCACCATCTCTGGAAGTATTCAAAAAACGTGTAGACGTGGCACTTTGGGACATGGTTTAGTGGGCATGGTGGTGTTGGGTTGATGGTTGGACTTGATGATCTTAAAGGTCTTTTCTAACCTTAATGATTCTGTGATTCTGTGTGTGAATTGTAAAAAAAAAAAAATTTCCTTAGGTCTAGTCTGAGTCTGCCCTCTTTAATTTAAAACCATTACCCCTTGTCCTGTCACTACAGGCCCTGCTAACAAGTCTGTCACCATATTTCCTGGAAGCTCCCTTTAAGTACTCAAAGGCTGCAATAAGGTCTCCCCAGAGCCTTCTCTTCTCCAGGCTGAACAACCCCAACTCTCAATCTGTCTTCATAGGAGAGGTGTTCCAGCCCTCTGATCAGCTTTGTGGCCCTCCTCTGGACCTGCTCCAACAGGTCCATGTCCTTCTTGTGTTGAGGGCCCCAGAGCTGTATGCAGTATTCCAGGTGGGGTCTCACCAGAGTGGAATAGAGGGGCACAATCCCCTTCCTCAACCTGCTGGCCATGCTGCTTTGGATGCAGCCCAAAAAACAGTTGGCCTTCTGGACTGCAAGTGCACATTGCCGGATCATGACCATCTTCTCATCCACCAGTACCCCCAAGTCATTCTTGACAGGGCTGCTCTCAATCCCTTCATCCCCCAGCCTGTATTGATACCGGGGGTTGCCTCAACCCAGGGACAGGACCCTTCGCTTGGCCTTGTTGAAGCTCAGGAGGTTCACATAGGCCCATTCCTCGAGCTTGTCCAGGTCCCTCTGGATGGCATCCTGTCCCTCAGGCACGTCAACTGCACCATTCAGTGTGGTGGTGTCTGCAAACTTGCTGAGGGTGCACTCCACCCCACTGCCTAAGTCGTTGTTGAAGACACTAAAGAGTACTGGTCCCAATACAACCCCTGAGGGACACCACTGATCACCGATCTCCATCCGGACATTGAGCTGTTCACCACCACCCTCAACCATCCAACCAGTTCCTCATCCACCCAACAGTCCAACAATCAAATCCATACCTCTCCAATTTAGAGGGAAGGATGCTGTGGGGGACTGTGTCAAAGGCCTTACAGAAGTCCAGGTAGACAACATTGGTATCTCTTCCCTTGTCCATTAATGTGGTCACTCCATTGTAGAAGGCCTCTATGTTGGTCAGGCAGGACTTGCCCTTGCTGAAGCCACGCTGGCTGTCTTGAACCACCTCTCTGCCCTCCATGTGCCTTGGCAGACCTGTTAGGAGCATCTGCTCCATGATCTTCTCAGGCACAGAGGTGAGGCTGATGGGTTGGTAGTTCCCAGCATCTTCCTTTGTAACCTTTTAAAATGTGTGCAGTGTTACCCTATTTCTAATCTGCTGGGACTTCCCCTGACTGCCAGGACTTTTCCAGTCTCCTGGAGAGTGGCTTGGCAACTACATCAGCCAATTCCCTCAGGACTCTGGGATGCAGCTCATCAGGTCCCATTGACTTGTGCATGTTCAGGTTCCTCAGGTGGGCTCGAACCTGATCTTCTCCTATAGTGGGAGGGGCTTTGCTCTCCAGTCCCCATCTTGCAGTCCATCCCCTGGAGAGGTGGGGGAAGAGACACTGCCAGTGAAAATTGAGGCAAAGAACATTGAGTACCTCAGCCTTCTCCTCTTCCGTTGTTACCAGTCAGTTAGCGCTACGTAAGAGAAGACCATATGCAGCACAGTATCTTTAGTACACACAGTCTCTCAAATACACCAATATCAATGCATATACAATTTGATATGAGGGAGTCTTGTTAGTCTTCCCAGACCGCATCTTTATGCAATAGCAAAGGGAAAGCAGGAAGTGAAGGGGATGTAACTATTAACCTCCACCTGCTTCAATTATCAAAAGTTCACCAGCGTGAGCAGCTGGTTCATAAGCGTTCAGCCACATAGAGATGGAAGCCTGTAAATGCTTTCCTGAAAATATTTGCAACCCAGAGGGCTGATTTTTCAAATACCAAGCAGTGTGATTCCTGTAAAGCCACGACTAGTTTCTTTTCCTGAACTTTCCTTAACTTACTCTACATAGTTCTTGTCCCATAAATTTTTTCTGCATTCTTCATAGTAGACTTTTTCCTAATACCACTGTTGATACAACACAACACTAGTCAGAGATAAGAAAAACAAAGTGATAGTAAACATACTCCCATTACAAAAACATGATTGTCTGGATCGTCTGAGAGACAAAGGCTGCTCTTCCAGAGTAGTCACAGAGCGTTTAACAGTGCCAGCTGCAGAGGAAACTTAGTACAGATCAGCTTTGAATACAATCTATCTGAGAGAGTTTGTGCCAGCCAATGCACATGGGCTATAATGAAAAAGCTATTAAACACTTCTTGAGTTGCAGTGTCAACCCTTGTCTCCATCTTAAGGGACTTAATACAGCAATAACGTCTTGCCTGAAAATACATTCGAAGAATCATTATGGGTATTTCACATAGGTATTTCAGGTAGCAGAGGAATGTTATTTGGGAAGATCAGCTTAGCTTTCTGTCTGTAGATGAAGAACATTACATGGAATTCTTTACAGCCTTACCACCATAATTTGAAATTTTAGTTTTTCTTCTGTAACATGAAGTCTGGTTCCAATTGCTCTGAAAGAAATAGAGATATCAAGGTATCTTTATTTTCCTGAGGTAGACTTCTACTGTAACACAGAAATGTTGGAACATTTCTGTTGACTAGGAGATCCTCACCCTGCACCTAGTGTTCTCCATAACCTAGTGTTCTCTTTGTAAAAGCTAACATTTTTTTTTTTCCTATTGCATGCTCCCCACAAAGCTACTTAACTGTTGATTTGAACTGGTAGGAAAAAGAGCTATTGTAAAAGGCTGTGTTTATTATACAGGGCTATGGAGGTTTGCTTGTTTTTTACTGTTTTTAACTACAAACATCATATGTGACAGCTTTTAATGAAAACTTTTGTTTTCAGCCTCCCTTCCAAAGAGTTTTTTGGGGAAAAAAATGAAAATAATTAAATACATTAAGAAAGATGTTTTCTGTATGCACTACTCTATATTAAATCTTTAGAAATGACAACACACATCATGGACAGCTCTAACACTTCTGCTGAATTATGGCCAAGCTCCCCATAAAAAAGCTGACCTCCAGTCACTCACTTCCTTGATAAGTATGGATTTAATCATTACTCTGCCTGCAACACAACATTTAATTTAGCAAGATCTTAAACTTAAATGAAAATATCTATGTCCCTACATTTAGGCTGTATTTTGACACTTTAATTCCACAGAAACTTTGCTATCTCTGCACATACCTAAAACTCATCCCCTGCCTCTCCTTATCTCATTCTCTGACTATCAACAACCTTTTCCCTGGCCTTGATGAATACAGTCCTGCTGTGCTCATTGTCTACTTGGCATGATGTTTCAAAGATCATTTTCCTAGCCTGCCATGCGGTTATTTTCTGTTTCAGCAATCTTTTACCTGTCTTCTATTGCCAAAAGCAGTTTGAATACTAATCTTTCACCTCACATTTTGTACTTTCCTCACTTCATCCCTCATTCAGCACTAGTGAGAATCACAGCTCACTAAAGTTTTCAAATGTTATTTTCTCATTTTGCCCTGGTGTCCCTGCCTTCCAGAAACATGCAGTGGTCTACCTTATTATTCTCCTTCAAATGCTTCCTTTGCCATGATGCACTTCACAAAAATTGCATGGCTTATAAGAAAAAACATAGGGCTTACTGACACTCAGATCCTAAAAGTTAGACTTGATATGTTAAAGAAAGATATGCTCTAATACAAGTATGGTGCAAAATTCTTCTATCTGCCCTTTGTGAAGGACTGGGTTAAATAACTATAATGAGCCTTTTCAGCTCTAGTGTTCATAAATCAGAGCTTGCCCATCTCCCCAACTCCCTTCCTAAGCCACAGAAAACACAAGAGCAATCCACTTTGTCCTCATGACAGTCTTTACCAGTCTGTCTTACATAGGCTATAGACAAACTTCATGTTTTGCCAATTACCTGTGAAGTTTTTCGCTCCAAGAAAAATTCCTGTTTTGCCAGATACATCAAAACATGTGAATTTCTTGGTAAATAGGAATTATGTGGAGTAAGTGAGGTTGGCTCTCTAGAGCCTTTTAGATATTTGGAAAACAAATGAGGGGAACTAAAGAGACCAGCTGAATCCTCAAATGTCATGAATGATATTGAGAGCAAAGGGATCTGTGGTAGTATAACACACCATCTTGTTTTAGTACTGAGTATAACCAAACCCCCCATTTTCATGCACACTGGCTTAGTCTAGACATTCGTAAGCATTCATCAGGAGGTCAGGTTTCTGTCTCACTGGGAAAATTGAACCAGGTCTATTGTTTCTGGCGAAGCAATAAACCCTGGACGCAGAATCCCAATGCCACACTTTGTCCTCTAAGCCCATTTTGAGAATTGATCCCTGGAGAACAAAAATAAGCACTGTTTTTTTGATATAAAACCACAGTAACTGTTGTAATGTATTCCTTTTATGTCCAGGGGAACAGAATAAGACAAATGAAATGGATGTTCTCCCCATGGCATTTTCCGGGATAGCAAAGCTTGTGTTGATCTGCAGTCAACACTTCCTACCATTTTACTCAAACATTGACTCAAACAAGGATGGAATTAAATAATATGTTTTCACTTCTTCACCCACCAAATATACTTTCATATACAGAATCCTTCCAAGTATATCACTGAGAGCCAGACACTATCTACCCCCACTACTGAGTCTATGTAATCAAGTCTCCATTGAAAATACAAATATAGAGCTGGCTGAGTGACTGATAGGCAAATTAACTCCCGAGCTAAGCCCTGCAACAGAGGCTTGGCAAAGTAAGAGAGTATTTTCTATCTTCTAGAAAACCAAAGAAAAGAAAAATACAGAAAGCTCTCAGTTCAGGAAGTACAGCTTCATACTACTCTTTAATAAATACAGATGCTAGAAATAGAATCTTGCTTTTGATGTCTTTGCCAGAGAAGGCAAGAAGCCATATTCATTATTTTGAAAGAGAAAGACTACAGCTTTTTTGCATAGAGACTCTTCATTGTGCTTTTATAGAGCTAAGGCAAATTCCAAACTATTTGGCTTACTGAAAGTATATTGCTCTTAAAAATATTCAAGAACCATATCTCCAAGAAACCCAGACCCATAGCTTTAACCTAACATCTAGATATGTGCTGGTTTCTTCAGCTCTCATTGAATTCATCCTCAGTACCTTTGGCTGAGTTTCTGAAGTATTTCAGAGCCTGCTTCTGAAAGTGTGCTGAATATAGAGCTATAATTCATATACCACTACTTTGAAAACTGTAAAGAATCAAGCAGCACCTCCACCAAACGATTCTTACAAACAGGTATGTCATTGCTATCAATTCTGTCCTCAATGAAATAAAGTAGGTAGGAAAGAGAGTAATTAAAATTTATTATGTGGTTGGACGCCTAGGTGTATAGCCACAGCTGATGTATTTGTTCATTCAGTATAGTACACACCTCCAAGGTCAGAAGAACAACATGTGATTCACACACTTCCGGTAGACAGTAAGTATCACCAATCTTAACCATTTAACTATCAATGTACTTTCTTCCTCTAGATGTAACTGAGGAGAGAGAGAAGGAAGTTCAGGAGTAGGAAAGGACATACCGATTTGGAACAGGTTGCCCGGAGAAGTTGTGGATGCCCAAACCCTGGAAGTGTTCAAGGCCAGGTTGGATGGGGCTTTGAGCAGCCTGATCTAGTGGAAGGTGTCCCTGCACATGACAGGGGGCTTGAAAGTAGATGATCTTTAAGGTCCCTTCCAACCCAAACCATTCTTAGTTTCTATGATTCTATGATGTCCCTATAAGTTTACATAAATGTTATTGCTGTTTCCAGATGTGTTTATCATTCCTTGAATTAGGCACCACAGAGTCAGGATGAATAATTTTGACCACACAAGTCTGTACGGTGTCAATGTGAGATGAGACAAGTTCAGTGAAGAGAAACGTGCTGAGATTTTCCAAAGGCATAGTGAGCAGTTATGGCTCATGAAGTCTCTGAAGGTGAAAGTAGTAGAAGGCTGGGAGAGATACTTCAGGAGAAAACATCATGAGGACACTCACCTCTTTTTTTACTCCTCCTTGTATATCCACTTCAAACCCCAGGGTCAGTAAGACCTTGGTCTTGCACGGCTTGGCTTTGAGGGTCTAGTTAATAACTCAACACATGGAAGGAAAGAACAGGGCTGTTGTATGTCATCTGGCACTTACTGAAAAAAAAAATGGTTCTGAATTAACCATTCAGAAAAGAGGGTTGAACACTGAAGGTGTATCTATAATATTCTCTGAACTTTGTCTTGAGCCAACTGATAGTGTAAGAACTCCTTTTGGAATAAAGGGACTTTGCCCTTTTTGCTCTGTGGCAGTCTTCACTGATCTGATCCTCTAGGATTTCCAGTACTTTTGCCAGTTAGGTGGTAAAGCATCTTTGCATTGTCAAAGGTAAACAGATTGTACAATGCATTGCTGGGTTAATGCCAGAGCACACACTCTGGCAAGCCAAAGTTGCCCCCTGTGAAACAGTCTTTGTAATAGCTCCAAAATAAAACTTCCTGTGCCCAGGAAAACACAAGTCCTAGCATCTTCCACCAGCTGCTGTTAACATTCCTTTTCATTTCACAGTCAAGCAAAGCTCTCTTACAGGATGACATCCCTACAGGAGCAGAATTAAAGCCAGGATCTGGATGGTTAGGATTATAAATTAAAGTCAGGCTAGACATACACTATGTTTTCTGTATTAGAAGGTAATTAAGTATTGAAACAATTAACAACAATATTTGTCATCGAATGTAGAAATTATATCAATCATCGTATGTCTTTCCCCAAAGCAGCAGAAACTATTGGCCATAGCTTGGACGTCCTTTGGCTTACTTCACCCTGATGGTCAGACAAGAACTTTTCAGTTCGATCTGACTTCAAAGTCTATGTCTCTGGGGAAATTATTTGTTTATGTATCAGTCTGTTATGAAGAAATGATAATTTTTTTTTAATAATGTACTGGGCCTGGCTGGCATACAGTTTAAGTTTACTTTCTTCTTAGCAGCTCGTATGGTGCTGAGTTTTAAATTTGTAACCAAAATAATGCTGATAGCACACTAATGTTTTACAGCTATTGCTGAACAGTGTTTGCACAGCAACAAGGCCTTCTCTGTTTCTCACTCTGCCACCCCCCTCCCCAGGAATAGATTGTGGGGTGCATAATAAGTTGGGAGAGGACATAAGCAGGCAGATGACCCTAACTACCCAAGGGGATATTCCATACCATAAAATGGCATGCTCAACAAAAAAAAACCCCAAAAAAACCCCAAAAAAAAAGGAAAAGAAGGTTTTGTAGTTTTTTGTGTTAGTTAGCCATCTTTTGCTCAGGAAGTGGATAGGCATCGTTCATGGGTGATGGTAAGTGATTCCTTTGAATCGATTGTTTTGTTGTTTTCTTTCTGTCTTCTTCTACTTTCACTAATTAAACTTTTTTATTATTATTTTTATTTTTTATCTCAACACCCAAGTTTTCTTGCTTTTACTCTTCCTTTTCTCTTTCTTCATCCTACTACAAGTGTAGAAGTGAGAGAGCAGCTGTGTGGTGCTTAGCTACCTATCAGGGTTAGCCCTCAACAAATGGGATCAGTATTAGATTCACATCAAGAAAACTTCATTGTAGAAAACAGTTGCACAAAATAGGCAGTAACCCTTCGTTGTCCACTACAAGCCTGTGAAAAGGTCAGAAACATATATTTTTAAAAATTATTTCCAAGTTCTCAGGAGTTTTAACATCTATCAACAGACACCCACAGCCAAGACTATTGTACCTAAAGGTAGTTGACACAGGTGGATCCATTTGTACAGGAAGGACTGCCTATGAGTAACAGGCTCAGAGCAGCAAAGAGTATGATGGACATGATGCAAAGCTGATGCGAATCACCTTTTCCCTGCTGAATAGAGTTAGGCTAATCCATGCCTTGAAGTGGTCAGGCAGTTGGACTAGCTGATTGTTGTAGGTCCCTTCCAGCTGGCGATATTCTATTCTGTTCTATCACTGAAGACAATGAGGACTGAAGATCACAGCTCAAGAATGTGTGTAAAAACAGTAATCCGTGGGAGATTTTGGGACATGGTTTAGGGGGCATGGTGGCGTTGGGTTGGTGGTTGGACCTGATAATCTTGAAGGTCCTTTCCAACCTTGATGATTCAGTGATTATGTGAGATAAAATGATGGCTAGAGATAGGGAGATTTGGCCTTAACTCTGTCTAAATAGGACTACACCACTTTCTACCAGTGTGACTTTTTCTGGAAAAGTAACTGGAAAATTTAAAAAAGACCCTCATGCAAACATGTGTAGAGGGAGAGGGGCATGGAGCTCTTCACCAGGGCCATGAAGTTGGAGCAGGTTAATGAAAAGCCAGTTTAGAGAGAAAGAGCCATGAAAGTAATTTGATTTGGGTTTCATTTTGGCTACCTCCTACTGAGCAGGAAAAACAATGTACATGTAAATTAACATAAAATTAGTGGCTTATACTTAAGGGAATTAAACCTTGGGCTTCAACAAGTGCCTGGATGGACCAATGAGATGGTAAAACTGACTTTGTAAAACAAAGGTTTAAGAGCAATTGAGGGCCCAGGGAGGTCGTTAAGTTACAGGTAGTTTAAATATGTGGCTCTGTCAGTCCTAGGAACAGACCCTGCAGTGTCTGGAAGCAAAAGAAAACCAGAGCAGGAAAATCAGAGCAGCTGGAGAAAGGCAAGTAAATTGCAAGAACATAGACAGTGGTAGGCTCAAAATAGGATGGGAAAAAAAAAGTTCATTATTTGAACGAATATTCAAAAGGCAAATGGGTGTCATATTGACCAAGACAAAACTCAAAAAGGAAACCTAAGTCTTTATTCATGGCTATTAACAGCAGGCCTCTTCACATTCAAACCTTGCAGAAAGGAGTCACTGCTATGGATGAAAAACAGGACTCAGAAAGGTAAATGATTTTCAGGAGACAGGACAGACGGTTACAGAAGAGACATAAGATGATGGGAAGGAGGGTTTCTTTTTCATGGAATATAGAGTGATCATGGGAAGGGTAGGATGCTGTCCAGACAGCCTGGTCCTAAATGGACATGTCCAGTGAGTGAAGGTGAGTAGAAACGATGGGAGACTGAGCTCCTTCAGTGTTACTAGCAGAGCCTTAACACAATGCGTGTATGGGAGAGGCATCTGAGTTGCCCAAAACTGGGATCAGACCAAACTAGCATAGGTTTATGAAATGCAGGTCCTGCTTGACCAACCTGATCTCCTTCTATGACCTGGTGACCTGCCTCGGGGATGAGGGAAAGGCTGTGGATGTTGTCTCCCTGGACTTTAGTAAAGCCTTTGACAGCGTCTCCCACAGCATTCTCCTGGAGAAACTGGCGGCTCGTGGCTTAGACAGGTTTACTTTTCGCTGGGTGAGGAACTGGCTGGACGGCTGAGCCCAGAGAGTTGTGGTGAATGGAGTTAAATCCAGTTTGTGTCTGGTCACAAGTGCTGTTCCCCAAGGCTCGGTTCTGGGGCCGGTCTTGTTCAATATCTTTATAGATGATCTGGATGAGGGGATCGAGTGCTCCCTCAGTAAGTTTGCAGATGACACCAAGCTGGTGGGAGTGTTGATCTGCTGGACAGGAGAGCTTTGCAGAGGGATCTGGACAGGCTGGATCAATGGGATGTATGAGGTTAACTGTATGAGGTTTAACAAGGCCAAGTGCCAGGTCCTGCACTTTGGCCACAACAACCCCATGCAACACTACAGTCTTGGGGAGGAGTGGCTGGAGAGCTGCCCGGCGGAAAGGCACCTGGGGGTGCTTGTTGACAGCCGGCTGAATGTGCCCAGGTGGCCAAGAAGGCCAACAGCATCCTGGTCTGTATCAGAAATAGTGTGGCCAGCAGGAGTACGGAAGTGATCGTGCCCCTGTACTCGGCCCTGGTGAGGCCGCACCTCGAATCCTGTGTTCAGTGTTGGGCTCCTCACTACAAGAAGGATGCTGAGGTGCTGGAGCGTGTCCAGAGAAGGGCAACAAAGCTGGTGAGGGGTCTGGAGCACAAGTCTTATGAGGAGCGGCTGAGGGAACTGGCGCTGTTCAGTCTGGAGAAGAGGAGGCTGAAGGGAGACCTTATCGCTCTCTACAACTATCTGAAAGGGGCTTGTGGTGACAAGGGTGTTGGTCTCTTCTCCCAAGTAACTAGTGATAGGACAAGAGGAAATAGCCTCAAGTTGCGCCAGGAGAGGTTTAGATTGGATATTAGGAAAAATTTCTTCACTGAGAGGGTGGTCAGGCATTGGAACAGGCTGCCCAGGGAGGTGGTGGAGTTGCCATCTCTGGAAGTGTTTAAAAAACGTGTGGATGTGGCGCTTCAAGACATGGTTTAGGGAACATGGTGGCGCTGGATTAATGGTTGGACTTGATGATCTTGAAAGTCCTTTCCAACCTTAGTGATTCTGTGATGCTGTGATTCTGTCTCTCCTTATATAAAATATTTTTCAATCCTTGAGAGGATTTTCCTTAGCAGAACTACGATACAAATCAATAGCCTCATTGTAAAGATCACTCTTCACAGATGAACAGAGTTCATTCCTAGCTATGAAGTAGGAGGATTTCCATTCTCTGTTCTGACACTAGAAATTTTGTGTTTCTTTTATGTTGCTTCATGTTTGGTTTCTGGATGGGGAACAAAGGCATCCACCATTAGAAATCAAACCCCTAAAGTTGAGTTTGAACAAGCCCTTGGCAGTGGTTTTAGCTCTGAGTACTTTTTTTTAACATGAACACTTTAATATAATCTCTTTCTGTTGTTGTTACCTGGCTGAGCTTCAAGAAGCATGGGGCAGCCACTTAAGAAATGAGATATTTCTAAATAGGAAGAGGGAAGAAGAAATCTGTTATCAGAGACAGCCCTGCATTGCCTTGGCAATCAAAAAACTAATGACCCCAAAGCTGGAGCCAGAAGACTTTATTGTCCTCTCCTAGTATAAATCAGCCAAGCTGAATTCAGTCCAACTAATTGTTATGCCTACAACCTATGGCAGAGAGTGCCTTATGAAATTACTGTCCATAGAAGGTAATCAGTCACTCTTTGAAGCCTCACATTGGAGCTTGGAGATGGACTTTGCAAATCTTTCTTTCAGCCATGTCAGATTATGAACCTATAGATCTCGGCTAGCAGTCAGGTCCTGGACAAAGTCTGGTGTTATCATGTAGGGTTAGAAAGCAGGAGTAGGTTCAATAGGGGATGTGAGATGTAAAATTATGTTAGGAGTGTAGAGAGTAAAAAGCAGAAGAATCAGAGTAGTCTTTGCTGAGACTGTGTTTACAGAACCATTTAAGCCATCATCCTGAATTGTCCACTCTTTACCAACATTTCCAACTACTGGTATTACCTACACAATTTATTCTCAACCACCTATTTAGCCATTTTGCAGTGTTGTTATAATTTTCCATTCGGTGATATGTGCTAACTGAAACCACCCTCCACCAATCTTGCATCAGCCAAAAACACTTTTGAAAGGTTCACCCCCTTCTGAGAAAGCCCAGATAGCTCTGCTCCAGCCTTTCTGATGTGGAATTGCCTACAGAGCTTCCTTGCCACAGGTATCAGACATTGACCCTGTGTGAATGGCATTCAAATAGAAATTCTTTCTCCAATCTCACTGTACACTGCAACTCCTGCTGTGGAGTGAATTTTTCCATTAAAATCCTTTGCAATCCCATTCAACAAACATAGATCTATCCATCAAAATAAAAATCTTCACATCTTTCTAAAAAACTACCTCTCACTCCCACAAATAAAGTTTTGCCAAAGCCAAATCTCAGTACTTTTCCCTCAGGGTCTTTACTTTCCAGTCATTTTTTTATTTTTTAAAAATCAAATTAATAGAAGCCAATTGCGGCAGCTTTGTCAAAATGTCTGCAAGAGGGAGGGGGGATATGTGCAGAAAAAAAGTAGATCTTTGCTGCCCACATCATCCCTTCAATCCATTCCTGTAAGATCTCTTTGCTACCACAGAACACTCTAAGGAAACATCTCCTGAGAAAGTGGACTTCAGTGGGTTCAGGAAAGCACAGCTGAGTAGAAAACAAATTTTGTAGTGACCTACACAGTCATGCCAAATGTGTCAGTCTGGAGCTTAATGAGCTACTGTAAAAGTCCCCTAAAGACTGTACTGGCCACAGTGTCCAGAGCTCCAATTCCAGAAAAAAAACCAACCATATGTCTCACTCATACCCTTGACCTCAGCTTCAGCTGAGAGATGAGGGTGAAAGGCAGCAATCTCTGCTTCCTTCACACCACGACCTCCAGGAGTGACCCTACTGTCGCCACTTACCCCATTTGAATTTGCAAGCAATTCACCATACACACTCTCGCCCTCCACTTGAGGTTTCAGAATGACCCAGAGAAAGAAATAAGCTGCACATTAATTAAATCCACATCTGCTACAGCAAAAATTGCTGCTGCCAGCACTGCAGAGAAATGATATAAAAGGACCCCAGGCCATTAGAGAGAAATTCACTTGATTTCCTTCCAGTGCTGCTGACTCAGAGCTGTCTCCCTTGCTCTTGATCTCTATCTCTTTGGCTTGCCCTCTTGACCCCATCATTCCAGGTTTTCTGACTGGCTCATTTTCAGCCTAATTCTCTTCTCCTTATTCAATGCCTGTCATATTCATGCCTGTCTCCCAAGTACAGCAAGAACATATTTTTCATCCCTTATATTTGAACCCATGAGTCCCTCTTCAAGCATTCAAAGTTTGACAGCACAGTCTGTTTCGCAGTTTTAATAGCCTCACCACCCTGTTTCACTGGGTGAGAGATGTGTTAGTACATAAAAACAGGGCCATGACATGGACTCAAACATTAACTGCAATCATTCATGGCTTTTAATTGTTAGCACACGCTGGCTCTGGTGCAATTGGAATGTCAATTAGCATCCTTTCAGGCAGGTTTAGGAAAAGCACTTGCCAGGGACCATTGCCTGAAGGCAATGTCGGCTGAGGAAAGGGGAAAAGAAGGCGTTTAGTTGTGTGGGTACAAGCAAAGTCTTGTTATTTGACCTCAAGGCCTGAGACCAATGCCTGGCCTGCTATATTTAGCAATACAGCTGCACCTTTGCAGTCTAGTTTCTTCTGTTCCTGTTAAAAACCATCTTGATGTCTTTACAGTGGACACATTTGCTGATGGATCTGGTCTTATTTGTCCATTTGACAAAGCAGCTCCTTTTCCTTATGCTATTGCACTGAGCCCTCATTCAGTCGTTTTGTGTTTTAAAAGTCCTGTATTTTCTTGAACACATTGCCAGTGGTCATGTCCCTCCAGGACCTGTCCTCAGTTCACCCCTTTGACCTGTGTGGACTTGCCTTTGATAACAAACACTTACTCAGCATTTGTTTCTGTCTACCAAACCTGGCAATTCCCAAAAGCTCAGCTGCCCTTTGCCCAATTTTACATTCACATCTCCATGCAGGCCATCCAGCAGTCAATTCCAACAAGAGGTTCCCTTGTCCTTCACATCTGGCAGAATCATTTCCAACCTTGTGTGACAAGATCAGAGAACTCTGATACTATTTTCAGTAGGATTTCCTAAAAAGATTGTATAAAAAATTTAAAAAAAAGAAAAAATTAGGGCGCTCAGCTGTTTTCTCCATCCTTCTTTCATCATCAGTTGACATCTCCATCTAAGATGTGTACAGCAGCTCAGAAACTGGATACAACAATTGTTCATTAGGATAAAAGGCAGCTCTATGCATGAAATTAACATCGGTACCTTAATGAACATCTCCTCCCTTAAAAATACCTGTTAATTGATTATCCTTTTTCTTCCACAGCCACAGTGGAACATCATCTCTGTTGCTTTCTAAGTATCTGAGGCACATCTAAATCCCTTTTTTCCCTCTGGTATTCCCCAGGGCTCAGTTTTGGGGCTAGTCTTGTTTAATATCATTATCAATGACCTGAATGAGGGGATCAAGTGCTCCCTCAGTAAGTTTGCAGATGACACCAAGTTGGGTGGGAGTGTTGATCTGCTGGAGGGTAGGAGGGCTCTGCAGAGGGATCTGGACAGGCTGGATCAATGGGATGTATGAGGCCAACTGTATGAGGTTTAACAAGGCCAAGTGCCAGGTCCTGCACTTGGGTCACAACAACCCCATGCAATGCTACAGGCTTGGGGAGGAGTGGCTGGAGAGCTGCCCGGGGAAAAGGACCTGGGGGTGCTGATTGACAGCCGGCTGAACATGAGCCGGCAGTGTGCCCAGGTGGCCAAGAAGGCCAACAGCATCCTGGCCTGTATCAGGAATAGTGTGGCCAGCAGGAGTAGGGCAGTGATTGTGCCCCTGTACTCGGCACTGGTGAGGCCGCACCTCGAATCCTGTGTTCAGTGTTGGCCCCGTCACTACAAGAAGGACATTGAGGTGCTGGAGCGTGTCCAGAGAAGGGCAACAAAGCTGGTGAGGGATCTGGAGAACAAGTCTTATGAGGAGCGGCTGAGGGAACTGGGGTTGTTCAGTCTGGAGAAGAGGAGGCAGAGAGGAGACCTTATCGCTCTCTACAACTACCTGAAAGGGGGTTGTGGCGACAAGGGTGTTGGTCTCTTCTCCCAGGTAACTAATGATAGGACGAGAGGAAATGGCCTCAAGTTGCACCAGGGGAGATTTAGATTGGATATTTACTGAGAGAGTGGTGAAGCATTGGAACAGGCTGCCTAGGGCGGTGGTGGAGTCACCATCACTGGAAGTGTTCAAAAAACCTCTGGACGTGGCACTTTGGGACATGATTTAGTGGGCATGGTGGTGTTGAGTTGATGATGATCTTAAAGGTCTTTTCTAACCTTAATGATTCTGTGATTCTTTTGCAGCATCTAGTAACACGGACAATCTCCCTCCAGCATTTGGCTAGCTTTTTTCCATCACTGCAGCTACTGCAGCCTGTTATTCTTTCTGTGGTCTTCATTCTCTTCTCATTATATTTCACATAATCACAAAGTCACAATCATTTAGGAAAGAAACATCTCTCTTGCCCAAAGCTTAATATTTTTCATCCAAACTCTTAATTTAATTTATTGTCTTCCTTTTGTGTGCATCAACTTTTTATCTTCTCCTTCCACGACCTTCTGCTCCCACAGACATGAGCCTGCCTTTCTTCACTGCTCTTTCCTGAGTCATTCTCATCATATCCTACTCTTTGCTTTCCCACAGGAACTTTCTGACAGCATATACTTACCTATGTTCTTCATTAAAAACATAAGAAATTTCACAGAAACACACATGTGATAAACATTGTTGTATTATAATCTGAACCTGATTCAACTGAAAATCAAATCCAAACACACAACAGACTTGGTGACTTTGTGTCGAAGGAGGTCTGTGTTTTATTTTAAAATAAATACATGTTTATGTTTCTAAATAAACACCCTGAAAATCCCAGTATTTTGACCTTCAAAGAGGTGTCTCACCTGCATTAGAAACAAACTCACATAGAAGCATTTTCTAGGCTATTTTCAAAATTAAAACACAGTCTTATATTTTTCCTATATCGCTACATACATGCCATAAGCTGTACACCCTAACTTTTCATGTTAAGTGCCTGTTTGTTTCCATTTCACGTTATACTGGCAATTTATATGACACTGCAAGGATTGTTCTTGAAGATACGGAGTGATTAAAATAAAGTTTCTTTCATTATTAATTACATCAAAGTATTTAATGATGCTCAATGTGTTAAGTGACAGAAAGGTAAACCACCTTCTGGTGCTGCTGTTTCAGAAACAGAGGTGTAGTAGGCAGTGTGCAGACTAATACACTCACATCATCTCAGAAGAGTCATATAATTTTCATTCTTTCAGTTCTTGTTCTTTGTGGAAATGAAAAGTTCTTCTATGATAAATTCACCATTAAGCATACATTCTGTTGTTGTTTAATTATACTCAAACATTAATTAAAGAAGAGGTTATTGGCACTAGTAACTACTGAAGCTATGTTAGTACTTGTATTGCAGTCATTTCAGTTTCCTATATCCAATAAAGGGATATAAAATAACTTATGGGAGATCTCAGTTCTAATACGTATGCGTAAATCTAATCTTCAGAAAAGGTAAGCAATTATTCTATCAAAAATCAACTGCTCAACCATTCCAAAGCCTCTGCTCTTCTGTTCATATTTACTTTACCTTAGACATCCTACCTTTGAAGCAATATGCACAATAACAGCAACAAAACTTGCCCCTTTTACCTGTTTAAGTGGTAGTCAGCATCATTATTACAATCGTACTTGGTATATACTTAAAAAAAACTATGGTCCCATGCAGCAATGGTGCTTTAAATGGTTCAGCTAAAAAGAATGTGGGTCAGTGCATCTAGGTTACTTTCATTTCTGGGAATTGTAGGAATTGTTTGTACCAAAACTAAATGTAAGAATACCTTGTAGGGCACTGGAGGATACAGCACAGAATAGAGCATACAATGGACTGTAACTGGACACACATCTACATGAACGTCTGCAAAACTACAACAGAGGAATCACCCTTCAAAAGTGCCAACATATCCGCGTGCCTGTAGCACATGACAGCATCCAACCAGAGTGGTCTTCTTTAGCCTTTAAGACATTCTAGTCATCTCCTTAAAATACAGTTAGTCTCCAAGTTTTCTACCTATTTTCAGTCTTTATGGATGACAGTGGCGCAGTAACATCATCAGCAGGGACAACCTGTCAGGCACACACCCACAACCATTCTAATTCGGGTGTCATGAAGAGTGGCATCAAATGCTGTGCCTGTTTTAGGGATTCATAGTCCCCTGCACCACTCCACCCTTTCTAGATGCATCCATTCACCATGCCCAAGTTCCTGCTATGATCCAGTCTTTAAACAGCTATATAGCACAACCCAGTGAGGTCTGTCTGACATTCTGCCGCTTCTCTCCTTTGAATCACTGTTGCTCAATAAGTACCTCATCCTGGTTTAAAGGTCACTTAAATCTTAACAATAAATAAAGAGATAAATAAATAAAAATCAGGTGTTCCTGCTCTCCAGTGAGTAATCCTGCTCCTCAGATGATGGTTTACGAATCATCCGGAGACAAGCACAGCTAGCCTGTAACGCTGCAAAGAGGCTGACAGTAACGCAGTTGGACGTTACTTTTGAACAAAATTTGGCTTCTGGCATGCAATCTCTTTTGAGATAGTACCAAGAGGACAGGTCTGACAAATGCCTTGAAATTCAGTGCCCGTGGCCCTGCCCTTGCCCTGTTCCAGCGTGTAACAGAGAATGGTGACAGTTCAAATGGCTGGCTGGCAGATACATTCACAATACATTAACATTTTGCTTGAATCCTGCCAAGCATCTCTCTGGTCTCAGTGGGAACCAACCAACTGCTTCAGCTACAGTTGGATGGGACAGCTGCCTCATCAAAATATCCCATCTGTGGATGGTTTTCGGAGTGCGCAACATAGTAATAGCCTCTTTCACCCCTTTCCAAATGTATCATACTGTCCTGGTTTCAGCCAGGATAGAGCTGGTTTTCTTCACAGAAGCCAGTGTGAGGCTGTGTTTTGGATTTGGGATGAGGAACTGTTGATAACGTGCTGATGTTTTGGGTTGTTGCTGAGCAGTCAAGGACAGTCCAGCTTCTCGTGCTGGGCTGCCAGCGAGCAGTCTGGGGGTGCACGGGGAGCTGGGAGGGGACACAGCCGGGACAGCTGACCCAGGCTGGCCAAAGGGACATTCCATACCATACCACGTCATGCCCAGTACATAAACTGGAGTTGGCCAGGGAGTGGAAATCGCTGCTCGGGGTCGGCTGTCGATCACTGGGTGGTGAGCAATCGCTGTATTTGGCATCACTTGTTCTTGTACATTCCTTTGTTGGTATTATCATTGTTGTTATCATTGTTGTTTCCTTCTCTCTTGCTGTCCTATTAAACTGTTTTTATCTCAACCCACGAATTTTTTCCCAATTCTCTCCCCCATCCCACTGGGGTAGGGGGGAGAGAGTGAGCGGCTGCGTGGTGCTTAGTTGCTGGCTGGGGCTAAACCATGGCACTTTCACATTAAAAAAGTCTAGTTTAAACTGTGTTTGTCCAGTCCACAAGCATCTTTTCATAAACAAAAGATTCTCATTTTCCCAATGTCCAACACAGAGGCCATAAACTCTGTTCATCAGTCTTAGGGCAGCACCGCCAAGACCTGGCTCATGCCTTCATTCGTCCTCCAGAAGTATTTAGGGATTTCATTAATGGATAGTCAAATTACCTTGACACAGCTAAAGGTACTAGTCCAGCCACCACTATGCACCTTAGCAGAACCTGCAAGGCAGCCCCTGAATTACCCAAAGGTTGAATAATGTCACCTTGATTAGTTTTATAAAAGGTCTTTAGTGTGGAGAGACTCCTGCTTCCCTACAGGGATCTCTGACATGTCCTCACATGTGCATGGGGTCAGACAAGGGCAGAAGCAGGAAAGTCACCAAGAACTTCACTGAGAAAGTGCTTCCTCCTGTCTGCCTTGTAAAAATAATGCAATCTGGGCATGTATCAACTCATCAGTTCTCTGCTATGGAGAAACTCTACTTCCAATTCCACAGTTCTGGGTCCTCCACTGCTGTTAAAGCCCTTGTTGACTTAGGCAGAGATGAAAAAGAGTTGAATTTTAGCCCAACTTGACAGCACTAAGCCTCTTGCCAACTAACCAAGCTGGTGCAGAGCCACAAAACTTGGTGTTCAACTCTGACATGCAGAAATAGAATTAAAGGTAATGAAATAGAATTACAGGTAATGAAACATCTGTTTCCCACTGTGCAAATGGTGTATCATTGGATATTTTGGAGTTGATACAAGCTGCTCTCTGGAAGCCAAGGGTCCCACTGTTACAGCACTGTAGCAATCTTGTTCCCCCTCTAAGTCCTGCTACACTGGGCAGTTTCTCTAGACTAAAATAGCCACAGGAACTGTCAAGAATCAGGTAGTATGTTGCTGTTCACATTAGGATCCAGGAATCAGAGATGAAGTTCATTGAAGGCTAAGATTATGAAGAAAAAAGAAACAAAATGAAGAAGAAAAAAGATCAGGGTGCAATCGGACTACTGTTTTACCAGGCAGAGTATCTGCGTGGTTGCTTAATACATTGCAGCGTGAGCCCCTTCCTACCTAATGCATGTTAAACACTGAGAGGAAGAGGAGGGAGGCACATATTCAGAGATCAGCCTTCAGGTGGAGACAAGTTCTGTTTGGGTTTTGTACAGTGTAATTTCAAAGAACAAATCAGGTGTCATCTTAGACAATCAATACATTAACTCTGAGCATAAACTCAAGTCAGCAAAGCAGCAACGATTTACGCACACAGCTATCATATCCATAGTATTTACTCCAAGTGTGACGCAAAGAGCATTTTAGCTTGCAGTCAAGAAGACTGTATAGGAGACGGGAACAAGTTGAACATTACCTTTTCAACTGGAAACTGATCCTGAAGCCTTTAAGGTCTGATTTCAAAGAGTACTGAAATGAACAGAAGCAGCTCAGATGGATCAGAGAGTATTATAGATGCATCCCTAAATCAGTCTGCTAGCAAATCAGAAAATTAATCATGGTAAGAATGGACCATAAAGCAGTCTACATACACAAAATGATAAAATAAATTAGACTTCACTGACCAGATATTGTCTTCTCCACCTCCAGCAGTAACAGACTATAAATCTGTCCATAACCTATTTGTAAATACTTCAATGTAAAACCTGCTACAGCCTGGAGATACATGCAGTAGAGGCTGTCCTGGTTTCAGCTGGGATAGAGTTAATTTTCTTCCTAGTAGCTGATATAGTGCTGTGTTTTGGATTTAGTATGAGAATAATCAGAACACACTGATGTTTTAATTGTTGCTAAGTAAGGTTTATAGTAAGTCAAGGACTTTTCAGCTTCCCATGCTCTGCCAGCGGGAAGGTGCATAAGAAGCTGTGAGGGGGCACAGCCAGGAGAGCTGACCCCAACTGTCCAAAGGGATATTCCCTACCATGTAACGTCATGCTCAGTATATAAACTGGGGGGAGTTGGCTGAGGGGTTGTGACCGCAGCTCGGGGACTGGCTGGGCATCAGTCAGCAGATGGTGAGTAATTGTATTGTGCATCACATATATTCTTTATTATTATTATTATTATTATTATTATTATTCCTTCCAGTACTTAAAAGGGCCTTATAAGAAAGATGGGGACAAACTTTTTAGCTGGGTCTTCTGCAATAGGACAAGGGGTAATGGTTTTAAACTAAAAGAGCGCAGATTTCAACTAGACATAGGAAAATTTTCACAATGACGTTGGTAAAATACTGGCCCAGGTTGCCCAGAGAGGTGGTAGATGCCCCATCCCTGGCAACATCCCGGGTCAGGCTGGACGAGGCTCTGAGCAACCTGCTCTAGTTGAAGATGCCCCAGCTCATTGCAGGGGGGTTGGACTAAATGACCTTTAAAGGCCCCTTCCAACACAAAGATTCTATGTTTTTATGATGTTGATGACTATTTCTCTTCCCTTGCTGTCCTATTAAATTGTCTTTATCTCAACCCATGAGTTTTACCTTTTTTTTTCCAATTCTTGTCCCCATCCCACTGGTATCAGGGAAGAGTAAGCAAGCGGCTGCATGGTTCTTAATTGCCGGTTGGGGTTAAACCATGACAGAGGCTTACCCTTTATAATTTATAAGTGCCCAGTTCTTCTTTATTTCCCTGATGTCTCTGACTGCCCTTGGCTGAAGGACTCATCTGGTTGTCAACCAAGATCCAGCTTGGTGCAGAACAACTGCATAACCCCGATTCTGTTTTCTTAATAAAACTGTTGTTTGGAGGTGGTGGGAAACATGTCCATTCTCATGGTGAGAACACCCAAGCGTTAAAATCGTGCAAGATCAGAAAAGTAAAAACAAGGACAGAAAAGTAATAGCAGAGATGTATTAGCTAGCAGTTCCAGCATTCAAGAGAGAAAAAATATTGACACAAGAAAGGTATGAGACCCTAATAAAAAAACCAGGCAATTGGAAGATGGCAGCTCAGCAGCATCAGGGATCAACCTGTTCCAGGGAGCAATGGAGATGAGCCCTTCCCTGTCTGATTGATGAATGCCTTGTCGACAGAAACACTGTGGTGAGCATATTAATGCTTAACCTGCTAGCTCATTAAACTTAGATACCTACCATGTATATTAGCCAACAAAGAATTGCTGTGTGCTTTCTGATCATGGAATCACAGAATCATAGAATCTTTGGATTGGGAGGGACCTTTTAAGGTCATCTAGTCCAAACTCCCTGCAATGACCTGGGACATCTTCAAGTAGACCACATTGCTCAGAGCCCTGTCCAACCTGACCTTGAATGTTTCCAGGTTTAAGTTGCCTACGTTCTGCTTGGAAAGTCTGTGCACACACTACAGTTGTCTGAATCAAGTATGCTGGAAAAGGAACGTTACAGTCCACCCAGAAAATTGTCCACACAACCAAGTCTTTGTAGTAGGCCAAGAAGCCTTCTCCTCTCTGTGCCTTCTCCCACTTGCAATTACCCTTTTCTATGCTCTGACCAAGAGGTAGGCTAGCCAAAATTCTGCCTCTGAAGTAAACCAAAACTATCATACTACTGCTCAGGTATAGTTTAAAAGGAGCAGATGTTCCCTTGGCCCAAAGGATCACTGAGCAGTAACTAATATTCCTTGGTTGTGACACAACTAGACACCCTCAAGCACCTTCCAGAAGTATTTATTTTTTTCTGTTGGGGTAAAATCTAATAATTTGTTGCTGCATCTCTCAGAAATCTGAGGAAAAAGAAAAAAAACACAAATCAGGCTGTTTAAGAAAACTAATTGCTGTAATGAAAACTGATATATACAGCAGCACCTAGAAAACTCACAGTGACCAAAAATCTCCAAAGCACATAACTAAATAAAAGGTGCTGAGATGTTAAATAGTTCAAACACTACTGTAATATTAGTAATATTGAAACATGCCTAGCAAAAATTATAAAAAACACCACCGATATTTCTTTTAATTTTTCCACTGAAATAGAAGTGCTGAAGCCAAATACAAAGAAAAATAATCTTTTTTAATCAAGATTTATAGATTGCCACCTGGCTTTTAATTTATCTCCTTTCTGTAATTAACAGGCTGGGTCACTGGAAGAGAAGAACATTAATGGCACAAGACAACAGTGTCATCTCCTACTATAGAGTAAATCTTGAAGAAAAAAAATCAAAGCAGTCGTTTAAAATAAATCAACAGCCTTGGCCAGGTTGGCTGTCTTCATGGCAGATATTTACTGCTTCTCACACAATCCTTACAGAGGGACAATATCTGGCACCATCTGGTTAAAAATAAATGAAGAAAAGTACTTCCAGTAAAGGAAACAAATAATATTGTTCAATATTTTCTTTTTGGTTAGGGTAGAAACCGTCTCTTGAGCAGAGGGAGCACAAAATGCAGATGTGTTGAAATCACAGCCACAAATTCTACCCTTAGTCAATTCTACTGCCAATTGAAAAATAGATATTGCTATTCCATTTTTATTTAATTTCAAATTTCATTTTATTCAGGAAACACAGTATATCATTTTTAAAGGCCAGTCATCTTGGAAGCTTCCTTTTTCAAGCACAGAGGGCTCATCTCTTTCTGGGCTCCAGTTGGAGCCACTTTAGATGTGATCCCACAGTCACCATGACCACTACAAAGCATAAGGCATGGCGATATTTCCCCCTAGACACCAAAGGTTTTGTCATGTGAGGCCCAAACCTGTGGGGCTAAGCAGCACTTTGGGATACCTCCCAGCTCCCATTCTTCCCCAAGGGAGGCACTGCGCTCTCAGAAAGCTCAGATGTTTTCCAACTTAGGCAGAAGTGGCTCCTGTTGCAGGTATCATCCTCAACCAAGACCTGCTAGCACTGTTTTCAGTGCTCAGCACACAAACCCAATAGTCCAAAGTCAACCATCATCCAAACATTTCCATGTATTTCTAAAGTTTAGTGTACGTGGATTAGCAAAGTCCGCATTTTTAACCTTTACATCAGTAAAAAAAAAGAATCTTGAAATCTTGTTCTGCTAAAAATATAATTTCAGTTGACACAGACTCAGTTTTTTGAGGGGAATTAAGTGCAACGTTAGCAAATACAGCAGTGTAGCTACTCTCAGGCTGAAGCTAAGAGAAGATTACAAAGTTTAGCAGAGGTCACAGATCTCCCACGGCAGACATTTATAGTTTCCAAGATAAGACCAGAGGGAACAATGCCATCATCTATTTTGAGCTACTCCGTGACGTTAGACCCTTTCACTTAATGCAGCAGGGAAAACCCTTCTTCTTAGTGTGTTCCTACCTTTGAGTTCTTTAAACTGTTGTTGAAGTAGGTCAAATATTTTCCAAGAGATACGACACTGACCCTATTTAAGATTGCATCTGGGCCAACTGAGACATATTTTATGTCTGATGTTTCACAAAATGAACTTCAGAAAATAAATTCCTTTCAGCTTGTGGGGCAGATTTCAGGAACAACAAAGATAGATAAGCTTCTTCAAGAAATAGTGTAAGAGTTCAGATTTGTTGTCACAAGATCTTGCTGTGTCTTTGATCAAAACACCATCTGCTTTGCTAGAGAAGAGCGAGGCTTCTGTTTTTTTCCACTTTCAGTGCCCAGCATCTCTCAGAACCGCCAGAACAACCCTTGATGTCTGTGGTAATTCTCTCCTTCCACGCTGTACGGAGTCTGGGTACGAGCTGGCACCAAGGATGATAGTCTCAGAAATCAGTCCAGATTTCACGGGAGAGGAGAGTATACTTTTGTGGCACTTTTGTTTTATTTTTGCTTTCCTAAGAAAAATAATCTTAAAAAAACCCCATTATTGTCAAATAAATGTTCATTTTTTGAGGGGAAAATAATTTCATTTTAATAACTTTTTTTTTTTTAACTTGAACTTTCTACCTACATCAGAAAGGGTCCCCTGACATCTAGATAGGTACTGTATGTGGAGAAAAGAAAATAAAAAAATCTGTCTGAGAGTTTATATGAAACATTACACCCAACTCTTCGATCACTAGGGTAAGTGTATTGGCTTTACACAGCAAGGTTTTGGTAGTGGGGAGTGGGGGGAGGTAAGTGTAGGGGTGACTTCTGTGAGAAGACACCAGAAGTTGCCCCTGTGTCAGTCAGAGCCAGCTCCAGCTGGCTCCAAGATGGACCCGCCACTGGCCAAAGCTGAGCCCAACAGTGACGCTGGTGGCACCTCTATGATAACATATTTAAGAAAAGGTAAAAAATGGTGCGCAACAGAGCAACAGCTCTGCAGACACTGAGGTCAGGGGGAGGAGGTGCCAGGGCAGAGATTCCCCTGCAGCCCATGGTTAAGACCATGGTGAGGCCGACTGTGCCCCTGCAGCCATGGAGTTCCATGGTGGAGCAGATCTCCACGCGCAGCCCATGGAGGATCCCACGCCGGAGCAGGGGGATGTGCCCTGAAGGAAGCTGTAGCCCACGGAAAGCCCATACCAGAACAGGCTCCTGGAGAGCAGCCCACACGGGAACAGCTTTTCTGGCAAGACCTGTGGACCATGGAGAGGAACCCATGCTGGAGCAGTCCATTCCTGAAGGACCCAGGCTGGAGCAGCTCTTGAAGAACTGCAGCTTGTGGAAAGTACTCATGTTGGAGAAGTTTGTGAAGGACTGCCTCCTGTGGGAGGGACCCCACGCTGGAGCAGGGGAACAGCATGAGGAGGAAGGACCAGCAGATATGAAGCGTGATGAACTGAGCAGAACTCCATTCCCCATTCCCTTGCACTGAATGGAGGGGAGGAGGTAGAAGAGTCAAGAGTGAGTTTGAGCCTCAGAAGAAGGGAGGGCTAGGGGGTACAGGGAAGGTGTTTATAGTTTTGTTTTTATTTTTCACTATCCTACTCTATTATTAATTGTTAATAAATAAAAATAATCTTTCTCAAGTCACGTTTGTTTTACGTGTGACAGCAATAGTTGAGCGATCTCCCTGTCTTTACTTCAACCCATGAGTTTTCATCTTATTTCCTCCCCTGTCCTCCTGAGGAGAGGCTTGGGGGGTACCTGATGGCCAGCCGATGTTAACCCACCACAGTAAGGTTTATACAGCGTGTCACTGAGTATTCACTATGTGCTTTCAAAAGCTTGAATGAAGGGTGAAGCATACAGGCAAAAAACATGAAGAGCAAGGGGCTCAGCCAACACAACTGGGCCGCGGAAAGCAGGGTACAGGAGAGGTACTAGGATGAGCACCATGATAGCACGGCGCTGAGCCGTCAGCCTGGAGACCAAGCAGCTAATCAACAACAGGACCAGCGACCACATGCATCACACCAGGTCCACACCAGAACACTTGCATATAATGAAATATAAATTAAACCCATAACATAAATGATATCTGGAATTTAAGTAAACAATTAGCACCCAGATTAAATAGTTAAAAAAAATGTGAAACAGACAAAAGCAGCCAATAGGAAAATATATGATATGATGTACAGGGACATGTTTAAATGCACATAACAGGCACCTGCACTACATCTCTCTCATGGCAGCTGCTGGGCAGTGGCATCTCAAGGTGTCCTGGTTAACCATGGATACCCGGGCTTGCTTTTTACTGAATAAAGAAGCCTGTGACATAAAACTGATGCTGAAATCTAGTTTGTGTGGTTAAAGGTAACTAAGTCAGGGTCCTCAGCAAGAGGGCCCAAATGACAAGTCAGAGGTCATGACAGAAGCCCATGACACCGAAGCGAGTCAAACTCATGTTTTCTGAGTGGCTTTTCCACAGAGCACTGGACCATCTTTCCAATGACACTCTCCAGAAGGCAAAAAATCAGCAGTTGACATTAGAACAGAGATTTAATTTGATAGTGAAGCTGGCATGCAGTATTACAACTGGAATTCCTGCATTTCTTTTTCCTTTTGGCTTTGCATTTCCTTTGTTCACTTTCTTTTCCATGTGCATTATTGCAGAAGAACTACTGACAGTCACTACTTCAGATGTGGGACTTTATCACAGCAGGATTAACTAAGTCACAAAGGCAGAACCCATACAGCGTCAACCCTCTTCCTTTTCACATCCCAGAGGCAGATGGCAAGAAGAAATTAATTTTCTCATATTGTTAAAGCTTATGCTTTTTGACCTGCAAGAAGGATTTTTGCTTTGGTTCAAGGAGGCAACTAATTTTACAATTACAATGGAAAAGATGAATAGGGTCTACATCAAGGTGACTAATATGTTCTGTAAGTTTGTGAAGAGCAGGGATTTTTATTTTCTTTTTTTTTAAATTAAAGTTGTCAAAAACAATTTTTGCATTGCATATAGCCTTGTACTAAGACACATGTAGATTAATATCCTGAATTCTTGCAACACAGATGTATGACGATACAATCCCATGTTGGAGATGCTTTTTATCCCACACACAGACTGGGAGTTCTCATCATATTGGGATATTCTATGAGTCTATGGTTCTGTGGACAGCCAGTACATCACTCCAAATCTCCTCTTGTGATGCTCATCCTGCTTCAAGTGACCTCTTGAGGCTTCTTCAACCTCTGTACCAAACAGATATACATTAACCGACATGATACTGTTTCGAACAAAATGCATCGGGAAAAGTCATTCCAGGCAACTTCCTGAGATGGATAAGCTTTTAAAAAGCTGTTTAGTCAGCATTTTCCTTAGTCTTTGAGCTTGCACAATAACATTGTTAAGGGGAAATTTGTGACTGTACTAATGACTTCCTCCTGAAAAAGTATTTAAGAAAAACAAGGAGAACAAGATCTTGGGGCTCTTTCTGATATGGTCTTGAACAGCACCACAAACCACACCCTTCATGTGTACATGTCTGTGTGTGAAAAACACACAAACATAACAAAATAAAATCTTTTCCTCCCTCATAAGTGAGGCTGGGTTTGATTTATGAATGACTGACAATGGGCTGTTAGACTTCTGAGTCATTCTGCAGTTCTCCCCTATTCATTTTTCTCTAGAGAATCTCTGAAGGATGCTCCACATTATTCACCCAAAATTAATGCACAAAGTAAATGGCCAAGTGCAATCGCCATTTTACTAGCTAATTTTTTGCATTAACATATTGGTTAATAATGGGTTTTCTTTTACTGTACCTCATATCGATTATGCATTGGACATTCATAATCATAATGGGAATGTGGACATCATCTTCCATTATTGAGACACTTAATGTAAAAGAATATCTGCAACAGATTAGACAGCATTGTCAAACTAGTATGATGCTGAAGCTATTAAAAAAAGCATTATCATTTAATTTTTTTTTTTAGATAAAATGATTATTTTTATTAAATTCTGTAGTGGCACCTTTATGACAATGACAAGTTTCATGTAGAAGACTGTTTACCTTGTGGTAACTTGTTCACACAGCCATATGTAGAACCGAGGTTTTAGCTTTTTACTTGCTTTTCTGCCATGATAAATATATAGTAACTTATTGCTCATTAAATGAAGATTGAGCTTCCTTCTCCTTACCACAGCCTCAATATGTGTGGTCATTATAGTTGTGAGATTCCACCCAGCTGATCTCCATGTCCTGTGGCTATATATGCATGTACTCAGCTTGAGGGCAAGTCCTCTACTCACTGCTTACAGAATATCTCTGGTACATGGCACATCTTGTGTTTACTTAATTGTCAGTGCCGTGATTAGGCAGATCTAGAGCCCACTGGTGAGTAATGATTGAGCCTACGCATTAAAATTGCCAAGGTACAGAAGGTAGACAGTCTAGAACTTAAATTGTTGGGCTTCTGATTCACTTTTACACAATATGCAAGCCAGCCTTACTCTTCACAATAAAGTAATCTTTTTATAACACTGTCTTTGTTGCTTTTTTTTTGCACATCTTTTCACATCACTAACAGTTAGCATCAATGAAACATATAGTTTAGCTTTATTTAGCAATTGTTCTCTTTAAATCCAAAGAAATTTCACAGTACTACTACTGCTCATTTGCCATTTTCTTTTTGTGCCTGACGACATTTGCTGTTTTTCTTAAATTACCCCTCTGCAGAAATGGAAGTCTGAAGTTGCATATTTACTTCTTACTGTTGGAGAAAAATCTTTCAAACGCAATCACTAAAAAATGAGAGTCAAGATAGAAGAAGAACCCAGTATACTTATCTCTGTGAATTTTTAACACTTCAGACTGACATCTCTGAAATGAGAGCATTTGATTGTAGCTGCTTCAAAAAAAAATTCCCACAGATAAACACAGGTATCTTGCTTTCCCGGATTTCTATCCCTTTTCACTGTGTCTGAGTTCATCTTTCACTAGTTGATCTCTGTTACTAATGAACTCTCAAGAATAACTCTCAAGTTGTTCTTAAAATGGTATAAGTTTGAGTTCAGTCCCAAATTCAGGATGCACAACACACCATGGAAAGCATTTTTACAGGATCTGTCCCTTTACAAAACATTCTTCAGTTAGTATATAAGCAGGCTGACTTGAACACAAATAGGAAAGAGATTTAGATCAAACTCATTAAAGTGAAGGAGTCAAAGAGCTTTAAAATTTGGTTTACTTCTTCCATCATAAAAAAGATTGCTTTCTACAAACACTTGGACCAGTAGAAATAGAAGTCTACTTATGCATTTCTCACAGACAGATTCACCTGTGGTTTATAACCACACATGGTGCACACTGCTGAAATATTTCTACATCCCAGATGGGAAAAAGAATCACAGAATCACAGAATCACTAGGTTGGAAAGGACCTTTAAGATCATCAAGTCCAACCATTAATCCAGCGGCACCATGTCCCCTAAACCATGTCCTGAAGCGCCACATCCACACGTTTTTTGAACACTTCCAGAGATGGCGACTCCACCACCTCCCTGGGCAGCCTGTTCCAATGCTTGACCACCCTCTCAGTGAAGAAATTTTTCCTAATATCCAATCTAAACCTCCCCTGGCACAACTTGAGGCCATTTCCTCTTGTCCTATCACTAGTTACTTGGGAGAAGAGACCAACACCCTCGTCGCCACAACCCCCTTTCAGGTAGTTGTAAAGAGCGACAAGGTCTCCCCTCAGCCTCCTCTTCTCCAGACTGAACAACCCCAGTTCCCTCAGCTGCTCCCCATATGACTTGTGCTCCAGACCCCTCACCACCTTCGTTGCCCTTCTTTGGACATGGTCAAGCACCTCAGCATCCTTCTTGTAGTGAGGGGCCCAAAACTGAACACAATATTCAAGGTGCAGCCTCACCAGTGTCGAGTACAGGGGCACGATCACTTCCCTACTCCTGCTGGCCACACTATTGCTGATACAGGCCAGGACGCTGTTGGCCTTCTTGACCACCTGGACACACTGCCGGCTCATGTTCAGCCGGCTGTCAACCAGCATCCCCAGGTCCCTTTCCGCCGGGCAGCTCTCCAGCCACTCCTCCCCAAGCCTGTAGCGTTGCATGGCGTTGTTGTGACCAAAGTGCAGGACCCTGCACTTGGCCTTATTAAACCTCATACAGTTGGCCTCTGCCCATTGATCCAGCCTGTCCAGATCCCTCTGCAGACCCCTCCTACCCTCCAGCAGATCAACACTCCCACCCAACTTGGTGTCATCTGCAAACTTACTGAGGGAGCACTCGATTCCCTCATCCAGATCATCAATAAAGATATTGAACAAGACTGGCCCCAGAACCGAGCCCTGGGGAACACCGCTTGTGACCGGCCGCCAGCCGGATTTAACGCCGTTCACCACAACTCTCTGGGCTCGGCCATCCAGGCAGTTCCTCACCCAGCGAAGAGTAAACCCGTCTAAGCCACGAGCCGCCAGTTTCTCCAGGAGAATGCTGTGGGAGACGCTGTCAAAGGCTTTACTAAAGTCCAGGTAGACAACGTCCACTGCCTTTCCCTCATCCACTAGGCGGGTCACCCGGTCATAGAAGGAGATCAGGCTGGTCAAGCAGGACCTGCCTTTCATGAAGCCATGCTGGCTGGGCCTGATCCCTTGGTTGTCCTGCAGATGCCCTGTGAGCACTCTCAAGACCAACCGCTCCATAATCTTCCCTGGTACAGAGGTCAGGCTGACAGGCCTGTAGTTCCCAGGATCATCCTTCCAGCCCTTCTTGTAGGTGGGTGTCACATTGGCAAGCCTCCAGTCTTCTGGGACCTCTCCTGTTAACCAGGACTGCTGATAAATGATGGAGAGTGGCTTGGCAAGCTCCTCCGCCAGCTCTCTCAGTACTCTCGGGTGGATCCCATCAGGCCCCATAGACTTGTGGGTGTCCAGGTGGTTTAGCATGTCCTTGACTGCTTCCTCCTGGATTATGAGGAGTACATTGTGCTCTCCATCCCCATCTTCCAGCTCAGGGGGCTGAATACCCTGTGGATACCTGGACTGGCTATTAAAGACTGAGGCAAAGAAGGCATTAAGTACCTCAGCCTTGTCCTCGTCCTTGGAGACAATGTTCCCCGCCATATCCAGTAGGGGATCGAGATTCTCCTTGCCTCTCTTTTTGTTGTTAATATATTTGTAAAAACATTTTCTGTTATCCTTTACGACTGTGGCCAGACTGAGCTCTAGCTGGGCTTTTGCCTTTCTAATTTTGTCCCTGCTTGACCTAACGAGATCCTTGTACTCTTCGTGAGTTGCCTGCCCCTTCTTCCAGAGGTGATAAACTCTCCTCTTTTCCCTGAGTCCCTGCAAAATCTCCCTGTTCAGCCAGGCCGGTCGCCTTCCCCGCCAGCTCTTCTTACGGCACATGGGGACCGCCTGCTCCTGGGCCTTTAAGATTTCCTTCTTAAAGGCTGTCCAGCCTTCCTGGACCCCTTTGTCCTTCGGGACTGTCTCCCAAGGGACTCTCTCAACCAGTGACCTGAACAGGCCAAAGTCTGCCCTCCGGAAGTCCATGGTAGCAGTTTTGCTGAGTCCTCTCCTTACTTCACTCACAACTGAGAATTCTATCATGTCGTGGTCGCTAAGCCCAAGACGGCCTCCGACCACCACATCTCTCTCCAGTCCTTCTCTGTTTGTAAACAGCAGGTCCAGCAAGGCACCTCCCCTGGTGGGCTCACTCACCAGCTGCGTCAGGAAGTTCTCCTCCACACACTCCAGGAACCTCCTAGACTGTTTGCCCTCTGCCGTGTTATACTTCCAGCAGATGTCCGGTAGGTTGAAGTCCCCCACAAGAACAAGGTCCAGCGAATGCGAGACCTCCGCCAGTCGCTTATAGAATGTCTCATCCATCTCTTCATCCTGGTTGGGTGGCCTGTAACAGACTCCCAGCAGGATATCTGCCTCATTGACCTTCCCCCTCATCCTTACCCACAAGCACTCTACTAACTTCAAATCAATTTGGGATGATGTGTGGAGTGGCTAACTGGCTAAGCAGAGGTGGGAGGCTGTGTGAGGACACATGGCACAGCTACCATTTCAAGATTGTTCCCAGTCCCAGCCCCACTTCCTTCCTGGAGAAATGAAGGCAACAGTAGCGGTAGAACAGGAAGAGAAAGCAGAAAGGAGCAAGCAGAGCTATTGACCCATCCCAGCCTACACTTCAGCTGCAAGATTTCTTGCCTTAATGATTGAGTGCACTGGATTAGACCACACACATTAGTGAAGAAAGAGGAAAATTAAGGCCAGGAGAACAAATCATCGTGACTCCAAATGCTTCCAAATGCACAAATGCTTTTAACATCTATTCAAATGAATCATAACATTTTCCTTTGAGTAACAGTAAAGAGCAATGCCGTAAGTGCTATTTAAGATACTTTGACTGCACTGAAAATATTTACAGTTTGTGCATATATTAATTATTCCTGTAACTTTACTGTCCTAGAAAAGTGTTCAGGACTGATAAAGCCAACAACAGCAGATTGTTTTGAAGTTCTAATTAAACATAATCAGAATTAATTTAATAAGCTCAATTTTCAGTAAACATAAGGAAGGGTCCCATTAAAATCAAGCCTCCTTCAAATAGGTTATGCTGGAAAAACAGGAGCTGCAACATCACCGATCACCACTTACTTGTCAGATCTTAACGCTTTTCTGCCTCTGCCAACTGGTCCAAGTCCACTTCCCTCTAACAAAGCCCAACATTTAACCGTTATCTCTTCTCACCACTGCTCCAACCACTCCAGTCTTCCAGCACCACTTTCACCTTCTCCACTGCTGCCTGCTAGATCTGCAATAACTCCACAAAAATGTACACCATACAGCTTCCCCTGGAGAGGAAAAGGGGAGTATTTTCCCAGGAAAATATTTTATGCACTGATGTTTCCATTAATTCCTTCCGACCAACATGGACCTGTTGGCTTCTATACCTTAAAGTTACTGAAAATCAAAACAAGCTTTACTGTCCCAGCAAGAGAACATGAGATATGCCTCAAATGATCCTCAGTTTATCTGCCATAATGTTTCATCGTGATGTTTGTAATCTGTTCTCAGATAGCACTGTGACAAATAGCACTACATACAACTCTGATTCTAGATTGGTGCTAATAAAAACAAGAGTGGTAATAATATCTAGAGTTTTCCCACTGGCTGTGATTGTGCTGGAGTACAAATGATGCCTGGAGACTGTGCAGAAGGAGATGAGAATTTTATTTGCTTCTTACAGATGATTCATACCATCTTCTTTTGCCTTCAGGATTGTTCCTCGCTAGTGATGGCAGACAAGTGTACCTGATTTCTTTTATGGCTACCACTTAGTGACACATAAGTGCTAGTTGCTTCACCCGGAGAAGAATATCAAATGCAAAACAAGTAACAGCATGGAAAGTGAATGTACAAGCAGAATCCATGGGTCTCATCCTTAGCAAGCTGGGCAGATGCTGATATGATATACAACTGAAGATCTCCATCTGTAGGAAAAAAAACAAAACACTATCTGAACAGCATACTGATGCCCACCTCACATTCTGGGGGACATATTCTGTGAAAGTAATTTTCAGACTCAGTTGCTGAGATAAGGTTAGCTTCATGGTCTCAGCGTGAGCCAGATTTCACCTTCATTGGCAATATTTTGACATACTTCAGCACTTCAGATATTTTGCAATGGTAGACTCATCTTGATTATATACAGAATTTCTTTATAGTTGGCTGACAGGATCCATCTTTCAAGACACAGACTACTTAGATGTGTGCAGTGTAGATATACAAATGCCATTAAAAGCTTACGCCTTTCCAGTAACAGTCATATTGCTCCAAAGAATGAGCCAAAACTGGCCTAGGGGAATGTGGCAAAAAAACATATTTATCTCCCCTGGCTATAAAGAGAGGTTAAGCAGATAGCTCAGATCTTGACCACAGCAAGGTAAGCATTCAAACAAAAGAATAAACGCACAAAAAAATCAAGCAGAATTAATCCCACCTTCTGACTCTGTATCTGTCTTACACTCACAATTTACTTGCTTTGCGTGAGACACCTTCTTGTGTCAACCAAGGACCTGCCTTTGGAGAGAACCTCTTAGAGTTTGTGATTTACGTTTTGCTTGCAGAGTGCAATAGAAAGTAACTATACTAGACACTTTTTTTTTTAAATGTAGACACCTACTTTCCCCAACTGTTGCAGACTTTTTATTTGCAATAATATTTTGCCTTCTGTAGCACCTTGTGCCTCAGCGTGGCAGAATATTTTGCAAACATTTAATTAAGCCTTATGATGTCCCACTGAGGCTGGCAGGTAGGTGTTTCGTAATAGCATCAGCTATTTAAAATGACTTACACACACAGACACACAAAACCTGGTCATTAGGCCAAGGGCAGAAGTGGGACTGTAACACGGGCATTTCATTGACACTTCTCCTGTCTGGCTACCTGAGGACTCTCTGACTTTGGAGGGCCTTGGGTGGACAGTGCTTTGTCAGGTGGCAGTAAAGCTGACAGCTAGAAAGGAAGGTGAAACGGAGTGTGTTATGGCAATCTTCCCAGGATTTCAGGTGACAGAAATCAGTGCCTAGCTCTTGGCTTCATTCACAGATGGACAAGAGGGTGTAAGATTATTCTCCATCTCTGAAGAGGCTATGGACAACTGCAGTGCCCAAGTGCAGTGTGTTCTGTTCTGGCATCCAGAATGGCAACCCAAAAACAGAACAGCAAGGTCAAACCCTTGCCCAGACAAGCTGGCAGAGCTGGCTGTGTAGCTGCAAATTGGCATATTACATGCAACTCTCAGACTTCCCCTGGGCTGCCATAATCTATGACGTCAGCACCCGTCTCACTAAATTAGAGAGATACATGCATCCTCGGTCAACAGAAAGGAGGGAGTAAAACCAAGGAAGTTGACGCTGAGATCGTACGTATGCTTTCTAGTGAGCTCCCAGCCCACTGGCTAATGAAACCAAAACTCATCTGGGGATTTATCCACAAGTCATAATCTTTGTGTCTAACGCTGACTCTTAAAATCCTACCTGAATCTCTTCTGTTTTCTTCTGCTCTGGAATATTTTTGGTAACCCACTTGATTTGCAGAGGTGGCTTAAGACAGCCACAGGACTTGTGTCTGCTCGCAGTGGGTTTCTAAATGTCTTTGGCTGATATCTTTAGCTTTTTTTGCCATATTCCAGTGACATGAAGGGGAATTTGGTAGATGGAAAACAGTTTACAGCTTGCTGTTTCTTAGCTCTGAATCCCAGCCCAGGCCAGACTTCTTCAGTCATATGAACCAAGTCACATCTCCATCGCATGCTATGGTACCCAAAATTTAAAAAAGTGGCAGCAGAACTTCCCTACCTTGTAGGCATGCTCTGAAGTAGGACATACATCAAATTAATAACATTTTGCACAGGTACTGATGAGCTAAATGTTACCTAAATGCTGTATTTAGATAAATAAAAACTCAGGTGTGAGGCAATCCTTTAATTGTCATGGTCTTAATTCCTCCATCTCAGCTTTCCTATATAACAGGGCATACAGCAGCATCTGAAAGAAAGGTCAGATGTTCAGGGCTCCTTGGGCACCTTCCACACTGCTGGGCTGGTACAGATTGCTTAAGCATCTTACTCCGTTTTATTTATCCCTTTTTTTCCCGTAAGTCTTAATTGCGTAACAGTGCAGGGAACACGAAGTCCAAAGGGCAGAGAAGAAAGGAACACATGCCAGATCAGTATAACTGGTATGTATGCACCCATCTGAGCCAAGCAGGGTGGGCAATTAACTAAATCATTTAATCCGTCCCTTCCAAGCTTTCTGTATGCAAATGCAATTGGGACATTCTAGTCAGTCACTACATACAATAGATTTAAAGGTCTCTTAAAGAAAGAGATTACTGCAGGATTTTATACATCTTAAGGTTTTTTTTATCTCTGCTTGTAGAGAAATGTTGTTAGGGGCTACGAAATATATCTGTTTATTCCACAAGCACACTTTGCATTTAGTAGGATGCACTGCAAGTAATTTGGCTAATGTGCTGCATTTGGAGAAGACCAACAAGAGCCAGGTAAAGAGCCACAAGATGTAGCTTTTCTGTCACTTCTTAAAAGCTCCAGCATGCTTTATCATGTGTATATTTTACAAATGTATATGCTGGCATTTCTAAGCAAGATTTATGGTGGCTTGCTAAATGCATAAAATTGCTTAAAATAACCATCAAGCACTTAGCCTAGCCTAGCTTTCCTGAGACCTAGAGGCTTTTTAGTGGGACTAAGCTCCTACAACACATTTGAAATTCAAATAATTTAAAATCAGGATACTCTTTTCAACAGTATCATGTCAAAAGGCCTTAAAGAGCCTGCCTAGGATCTTGTACTAAGACCACAGCCATAACCAGTCCTCTTCTGTTACTGCATAACAGATTCTAGTTGTTTCAATGGCTTTGCAAAAAACACAACCTTAACAAACATGTCACTGGTCAGCAAAGCAGCAACAGAAACACCTTCTGCTGGAAATCCCTGTATATACCATCAGATGTGCCGGGTCCTGCACTTGAATCACAACAATCCCATGCAACGCTACAGGCTTGGGGAGGAGTGGCTGGAGAGCTGCCCGGTGGAAAAGGACCTGGGGGTGCTGGTTGACAGCCGAATGAATATGAGCCAGCAGTGTGCCCAGGTGGCCAAGAAGGCCAACAGCGTCCTGGCCTGTATCAGGAATAGTGTGGCCAGCAGGAGTAGGGGAGTGATTGTGCCCCTGTACTCGGCACTGGTGAGGCCACACCTCGAATCCTGTGTTCGGTGTTGGGCCCCTCACTACAAGAAGGATGTTGAGGTGCTGGAGCGTGTCCAGAGAAGGGCAACGAAGCTGGTGAGGGGTCTGGAGCACAAGTCTTATGAGGAGCAGCTGTGGGAACTGAGGTTGTTGAGTCTGGAGAAGAGGAGGCTGAGGGGAGACCTTATCGCTCTCTACAACTACCTGAAAGGGGGTTGTGGTGAGGTGGGTGTTGGTCTCTTCTCCCAAGTAACCAGCAACAGGATGAGAGGAAATGGCCTCAAGTTGCACCAGGGGAGATTTAGAAAAATTTCTTTACTGAAAGAGTAGTGAAGCATTGGAACAGGCTGCCCAGGGAGGTGGTGGAATCACCATAACTGGAAGTGTTCAAAAAACGTGTGCACGTGGCACTTCAGGACATGGTTTAGGGGGCCTGGTGGTGTTGGGTTGATGGTTGGACTTGGTGATCTTAACGGTCTTTTCCAACTTTAATGATTCTGTGATTCTGTGAAATAGAATAATAAAATAAAAATAGTAAAATAAAATAAAGTAAAATAAAATAAAATAAAGTAAAATAAAGACATAAAGAATAAATGCCCACTTTTAGAAAGATTTTGCATCCTGCTACTGAGAGGATGCATAGTATGTTTCTCTTTCTTTGGTTACTCTTAGAAGCAATGCAGGGACCCATACTTCGTAGGAGCTGTCAGTGCTGCAAACTACAACATGCTTGCAGGTGAGGACAGACGCCAGATAGTTCCCTTCCTACCTCATTTCATTTCTTGAAGATGAACACTGGTGTAGAAATGAACAGGATGAGGCTGTTCAGCAGAACACAACATTCTCTGGGAACTCTTCCCAGGAAATGTAAACTGGTATCCACTGACTTAAGCTGGGACCAGAAGTGAAGCCAAGATGCTCTACAAAAGCAACCAGTATGACACTTTAGATGTGACTGTCTGTCCCATGGATGTGAGCATCTGTAGGAATTTGGGGCCATTTCAGACTTGTGGGAAACTATGTGTGTGAATATCAACATCAGGTCTTACCAGCAGAAGGCTTAAGAGCAACTTGTCAAATTCTTGAGAGATCCTCAATTCACTTCTGCAGATCTAAAAGATTCAAGAATGGCAAGGTCTTCCTAGATCCATACATTAAGGATAATGTTTCCCTCCATTATATCCACCACCCTGATGAAACTAAGAAGGAACTACTGGGAAACTCACAAATGTATCGTCCTGTTAGCAAGCAAATTTGCTCTTTTTTCCAACAGAATCTCTGTCTAGTGATGCTTTGGGTGTTACTCCAACCACAGAAACCAATAGCTACTCCAACCACCCCGGTGTCTAGCCTCCCCTTTACATCTGGGACACCATCCATAGCCACTGTGCTCTGAGCATGGCCAGCAGATGTTGCAGAGCTGTTATGTCTTATCACTCCCAAGTTTTGGCTTTCTGCAAGGAGGTACCAGAGACCAGTTTGTCCTGCAATGATGCTGAGCCCCACCGCATAATTTGCCTTGGGGCAAGGAGAGGTCATCCTGCCTCCCTGCTCGGGGCACATCCCTGCCTCTGTCTGTACATTGGGTGGGAGATGGTGTGTCTGGGGTGCTGGGGTCATCAAAGGAGGATTGAATCATTTGGGGAGATGTTTGAAAGACCAGTCTAAGAAGGCAAAAAAGAAAGGGAAGAGCCTTTGGGCATTGGGGAACCTTTTTCTTTCCCGCCAATCAGTTGCGGTTTTACTGGTGTGTCTTCCCACCCCCCCCCAATCTTTTAACATGGAAGAAAACATCATTCAGAAGGGGAAAGCAAAGGTATTCTTCACCAAGCAGCTAAAACCCAAAGTGTAATGCCCCTGCTCCCTGAAACAAGGGGGTGTGGGGGTGTCTTGTCTCAGAATTCTGAAATAAATTGCCTTGGAAAGATATTATGAGAATGCACACTGACAATTTGCAACCGCCATTTTGACTTGCCTCTAGCTGAAGACAGGAAAGAAAGAAAAAAATGAGAGAAATAAGGCAGTCATAGGGACAAACAGTCATTTTGGGACATCAGCCTGAAATAGGTTTCACGTAATCTTTATATCTTGCAAAGGTGAAAAAAATCTGAGGGACAGCAGAGAGGACACAGCAACCCAGCCTACCATCGGTCCATTTTCTTTCTACATCATCTGTCTAAAATAGCCTCCTGAGGGCTTTATGTCATTTGTCAGCTCCACGTAGACACACCTCCTGGGGAAGGGCCCAAACAGAGATTTGCATCCCTGCAAATACTTCATAACTGCCTGATGCCGGCAGCATCCGGCAACCTCCTTGGTTTCTGAATGAGGATATTACAGGCAGAGCAGAGATATAAGCAGGAGCATCATTAAGGTCTGAGGGCATAAGCAGCTGGGGCAGGGAAAGCAGGGGATGAAGTGAGGGAGGATTCACGAATTCCCAAAGAGGAAGGCTGGGGTAGATGTCAGGGTAAACTTGAGCTGAGAGTGGTTGGAAGGTTGAGAGATGAGTCAAAGCGAAAATCATGTTTGGAAGTTGCTTGTGACAGTTATATGTTGATTTTTTCTTAAACCCTTTCAAGCGGGCAGTTGCCTGAGCCCAACCCTGCTGACAACAGCAGTAAGATCCTTTTTGGTGCATAACTGCAGGTCAAATCCCATTGGAAGGAGAGGTAGGCACTTGTGTGCATTTAAAACCACTGGCCCCGGAGGTCTGAAGCTTCCCTAACACTAGGCACTGTGCGAGGCAATTTTATCTCTGTATTGCAAGTCTCTGAGAGCAGACACACAAACCATTTTACGACTAAATACATTCAAATCCAGTATTGTTAATATCAGCTGGGGCTCCAGATCTGAATCTGGAACCATCGCAGAGAGAAATTGCGCTGCTATTCAGGTTTTACCTTACACATCTCATACACAGGGACTTAGATGTTTTTTCTCCAGGCTGCGGGGGGTCGGTGGCACATGGCAAGAGCAAAGAGTAAACTCGATTTCTGGTGGCGGCAGCACAGATTTCTTCCTTCATGAAACTGAAGCTTCTTCTGCACACTTTTTTCAGCCTGGCCATAAATTCCTCTTCCTACTAATTTATTGCACTGTGCTCTGTGAATTCATGTGAAGACAGCTTCATAAATGAACGTGCAACCAGCCTTACGTTCTGCAGTGGCATAAAAAAGATTTCATGTAAGCAAGAATGAGGACTGAAGGGATAGCACCAGTGGGAACTCTGGTCCTGTGACTAAATGGCAGCCACTCTGAAATTTGTCTTTTCTAGTAAAATGATGAGGTAACCTGAAAGTCTCCATGACAACACAGCCCAGCTTTGTGTTACATGATGCTTATGCAAGAAAGCATCTAAAAGTACAGTGCCTGGAGAAAGCCTTCTAACAAAAAGAAATCCACAGGGTTTCAGCTGCTTCCCCCAGGTTATTCAGATTATTTTCCACATGTTTGTTTTTTTTCTTTTTTGGAACTTTGGATAAAAAAGGAATTTTACATAGTCTTCCAATTATATCGCTGCTTGTTGTTTTCAATTAAAAATGCATGCACGGAAATGTTGAATAACATGGAAGTCTGGCACCTTTTTTTCATAGGTCAAAGTACTAAAACCTTGTGGCTTAATAGATTTTTGTGATTCCAGAAGAGCTGTGTTGTTAGTCACTGTAACAGTAGCCACAATTGTCAAACCTCAAAACCACTGTTCTTCACAGTGTATACTACCTGAAATACAAGCTATCAAATTTAGATAGAATATGCTTTAATACAAGATTCTTCTATGGAAAAAGAGGACATGCTTTTGGCCATGGTGGGGTTCAGCTGACTAAATGGAGATGTCTGATGACATCTGAGATGCCCCAGGCTCCCCTGCTGGCCTCCAGCTGCTTCTCTGGAAGAGACCAGGGCTCCTGCAGGTCTTGTGTCACATCTGTCAGCTGAGTAACTCAGACACCAGAACATTTAACACCCAGATTAAGGGTCTGAGAGCAACTGGTGTCTGGCACTGTCAGAGTCAATAGTCTTCAGAGGCCAGGATTTCATCCCATAAATCTCATCAAGCACATATCCAGAGTAAAAATATTAACATAAAAAAAGTAATCAAATGCTTAGTTTAGACTTCATCTCCAGGAAAAGCCTGGACCTTTCTAATTTTGGGGTCCATTCCACTGATTTCAGTGTTACTGTGAAGTGGCACAAGGTCTGAATCAAGGCTCACAAGTACAAATATTCAGACCTCTAAGCAGTCCCCTTGCCTACATGCTGGCCAAGTTTCCCAGCAAAGCTTTCCACTAGGATCACAGAAACACAGGTGGAACAGAATATTAAAATACATCTTATTAAGTTAATGTGGCTGGAGAATTAGCCTGCAAACAAATAAGCCAGGCAGGGATTATATAAGATTTAATACAATCTTTTATCAGAGCTGAGGAGTCCTTAATTAAACTAACCATGGAAAATAGTACTTAATGAATCTGCAAATAAATACCAGCAGGTGAGATTGCAGAATACCTACCAGGCAAGGTCTGATCTCCAGAGGAGAGTTAAAAAGAGCAAAGCAAGATCAGAACTGCTAGAGCACCCCATCCCACCTCACTGATGGACATCCCAAAGGGGAAATTCAAATACTCAGGTGAACACCCACACCCTTCTACCTTCCCTTGCTAGCTCTTACCATGCACCTTCATCTCTGGTAATTTCAGTGGAGTGTAACATCACTAAACATTCAAAACATTCATCAGTTCAAATGTCCTTTGAAGTCTCTGCTTTCACACACTACATTTCACTGTGTTTAAACCACTGCTAACACTCCAGCAAGTTCTACCTGGCATTGCCTTTGATTAGAAGGGTGTGTGCAATATCTTGCCAAGTCCAGGAAACCACAGTGATCCACATTTAAGTGTCTATGGAAAAAGTTACTTGAGTTCATGACACAAAGGGGGTCAACCAGAACTAGTGAACCACTAAACTCCAGTCAAGCCACATAAATGACATGCAAAAGCTCCACGGAGGCCAAGACTTCAGGTGAGTCAAAGAGGATGTAAAGTTTAGTCATTCTGCTCGAGGGGAAGGCAGGCAGCTGTTTTCCCTGGGAGCAGGGCTGGTCGTCTTACTCCTGTGGAACACTCCTCCACAATAACAACACAGTATTTTAATGGTCTGTTATGGATGCCACCCATGCCTCAGCCCACATCCTGTTGCTTTGTAAGCTCTACTGAGACAACCAGCCTGTACAACAATCAAAGTGGCTGTCCACAACTTCTGTTCCGTTTGAAGATGATTCTGCCTTTCTTCCAGGACAACGTGCCACATGGTTGTCTGAGCATCACTCTGGGAAATTCAAGCAGGCCCCAAAAAACACCACAAAAACAACCAACCCACACAGCCACAGATATCTATGGCTTTGTTTAGTTCTCCCTTAAGCCTTCAGTAGTTCTTTTCTCCTCAGCATGTTGACAACTTGTACTTTTCCTGGAGGACTTCCCCTCCTTCAGCCCTCCTCAGTGGTATTCAACAAAGAACTGGCAAACAAATAATTTAATTCCATTTTAGCTGGTCTGCAACACTGTTCCACAAAACTTTCTGTAGTAGGACCATACATTGTAGTTGCCACTCCAATGTAGTTAAGGAACCACTTAAAGGTACAATGTCCCCTACCTCTTACAGCTTTCCAAATAGATGATGACTCCTTTCACTGACGACCATTCTTTCCCAAAGGCTTGGAACTTAATGGTAATTTTTTCTTAGATGTTTTATTTCCAGCTTGCTCTCAATTTTTATTTTTTTCTCTTTTTTAAAAGAAAATCACATTTCTGAATTTTCTCATCCCTAACAGTCAAACTCATCTGAGTAGCTGAACTTATTAATTAACCCAAACCAGTCAATCCCAAGTGGAGAACACTGCATCATGTCTTAAGATCAGTATCACTACAACAAGAAGCAGCAGACACATAGATGTTTTACCCAGGAATAAAATAAAAAAAAGTCAGAATAGTCTTATATTAGAAAGCCTAATTTAATTTCTATAATTAGCCTAATACAACTGTCTACAAGTCCTTTAAATGTCCCTTCTGACTCAAACTATTCTATGGTTTTATGATTCTATGATTCAAGTCCATAACTTACAGGAGAACTTTACACAAGCCACTGAGCTGGAAAGTCAAGCTAGGGATCCACAAATAAACAGATTACTGTCTTCTTTTTGTTTGAATAATTTCTTTCAACAAGGTTTTTGTTACATCATTCTTCATTATGGGTACTAATATGCCAAGGTTCTCAAGGAAAGCTCAGAGACTAGCATCTCAATTTCCACGTGCAGGACAGCAGAAATAGCTTTTGGAAGCTCCATACAATATGGATTTCCATTATTTTATCAATAAATATCTTAAACTGTTACTGTTGCCTCAACCAGGTAACTAAAACAATATAATAGCAAGAACATTATACCGTGACCAAGGGGAAGACAACACCATTAATGAAGTTACGGATTATATGGTATTTCACCTCCTTTACAGTCAGTTTATGATACCTCATTCAAAAAAGGGTCTTCAATGCGTTTCAGTTACAGGAAGAAAATAACCAAAATTTTGCACAATACGGAACTAACATCAAGACTGACAGACAGCTGGGAGATTTGAAATGTCTCCTTGCACAGAGAATATTGATCTGCAACATCTATTTCCAACCCTTACTTTACCCCTTTATCTTATTCCAATGCAAAATAACTATTTCTTTCTTTCTAAATCTGCTTTTCTCTATCTTCATTCTTTCTTAGTTCAAATAACTTACCAGTTTCAGTGAGCTTGCTCTTCTGGGTGGTGTCTTTTAAAGATACATGCCTTAGAAGGCAGAGTGTTTACAGGAGAAGCTCCACCACAGTCTAGATTACGTTAAGTGGTGGGAAGGACTAAGATCTCAAACATGTGCATACATATTCATCTACACCCACAGCACCACTGACAGCATTAGGTGAGCTTGTCTTGCTGCAAGTGGTGGCCAATGTCAAAGCACAGAGTTTATATGTGTAAACTTGAAGCTTGGCTTTGTTTTGTTTCTTCTTAGAGCAAGTGTGTTGGCATAAAGAGCAGCAATCCTTTAGAGACGTGTATTTAATACAGTGGTGGTTGCAACAGCAGAACGATGGAGAAGGTAGCTGAGTAAAATTTTACTTGAATGATGCAGATAAATACAATTTGTGATAATGAGGTTCTGCTATAACATATAGCTGACCATGATGATGGCCAGCCTGAGTTAGACCTGGAAAAATGACATTCAACTGAGGTTTGGGGTTTTTTCCTCTTTCTTTTATCTGTAACAGAACTATTTTGTTTTCAGTCTCTATTTCAGGCCTGATGTTTGAGAAACTGAGGTCTAACAATGGATGTTGGAGTTATAAGTGATTAATTAATCTGAAAACAAACAAACAAAAAACACAGCAGGTTTTTTCTGTCTGTTACAATATTTTGTGCATTTCCACGTGCACCATGCAACTGTACTGGGGAATAAAATAAGACTTACTTGTTGCACCTGAATACAGAATAAAGAGCTTGTTGTGAAACTTTCCTAATAGCAAAGGAACATTCTGTCAGCTGAAGTCCTTTCCAACTCAGAAATCTTCTGTTTGTGATAAAAATAGCACCATGGTGACAGGGCTGTGTCCAGTCCTTCTCTCCAGCCCTGAAACAAGACAGCACCTGGCCAGACCCTGCTGGTGTTAATGAGGTGAAGTGCAAACATCGATGGTATCAGCTGCTCTGTTCCCCTGCAAAGTGACTTTTCCAGATGCGCACTCTTGCCCTCTGTGCATATAACTATGCAACCACCACATGTAAGGACTTGCCATTTCTTGTGTTTCTCCTTCATTTTTTGATCTCAGGTGCTGAGCTTTTCCTTTCTGCTCCCTGCTGTGAGGGCAGGTCTTAATTCCAAAGAATCACATTTAAAACTGTTTTTTTTAACCTTTAGCTCTTCTTTCTATTTTTAGTCCTGAAACAATTTCCAAGTATTCCTGTCCCCTCCCCATTATCTCTGTCTTAGCTTTTCAAGTTTAAGTCACATAGAAGCAGATTGCTTTTGATTTATTTTTTTCAGAAGCGGAAGGACAGACATCCAAGATGAACCCATTAATTTTTATCTCCCTGCAGGATTTAATTTCTTCCTTAACATCCTCTTCTGTGTCATTTCAAAGGGGCTTACCTATGTGGACCTTCACTGTTTAAAAAAAAATGCTTCCACCCTTCAAAATTTATTTACTGAAGTCTGTTGTTATATCATTTAAATACCTCTGTTCCCTCTCTTGTGCTACCTTTCTTTTCTTCCAAGTATATTTATAGGCAGTTATCTCTACCTTAATTTCATTAAGCAAGGTCTCAGACTCCCAATTACCCTAGCATATCTGCACATCCTGTCCTTCATATCTACATAATTGAGGGCTGAAGCATGGCTCTTTATCTCACATGAGACCCCATGTGGAAGAGCTCTCCCTGTTTTAGGGAGAGTGATCATGCATGTCTCCATCTCACGTTTTTGATCCCTCAGCAGGCACAGCCTAGAACCACGTTTGCTTTCAAGGCAAAACACACCATTAACGCTCTGTATCCCATAGCTGCAGGACTATGGTAATTCCACTACCCAGCAGTCCCAAATTAGCTGGTGGCAGCTCACCACTGCAGCAGAGCAGCATCTTTTTATTGGGGATACACCAATACATCAAACCTTCACCTACATAACAGAAGAGCTCGAATGAGATGATGAATCTTACACTTGGCTTTAGTTAAGGTTTTTCCAGTCATACGGGAGAAGAATCAGGAGGGAGGGAAACAGTTAAATCATTTGACCTGGTTAAGATTTTTGGGTTTGGTTGGTTGGTCGGTTTTGGGGGTTTTGGTGGCGCGCTGCTATGGAACAGAGATCTGTGTCAGAGAAAGTCACCACACACATAAACAGACAATGAGGACCCTCACATTTCTGCACTTTGAGAAGTCTGAGATATAACAAATTGTAGTGAACAGATTAGGCAAGATCGGGCAACAAGAGCCAATATCTAAACTGGGGGAGAATCTGCACCTCAGTGTTGCTATCAGTCAACATGCCTATATCCCTTTCAATTAAATGACCCAGAGGAGTGAGAAACATTAAGATAATAAAGTAAAATAGCATTCAAATATGACCTGTAGCTCACTGCTGAATGTAGAATATCAGGACCTTCTGTTGATGGGAAAAAAGTTTCCAAGTGCAAGTAATCCATTTTTCAAATGACATTGTAGGCTACTCTAAATTCTAACCTCAGAAAGGCTGCAATTATGTACTTTAGAAAGCAGATGGCTAGGACAGGATGTGGTAAAAGAATATAAGATAATGAATGCTCTGGAGAAGATTCTTTCTTTCTCATGAGTCCAGATATATGTTCAAGGAAATTAAGAGATGAGGAATGAAAGGCAGATCAAAGGAATGTCATTTCTAACTCACCATGTGATTAGACTGTAATTAATTGCTATAGGATGGGGATGAGGCCAAAAAACAGCAGAATTCTAAATGGGTTACGACATCTACATAGATATCAGGAGTACACACAGTTATTGTTATTGAAAATTTTTAATTAAAATAATTCACCCTATCAAAATATTAAGAAATAATGTTAAATCCCATGCTGCAGGGCTTAAGAGAATCTCCAAATATTAAGGGCTCTGGATTAATCCCAACTGGCAGAGCCAATTATTCACATCTTCCAATTGTTAATTCTTACACTTCAATCCTACCCTATGGTTTCAAATGAATGGGGTTGGGCCTCTTCTTTCCTTGGGGTAATTGGATTTTCTCAGCCCTAAACTATACTGTCCCTGTGCCCAGAGTATCTGAGAACTGCAAGGTCTGAAGGACACATTGCTACTCATTGCTTCAAAACATATCTCCATGAGCAATTGCATATGACTATTTATCAGCCCAAAGTACAGAGCATAAGATAAATTATATCCAATTATCTCCTGTTGTCCTCTCTGATAGAATAATTTCTAGGTTCTCTTTAAAACTTATCACCTTCCTGGCTTTCCATTAGCTTGCTATTGACTTGGGGAAAAAAAAAAAGAATTCACGGTGACTTACCATGGAGACATGACTGTATATAAAAAGTGTGACATGTGGGAACCAAGGGCTGAAAGCAGAGTGATTAATTGGATCAATTCATGGGAACTCCAGAAATGGTTTCCATCTCACATGTGTCTTTGACCTGGTGATGTTAACTTAAATGTACTTCTTCACATCCTCAGTTAAGTGCAGGGGCTAATGACTTCAACATTCAGATCAATAATCACTTTAAACAGATTGAAGTGAATTTAAGGCAGGGGAAAATGTAATATACTGAATCCCTGAGGACCCACCTTGTATCTCTTCAAAACAGTTACAGCATAAGCATTGTCAAGTCTACCTTGATCATGTTGCTCTGCCAGCATAGTCCAGTCTTATTCCGGAGAAACTGCTTCCAGGGATGACAGAATAAGCTTCCTCCCTCTTTAATTTGACTGCTTAGGGTGCCAATTAGCACAGGTTGATAGGAACTCCAGTATAATGAGAAATGAATTGTATGCCCAAAGGTAGTGCAAAAAACTAATTTCCAGTTAGGAGGAAAAAATTTAGGCAGCTAAGTTCTTGCAAAAATTAGAAACCCAAGTGAAATGCATGAACTAGAACACAGCTAACTTTAGTTCTTAAACTTGAAGCAGATTCCTAGCTGTTATTAGATTAAACTTTATAAAGATCAAACTTTAATTTAAAGTTGCATGTTTTGTTGGTAGGTCTTGTTGGTTAGCTTTGGCAGATTTCAGTCTAGCCTCCTGCACATCTAGTGGGTTTGAGCCACAGCAGAAGCAAGAGAGAGCTAAAAGCATATATATCACTGGCATTGCAGCATAGGGGACTGCATCACGTTACACTACAGCAGTTTCAGAAATGTGAGGCTTGCCCCCACTCCAGAATGGGGGCATTTCAGACCATATTCAGACCAATTTCAGACCACACATGGCTTCCTTTTGTTTACCTTTTTTTCTTTTTGAGAATGTTCCCTGTGCTTGATTCACCCACTATAAGTTAGATGGGATCCATCTTGGCATCTGTTTTGCAAGGTGGAGCTCAGATGTCTTTTGACTTTCTTTTCAGAGGAAAGAAATGTTTCAAATCTAAGGTAGGCCAGCATGCCTCCATGTATCCTACAGTTGTGGTCTATGGCCCTTAGAGAAGAGTAGACCCTTCACATCCTTTGACTGCTTTGTGGATCTGGGCTAGAGACCTCAGTGGCTGTAATCAGAGATGCTGATCTGTGATCATCTTTTTGATGGCTAAGGTATGCCTAACCAGACCCATAATTATCTGTTGTTAGGCTCATCCAGTTGAATTTTCCAATAACTAATCCCCTTCTACTGCAGGAGCTCAAGATAACAAAAACATCCCTGATCACTTTCTTTTGCACACAAAGTCTTCAGACTCTAGTACCTTTGTTTTGCAGACGCAACAGTATGTACTTACACACACACGTATCGGAGCAACTACATATATGCCACAAACCTTTCTTAGACTCAAGTAAATGCAACATTGATTTGATTTTTCCTGGTGTTCATAGAGTGCTGGATTGCACTGAATGACCCAGATGTTTCCTTCCAACTAGCTACACATTCCTGTATTTTGTTGGACATAAGATATATTAAATTCCTCTCAGTATGCACAATGCTTGCATATATACTACTGTGAGTCAACAAGATTTCAGGATGAGTGCCCTCAAAATTAGGAGCTGCAAAATCCTTCCTTAGCTGCTGTTTTATCTATCTCTATTTGATGTGGTGTTTACTGGCTAGTTAATTATTTTATGTGACTGTCCTATGAAAGTGGGAATGAAGCAACTGTTCAGCTGTGCACCAGAAAAGCTGGAGATGGTGTTAATAAGCATGCTTTATCAAGGTTTTATCCCACAAGGCTGACTGACATTAATTTTTCAGAGTTACCCCAGCTGGAGTCATGATCTTATGTTTATCAGATGATTCTTTCTATCCTACCTCTGTGGCAGAACTGGGCTCAGTTGGTTTTTACTTAGGGTTGTTGCCTTTTACTTTTAGTTACAATAGACGTCTCCCTTCTACATATTAAAAGCTCTTTCTTTAACAAAACCCTCTCAAATGGTATTTCTCTGCTTTGGCTGTGCACACAGATAAAACCGTTTCCTCAGTTCATCTCCGGCTCTTTGGCTACCCCAGCTTTCCTTTTGCTCATTCACCCAGCTACAGCTGGGCTGGGCTGGGCACGTCACTCTCAGTGATCTCCCTTTGATCATTTCATCTTCCCCATCACATTAGAAACACGCTTAAAGCAGTTTCATAATTTATCCCTCATCCCACTTATCTGACTCATTAGCACCTCAGAACAAAACCAATTTCTGCTGTCCTTCCACCAGCCTTAACACTAAGAGTTTAATTGAAACAGTATTGCTCCCAGCTTTCCTTCAAGTGATGACATCCACCGCTACTCTGACATGAAGTCAGGATGCTGCCAGAGTAGGGACCCAGTTCTACAAAGCACCTACTGGGAACACACTGTGACTCTGTGGTCCTCACTGATTCTATGCCCAGATGCCCTCACATTCCTCTGCAACATGCCATTCAAAATTGCCCCACATGCCGCTGGTTCTTGATCCGTACAGATGTCTGCAGAGCTGTAGTAACACAAAGGTCCATAATCATTCCTTCTCTAACTCACCTGTTATTACCATGCATCAAGGCCAATAGGTAAAGCAAAATGTATTATTTGAAAGATGGCCAATCTCATTACCAAAATTCCTTTTCATTTATAAGTTGCTCCAGTGGCTCCATTTGCATTAGGAAACACAGGATTTTAAGGATCTGACAATATGGGTAGATGTTATTTGAGCTGCCTGTATACCCAGGCTTGAAACAAACAAACTTCGCTGCCTTTATCAGATGCGTGGTTTTGGTTCACAGCAGGTATCCTTGTATCTGGGATCACTGTGTGAACTCTGAAAAGCCAACATCCAGAGTAATATTGAGGACCAGACTCAATCCATCAGGTAGAAAAACATTAAACCATCTTCTCTCTAAGGAGCCTGTGGAGCCAGTGAGGAGAGCCAGAGTCCTCCAGACAGGGACTTGGACCTCTGGATTGGATAAATTACTCTGAAAAAGGTACTCTCTGTGCCTTTTATAAGGCACTGTCTTCTATAAAAGAAGAAACATTTGCCAAACAGCCTCATGCAGTGGTCTCAGTTAAGTATCTGAAATTTAGCAGTATGAACCTGGACTTTTAAGAAAGCCACCGATTTTTACAGTTGTCAATGAGATTTAAGCGTATAAACTTCTCTAAATCCATGAACCCATAACAAAGTTCTGGTTTTTTGGGTATAATTTCTCATTGTTTTCTTTTCTCCACCACAGTAAGCTTTTACACTGAAATGCCCGCATAACATTTTCCTTTCACCTTTTTCTTGTTTATGCATTTCTGTTTCATGTATCATGAGCAAACTTTGAATTAATTCATTTTTCCATACTTTAAAATCCATTTGCTATGCAGCACACATCCTTTAAGATGCACTTTAGGGATAACTTCCTGCTTTTTTGTTATGACTTTAAAATGTTGTATAAATCAATAAGAATTTTCTTTGTTGTTTTTAATGTTAAACTTCCTGCATGATTGAACTTAAAATGGAAAGAAATGCTTCCAGAGGAAGTATTGTGCTATGGTCACACTAGACTCAGATTTACAGTTAGGGTTTCTTCCCAGGTCTAGTAATTTTTGTTTGTAGGCTGATACTTTGCATGGAAAAAGATGGCAGATGTAAACAAGTGACATGAAGAAAAAGCACACAGATCATTTTCCTCACTCCAGTGCATCGTATTGAGGTAGAAATTAATGAATGAATGAGGTCATAGTTTAAATATGGTTCAGATTAGTCATGAACTAAATCTGTTTCTAATAAAAACTTCCCAGTGGCCTGTGTAAAAGATACATGATGTTCACCCAGACCTCCTAAACAGGCTTAATTTTCACCTTCCTTGTTTTTCCAGAAATAATAGATGGCAAGGACTCCTGCTCTTCAGCACAAAATCCCTCTGTCATGACAGCTGATGTGCTGTAACTGCCCTATAGCAGAGTGGCATGGTTTCTAGGCCTTGTCATCACTTCTCAGGGACATGAACTCATTACAAAATTTAATGCAGAAGACCACAAAGTATAGTTCTTAGCTTTGACTAAAACTGACATAACACCATATTTTTCATTGTAGACCCTCTTGAAGTCCTTTAGTCAGAGTTGCCTTACTGGTCAAAGCAAAAATGATTATTTCCTGGGGTTGTTATTCTCTCTTTTCTGCATCTTCTTCCTTATTAACCTCCTTGACCTATGTGCAGTTTTGACAGGAGTGTTGGGGCTGGGGGAGAATAAATGGACATATATTTTCTCAGGTCCACTCTCTTGCTTTGGTACTACCTTATTCACCGAGCTAGGTGATGTCCTCCACCACGTCCTACATACTGCAGCATTCTGGTCTTCCACGTTACAGAAAAACTCAAAGCAGAAGAAGCAAAGGAGGTGCAGTTACCCTGAAAGGAGAAAGGTGGGAAAGCCTACCCTACAAGAGTCAAGCACCAGGGAGGGTGAGCAGAGAGAAGATGGCAGGATTGAGAAAGAGCTCCTTCAACCAAACCACAATATCAGCTCATATCTTGATATGAGCAAGCTCTGTACAGGGAAAAAAGTTGAAAATTAAAAGAGGGCTTCCTATTGACAGAGTGGAAAGGTACTAAATCATACTTTTGATTGAGCAGTGGGGCAGACATTTGCCATATGGATGCCAACAGCATATGGATTCAACCACTTAGAATGTCCTTTCCAGTCCCATATCGCAGCTTCTTTCTCCAGGAGGTAAGTATTTAAGTGCCACTGCATCAGTAACGGCTCTTGCTGCCTGAGCAGACTGGGTAGGCTAATGTAGACTAGGTTCCACCACACTATCTTGAATTGTGGATGGTATTAAAAATAGAAAAGGCTAATCCAGAAGGTTGGCTATAAAATCCAAACTCACAGTGAGTAGGGTAAAACTCAGCCAGAAGAAACATGAGCCCCAGAGCATCAGTCTTCCAACCTATCTTAAACTCCTGTCTTACCATGGGATATTTTATCCCCTGGAGCTCTTTCTCTCCACAAACTACTGACAGATTTTAGAAACTAACTTAAACTAGATTCCTAAATTTTAGATGGCTGCAGAAAAGGGAGCTGAATCTGAGCATGACATACAAATCAGTTTTGAATACGTGTGCATTGGCTAATTCTTCCTCCTGTGGTACTCTACAGTGACCTTACCTGTGGTACTGCTTTACAAGAGCAGCAAAAGACATAGAAGCAAAAAGACCATAAAAAGAAACATAAGTGACACTACAGAGGTGGTCATCTCATCAGATCTCATCTTCTAACAGCTAAGTGTGGTCAGCCCTGGAGTAAGAGGCCTCCATGCAATAGCAAAGTATCACAAACTAATTCTAGGACAACTGTGCTTCCTGGAGACACTGGGGCAGCGCATATATGGGGCACATGGAAAGTGTATAATCATCTGTATTTTAATTTGGAACTATTACTGTGTGCCTTTTAAAGTCTGTAGCAACCTTAGGCAAAACCATATTTATACTTCTGAAAAAAACCCCAAACTTTTTACAAATATATTAACAACAAAAAGAGAGCAAGGAGAATCTCCATCCCTTATTGGATGTAGGGCGGGAACACAGTCACCAAGGATGAGGATAAGGCTGAGGTACTTAATGCCACCTTTGCCTCAGTCTTTAGGAGCCAAACCAAGTACCCTCAGGATATTCAGCCCCCTGAGCCAAAAGACAGGGATGGAGAGCAGAAGAAACTCCCCATAATGCAGGAGGAAGCAGTTAATGACCTGCTACACCACCTGGACACCCACAAGTCTATGGGGCCTGATGGGATCCACCCAAGAGATATGAGGGAGCTGGCAGAGGAGCTTGCCAAGCCACTCTCCATCATTTACCAGCAGTCCTGGTTAACAGGGGAGGTCCCAGATGACTGGAGGTTTGCCAATGTGACACCCATCTACAAGAAAGACTGGAAGGAGGATCCTGGGAACTACAGGCCTGTCAGCCTGACCTCTGTACCAGGGAAGATTATGGAGTGCTTCATCTTGAGAGTGCTCACAGGGCATGTGCAGGACAACGAAGGGATCAGGCCCAGCCAGCACAGGTTCATAAAAGGCAGGTCCTGCTTGACCAACCTGATCTCCGTCTATGACCAGGTGACCCGCCTAGTGGATGAGGGAACGACTGTGGATGTTGTCTACCTGGACTTAAGCAAAGCCTTTGACAGCATCTCCCACAGCATTCTCCAGGAGAAACTGGCGGCTCATGGCTTAGACAGGTTTACTTTTCGCTGGGCAAAGAACTGGCTGGATGGCCAAGCTCAGAGAGTTGTGGTGAATGGAGTTAAATCCAGTTGGCAGCTGGTCACAACTGGTGTTCCCCAGGGCTCGGTTCTGGGACCGGTCTCGTTCAATATCTTTATTGATGATCTGGATGAGGGAATCGAGTGCTCCCTCAGTAAGTTTGCAGATGACACCAAGCTGGGTGGGAGTGTTGATCTGCTGGACGGCAGGAGAGATTTGCAGAGGGATCTGGACAGGCTGGATCAATGGGATGTATGAGGCGAACTGTATGAGGTTTAATAAGGCCAAGTGCAGGGTCCTGCACTTGGGTCATGACAACCCCATGCAACGCTACAGGCTTGAGAGTGGCTGGAGAGCTGCCTGGCGGAAAGGGACCTGGGGGTGCTGGTTGACAGCCGGCTGAACATGAGCCAGCAGTGTGCCCAGGTGGCCACGAAGACCAACAGCATCCTGGCCTTTGTCAGAAACAGTGTGGCCAGCAGGAGTAGGGAAGTGATCGTGCCCCTGTACTTGGCACTGGTGAGGCCACACCTTGAATCCTGTGTTCAGTGTTGGGCCCCTCACTACAAGAAGGACATTGAGATGTTTGAGCGTGTCCAGAGAAGGGCAACGAAGCTGGTGAGGGGGCTGGAGCACAAGTCTTATGAGGAGAGGCTGAGGGAACTGGGGGTTGTTGAGTCTGGAGAAGAGGAGGCTGAGGGGAGACCTTATCACTCTCTACAACTACCTGAAAGGGGGTTGTGGTGAGGTGGTCTCTTCTCCTTAGTAACTAGCAATAGAATGAGTGGAAATGGCCTCAAGTTGCACCAAGGGAGTTTTAGACCAGATATTAGGGAAAATTTCTTCACCGAGCGAGTGGTGAAGCATTGGAACAGGCTGCCCAGGGACGTGGTTGAGTCACCACCATGGAAGGTGTTCAAACAACATGTGGATGTGGCGCTTCAGGACATGGTTTAGTGGGCATGGTGGTGTTGCGTTGATGGTTGGGCTTGTTGATCTTGAAGGTTCTTTCCAACCTTAATGATTCTGTGATTCTAAGTCACCCGCATGCAGGTAGCTGTTTTATGCATGTGGCTCCTATCTCAGCTATTCTGGTGTCAGCTTTGAGATGTACATTAAATTCAGTGGGGCTACTGCAGATAGACACAGAGGGTTTATTCAGATTGTCACCCTGTATCCTGTTCAGTACAGGTTCCCATTTATACCCAGCTAGGAACACCTGAACTGTTTCACCACTGCTGAGAGATGATGTTTGAGTATGGTAGACCTGCATCCTAATTTTGCTCACAACTGTCATTAACATCCCCAGGCTTACCCACAGCATACCCACAGTCCCAGGTTCTACTTATGAAAATAATGATATGCTAACCAATACTGTTCTGTGCAGCTTCATTGTTTAGCATGCCTGGCAGGGCTACGTATTTGAAAAAGCAACATGTTAGAGAAAGAAAGCCATCTTATATAACTTCCTTTTATGATGTTCAGGTGATACCTGTTTTGAAGAATGTAGGGAGCTGAATATTTCTGTCTACAACATCCCCTTATGAAAAAGTAGTTCTGATCTAAATTTGCTAATGATGTCTGTCATGCCAGTATTTTTCTCAGTCTCATAGAAATTGAAGTAATGGAGTTTTAAAATAGATTGAAACAAAGCAGCATAGCGTAGGTGGTAAAAGACCTGCAAGGGCAGAAATGGGAAAGCAGTGTAAAAAGACAGCTCACTCAGTTTAAATGAAAAGATGAGGTGAAGGGAAAATGAAAACTTGTGACTTTTTTTCAAATGAAAATTAAATAAGGGCAAGAATAATCTATTCCAAGCTGCCCTGAAATATATTCCAAAAAGTTTTTGCCTTATATTTGAAGATCAGGAAAAACTTTGATAGAAAGGATGATTTTCCAGTGAAAGCCATTTATTCCTCAAAAAAGCATTCAACAAAATTCCCAAACTACTCTTGGTGCGGAGTGAGCTACTCCTGTTGCTGAGTATCCAAAGGGATTTTAGCAAGTTATCAACAGAATTGTGTAGGATCAAAAATACTGTCAGAGAAGTGAGTGTTTATAGTGTGAATGAAAACACAGGGTTCACTCTCTTAGCCAATACCAGGGATTTAACTCTGGTCTTCCACAGCTGGAAGTACGGAAACCTTATCAGTTTGAAGATGAAAGTTTCAGACTAGTAATAAACGCATGTGCTCTATTATCAAGACCAAAGTAATACAGAAAACATACAAGGAATCGTCTTCAGACATGATGACCCACATGAGAAGAAGAGCAGGGTAAAAAAACACCTTCAGAGGAGGAAAATTAAGTAGTTTTAGGAGGCTATACTTGATGAGGTGGAAGGGGTCCTCCAGTTTTAGCTGCTAACACTATTGATCCCGATTTCCCTTGGAAACCCTTGTTTACCGATATATTTACAGGAAACAGTGAGATCAGATGGTTTAACAAAGCCTAATGCTGGCACAGGTGGAAAGCTTGCTGCCTCTTGCCCATTGAGACATATCCAAGGGAAGGGCTCAGCACCTGGCAATAGGAGTGGCTGAGAGATGCCAATCCCCTGATCCCAGTTTTCTTATGTTTCTATTCTCCCAATATATGATTGTCTGTGCAGCAGAGGCCTCAGTCTCTCCTAAACAATTAGTCATAAATAGGAAAGAAATAGCAAAGAGATGCCCAGCCCCTGCATTGACAAGTGCAGCTGAGCTGTAGCACGGGGAGGAGAGATCTCCATGTTCCCAGGGACAGAACAGTACGTGCTTCCTCTGTAAATTGCTCTAATTATGCCCTAATTACCGTACCTGGAGGAAAGCCTTCAGATGCTCTGTGCTGAAGTCTCACCTTTAAATTTTGACGATCAGCTGCAAATTGCTGTCAAAGTCATTAAGCTACTGCTGAGAAGGTCACCAGCTAGCTTGGTAGCATAGCTTTAACACTCCCACCAGTTTCCTTCATTCATTTTTCTTTGTTCTGCAGCTTACATGCAAGCCAGACACAGGATTATATTACCATCTCCCTCTGAGAGAACAGGTTATGGCACACCAAAATGCTTCATACAGTGGTCTTCAAATCAGGCTCAAAACCCCAAGCCACAGTCTTACAGCAGCTTAATATGTTACCATCTATAAAGATCATGAATTGGAGCCCTCAGCTGTCACAGTTCATGTATTGGAGAATAATTTAAATAGATGGCAGTTTAATTTAGTGGGCTCTGCTAGGACATTGCCTGTTCTGTCACCTTTTTCACAGAGGTGGTCATTTGGGAAGTAGAAACTGTAAAGTTGAAGTGTCCAACATGAATCCTGAGTCCCCTGATCCTCTGCAATACAGACTTTGTTGATTCATTTTTACTTACCTTTTACTTTACATGACTACAAGATACTGTATATGTGAAGCACATTTCAGTTATAGGTAGCACATCCTCTTGGAAAGTCTTAATGATTGATGACAAAACCTACAAAATATGCGGTTTCTGTCTTAAACATTTCACGGTTCCAAGGAACTCACACCTTTTTTTTTGGTACAAAAGCTTGAACATGCCTCAATACGGGGTGGACCCCAGAAAAGACAGAGATAAGGTGCCTTTGCCTGGTTGAATATCAGGAGGAGACACCAAGAGGTGCCATTGCCTGATTGAACCAGCCTGTTGCATATGCATGCAGATGGAGATTGTGGGACTGGGACTGTATAAAAAGGACACCATCAGAAGCAAAAAAAGGGGGACCCCCGCCACCAAGGAGCATCAAGAGGACCAACAGGGCGCCGCTGGATCCATGGGTGGTGATATCTTCTTTGCTGTCTTTCTCTCTCTCTCTCTCTCTCTTCTCTCTCTCTCTCTCTCTCTTTCTCTCTCCTCTCTTTGTCGAAGTGTAAAAGATGTGCTGGAGGGGACTTGTTTTTTTAGTTGAATTATTTAGTTAGAGTAGTTGCCATTGAGTCATTTATGTAACCTCATGCCTTGCATTTTGTATTATTAAATTGGTAAATTGGTTGGCTGGTGTCGTTTCACCTTAATTCAGTCCAGGGGGATCACGAAGTTGGTCGTTGGTCTCACGGGGAAGGAGGTCGTCCTAAACGACTCCTTTTTGGGCCGTGACAGGCTTATTGCATCAGTATATGATATTCTACCTTTTATCTAGGAAAAGGAGCTGGAATGAAGACATACCCGTGAGGTCATGCTGTAGTGTAGATGGTACTTAGGATCAGATCTAAAACAAGCCTCCAATCCTTGATCTAACCACTGGATATTATTTGACAAAATAATTTTTCTGTGAAAAAAATAATATTAAGTTTTCAGAGGTGTCACACGCTAGTTCTCATGCTGCGGTGAGATCTGTGTTTGGTATGAGCCCTCAGTTTGCTATTTACAGGGCAAAGAGACATAGCACAAATGTAGGTTGAATATTCATGCATGTTCTGTTTTTTCACAAAAATGTTTGTGTTATTGTTTCTGGAAGACCTGGTACAGCTCATGTTAAATCACAGGGATTCACCAATGTTAGAATATTTGATTCAACCGTATCCAGCAAGCTCTAGAAGACCACTGTGTTGGAGAGCTGGAAGAGTGACCTTCTTGGTTTTCCCAGCTAAATGCACCTACAAACATGACTGGATCTATTTGCTGAAGGCCTTAAGACATCAGACCTGTGGAACATTGATAAATGCCTTAATACACTCTAGTCCAGCTACAGGTTGTACAACTGAACGCTTACAGAACAGATGCCTTGAAGGTATGAAATGAAGATACAGTAGAATACTAGAACATTTTGTATAAACTGGTCATGTACAAACCAGTGCAAAAATGTTCATCCGTTCAGTAAAAACAAGACAGAGTCCTGGGCTCCTTATTGTTCTTTTATTTGTAAAAGAAACAGGGCCCAAATACCATTCAATGGAATTTATCATACAAGGCAGGTATTTTTTTAGGCTTCAGAATACTTCTGCCAGCTTTGTTTTTGTTCAAATACTAGTATTTAGACCAGCTATAGAGAGTACATAAAAGATCCTGCATCAAATAATTGATCCACCATACGATTTTCAGCATGTCTGTCTTAGGACACATGGAAATTATCCCAGTGACATCTGATGATAGTGTTAAGACAAATTTATATTCATTAGAATTCCTTCTTTGTCAGACTATTTAGAGAAGCTAAGAAGCTGACTGTACTAAAGAGAAAGAAAACTAACCCTGTTCATTAAACTTAGTAGGCCTGGTTGGATCTGACATTGAGTGTATCTTGAAAACATAAAATAACATCAACATCACTCTATAATGGAGCGCAGTTATTGCACAGTGGATAAAGAATGTAATAGATGGAAAAACAGGGTCATATAAGACCAACAATAAAGGTAAAAGCTAATTTTTAAAATTCATTTCCTGCCTGATTTTTGTATGTTATTCTCTGAAAGGTAGGGCAAGCAATGACTACATATCAAAGAGAGGAGAGGAGAGGAGAGGAGAGGAGAGGAGAGGAGAGGAGAGGAGAGGAGAGGAGAGGAGAGGAGAGGAGAGGAGAGGAGAGGAGAGGAGAGGAGAGGAGAGGAGAGGAGAGGAGAGGAGAGGAGAGGAGAGGAGAGGAGAGGAGAGGAGAGGAGAGGAGAGGAGAGGAGAGGAGAGGAGAGGAGAGGAGAGGAGAGGAGAGGAGAGGAGAGGAGAGGAGAGGAGAGGAGAGGAGAGGAGAGGAGAGGAGAGGGAAGTAACTAGTAATATCCGAGTAGAATATGGGCAGACATGAAAGGCAAGGTGAGGCCTAGAAAAGAGCAGATACCCTTTTTTTTTGGCACATTCTGTGGCAATAGCTGTCTGCACTTCCTCTGGAGGTCTCCAAGCACAACGTGGTATGTCAAGTGAAAGAAAAATTGTGCTATTCACAGTAGTAACAGAATAAATATATTGCCAAGGTATATGGGGAAAAAAATAATAAATGAAAAGTCTGTCCCATTTGGGTCTGAGTTTATCCAACATAACTGGTAGTATTTATCAAGGACTTGCCAGTTCCCAGAAGGTTGATCTGTTTTTTTTAAGAAACATATTCACAAACATGGGCATGCTTGTTATGGAGAAGTTCATCAGCCAGGAACAGGTTAGAGTAGCCCCATGTTGATGGACCCCAAACCATTCTGTCGTGCAAGGTGTCCTTGTACTGTGGGGCTACCTCAGATCTGTGCTGGGATATGGATGGAGTGTGATACCCAGACTAGTGTTCCAGGGAAGATTTTTCTGTCCACTGAACATCTAGAGTGAAGGGAACAGAAGCAGGAGAGGATGAGGTTATCCAGTGCTGTGCACATACTGTGACAGACTGCGTTGCCTTCCCCAGCCTCTGCTAGTAAACACCCCTTTCCTAGATCACAGGTGGAAAGAATATCTACAGCCTTCACAGAAATCAACCTCCTTCAAAAACTACACACACGTATTCAGCAGCACCACCATGGACGTGGCCTTAGGAACATCCAAAGAGGCAGGAGCATCCAAAGGAGGTTTCAGGATTACCTCCTGAGCCTGCCTGTCTCATTGAGAAGTGCAGTCTTATCTTCTGGGGCGTCCTCCTCATGCACAGACACACCTTTAAAGCACTGAGTGCTTCAGTCTTCAGAGTCAGGCAAACAACCTGTTATGATCAAGTCTAGAAAGAGGGAGGGAGGCAAAAAACCTCATACAGGGCATCCTCCGCATGCTTCCGGTGCACCAGGACCTCTCTCTGGTCCATCTGAACAACACTAACAACTGTAAGCAGAAGGCCTGCACCATGCTGAGCATCTCCACGCCTCTCTTACACAGAGACAACATACCTCTATCACGTTCATATAAAATCACATATAAAATCAGAAAGACCTGGGAAGTCCGAGGAGAGCACAAAGCAGAAAGAACAGTAATAATTGGTTTAATCCACGCGAGCAACAGGCTGCCGGCTGGCACCGCTGCCGTTCAGTCTATTAACTGTCAGTGCCGGATGGATTAAGCGGCAGAGCTCAGCGATGTTTCTGCTGTAGGAGGCAATTCTACATCGGCGAAGGGCACTTAGTTTGAAGGAAAAAAACCCTTTCTCTGCACTCTGCTCTCGGTTTATATTGAAATAACAACGAAGTGGCTTTAGGTATACACCAGGGTAGCTGACAACAGAATTTGACATGACTTCAACAAAACTACATTCTGTTAGAGGGGAAGGGATGCTATCCACAAGGATGGAGAGCTTATTGTGTCTGTGTTTGTACAGCTGCTAATGCAAGAGGGTTCTTGATCCATGACCAAGGCTCCTGGACATTACAAAATACTAATTATAAAATCCATCTGTGTGACAACACAAGTCTAAAAACACAAGCCGAAGCAATTCCCAGTGTCTTTCTTACATTTAGGATGAGACACAGACAGTCTGAAACACTGTTGTAAGTATCCTGCAAAGCTATACAAAGTTAAAGTTTGGGTAAGCTCTACAGGGCTTCCAGAAATGCTAGATTAGATTTGCTGTACTTCAGCAAAATACTTGCTTACACCTTGCTGTGTTGGAACAGTTAGCTTGTAATCTGATTACTAGCTAATCAAATTAATTGGTTTATTTTCAAAAGATTTAGAAAGAAACGTAGGTGCACCAAAGGTTTCCTCTGGGTGTAAACGTGATGGAGAGATAGGTGGATGGTTTGCTCAGAACTGTGTCTTTTCCCAGCTTCTGACCCAAACTTCAGCCTATATATAAGCAACCACAGACTCAGTAAAATGACCCTTCTACAAGGTCATTGCCAGCTGAGAGCACCTGGAGGCATACATGTTGGGTGGCTATGGAGAGTGTGCAAGAGGTTTTGTCAAGATTTTTGATGGGGGTTTTTTTGTTGTTGTTGTTGATGGCTTTTTTGTTTTATTTTTAATTAAACCTACAACAATTCTAAAAGTTATTTTCTCCCCCTTCTGTCCCTCATTTTCTGAAGAAATGAGGTTATGACATAGATATTTGCAAGCCTAGGAATTTGGTTCTGCTGCATGTTATACAAGGGCACTCTGAGCCTTTTCTTATGGAATAAAGCTGCTCACATCCTCCTACCCAGGAAATAGTTTCCTGCAACCAGGTGAAATCTTTCCTACTAGCTCTATTTCAATCTGCTCTGTGTCCCCCCTAGCCAGAATCTCTTCTCCTCCATCGTGGTGCCACCAAGAAATAACTGTGAACACAAATGATAGATTTTCTGCTGTCAACACTCATTCTCTGTCAACACTCTCTTCTGTCAACACCCTTTAGCTCCAGTTTACCAGAGGTGGGAGGGATGGGTTTCAATTCCAAATTCAAGTATCTAAACTTAGATGTCTACATGTAGGTGTCCAAGCTTCCATTAAGTCAACAGACATTGGGTGAATCAGTCAATAAAGCCTAGAGAACAGTTAATTTCTCGTCACTGTTGGGTAACTCTACCCTCCTCTAGGTTTCTCTGGAGCCTGTTGTATGTGTTAACACTTACTTGTATGAATATACCCATAACTAATGTGCATGTTGACACTCAGAAAGACCTTAGGTCTTTTCATAATCTGCAGTCAATGAAGAGATGGTCTTGCCCAATCTATGGAAGGTGCATGTCACACCACTGCATATGGGGATGCTGTGAGGAGCTGCAGCATGCTCAAGAGCACCCATGTCTTAAGAGCTTTTTGCTTCTACCATATTTTCCAAAAGACTTACAAACTTGTATGTCTGTGAGCCAGCAGCAAAAGACACATCTCTAACATTATCAGCAACTGGACTTTCAGTTACTCTGTGCATTACAGCCTCCGGAGGAAAAAAAAAAAAAAAGCCTAGTGTCTTTTCTTTCACATGGAAAAAAAAATTCTTTCTTCAGTTCCCAGTCTTCAGAGTGACTGAAATAATACAACACACAGAGACACAAACACACCCTTCAGTCTAGGCACACACCCAGCAAGAAAAATTTCAACCAGGATAATTAAAGTTTGGCAAAGTTACAAGTAATAGAAATGAGGGCAAGTCTTGCATAATCTTAACCCTATCTGGCTCTACTACCTCAGCTTATGATAATAAAACCTTTTCCTTAACCAACACCACACAGATCTTTATCTTTCTCTCTGTTTTCATTGACTTCTCAAGGAGAGCAAGTTCTATTCTCTGTTCTTATCTCTTATTGGTAAAAAAACAAAATTGTTTTTCTTGCCTAAATAAATGAAAAGTCAGTCTTAGTTCTGCCAGTGTACTTCCACTCATTTCATCTGACCTCCTCGCAGGTTACCATTGTGTGACCTAAATGACTGCTTCTCAAATCCTTGCCTCTTTCAGAGATTTCCATGTGATCTCCAGTGTCTTCTTTTCCCATTGTACTTCCCCATCACCTGTACATATTTAGAGTTTTTTTCATGCTCTGTGCTGATAGTATCTTTCTAGGTCAGAGACCACTGTTTTGTTCCGTGGTTCCACAGCTTTCCAATGCAATCCCAGCAGAAGACTCACCTTCTTAATACCAGTGCATAGATACAAATAAAAGACATGAAAGTCATGTACGGCTAGTGGCTACAAGAAGATCTTAGTAAATGTTTCAGCTAAGACCTTCCACTCAACAATGATGTGCTATTTTCCTTATTAACTGCTAGGTCAAAATATGGTTTTCTAACCTTTTCAATTAAAATGCAACAAGACCTGATAATGAATCACCGAATCTCTCTACAGAAATTAATCACCTCGCATCTCTTCTTATTGACATTCCCCTTGGCTCAGGAGTGACTCACCATCTGCTGAGCTATGAACTTTGAAATGTTTACTTTCACACTACACAGTTTAGCCTCCATTGCTAATGAAGAGTGAGGGCAAGGCAGGGAGACCAACCACTCCATGCCAGAAATGTCTCACCCTCAATCATTGCTATCTGTCAGTTAAAAAAATTCTAAAGTTTTTACACGATACATTGAAGTCCATTATTAATTAGTAATTTTCAAGACTCCTATAGATGGAAATAACAAATGAAAGAGATGCTATGCTATGCTGCCCTGCCTACAGAAACTTATAGTCAAAGTCAAAATCAGCAAAGATTTCGGCTTTTGCCCCAGTTCTCTGCCCTCCAAGTGTGTGTGCAACAGGACCTCCTCTGGGCTCAATCTCCTGGCAATGAGTGCATTATGATCAGAGATCTCAGCTCTGTAGCTGAAAGCACAACTGTGTTGGGCAAAACAGTAGCCATCATAATTTATCTCTCCGACAACTAAAATGAGAAAAAAGGAGAAAAAGATGCTGGAGGTAAGAAGAGTAAGGGCTGTTTGCTTTTGAATGATCTCTGCTGGGCTTATGAAAGTACCAAATTTAAACAGTTTTTGAGATGAAAAGATAGAAGTGGAGGTACTTCATTATTAAGCCATAGACAGAAGCTTCAAAAATGCTATCATCCAACTCCAGTGATGCCTTCTGGCGATAACAATTTAAGACTGCTTAAATATCCTGAATGGCAACAATTCTCATCTAGTGATCCATACATTTTTTTGTCATAGGCAAAAAAATAGCTTAAATCGTGAAAGCCAACATACAGAGATAATTGGGTGCATGTGTGTTTGTGGCAAATGTCTGAAATCAAACTTTTGAACTCTCAAGCAGAAGCCCTGCTAGGTGCAATGGGTAGAGTCTGGCTGTAAATTTTGATAGCTTCTGGTCTAAACAGAAATTACATGTCCTAAATCCTCCTTATCAGTAAAGAGACATGAAAATAGACCACCATGGAGGATGCTGATCACTTACTCTGCTTCTGTACTTAGACTATTTAGACTGGGAAAACCGTGGACTCTCAGTCCAGAAAGAAGAGGAGACATACTTGAAAAGAAGAAGAGATTTTGAGAAGAAATGGGGCCTGGAAAGCAGAAGGTAAAGATTCTGTCTGGACAAAACATCCTGAAAGTGGGGGCAGGACCTGCAGATGGGGCAAATGCACAGAGGCAAGTCCAAGGGGACATGCAGCAATGTCACCAGTGACACCCAAGAGTTGTAACTGTGAGTAGCAGCACAGTGCAGACGAACGTGCCTTTCTTCCCAAATGTCCCAGGCCACGAGTGACCTCCCTGCAGGGAAGGGAAGATGAATCCTGATGAATGCAAACACTGTGTGGCAAAGTGCGTGAGTGAATCTGAGATAATTGAGTAGAGTAAAAACTCATGTCTCCTTGGTTCTTAAATAAACCCCTGTATCTAGATATACTACAGGTTGTCAAACATTTTGTCTTGCCCTTGGCAAACTGCCACAAGTTTTACATATCTAAAAAATATATCTAAAAAAATAAAAAAACCCTAAAAAAGCTTCTTCCAATTATTAATATGACTCTATATTTTGGCTTTATTTCAACATGAATAAATAGCCCCATGTTTCCCAAAGAAGTGGGCATATTAGATAGAGTGCAAGGCATGTGCAAGATACACATTTCAAATATTGCCATGATTCTCCGTGTTTTCCCTTATCGTCTCTACTCTGAAAGGATCTTGTAATCCATCTCAGACAGATACAGAGTCCCATGAGATGTCAGTGACACTTTCTGTGGTCAATTGTTCAAATTCCCTCCTGTATGTACCGAACACTCCCAGTGTGTGCTTGTCTGGGGCTCAAGGGATAAGTGTGTAGGGAACATGTCCAAGATCTAACCTGACAGTTCACGTGTAGTAAATGATGGACTGATCTGAATGACAGAAGATGCGGGGGCAGCTTATCCTCTTTGGGAAAAGAAGACCTGATATTCACTGCACTATTAGGGATAGCAGGCAAACCCCTGAAATTTCTGAGTGAGAGGCATTGAAAGCTCACATTCTTCTTCTCGTCCCAGCTTTGAAAAAGATCTTGCCTAAGTTTTAGGGCTCAGTCGTCCCCCTCGAAATGTTTGACTAACACACAAGTGTAGCATTGTTTTGCATCCAAGGAAGCACACAATGTTGTAATGTCATTGTTCTCCAGATCTGTTCAACAATATTATGGTACTCTGAGTAAGGTATCCCACAGGACAGAGCACAAAGATAGCTGCATATTCAGAAATGATCACAGTCAGCAAGTACCCACAATTTGAGGCGCAGACTGTTGACTTTCTGCTTGAGATCGATTTCTTCATCGTTATCATTAAATATATTGAAGCAAGGGGACTTGCAGCTTTTGGGCACCTTACATATTTTTTGTTTTTCATTCGTTGGTAAAGCAAATTATTAAGCTTGACTTTTTAAGGCATTACACAATTTTTTCTTCATTTTGGACCTTATGGCTGGCAACTATGTTCTTGAGAAGACTGTAACTATTGGATCCTCTATTGCTCCTCCCAGCAAAAAAAGCCTCACATACAACCTGCTGCATGGCTATAATTGGCTTAAGCTTGAGTCATGATACCAAAGCCTATAGCGTGCTCATAAACCTGCACTGTGGAAATATTTGCCAACTATAAATAGAAGACTGTCAACAGAATAAAAGCGATCTTTTTCTGAAAACACTTTGTGGTGCTCCTGGACAACTTCTGCAGCTGTTACATAAAACATAGACAGAAACTACTGCTGCTAACCATAAGGATTAAAGGTTTTTCAATAACTTACATGCAATCTCACTGACTTTGCTCTTTTTTCGGTTGTTCCAGAGATCTCGATAAAAACAGTCAGCAGCCAGAAAAATCTATGTACAGTGAGATGCTATTGTGGGCCAGCACACTGAATTTAGTCTAGCCTGAGAGACCTTTAATAGTTGAGTGAGCAGCTAAATCAAGCAGCTTATGTAATATCAGCCTTGTCTTCCTCTGTCTCTAATTCAGCATGTCACTCGTCTCCTTTAGTAAAGACAAATATCCTGTGACACTTGTTGTGTTGGACTTGTTCTCTAACACATTACCTGATGACTTTTCAAGCCTTGGTCCAGTAAGCAGAGACTGAACACCAATCCGACCTGTACAATTCGGTGTCTTTTCTTCACTTGCTCTTTTCTCAAATCCCTTAGGATTAGCCCAGGCAGACAAGCGTGAACCTGAATGCTCATTGACCATAGTCTTGTACTAAGCTGATTTTAATTTCTGGAGGCAAGGGGTGAGCTTCTCTCTTCACCCATTGAACCAGATACATAATGCCCCAGGATACTTACTACTACGATAATTCCAGCCTGGTTCTTAATAACTTCACCATAAAGGCAGCAAAAAGTACTTCAGTAGGCATTTTCTTTTCCACAGGTGAATGAATGAATGAAACCTGGGCCAAAGGAGTTTATCAGTCACTATACTTTATGCCTTCCTTCTGTTCTGTTAACATGGCATGGAGAAAGCATGTGACTGAAGTAATTACATTTACTGAGCCCTTAGACAGCTTTGAAAGCTGAGTAGGCCATAATGTATTAATGCCTTGCATTTTCATGGCACTTTTCATTTATAAAATTTCTCCACACAAAAATACTGTAGCTCTTGATCCCTGCTGCTATCTCTAGCACCGTTATCTGTAGCAAGTTTATGCATTAACAATATATTATGTACTGAAAACTGCACAAAATTCACTTGCATCAGGAAAAATGAAAGCAGCAGTAGAGAGGCACAAGCATGCCTGGTCTTGTGAAATCTCGTTTTCATTTTGGACACCATTTTGGACAAGCTATTCATTTGCAAAATTTAGCATGCTTCAGCAGATGTTACAAAAGCCAGTCTAAAACTCTGCTGCGTGGGTTAGGAATGGTTTCACTTGGCCTCATGGACTACATTAATTGTCAAATAGGCAAGGAATGAAAGGCAAGACCCAAAGTAATAATGGGGAAAAAAAAAAGTGCACTTGTGATTTACTCAGTAAACATCACTCAACAGCGAGTGGGAGGATTAAAGAGAAAGACCATGTTCTTCATTAATAATGAACAATGTTATTCTGTAGGAAAGATCAGTATTGGTCATACAAAGTGGTCAGTATCAAAGACATTCCAGAATTATGCACTTAACTGCAAGAATGCAACTCAACTTCTTAAAGACCTGTATTCTACCCTTGAGAGGCTCCTTCCTGAAAATTTTCCCATCTTATCACTTGCTTATCAACATACGCTAGTTCTGAAACATTGCCTGAAACACTGCCTAAAACCTTGTATGTGCAGCTTTGCAGCACTCAGTGCGGTTTCCAGTATGGGAGCTTCATCTGATGGTTCATGGATAGATATTGTGTAGATATTTTATACCACTCTAATACAGTGATGGCCCTGCAAAGCTCAGGGGTTAAAGATCTCAGAAATGTAATTCCTATTATGTCTTTAAAAGAAGGCAGAAATAATGCTGGAAGCCTATATGCAGATATCTGGATATTTATATTGAAGTTCTAGAGTAACATGAATATGGTAAAAATGAAATCACTGTTTTTCTCATCCATTATTGAAAGAATTCTGGGGTTCAGAATAACTAATAGAAAATACTTTGTAATGACTTCATATATAGCCAGCACCACTCACCAGTGAACACTGCAGAAAAGATCCATTTCTTTGCTGCAGACTATATGGTGCATTTATGATGGGACTCCTGTAGAAGTAGTTTCATATGAAATTTGGAACTGATTCCCAAGTCATACAAAGAGCTGGAGGAAGCAAAGCCAGAATACTAACCTCCAAGATATGGAGGTTTCCACCTACTTTAACAAGCTTCATAGATTTTCCCCTAAAGAATAGATTTGTGCTGATTCTCAGTATAATTCTTGAAGGACTTTAAGGAAGAATTTGAAAACACAAATGTATGGACTTGTGTTGGTAAGATGTAATGTGTTCAATGGCAGGCTCTCTCTTCCTAAGAGGCCTTGAGCAAGAAATCAAGGTCTCTGTATTCTAACTGTGTATCAAAGAAATTATTCAGGGAACAATCTGGAAAAGAAGGCAGTGTTACTTCTCTGCCTCATAGATTTCTTGCAAACAGAGCAGAATATCAAACATTTCCTTTATAAATCTCATGCTAAAGGTCAAGTGCAGTAAATTGCTGCAGTTGTACAGAAGTGAGTGGAACTAAAGCAGTCTTTACTATAGCTCTAGCTTGCATTTTCACACTAGGTGACTCCGCATCTTTTCCTTTTAGTATTACCTGAATGTTCTTTATCCCACACAGTCTTTGCAAATCAGCCCCAAACATGTTTAGTTTTAATTAACATATTAGCTCAAAAACTCTTTGTTCTTTTTTAATTAAAAAAGAAGTGTAATTTTTTGAGCAAAGAAAAAAATTCTGGAGTGGAGTGGGCTGGAAAAAAAAAAAGAAGGGATCCCTTAAACCACAATAAATACTCAGTGAGACCAGTCGTATGTGTTTTGCCTGTTGTTTATGTGTTTTCCTTTCAAAGGCTATGGCTGAGTGGCAAGAATGGAGGCTGCCTGTTTTCCTTTTGCTGGTAATGCTACAACCATCAAGCTGTGGGAAGCTTGTGTCCTCCTTAGAATAACTAAACATGTCCAGGAAATAAAAGCTTTCGAGATGACACGTGGAATGATCAGAGAAAAAACACGTCCAGGACGGAGGCTGTGGCATGGGCAGGAGGTAGAAGGTGCCCATACCTCAGAAGCAACAAAAAGAGGGTGGATGGGGACTGATTGTTCAGAGTACCATGGAGTGAGGCCACTGGAGGCCTCAGAAGGAGACGATTCTGTATGAAATGGGCTGTAGACCTGGGAAACTCATTGACAAAGGTGGTGTGGATGCATGAAGACTGTGTGGAATCAAAGAAGACTGGACTGGTGTTTGGAAGAGAGATCGTGGGATTATCTGCTGAGCAGAGAAGCTACATCAGGTTAAGGTCTCTCCTGAACCGTAAATACTTAGAAACTGGCAAAGCATTAAAGGGTAGTATTAGAAGTTTTTTGTTTATTCTTATTTTTCCTTAGCCTACTTTTTATGTCCCTAATTAGAGAGAGAATACTGCACATATGGTCTAAGATAACCCTTGATCTGAACCGGTATGGCTCTTCTTCCAGAGACAGGCAGCCAGGACTCATAAGGGATGAAAAGAAACTACTCCAGAGGGTACCATGGGCAGTATCTTGCAATCCCAGAACCTACTGAAAGATTACTGGAGAGACAACAAATCTCAAATAAAGAGTGCAGAACTGTGTTTATAAACCAATTTTAATTCGTTCTCTCCCACTCTGAGCTTTCTTGGGTTTAAAATTATTAGTGCCCTCGTTCCTGTTGTAATACAACCCAGCTTTTAAGGGTCTAAGCTCTGTTGGGAATTTTGGAGGTCGAGGAGCCTCTCTTTGAGGAAAATGTATAGACAAATCCATCTCTGACCTTCATGCTCAGGGTGCATACAACAGACTAGTGCTACAAGAATGGTGCTTCCAGGCACCATTTCCAGCAGGTTAAACCCTCCAAATTTTTTTCCAGGTGTGTAGCCAGGAGAGACCAACTAGTTCAGCCCTATCCACTGACCAGAAGATCACAGGCATAGACTATCATATAGAGAAATGGCCAGTGAGCACCACGGTGTGCAATTAATACCACCCTATCACCACAAAACTTTTTTTGGCATCAGTGTTTGAAGACTTGTTTTAAACTTCTCTGGCTGCAGATTCAAGTGAAGGGCAGGGATCCATAGCTGAGATGGTTGATTCCTCTGTGGTAGATAATTAAATTTGTGAGCTTACTGCAGCCTATCACTGTAACAGTTCCCCAGCTGTGGTGTCAAGCCAGGACCCGTTTGTTAGGAGATGCCTGCAGAACACCGCTGGCAAGTGTGTTCAGAAAACACGCAGGCAACCCTACCCAGATAGCAGTTTGTACCTTAGAGCATCTCATTCAAGGAAACACCCGTCAGCTCTAGTAAGTTGGGCCTGCAAGGAATCCCTCTGGAGCAGAGTGAGCAGCTTTGCTCTGGAGTACCTCTGGTCCTCCTTTGTCCTCCAAGAAGCAGCAACAAGGCTGGCAATACACAACACTACTGCCTCATGGAGAGGTCCTCTGTGGGAATCGGTTTGAGACCGTTTCCCTGAGGAGCTCTTTGCAATCAGTGCCAGAGACCGATGACTGCAATCTGTCCTGGAGATAAGAGGGAAGCAGTCTTTACTGACTCCTGAATGATCATAGAATCATAGAACCTCTGGGTTGAAAGGGACCATCTAAGGCCATCCAGTCCAACCCCCCTGCCATGAGCAGGGACATCTTCAACTAGATCAGGTTGCTCAGAGCCCCGTCCAACCTGACCTTGAGTGTTGCCAGGGATGGGGCATCTACCACCTCCCTTGGCAAGCTGTGCCAATGTTTTACCACTCCCATTGTGAAAAATTTCTTCCTTATATGTAGTTGAAATGTACCCTCTTTTAGCTTAAAACCATCACCCCTTGTCCTGTCACAACAGGCCCTGCTAAAGTCTGTCCCCATCTTTCTTATAAGCCCCCTTAATGTACTGGAAGGCTGCTATAAGGTCTCCCTGAAGCCTTCTCTTCTTCAGGCTGAACATTCCCAACTCTCTCAGCTTGTCCTCATAGGAGAGGTATTCCATCCCTCTGATCATTTTTGTGTCCCTCCTCTGGACCAGCATCCACATGTACACATACCCATGGCATAATGTAACTTCTTTCATTTTCTATTCTCCTTTCCTTCAGTAAGATCATCAAAAGTTTTTTAGGAAACAAAAAAAATTCCCTGGGTATATGGCAGCGCAGCATGTGTCACAACTGTGCAGAACTGATGTCAGCCTGTGCAGTAGAAACAACAGTACAAAAAGCTCAAGAAAAATAACCTGAACATTTCAAACAGAAACAGTCTAGATATACAGAGCATCAGTTTAGCATGTTCCCAACAAGCAACACCGTCTAATAAACAAAGAGACAATTAAGATGACAGAGCTGGAAGGAGCAAGCATGGTCATCAGATCTAACTTCTTGGAAGGCCAGGTAACCTTTTAAGAGACGTTAGCCAAAAAAGGGTTCTACAGAGAAGCCCTGCCTCTCAGTCCTATATACTGTAAGCCATGCAACTCTTCCCAGTTGTGCAAACCCTGACACCAGCAAATACTACAAAAGGGAATCAAGGGCATGACTAAAGCGCTTGAACCTCACAGCTGCAAAAAAAATTAGGGATAAGTGATAACTTAGGTTTTTTAGTGCTCTAGGAACAAATCACAGTTATGCAGTCTGGATAAGGGCTGCTTTACCTCTGAAAAGGAAACTGCAGACAGTAACAAGATAGAGAACCATACTGTTACTGCTGTGTGGATATTTAGAAACAGCTGAAGTGCACCAGCATTTTATGTTTGAGAGTTAAAATTATGCAGAAGCACTCAGTCTGGCAGATATTTAGCCTATGTGTACTAACCTTTTTTTTTTCCTATTTGTTCCGTGAACACACAGACCCAATGCAAAGGGCAGACTCCTGACAGCCAGTGGTACTGTTGAGAACAAAAAGGAATCCTCCTTTCATCTAAATCAAAAGAAGACGTCTGGGCTGATCTGAAACACCCTTTTTACAAGTTGAAGGGTGCAGATATCTTCTAGTTGACATAGCTGCCCAGGGAACAAACACAGACACGTACTGTGAGCTACTGAAGCTAGTTATTGCAGGATCAAAACTGACAGTTTCCTTCTGCCGTCTTAGAAATTGCATGACTCAGGCCCATTCTGAGTCTAAGAAATAGGACTAAGAACATCTATTTCAAAATAGGACGCAGCAAGAAAAAGCAAGGAGAGCTCCCGGCTGACAAAAAAAGACCAAAATGGGTTGGGTACCTCGAGACTTGTGCCATTTCCCCTTCCCAGTTACCGTCTTTTCCCTGAACCATGACCAGGCTGAAGTCCTCTGCACAGCACCCAAGTAGGGAAAGGGAAGTGAATGTTTTCCCACAGGTTTCTGAGCTGCATTTCCCAAGCTGCAAGCCGAGCTGTAGTCTTCCACTACCACCCTGGGACCACCCAGGGCACATCAGGACTGGCCATGACGTGGTACAGACCCAAATCCTTCCAGCCTGGATGTGCTTGTGCTCTTATGAGCTTTACTGGAGTCCTGGTCCTCAATCAGCCCTGAACCTTTCTCCTGAGGCTGAAGCAGCAAGTGGCTGTTGCATTAAAGATAATTGTTTCACACAGCACCAGGCCTGTACAAACCAAAAAGACATGGTAGCTATAAGGAATATATATACTCTAAGCTAAAAAGCTTTTTTTTCCCTTTGTTTGTTGTTTTTGTTGGGGGAGGGGGATGGGAAAAAAGCCTCACCTGCCTTCAAACCTTGTAAAAATTCTGAAACAAATGCAGATTTCTTAAACACCTAGAAGATAACAAGTCACAGCAGCAGCTGCTTCATGTGGCAGCAAGGACAAGTAGCCTATGTGGACTTGTCAAGAATAAATTGTCTTGAACTGATCTAACCTCCAATTTTAGCAATGTAACAGGTTTTTAGAACAAAGGAATAGTAGCTGTCACCAATCTTACCGTTACTACAGTTTTCAAAATGGTTGCATGTGACATTCTCATAAGCAAGCTGCAGCAGCATGGTCTAGATGAGAGAATGATCGATTGGGTGCAAAGCTGGTTTGATATTGTATTGGAAATGTTATCAGTGGTGCTTTGTCAGAGTGGAAGGATGTAGAAAGTAGAGTTCAGCCAGGTCTGTTCTGGATCAAATCCTGGCATGTGTTTTCACTAATGAATTAGATGATAGAAAAGAGAGTATGGTTATTAAATTTTCAGATGGCATAAAGCTCGGAGGCATTGGAAGCACAGGAGGAGAGGATTGGAATTCAGAATTATGTTGAAGAATTGTATAACCTGTGTAGGGTGGGAGGAGGAAAGCTGAAATTCCTCAGGGACAAGTGCAAGGTTAAAAACTTCAGCCTATACAGATACACTAATGCCAAAATTTGCCAATAGCAGCTCTGTAGAAAAATGTGGTATCACAGTAAATGACAAGCTGAATTGCTTGTGAAAAAAGAGAAGTCACCACCATACAAGAATGAACGAGGAGGGTTATAACTTTCAAGATGTGCAGTAGTTCTTTCTTTGGCACTAGAAAGACTTCAGATGCCGTATTTTGTTCAGTTTTGAATGTGACTGCTCCGTAAAGATGTGTAGCAATAGTTCGGAGGAGAAGAGCACTACCAGAGGTGTGGAAAACGTGGCCAGAGCAGAAAGGCTGACAGGCTTGGTGCATGTTTAACTTTAATGAGTCTCATAAGAAGCTCTTCAACGAGCTTCATGTAGGCAAAAATCTTATTGCAAACATGAAAACAATAATCTGTTTTCTAAGTCTCTGGGGAATGGGGGGAAAAAAAAAAAGCAGCTTGCATTACAGGAAGAAGTTTTAGTTTGAATTTTTCAACAGTGAAACTTGCAAAGTACTGGGAAGATTTCTCTTTAGACATAACTTTTTGCTAATGGCCTGACCCCAGCTGAACCAATACCTTTGATGGGAGAGTCACTGCATCCTACTGAGTGCAAGTCCTCATAAAGTTCATGCACCAAATGAGTGGATGTGGGATCACTTTGGGAGTCTCGGCAGCACTGAGATCCAGGCTGGCTCTGTCAGACACTTAAGTCTCACAAAACCCCGTGAGACTCAGTACAAGTACTCAGTGTGGGCTATTCTGTCTGGGCTTTGCTCATGGCATCAGTCTCTTCCCCTCTTACTATTTTCTTGCTGCCTGAACTATTCAGGGAATGTTTGTTTGCATGGCAGTGAGAATGGCAACACATTTTATGGTTTCCCTAGGGTGGCAGATAGATAAAAATCTTCCTGATGACCACTGAGTTCTTTAACAAACATAAGAAATCCATGACTTGGGTGTAATGTTTATTTACTACCATTTACTACCTATCTCTTGGTTCATGGGCAGAACACTCCGACGAGTTAAAAACCTGTCTTTGTATGGCTTAGAGTGATCTTCATTAGATATGCTACTTAGGCTTTCATTGCAATGTGATGTGCTGAACGATATGGCACTTGCTCATGATAGATTGCTTTGTTTCTCCCGTGGTACCATTGCCCAAGCATAGGGAAACATCTTCAGCTGAATCTGGCACCTCTGACAGTGACTGATTGTATGCAGCCAATGGTAATTAAACCTATTGATCCCGTGGATTCATGGCAGGCCTGAATATCTTGCAGTGACTCAGTGTTGCATCACCTGAAAATCGTCATTTCTGAAGTTGGACTGTCAAGTTCTGAGATGAGGCTACAGAGCAGAGGAAGGCAGAATGTCAGGTGGCATTGGGGTCCATCCAGCTAGCAGGAACAGTGGCCTCTCTCAGTGATGACAGCCTTTTGGATGGATGCCCTCCTGGACTAGGGAACACATAGAAAACATCTGTGAACAGATTCCCAACAACTACCTGTTCAGAAGGTAGCACTCTCAGATATCAAATTTGTTCGTATTCTATGTAGGACACTAGCTGCAGTGTCTTTTGTTTTCTGGTCATCTGTAAAGTTGTGTTTCCTTTGATGTCTGCAAATATGTAACATATTTGATTGATCAACCACAAGACTTTTCAAAGACTTGGAAAAATGGTGGGTGCTAACCTCCACTTAAAGTGAATTCAGGATCATTTTCAGGACCAGAATTCAAGACCATTTTTGAGCCTGGAAATCTGCTGCTGACTCCAAAAACCATGAGGAGAATAGCAACAGCCATTTCTTTTTTTCTTTTTTGTTTTGCCAACTCAGAGACTCCACCACTGAACATGAGAGCCCTGTGATCAGCGCTCCTGGCTTGGTGACCTTCAATTCTTTAAGCATTGCTCGTAGCAATTATTGAAAAATAAAAAGCAGAAGTTCATGCAGAGGCAAATCGAAGCAGCTGTAGTAAATGCTGGGAACTAATCTTTTAGATTTATGGTAGCCATAGATTGTAGCCATATACTTTTAAAGACAGAAGGAGCCTTTGTAACTTTCACTTTGCATAAAACAAGGTGTAGCATTACAGTCATACCTTCAGGTGAACTAGACTGTGGGTTTTACAGACTTCAGGTGGTGGAGAATCTGCCATATCCTCAGGTGAACTCTCCGGCATTAAAAATATGCAGCTTATCTGTAGTCAGAACTTGTCTGGCTTGAGCTACCAGCCCGTGAAGTGTTATGCATTTGTATGTTAAATTAAAGAGCCCTCTGCCCTTATATATATTATTCTCCTGAATTTCTATTTGGAGCTTTTTTCACTCACTGCTTTTACATTTCATTACTGTTCTGCTGCAAGAGTTCAAAGATTTCAGATGAAAGCCCTATGCAATTCCAGGGGACAATGCTCTTCTACGCCAGTCTGTTTGCAATACAGTATGGGGTGAAGGGAAATGCATGCACAGCTCCCATCAATGCTGAATGTCAGCTTTAACAGTTCCATCCCCTCCCTCTTCCCCCTCACCCCCCCAAGTATGGATTATATCTAGGTCTTTTCACCGGGGACCTATATCCTAGCAGTTTGCCATTCTCTGATATTAATGCTTGAAGTTTTAATGAGTACAGGCAAAGGAGGGTGCTTAGCAACAATACAGATAGTACAACAAATACAGGATAAGCAGTTTGAGATTAGATTTTAAGGCCGTCTTAATGCCAACACCAAGATCTAGTTATTGCTCCGTGTAACTATGTCACTAGCACAGATGCCAGAATATTGCAGCGCATATGCACTACGGCGGTTTCCACTTTGGGAAGCGGGATTTTGGAAGCAACCAGGACAAAGGGAGAGGAAGAGGTGACAGACATCATGGTGTCAGGACAGAATATCTTCTAGATGAATAGCATATTCAGTCTGCTCAAACAGATGATGATATGGTCAAAGTGCCCTCACTTGCATTAATTTCTCAGAATTTCTCTTGATCTGAACAGATTGGACAATTACAGCACAGGTATTAGCACTATTTATTAAAGATTACATTTACATTTTCTTGCAGGCTTTAACCCCCTTTTTAGCTCCATTCACTCCCAGGAATTACAGGCATATTATTAATGAATGCAGTTAGGCTTCAGAAATTATGTCTGTGTTTTTTTTGAAAGGGGATCACTTAAACTAAGCACTGATGGGCCTTGAAGAAAGCTTGTCTCCTCAATGAGAAACTTGTGGGACCCATTAATACATGAAACCTGGTTAGCCAAAAACAAAAGTGAAACCTGTGAGATACTACAAACTCCCCAAACAAGCTGAAGTCAGCTTGCCTTTTGGGAATCACTGTCCGAAAAACAGAAGGGAAAGGCAGCCAAAATTGGAAACAGATCCTTAAGTCCAAATCCCATGCAGCAGAGAAGAGAAACACCAAGACAGGATCTGAATTTTGACAAGGGACATGAGCAATTGTCCCTCTTATCTAAGATCATGCCCTGGAAGGATTTGGTGTGTTAGAGACAAGCCTCTGAAAAAGACCTCAGGTACTAGAATTTTAGTCCCACACATGCCCCAGAACAGGGGAATAACCTTGTCTTTACTTGTGCCCTACTACTAGTACTGCCTTTATACTTAGGTCCTATACTAGGCAAGCTTTAGAAAGGCAGGATGATTGCACGTGTTGGATGGGATGGGAGGAATGAAGAAATAAGACAGCAGACCTGTTTGAGTCCAGAGAATGGGCTAATGGCAGAAACAGGAACAAACCCCCAGTCCTTCAACATCTGTAATGTTGCCACCTTGGTACACCCTCTGTCTGACCCAGCTTCAGGAGCTACTTCACACACAGTCCCTTATCACGCTGCAAATCTCCTCTGAAAACAACCAAGTGCAAAGGACTTCCAGTTCATTGTCCTGCTCCTTCACCTCTGATTCTCCATGCTGCCACGGAAAGAGCCAAGTGAGAAAGGCACCTTGGTACCTTCACTCCTTTCTTTCCTGTGTCACACATCTTAGAAATAATCAGCTGCAGGAAAAACGAACAAATTGATGTGACGTTATTGCATGCCCATTATTGCCATGAGGTGATTTATCACTATGGGATACACCACTTCGATACCGAAACTGGTTACCGCACCACCAAAAAGTGATGGCTGGTTTGAAAACTTCCCAGAGGTCAGGGGCAGACTGAGTGTCAGAGCAGTATAAAAACCAGGTCATGCTAAGGTTATCTGGAGTTGTGCTTTTGTCCCTCCGTAAAATTTCAGCATCAGTTCAGATCTCTTGTTCTCCTTGCTGTGATCTTTGCTACAAGAAGAAAATGACTGAACAAGAGACTTAATGATCCGTGTATCGATGTCTCAAACCCTTTCTCTCTCCCCTTCTCTGTGAACCCTGGAAGCTCATGTTCATTTCCCAGAAGGCCTGACTCAGCCTTTCTTTCCAGGAAAGACCCAAAGCTGCAGCTTTCTGTACATTGGCCAAAGGAGAAATAGGAAACAAAGGAAACAAAAGGCAAAGACAAACACTTATAAGGGAATGAGAAAATAATGAAACACAAAGATAATGTCAGAGGGAGTAGCAACAGAGAAAACACACACAAAGAGCAAAGCTAAGGAGGGGTGGGAGGAAAATGCTGATGAGAGGTTGGGGGAAGAGAGAGCAAAAAGAAACAAAAAGGAGTCTCAGCAAATTTCTGCAATGTAACACTGATGAAGCCTTTTGTGATTATAGACAGGGATTCTCAGAAACATTCCTGAGGACGTTTGCATACTCACATTTTAATATCTCTGAACCCTTTCCCAGCCTTGGTAGAAGAAGTGGAAACCTTTTTGCTACTGCTGCATGCTGTGAATCTGGGCCACCTCTGTTCATCATCAGGTTCCGTGGAGCACATCAGCTCCAGGTCCATGCTGCCTCGAGAGAGTGTGACAGCCCTGCGCTGGGACTGCTCTTCAGGAGAAGCAGGGTTAGAAATACGCTATGTTCTGCCAAAGCAATGGAGACATCGCTTGCATGGTACCTTGTGGGACCTGGACATAGGTCGGTTCTTATCCAGAGCCAAGACAGAGGCTTGATCTGATTCTACCTATGTATTGGATATAAAATACCATGGAAAAAAATTACATTCTGTGCTACCTGAAGCAAAGCCAAATCCACAAGTCAGTATGGCCTTAAATGCTTCCAGAAATCTCAGCCTGCACCTACTTCAAGGGCAGACTCAAGCACCGACCCAGTGTGCAAACAAACAGTACATATTATTGCTATTTATGTTTCACCAGTTGTTTACCTGACTCTATCCTCTCAGACTAGCTATTGTTCATTTTTTCAGACTGGATGTTTGGCTGCAACATTTCCTGAGATAGATCTATGCAACTATAAATTACAAAAAGATCATAGTCGTCCCTGAGTGAATTTTTGAAAGGTATGCACCACCATTCAATACTTGTGTCAAAAAAAGACTGCCAGAGAAATCACCTTACAGCAGAGAGGAAGCTTTTTTGCTCCAAAGAGTGATTTTACCAGACTTTTGCATCTGAAACATATTTTGTTGTGCAGTTGATTTGCACAGAGTAAATCCATCTCAGTCACTTCAGGAGGACTGACACCGGTTGTCTAGTCTCTCTGTGCCCGATGAAATGACAAGAAATAATCTCTGATCTCTTTAGGACCTCTGCTGCAGACTTCAGGGGGAGGACTTTCCAGTGGATTCCCTTCAAAGTTGCATGAACAGTAATTGTATCCCCAGTCCAGGTTCACCAGCTCTCCAAAGTTTGCTGGAAGGGACCGTAGGTGGTTGTTTCCCAGCCAAAGAGTGTGGAGATTCCTTAAATGACAGACATCCTGGGGCAGACTCTCCAGTGAGTTGAAGAGCAGTAGCAACGTTTCCAGTTTCTCCAGATGCTGAATGCTGGAGGGGATTGTGCCTATTTTGTTGTCGCTCACATCCAGAAAGGTGAGGCTCCTCAGCTGGCAGAGGGGTGCAGGCAGTTCTGTGAGGCTGTTGTTGGCCAGGTGGAGGCTGTGCAGCTTTTGAAGTGCCCCCATTTCTGGGGGCAGAGAGCTGAGGCTGTTGTTGCTCAGAGTGAGCCTCTCCAAGTGACACAAAGTGCCAATTTCAGCAGGGATTTTCTTCAAGTTGTTGGAGTCTACATAGAGGCAGGTCAGGTTCCTGAGGTGGCTGATCTCTCGAGGGAGCAGCTCCATCTGGTACCTCAGGCAGCTCTCTCGTTCTGGGCTCATCTCCAGGACCTGCAGCTTGTCCAAGCCAAAGACCTGCACAGGCACCGATGCCAGATCTCTGCCTGAGATCTTGAGTTTCTTCTTCCCTTCGTGCTTTGGATCGTACTCTGTAAGGTATCTCCAGAGTGGATCAGGGTCTGTAGAGGCAAATCTAAAAGAGGTCACTGCATCCATTGTCCCACCAGAACTGTGGCTGGCTGAATCAAGACAGTCAGTGACAATTTGTTGCACACTCCACGGGCAACCTTTTTGGTTCTTGGTGGATAAAGGTCCTCCGTCAGCTTTCTTCTCTATCAGGCACATTACCAACACACACGTAGAGCGTTTGGGTTGCTCGGATACTTCACACTGAGTAAACACTTGGTGTTCTCACACCTCCCAGCTCTGCAGTGTACACAAAACCCAGCTCCCAGGCTATGACGTTGCCTCTCATGGTTACAGCTGGTGAGCGGGTGGAAAATATCTATCAGTGTTGGAAGCGAAGCAGCAGCACTGTGCCTGTGCTCTTCAGCAGATTGGTTAAAATCTTTGTTTGTGTATAGCTCTTCCCTTCTGGAAGTACCTATGGTGCAGTTGCCTGAGGACTTCACATTGGTCAGTCCCAGGGGATGCAATGGAAGCAGCAAGGTTGAGTAGATAAAACAAATGGTAAATGGGACAAGAAAGTGGCAGACTCATAGCTGGTGGCTTGGGAGCTGGGAACCATGAACAGGTCCTGCCCTCAGGTCAGTTTGTGCCTTTAACATTAAGCAAACACAATAACAAATTAATTTTGTGATCTGAAAATCTTCCTTCCTGCTGAGTGTATGAATCCCTGCACCATAGATATACCATCTTTCACTTGCTCTGGCATATTTAAAAGCAAATTTTTGTTCCTCACTGGCATAGCTTTTGTAGGAAAGATGGAAAATGTCAGGTTTATCCCAAGCCACCCAGGACAGCATGCAATGGAGAGAGCAGGGCATCTTCCCAGAAGGAGAAAATTGTGGGTTTGAAGCCTCAGGCTGAGAAAGCTCACCATTTTTGCTTCATCCTCTAATTCTTAAAGCTTTCAGTTAAAAAATGCTTAGGACAACAATTTCAAATGCTTTTCAAGAAGAGAGGTCTCCATAGCATCCCGCAGGCTATTAAAGATAGAAGGCAGTGTGTTCGAGGTGTGTTCTAAGCAGGTCTACCAGGTCGGGTCTTGTGAAGAGGGACCATGTCAGCTTTGCTTTACCACATTGCTCAGTTATGACCTCCTCAGCCCAGGATGGTTCTGAGTTTGCTGGAGTCAGTGTCCCAGCACCAGGGGAGTGTGTGGCCACACAGATGGGTTGTGAGTGCTGGGAACTCTCTATCCAGACAATGCTGACAAGAGGATTTTGGGATCATTGTTCAACCCCCCCAAACTTACACTTTAGGCACTGCTGGTTTCTCATTGGGTTTCACCCTGAAATACAGATTTTCAGGGCTGTTACATACCGGCTGTTACATACCAGCTGTTACCCTTGACTTGGATTCAGAGTGCAAATGTCATAACCCTATTGAAATCAAACCCTGAATTTCCTTGAGGTTAACTTTCAACATCTGTAAGAGAAAACTGTATCACTTGCCTAGTATCCAGAAGTGTTGTGATACTGCTTTGGCATTATAAGCTCCTGAGATGCTGGTGGCTGGACACAGGCCTGCCTGCTGGGTTTCCCAACAGGTACTGCAGAAACTATCGAGCTGGGGCTATCACAGCTGAGTATGCAATGGCGTGAGAAGGTCCTGGGGACACTGAAGGTGGTTACTCCTGTTCTTTAGGGTGATCATTAATGTCATTGGTGTCTCCCACATTACTGAGGGGAAAAATGTGTTTCTAAGAACACATTGTCAAACATGTTTGCCCTGTGAAATAAATCTGTTTGCTGCGTGTGCTGCCTTCTGCTTAAACATGCTTATCACTTCAAACCAAAACCCGAGCCTTTCAGACAGCATGTCATGCAGAGCCAAAGCCGTGGTCAGACAGAGAGAAATTTTTGTGATGTTGGAAACTGTTCTCCTGGTTTCACTTTTTCACAGCTGGGTTTGACCCTGGGTTTTTCTTTGGGTGTTTTTTTTCACCAAGGTGGCAGGTTCTTTTCTGCTCCATCTTGCAAGGACATCCTTCTTCCTGATGCTGATCGCCAGCTTATTGGGAATGTCAGAGTATGATTAATGACCCTCTGTCAAATTGTTCTCTTGTGCTTTTTATATAAAGTTCATGATCCAAAATGTAAAATAACAAGAAAGAGCCCATATTTTCAACACACAATCGCCCTAGAGACCCAGCAGGATATTCTCATTCTCAGTTCATACAAATTCCGACAAGAATATTGCCAGCATCAATATTCTTGAGTCAAGCTACACAAGGTATTCAGAAGTTAGCCATTACAGCACAAATCTGCTTTGTAAAACAACCCTGAAAACCAGTCCCCTGTTCATCATGTCTTCATGCTTTTCTAATCAGTTGTTCCCATTTCACACATCAGAAGACAAAAATTTACGTTCGTGGCTTTCAGGTTTAATCCAGATTGATGAAGCTAAGCAGGCTTTCTAGTCTTAATTCAACTTCACCATTTACAAAGGTGTTGAAAGGAAAGTCCAGACTCTGATGGACCCTTATTACTTTAAGCACCTCAGACAGGTTTCCTACAGTTTTTTCCTACAGGCGTAGGAGGCAATTGGGTGGCTGATGCAGAGACTCTTCCCCCAGCAGAGCCGGCTTTGCAGAGACAGCAGCAAGGAGGACTCCTCGTGGTCTCTGATGGGTGCTCGTCCCTACGCAGGGCTGCAGACTGGGGCCAGAGCCTGTCTTCACCCCCAGGCTGGCTCTGTCCTTGTGCTGCTCTTCCTGCCCGTGCCATGGAGCAACAACCTGAACGCTCAGCAGCACCGGACTCCAGCTCATGGAAGCTGAAAGATGTGGTACTAGGTTTTTTTCAGTCCGTGTAGCTACTGTTGAGTTAATGCAGTATTTTAAGAAAATTTTCCTGGTTTCCCCTGACACAAAAATAGTGCAGGTTCGTGCCATAACCTTATACCTATACGTCAAATGATCCTATTGTTTTGGTTTTTAATGTATTTATTTGCCAGGCAAAAATTTTAATGGGATAATGGTCGGTTTGCTATAATTGCAAGAATTTACACACTTGATTTGAAAAAAAGAAAAGAACCTACAGTGACGCCATAACACCCATGTGTCATTGGTACCTTTTTAATATGTAAATAATACATTGTTTGGCTCTCTAGTGCAATTTTAACAGTATATACTCTCTTACCATAGGACCAGCCAAAAAATATCCAACAAAAATATCAGCGTATTCCTGGGTTTAAACCTCAGACTCAGTGAACAGACTTTATGGTGATGTACCAGCTGCTTTGTTGCAGAGACAAGAACACTGAGATGTAAAAGCCACAGCCCTCCCTTAATCAAGAGGAGTGGGGAGAGAGGCCATCAGTGCTGTCCCTGCTTTATCTGCCACCTCCTGCCTGCATGGTCACCTTGGAAGATGCTGGACAGACAATACACCTCTGCTTGTCACCTTCCAGCTCTCACAGTCACCTGCTCGGGCACAGAGGCATCTGCATTTTCTGGAGGGCAGCTTCTGACCGTGACCGGGGCTGTACTTGTAGGTTTACTGCCTGCCCAGATGGCAGACTTAATTTGGAAAGTAATCTCTGGCCATCTTTCCAAAGACTTTAAATTACACACAAACAGACTGAGGTAAAAACTTGCAGTTTTTGGTGTGGCAGAAATCCTGCAAAGGCACCCTCCTTTCTTACCTTTTATTGCAGGTGACTTTTTGGGCACATTCACACAGGGTTTGTTTCTGGAAGAGGTATAGAAGCCTATAGAAGCCTCCCTTTGATGGCTCTACCCACCAAAACTGAGTGGCTATAAACACAGGTCTTGATCTGGGTCTGCAGCATGTGTCTCGTACTCCTCTCGCTAGCGACAGATGATGCTTGGTAAACGCCATTTGGCCGGCTGGAGAGAAAATGAGATTTAAGAAAAAGCAGGGAAATGGCACCCATTGAATTTAGGGCACAGAGACAGTCTGGGGTGTCTCCAGGAACAGACTGAACAGACAACTGCATGCTAGGAATATGCTGCAGCAAAGGGAATTAGGCTGCATCCCCTTTTCCAGGTGGAGAAGCTGCAGAGCCATGGTCTGTGCCTAACCCACGCAGACCTTTTAATTGCTACTAAAGACATAGGTGTGTCCCTCGTGGTTCTAACACAGATTCTTGGCAATGGCTCCAACAGACATTCAAATGAAAAGGGTTATCAAAAAAACAAACCCTAGATCTCCTTCAACTAGATACCACTGCACCACCTCACAGGGGTGAGACGCTTAAAATTAAAGATGCTTAAATTAGTTTAACAGAATATCATTATGTATCTACCCTTCACATGGTGCCCTTCAGCATATTAAAGTCTATCCTATGCATGGCACATGCAAACAAACTTGCTGAGAGACAATCTACAGAGCTTGAGGAGTTACTGTCAGGACAGGAATTAAATGTCACATTACCATGGCCCAGTTAACGTGTTTAACACATGGCTCAGGGGCTGGTGCTGTCAGCAGAATTTTGTTTTTTTTGACCATGGGTAGTTTACATGGCACCGGGCCTCCTCGCAGCAGATGGAGTGCAACTGTCTCCAAGGGGCAAAAGGATTCTTGCTCGTGAGCTGGCAGGCCTCACCGAGAGGACTTTAAACTAGATTTGAAGGGGGAAGGGGATAAAACCAGGCTCACTGGAGATGAGCCTCGGGGTGGCATGCCGGAGTTGGGGGTGAAATCAATAGCCCAGCTCAAGTGCATCTACACCAATGCACGCAGCATGGGCACCAAACAGGAGGAGCTGGAAGCCATTTGTGCAGCAAGACAGCCATGACTTAATCACCATCACAGAAACATAGTGGGATGCTTCTCATGACTGGAGTGCTGCAATGGATGGCTATAAGCTCTTCAGAAGGGAGAGGCAAGGAAGGAGAGGTGGTAAGGGTACCTCGGTATGTTAGGGAGAGCTTTGATTGTATAGAAATCAAGAGTTGTGATGACCAAGTCAAGTGCTTATGGGTAAGGATGAGGGGAGAAGCAAACAAGACAGATATCCTGTTGGGAGTCTGTTACAGGCCACCCAACCAGGATGAAGAGCCAGCTGAAACATTCTATAAGTGACTGGCAGAAGTCTCGCATTCACTGGCCCTTGTTCTTTAGGGGGATTCAGTTTACCGGACATCTACTGGAAGTGTAACACGGCAGAGAGGAAACAGCCTAGGAGGTTCCTGGAGTGTGTGGAGGAGAACTTCCTAACACAGCTGGTGAGTGAGCCCACCAGGGGAGGTGCCTTGCTGGACCTGCTGTTTACAAACAGAGAAGGGCTGGTGGGAGATGTGATGGTCGGAGGCCATCTTGGGCTTAGAGACCACGACATGATAGAATTCTCAGTTGTGAGTGAAGTAAGGAGAGGGGTCAGCAAAACTGCTACCATGGACTTCCGGAGGGCAGACTTTGGCCTGTTCAGGTCACTGGTTGAGAGAGTCCCTTGGGAGACAGTCCTGAAGGACAAAGGGGTCCAGGAAGGCTGGACAGTCTTCAAGAAGGAAATCTTAAAGGCGCAGGAGCAGGCGGTCCCCATGTGCCGTAAGAAGAGCTGGCGGGGAAGGCGCCCGGCCTGGCTGAACAGGGAGATTTTGCTGGGACTCAGGGAAAAGAGGAGAGTTTATCACCTCTGGAAGAAGGGGCAGGCAACTCACGAAGAGTACAAGGATCTTGTTGCATCATGCAGAGAGAAAATTAGGAAGGCAAAAGCCCAGCTAGAGCTCAGTCTGGCCTCAGTCATAAAGGATAACAAAAAATGCTTTTACAAATCTATTCAAAACAAAAAGAGAGGCAAGGAGAATCTCCATCCCTTACTGGATGTGGAGGAGAACATTGTCACCAAGACTGCAGTACTTAATTCCTTCTTTGCCTCAGTCTTTAATAGCCAGACCAGGTATCTGCAGGGTATTCAGCCCCCTGAGCTGGCAGACAGGGATGGAGAGCAGAATAAACTCACCATAATCCAGCAGCAAAGAGTTAATGACCTGCTATGCCACCTGGAGACCCGTAAGTCTATGGGGCCTGATGGGATCCACCTGAGAGTATTGAGGGAGCTGGCAGAAGAGCTTGCTAAGACACTTGCCCATCATTTATCAGCAGTCCTGGTTAACCAGGGAGGTCCCAGATGACTGGAGGTTTGCCAATGTGACGCCCGTCTACAAGAAAGGCCAGAAGGAGGATCTGGGGAACTACAGGCCTGTCAGTCTGACCTCTGTACCAGGGAAGATTATGGAGAGGTACATCTTGAGGGTGCTCACGGGGCATGTGCAGGACAACCAAGGGATCAGGCCCAGCCAGCATGGGTTCATGAAAGGCAGGTCCTGCTTGACCAACTGGATCTCCTTCTATGACCAGGTGACCCGCCTAGTGGATGAGGGAAAGTCTGTGGATGTTGTCTACCTGGACTTTAGTAAAGCCTTTGACAGCATCTCCCACAGCATTCTCCTGGGGAAACTGGCAGCTTGTGCCTTAGACAGGTTTACTCTTCGCTGGGTAAAGAACTGGCTGGACGGCCAAGCCCAGAGAGTTGTGGTGAATGGTGTTATATCCATCTGGGGCCGGTCTTGTTCAATATCTTTATCTATGATCTGGATGAGGGGATTGAGAGGTCCCTCAGTATTAGGTTTAATAAGACCAAGTGCCGGGTCCTGCACTTGCATCACAAGAACCTACAGGCTTGGGGAGGAGTGGCTGGAGAGCTGCCTGGTGGAAAAGGACCTGGGGGTGCTGCTTGAACATGAGCCGGCAGTGTGCCCAGGTGGCCAAGAAGGCCAACAGCGTCCTGGCCTGTATCAGGAATAGTGTGGCCAGCAGGAGTAGGGAAGAGATCGTGCCCCTGTACTCGGCACTGGTGAGGCCGCACCTTGAATCCTGTGTTCAGCGTTGGGCCCCTCACTACAAGAAGGATGTTGAGGTGCTGGAGCATGTCCAGAGAAGGGCAATGAAGCTGGTGAGGGGTCTGGAGCACAAGTCTTATGAGGAGCAGCTGAGGGAACTGGGGTTGCTCAGTCTGGAGAAGAGGAGGCTGAGGGGAGACCTTATCGCTCTTCTACAACTACCTGAAAGGGGCTTGTGATGAGATGGGTGTTGGTCTCTTCTCCTAGGTAACTAGTGATAGGACGAGAGGAAATGGCCTCAAGTTGCGCCAGGGGAGGTTTAGATTGGATATTAGGAAAAATTTCTTTACTGAGAGAGTGGTGAAACCTTGGAACAGGCTGCCCAGGGAGGTGGTGGAGTCACCATCTCTGGAAGTGTTCAAAAAATGTGTAGATGTGGCACTTTGGGACATGGTTTAGTGGGCATGGTGGTGTTGGGTTGATGGTTCGACTTAATGATCTTAAAGGTCTTTTCCAACCTTAATGATTCTGTGATTCTACAATTCTGTGATTCTGTGACCTCCATAAAACCTGCTCATTGCCATTGCATTTCTTCAAAACAATGGCTAGTGCCATGTTGGGAGTTATCTCTTGCATCGAAAACCTGTACTACCTCACCACTGGAGAGATGAAATCTCAGCCTGGATGAGGAAAAATGATGATTTTAAATACAATGTGATCAACATGCTTAATGAATGCTGAAATATAGCAAGCTGACCTAAGATGCAGAACAGTAACAGATATACCATTGAGAGTTACTTAAAAGCAGTAAGCTTTTCACTTCATGATATTTTCATTTTGATTGATCTTTCCATAACAAAAAACACAGTAAAATCAAATCAAAGAGTTTATTTGCGTAGAAAATAGTAAAAATAGCACCACTGAGAGTGACACAGTAAAGACTGTTGAACCCTGGCATATGAACAGGTTATTTAATGTCATCTAATTCCATTTTTCAGTAAAACAGGCAAATTTTATCTGCTACTGGGTAAGAAAAAGACTCCAAGTCTGGCAAATGGTTATCTCTGGGCTTTAGCCTTGGGGTTAAACCAGCCTCTGATTCTGGGCTGTTTATAGACAGCTGTGGCTTCTGCTTGGCTTAGCCAGCTTGGAAGCCCCATGCCATATGGTGAATGGGCCAGCAGGGCAGGGTGCCTCTTTTCCGCCTCCAGAAGACCTGATCAGATTTCCAAACACATTCAGCACTTAGAGTCCGTGTCGTGCTCATTACTCTGGTGCCTCACTACAAACTGCTTTGTGCAGAGGAACTTTGAAAACGCAGCTGCTTTGCTGGCTGGCACATATATGCAAGGCCTGATCGCCTCTCAGATCCCCAACTTTGTGGGTGGACATGTCTTGGACAGAGGCTTAAACTTAAAAATGACCTATTGTGAAGGTCTTTTCAGACCCCAACCCCTCTTTATTTTTTCTTTGCATTCTCAGATTGTTTTTGGCAATTAGCTGACAGGGGAAAGGGGCCAGTGGACTTTTTGCTGACTTTTTGCTTTCAACCTCAAACACAATTTCCTCCAATTTTCTGAACACCTCTTTGCTCTGACCTTTTCATCAGAGATCAACCTCTTCCTAGACCAACCTGCAACTTCTCACCTACCCTCTAAAACACGACCTTGCCAAGTTATTGGCATCATCCAAATGGTGAAGTTGGGTCACACTTGGCCTCCTGAGATTTTTAATACCAGGGAACTTTCTGCGCTGCTCTGGCTGATTTTTGGGTGAAGCAATGCTAGGCAGCTGTGTGTGTGCTGGCAATGAACAGGGGAATTGGCATCCCTGAGCTGACAGAAAACAGCATCAAAGTTTTTGCAGAGGCATGTCCCTGACAGAAGGAAGATAAGCTCCATCTGGTAGAACCAAACCCTCTCAGTACTGAAGTTCTTGTACAGGGAGCAGTGAAGAGGTTTAGATCATCTCTGTGGTGTCTTCAGGCCTTGCTGTGAGATCCCACATGGTCCCATAAACAGCAGCTTCTATAAGATACAGATTCACTTATGGGCAGAGGAACGTTAAATTTAGCAAGGATCTTCTGGGAAACACACACTAGCTGTCCATAACTGTCTGTCCATTGTGAGTTGAATGTACTGGAGACCTCTTTTCCAGCTTTGGCATGGTTTTGCCTTCCTCCTGCCTATGTGGATGGTAGATAGCACCAACAATCCTGTGATCAGCCTGTGTCTCACAGTTAATGCCCTGGGCTGCAGGATTTGATTTCAGTTTCAAGGATGAGGGGTAAAGCTTTGGAAAGAATTAACCAGATAACAGACAAAAATTTTGGCATCGGAATGGTTTTGCATAAAACAGCTGCACAATGCATTGATATTATGTGCTCTTCAAAAGAGGAAAAACCCACTTATTTTTAATGTTTTAATATGCCCTGATGTTAGCGAAAACAAAAACAATTTCACATATCACATCAAAGATAATAATAATAATTATAATTCATAAAAATAATCTGACCGACCGGCAGCATTTGTTGGCTTCAGAAGGCCTCCCATGAAAAAAACACAGTTGAAGACATCTGAGAGCTTTGGGCAGGCGTGACGAATTCAAGTTTTAAAAACAAGTCTGGGGATACTCTCTGCATGCTAGGGCCCTTTGACGTTGGCGGGTCTGGCAGCCAGGCTTGCATAGTAAGCACACTGAGTAGGGTCACACTGTCCATTGGCTCCCGGAGGTCCCTGCGGGCCCATGAGACCAGGTACCCCAGCTTCACCTTGAGGGCCAGGTGGTCCTGGCATTCCATCTTTGGCATAACCAGGCTCCCCTGGGAGGCCTAAAATAAAAACAAAACATCCTTGGTAAGTGGCAGTCCCAGGGGCTGGCACTCTGCAGCGCAACATCACATGAGATGGCTTTGCTTTGCTGCCAACCTGGGTGCAAATATCGGCTTCCACAGACTGGTGTCTGTCTGGCGTGTGTCTACAAGGATGTGGCAAGCATGTCTCGTTTGAAGGTAAGATTTCCAACCCCTTTGTCATCCTGGGGCTGCACAGCTGTGCTATTGCTGTTCTTCCTCTGTCACCAGGTTGTTGAAGTTGTGCAGCTGCACAAGCCAAATAAGACATACAGTCCTCACAGAGAGGAGGTGAGGATGGGAAATCTTGAGGCAAGAGCCAACTTTGGGAGATAACTAATTCATACTAAGCATAGTGGGTCCATTGTTATTTAAGGCAATGAAGGGCCAGTATGCCAAATGCAACCCATGGAGTTCTGAAGGCTTCCCATAGTTTCCTCCCCCAACAAAGCACGGTGAAGGCAAAACTGATCAATGGCTCCAAATTTCAGATTAGAAACAAAATATATTTGCTGCTTCTTTGTTGACAAAGGTAAAGCACGAGCTGTATGCCTGAGGCACAGGTATTGGGTATGACCTTTTATAATAGCTGAAGTTACCTGGATCTCTGGGTTCAGCTTGGTCACAACAAGATTTTGGCAAGGGTAGATAAGACATTTCACTAGGTATCTAGCAATTAAAGCTTCACTTTGGATTCGTCCCAAAGGTCAGTTAACCTAGCTGTTACTGAGATGGATCATTATACCTGTCAATCAGGCTGAGGAAACAAAGGTGGCCGGCTATGATGCTACTGATATATTTCTTCCCTTTGGGCCACTTTCTACAGAAATTGTGTATACCATATTTACATTCACCTGATCGTCTATCTAATATGGCAGAAACCTGTGTCCTTGTACCAGTCCTGAGTGATGTGTTTTGTGGGGTGTTCTGAATAAACACACCTGGAATTCCTGGAGGACCTATTTCCCCTCGTTGGCCAATGCCAGTATCTCCTTTCTCACCCTTTGCTCCTCTTTCTCCTGTAGAGAGGGAAAGAAAAATAATGAACTGATGAGCATGATCTACAGAACTAAAGAACACTACCTTATGTCTTCCATCCACACTGAAACCAATACATTTGCTAATAATAGTTCCTAATTGTGACCAGTCCCCTGAGATGAGATGTTAAGTAGGAATGAAGACTCACCCCACTCCAATTCTGGACAGAGGTGGAACACACCACTGGTCACATTCACCACCTCTGGTTCAACAGACTGAGGCTGCTTCTAACACATGTGTTTTGAAGACCACTTAGATGCTACTAAGAGGAGAGGTGGATGCCAAGGTGTGGTGGACACATCCCTTCACAGGACTTCGCAGACACACCAAGTTTCACTCACCTTTGGGACCAATTGGTCCAGCTGGCCCTTCAGACCCAGTCTGTCCAGGCCGACCAGGCTCTCCCGGAGGGCCAGTTCTTCCTGGGAGTCCTTCCTTCCCAGGGGGACCAGGAGGTCCTGGTCTTCCATGGGATGCTTTTACATGTGCAGGCTGTATCTGAGCCAGGAGATAGGCTAACTTTGCTGTGAAGAGAAGGAAACGGGTTTGTTATACTAGAAGGTCAGTGCTCCAAGACATGGAGAGCCAGAACAAGTGGCCCAGTAAAGTCCAAGTATTGTCACAGATCAATTTTTCAGGGCCACCCATTTGTTGTCCCCGTGTTATCCTTCCCCATAAGCCATGATGGTGCCTCCCTGACCCTCTCTAAATTATTTAAATCTCATTTCTCAGTAACTTTAAGCTTCATCTAAATTTCATACTTAATCCTAAACACTTCTCTCATCCTCTGCTTCGTGTCCACCAAGGATCTGAAGTGTCTTTTAGTTTAGCTGTGCAGCTGGTGGATGTTTGTCAAACTGGAATCATTGCTGCTCAGAAAAGAAGAGCCTATTTCCACTCTGCTACACAGAATGAGATGTTACATGGCTGCTCTGAAGGGACAGAGCTTACTTTTCTGGTTCTGGGCTGTTACACACGTGGAGATAAAGCTAAGGTACCCATCTCTGGCTGCAAAGTCAGAAAGTGTAATTAAGGCAGCTTCCTGCATCAACATATTCTCCAGTTTCCATGCAGGCACATTGCTTGCCACTTCCAGATTCAGACCTGGAGCAGCTTAGAGAGCACTTAAGACATACTCAGCATCACAAAAACATCCTACAGAATGGAGTGAGAAGGATTTTCTATCTTCTCTTCATTGATCTAATATCTTGAATGCTTTTAGATTGGCATGGAATTTGAAGTTTGAGAGTATGTAAATAAAATCCTTCAAATAAATCACTCTATTGAACCACGATCTTTAGTCTCAAGAAAATGCTCATAGCTACATTTCACCTGCTCCAGGAGCTGTTGGAAGAGCTCAACATTTCACTGCAGACGGGGTCAGTAGTAGTCTGCAATTCATGAGAAGCAGCAGTCCACATCCACTCCACCTCCTCATACTTATGAGTATCAAGTGTCACAGCCAGAAACTAGGAACATTCCTCCTCCAGCTGGGACTTCAAAAGCAGGTTTACATACTACTCTGATTACTTTCTTTTCCAGGACCCCAAATTTTTATGTTTTAATTTGTATCTTCTCTTGCCCTACCATCCCAGCACAGGCATCTGTAGCAATAAGTCTGCAGCAAAGCTGGTTTAGTAGCAAAAAGCCATGAGATGATTAACACAGGCAATGTCCTTGGGTTGAAGAAGGGAGAAAGCTCCTTTACTCTTGCTGGGAACATCAAGCCTGGGGAACCGTAAAACTTGCTAAACACATTTTGTTTTACACACTCCTCTTTCCAGGCAGGCTTGTCACAACATTGAATCCTGTAAGCAGGAGAGGTTCAGGTGCCAGTTACACCACTACAGCTATGGAAAGTATCTTTCATACTTTCAGATATATCTGCTGGCTTCCCAGAGCTGATTACTTACCATCTAGCTGCTTGTTTAACTCCTCTTGGATGAGCCTTCTCAAAGTCTCTAGAGATGGAGGTTCTCCCTAGAGAGTAATAATCACAGTAATAACAAGATATAATAATCACAGACAGGGGATGTGCAAGTGAAACCCTCTACAAAGGGTTTAGTAGGTTGCATTTCATCACCCACTGCATACATGGGGCTGCAGGGGCTGCCTGAAAGAAGAATAACGGGACACAAAACGTTCCCAACCTGCTGGCAAGCCACGGGCTCGGTGTAGAGCAGGAAGCCTCGTCAGAAGGCATAGTTGGTACACTGTCCCTGTCTCCTTCCTAAAGAAAATCTCCCTCCTATACAGTCATAAGAAAAGTAGTAGAAATCAAATCAGGAGAGATCCTCTGTCCTACTAGACCACAGCGGAAAGCCTACCTCCTTTTTCAGCGTTGCATGTTTGCATGCAGAGAGGAGCATGCGTGCCCCCGGGGTAGCTAAGGTGGGCATCTAGACTTGCTGTGAACACTTATATTGGAAGCATCACCTGCCAACAGGCCTTATCTCGGGGAACAGAAGCCAGTTTGCCTGTATGATACCCATTCTTCCCAACAAGTGCAAGGTTCTGCCTGATTTCAGGCTGTTGAATAGAGACAGGAGATGTGGCTGCCTGGCCTTGGTTCCCTACCCAGCCTCAAGGGACAGTATCTTTCATCTCCTTTCTCAGCTCTTTTGTGTGACATTGCTATTGAACAGCTGTAACAGCGGTCAAAACTCAAAGCTATGTGAACAAGAAGTCTGGATGATGCAAATGAAAAAATTATGAAAGCATTTTTAGTAGGTGGAAGGAGAATTTTTTAGGTTGTGCCTTTCCAAGAAAATAAAAAAAAACTGGTTTTAGGGTAACCAGACTCTTGCCTTTGCATAAACTTTAAAAAAAAAAAAAAAAAAGCTATATTTTAAAAATAAACCATTTTGAACAAGCAAGATCAAATGTTTTCCTTTGTAAATCAAAATGAGAAGTTTCTCTTGAAATGCACTTGTTGCTTTTTGGTTAAATTATTCTTTGAATTCCTGCTGCCAGTTTTGAAAATACCTCTGGTCAACCTAAAGACTGCATTCTTTGTGTATGATCTATTTGCATGAAAGTGTTGCTTTTCCCTCACACCTATCCCTTTAACATACAAAGATGCCGTCTGTGTCCTCTATGTTTATAAAAACCTTGTGAGGTCTTCTAAATCATAAGTTATTCATCATTAAGAAATGTAGATTTGATTAAATAGCTAAGAGACATTTTGATTTTAACCAATAATATTGCTGGAAAGTACAGAGCTGGTCTATTTGCTACCTTCTTCCCAACACAAATTTTGCATGAGAAGAAAATGTGTTTGTTGGTGAAAAAAGAAACAATTTTGTCATTAATTACTAAACCTTTCTGATGGCTCTTGGTGAATACCCCAGTAAGTAAACATGATTGTGGAACATACTTTGATGACTTATAAATTATCTTTTCAAGTTTTCACCCTATTAGTTGAATTAAGCCTCCCTAATCATCACTGGATTGAATCAAATCTCTATGTTGTTGAGACGCACAAAGAAATGTTTTGTCTAAAATTTACCCAGCTTTTACATCAGAGATTATGTCACTGTTTATTCCCCTCTGAGGTAATCTCAAATTCACCCTCAGGATGGGCATAGCAGCTTCACTAGCGTTGGTAGTTTTTCTCATTCTTCTACATACACTACCCTCAAGCAGTCTCAGCAGTGAGTTTGTTTCCCATTAGGGAACAAAAGAAAAAAAAAAGATAATATTAAACAAAACTAGGATTTCATGAATTCTGATGAGCTGACTCCAGGATTTCTAGGAATAGAGCACTGACCTTTCCACGGCTCAGCATTTTGTCTCTCATAACAACCAGCAGCAGAGGAAGGCATAAGACCTCTGTATGAAATGCTACACATTAACACCGTTATAGAAAGACGCTTTTTCAGACTCCATGGACAAAGTCACATGACCTGATTTAGGCTTTTAGGGGTATAAGGTGTCAGGGACTGGCCGCCCTGGCTATAGGTCTGGATTGCTCAGCTCTCCTGAAGTTTAATCCAACACTCCCACAACACGTCCCTCAGATATGCTATAGGTTTCCTTTTTGTGTATCAAGAGATAAAGCCGCTGTCCCTCCGTTATAACACACACTTGTGCTGGTTTCTGCCAGCCTTACTGTTATCTTGGGTACTTTTCTGATCACTCACTGTGGCTGCAGAATTACTGAACAAAGTCCTTCTCTGGCAGCCTTACCCTTGGTCCTGGAAATCCTGGCTGTCCTGGAGGACCGGGAGGTCCAACTTGCCCACTGTCTCCTGGGGGTCCATGGGGTCCCATCAGTCCTGGATGGCCTTTATGACCAGGTATCCCAGGGTCACCTGGAGGACCCTTTTCTCCCTGAGGGCCTTTTTCACCTTTGAAGCCAGGCTGTCCCTAAGTGAAAAAACCCAACATTACCACCACAAAATAGGAGACAGACTTCTGATTTCCAAGCGCAGCAAAACATGAAGAGCTGAGCTGGCAAAGTTGCTGAATACAACATCTGGTGCATTGCAAATGATCCACAAATTATTACTGACGGAGAATGATTAAAGAGAGGGCTGGGAGGGTGGGGAGCATGGCGGATCTCTACAGGCCACGCTTCACTCTTGAATAACCCCTTCCTTGGCCCCTAACTCAAAATATTTCTTTTTATTTCAACATAATGAAATAACTAATAATATTCTCCAACCTACCCTCTCTCCTTTGGAGCCAATTTCACCTGGTTTTCCTGGTGCACCCTAAAACAAAATAAGGGTAAGCATGAAAAAGCTATCCATAATAACAATAAATAATAAAGTGCATGCCTTTGCAATGATTCTTATGACCTGGGGAAAATTTCTTTCTCTGTCAGTCCCACAGGTTCCTGAGAGCTCCCTGTTTGCTTTCAAATATCAACAATTCAAGAAAAAAATCAAATTATTGCAAACCAGGCAGCATCCTTGATGCTTTTTTCCCAAGAAACCAGCCCTCCTTTGAAAAACTGGGAATTTAACTTACCTCTTTTCCCGGAGGACCTTTCTCTCCTGGCTCTCCCTGAGAGATACAGAGAGTGAATATAGCAACAAATAGCAAGGAGTTGCAAGAAAGACCCTTCCTAATAACTACAAGTCTTGTTTTCTGTTTAGAGTCCAAGTTTTCTGCTACAATAGCAGTGGATTTGGATGATTTAGCTTTATCCTACTGCTGTAGGTCATTCCTGGAAAGACATATCCTACTATTTAGAAAACATTTGCTAGTAAAGCTGCATACCATGTAAATGTTTGTAAATAAAAGGAATTATTTTCTGCTGAACCAGCTGAGATCAGGATAGATGTTTCACTGAAAGTGTGTTCCTGATTTCAACTTGTTTTACTCCTTTTTTGTACAGACATTTCAGAAGATTTTGTATACTTTACTTGGACTGGTTTAGCTTAAGCAGTGCCAATGTTATAGCCATAACAGTTTAAAGATGTAGAGGAAGTAAATTTTGTAAGAAGAGGTACCATTTTGTATTACACCAGCTGAGATAATGGATATTGAGCCAGTGATAAAGCAAGTTTGAGACTGAAAGCTTGCCTGTGTTTCAGAACTGTATCATAGAATTATAGAATGGTTTTGGCTGGAAGGAACCATTAAAGGTCATCTGGTCCACCCCCCAATATCTAATAACCTCAGTTCAAACAAGCACCCCATTAGGATTTTTTTTCTACACTCTGCATTTATAATGTGGTAATTAGGCAATACAATATTTGCATTTTAACATGTCAGTGAAAAAAGTCACTGTAGTCTTGAAGTGCACTGATAAAGCAAAGCAAACATTAAATTAGTTATTTCTAAAATTTTGCCCACTTTCTTATGTCATGAATGGAAAGATTCATCTTTATAGTCCATTTACAATCCACACATATGGTCACATTTATAATGTGTGCATGCAAACGGTATTTTTCCCATAACCTGGCAACATATAATGTGTTGGAGCAGGTCCAGAGGAGGCCACAAAAATGATCAGAGGGGTGGAACACCTCTCCTAAGAGGACTGGCTGAGAGAGTTGAGATTGTTCAACCTGGAAAAGAAAATGCTTTGGGGATACCTTCTTGCAGCCTTCCAGTACTTCAAAGGGGCTTTGAAGAAAGATAGGGACAGACTTTTTAGCAGGGCCTGTAGTGATAGGACAAGGGGCAATGGTTTTAAACTACAAGAGGGCAGATTTAGACTAGATAGAAGGAAGAAATTTTTCACAGTGAGGGTGGTGAAACGCTGGCCCAGGTTGCCCAGAGAGGTGGTAGATGCCCCATCCCTGGAAACATTGCAGGTCAGGTTGGATGGGGCTACGAGCAACCTGATCCAGTTGAAGATGTCCCTGCTCATGGCAGGGATGTTGGACTAGATGACCTTTAAAGGTCCCTTCCAACACAAACTGTTCTATGATTTTATGATATTGTCCTGGTTTCAGCCAGGATAGAGTTGGTTTTCTTCACAGAAGCCAGCATGAGGCTGTGTTTTGGATTTGGGATGAGAAAATGTTGATAACGTGCTGATGTTTTGGGTTGTTGCTGAGTAGTCAAGGACAGTCCAGCTTCTTGTGCTGGGCTGCCAGTGAGCAGGCTGGGGGTGCACGGGGAGCTGGGAGGGGACACAGCGGGGACAGCTGACCCAGGCTGGCCAAAGAGATATTCCATACCATCCGACGTCATGCCCAGTACATAAACTGGAGTTGGCCGGGGGGCGGGAATCACTGCTCGGGGACGGGCTGTCGATCACGGGGTGGTGAGCAATCGCTGTATTGGGCATCACTTGTTCTTGTACATTCCTTTGTTGGTATTATCATTGTTGTTATCATTGTTGTTTCCTTCTCTCTTGCTGCCCTATTAAACTGTTTTTCTCTCAACCCACGAGTTTTTTCCCAATTCTCTCCCCCATCCCACTGGGGTAGGGGGGAGTGAGCGAGCGGCTGCGTGGTGCGTAGTTGCGGCTGGGGCTACACCACAGCAGATACCAACGTTGACAGTGCTAGCATACATCCATGCATGCATGCATGAGCAATGTAACTAATCACAGATGTGTGATCACATCAGCTCCAAATTAGGTAGCATCAGACTCACTCAAGTATTCCTTAGGGACACTTCAGTTTTAAATAACCACCAGCAGCTTTAAATTAATTTTCCAGAGAAATATTTCTTTCTCCTCTTTTCATCACAAAACTCCCTTTCCAATCATTAAAAAAAAAAAGAAAAGAAGAATCATCCTGTGGATGATTCAGCTCTGGTAGATTCACATGAAAACCTTTTAAATCTCATTGAAGTCACAACAGAGCTAGAAACAAAAATATTTACCTAACATTCACTTTTTCCATTCTTCCAGTGGAATGTAACATATTTTACTTGCCTTGGAAGGGCTAAAAGTATTGGATTTCAAGGCTGTGATATTTTCATATGTATAGGTATTATTTTAGATCACTTTGGGAAACATATGAATGTTTTAATTGCAGTGTACCTCTGTTGCTGGTAAAATTTCTGCATTATTATCAGCACTTAAAATTTCCCTATTTAGCCTTTCTGGGGTTCATGTACACAGTCTGATTAACTTAAAATCCCCATAGCCATGTTAAGAAGACTATTGAACGAGTCTGATTAATGCACACATTATCAGGGCTGATTGACAGGTACCAGCTCAGTAAATGAGATTATGGTGTTCGTCCATAAGAAAAATGTTATTTTTGCAGTCCAGTTTCCTTTAGAAGTAAAGAGTTTGGTTTCTGGATCTGTCAGATGTCCAGCTTGTGTTTTTCACCCAATTAAAGATTACTATGCTCCACCTTTATCAGTCCAGCATTTAAAAGCAGGCAATTACTGGGTCTAATCCACCCCCAGACGTACTTACAGGTGGTCCTCGGGGTCCTACGAAGCCAGGGAGCCCCGGGCTGCCATTTTCTCCTTTATTTCCTTTAGGACCCTTAGGACAGAAATGAGATGGACACTAGCAGCCTTTTCTCCAACATCTCTTTTCCAGAGCATGCATTTACAGATACATTGGAACTGGGAAATTTCACCGTAGCAGCAGGACTCCCAAAACTGACACGGAAAGGAAAAACAAAGTCATTTAGAAAAACAGACTGCAAACACTACGTTTGCGTTATTAATAAGCTATGTGGGGTCCCTGTGGAAAGATGAAGAGGAAGTGACAAGCGTGGAAGCGACAGGAGGTGTGTTCAGTGGCTCTTCTGGTGCGGCGTGGTTTATCAGGTGAGGCTGCCGAGTGGAAACGCTGTGTTGTGCGACCACAGGGAAACGGTGCGGATGGTCATACTGCTCAAATCCGGGAACACAATCAACAGGCAGCTACTGAGTTGCTCTTTTGCCTTTATTTTCAGGTCCAATTTAAAAAAATGTCTGCCTCTTACTTATCTCTTGTGATATTCTGCCAACCTATCCCTTTTTCTTACAGATCAGGGCAGCCTAAATGACGGTTCATGACACAGAGCCGTTTCACATACAATTCTGATATTTTTTTACTCTTATTTTAACCTTCTCCTTCACAACTTTGCCCCCTATGTTCTAATTCAGGTCATACCCATTTTTCTTCTTAGAGTAAAACTTGTCTTCATTTTAAGCCCGTCTTGTGGAAAGTGATCACCAATGAACCTGACGGGTACAAAGCACGTGGCTTTCGGGTATGCAGTCAGCTCTGGAGATTTCAGGGGCTGGGCTGCACTGCTGTGTGCCGGCTTCAGCGTGAGCACTGTGAAGTGAGATGGGCACTATCAAACAGCAGATGCAAAAGGAGAAGGCTCCTGGAAGGTTTTACCTTGTGATTGCAAGTCAGCAATGGTGAAGGTGGAAAAGAAACCCTTATTGTCATGATAAAGTTTCTTGCTTCTTTTTTGTTCAAAATAGAAATATAATATATTGGCTTGTGACACCACATTGTGAAGGTGGAAATTAGTGCATTTCCAGACAAGGCTGGGAATATGTATAGCATGTATAGTGTGTATCACACGTATAGAACAAGGAGATATTTCCCACAATAACCTTTACGGAAGGGAGAGGATTCATTTTAATGACAGAGAAGCGGACTGATGAGATGACTGTCTTTTCTACTGACCAACACTGTCTCATTGTTTCCCCTTGCTCAGCCATCTGACTTTATCCTTTTTCAATCTCTTATGTTATTTTTGGACTGTAAATCCTCTAGAGCAGAGACTGCTGGAGCTCTGTGTTTGTGCAGGAAGCTGCCTGGTGAGTCCCTGGGTCACTAGCTGACTGTCTAGGTAATATAATAACATGACGGTGATTAAAAAATAACACCCATTTGGCACTCCCAGGGCACCCCAAACCCACAGTGGTCTGGTGAAGACCCAGAAAGCCAAAAAGCAGTAACAGGAATTGGGAACAGGGGTGGGCATGATGAGAAGAAGAAATGAAGGTTGAAAAGGCAGCAGCAGGGATCCACGGGGTTAATCAATGGCAGTGGTCTTAGGAAGATAAGAAGTTACGTCAAGGAGAAAAAAGCAGCAGCACTAATTTTTGGCTGCAGAAAGGCTGCTAGCCTGTACCAGTCCCACCCCACCTGTAATCTGTGAGTTAGCACCTCGCCATGCAGAAAGGTATTGCTTGCTTCACCGAGACCACGTAGGATGAGACATCCCTGCAGCAAAGCAACACGTGCTCAGGGCACAAGTCCGTGGTGAGGCTGAGGTTGCTTTAGGCATTGCAAGGGCCACGAAGAGCGCAGGCCTGCTGCAGTTCTTCAGAGTCTCCTGCTAAGCCTTTTCTATTTTAATCTGAGAGTCCAGCATGCTGTAATGTCTAGGTGGACAAAGAGGGGGAAGACCCCTGCATTGCAAGAGATGCTACTGGACACAAAGGTACATTCGCATGGATTTGCTGAATCCTGAACAATTTTCAGCAGCAGATGAGAGGGAAAAAAAAAACCAAAAACAACTCCTCACTGCCTGCCTTACATCTCTTCATTACCATGCTGTTCTTCCACACAGGATGGCCCCGGGGGGTTCATTCTGCTTCATGATCTTGGTTTACTGCCCACTGTCTGCTTTTTCCCCAAGTGCCTGGGGAGGATTTTTCCGCCGCTGCTATCCCTCAGTGGCAGTCTGCCAAGTCTCCAAAGCCCTCTGCTTCCTTGCGACAACTCTCTGCTGGCTGCACAGCCTCTGCTTGGCAAAATTAAATCTACTGGTGAAGATGAGGCATGACAATCTTTTTTCCACACCAGGTAATCAATCTTTTCCTTTTTCTGTGAACACATAACTTTTGCTGGGAAAAAAGATGACCCAGAGAGCAGCTCAATTCCAGGAACGTATCCAATCCCTCTTCGATGTTGTGGCCAGCCAGTGATTTTCAGATCGCTCATATTCAGACATGGCAGCTTCAGGGATGGTAAGCAGCTACACATAATCCACTCCATCTATACTTCATGAGTCACCTCTCCTTGACATAACTGCTTGCTGCATGAGTTTCCCTTTGTGGTACTTACTGGGTTACCTGCTGGGCCAGGTTCTCCTGCAGGGCCAGGCAATCCATTCTTGCCCTATGTCAAAAGGAAAAATGTTGGTGAAATAATGTATACTACAATTAAAAATATCCACCTACTGCTACATCAGCAGGAATTTCTTTAGCATTGTCCAACCTCCTTTCTTGGCTGACTGCAGAGTAAGGATCTCTTATTTTCAATTGACCCCACAACTACTGCATCCCTGATTGCATGGCTGACCCCATCTCTGGACAAAAATTGAGAGATGCGGACCCAAATCCCCTAGTCTGAAGAGGACCAAACCAGCACACCTTCTCCTCCTCCTTTTCTTCACCCTTATCCCTATCATATGCGCCATCCTTCTGGAAAGATGGAGCCACCTACTATGGATGCTCCAAGTGTTCAGACAAGCCCCTTTAGTCCATGTTGGAAGCAACTCTTGGCAACTCACTGATCAAAGTTAAAGTGCTCTGCACTAGCTGATATCTCCAGATTTCCCCTCATCTTCCTGTGTTAGAAAACTTCTCTCTCCAGTGACTGAAGCAGATCCTGCAAGTTACTGCAAATCCTCTTCTCAGGGCTGTCATCTGTATCAGGGTCCAGAGGGCAGTGATCTATTTTTTTAATCATCTCACGATTCCCCTTTTGAGGAATGTAGAGAAACACTTGTTCTAAAGCCTTGAGACGTTTGATACTTGTCTGACACCAGAGAACTCAGGATGAGCCAAATCATCCTTTAAAAGGACCTGTTTCTCACCATTCCTTATCAAAGTAGCTGAGCTGACCATCTACACTGACTGAAGTCTGATGAGATGAAATTCTACACCCTGCTTCTCTCTCCTTCCAACTCACCACACAGAGATGTTTTTCTCTGCATTAGAGTTGACCATAAACATCATCCCTTTTACTGGCAATATTCAAAATCATGCCTCACACTCCTTATTAAAGAAGAAACAAGGCAGAGGAAGAGCAAGAGAAACTGATACTTTGCCCTCCAACATACAAAACCCCAAGTATCTCTTCTCCAAAGAACAATATGGCCTGGAGTTATAAATTCTGTCTTCTCAAATATTTATATTCATTTCTAGTGTTGTGCAGGGGCATGACACCTTAGTGAGTGATGCCAGCCGTACAGGAATAACGAGATAAATTACAAGGTAGACACAGGAGCTCTCCATATGTTCCTACAGGCTAATTTAAACTCCTGCCCTCCCAGCTCAGAGGGACCTGCTGCTCCAGCTCCTGGCATTGTTAGCTGAATCAGCATTCTGCCTTGATTATGGACCATGTTGCAGAATAAGTTTCACTAGCAGGTCTTCCGAAAATGAAAAGAAATCACTCATTGCAACGTATTAAAGATGTGCCTAGGTTCAGCAACAGACACCTGCATTCAAATTTGGAACGGGTTGATTTTTGAGAGTTGAAAATTCTATGAAATTAATAAAAGCAATTTCTCAGCCATCCCAAATGACACTTTCTGAGATGCCAACTAAATTGCCATTTCTTCAATGAAGTTGTAATAAAACTCTACAGGTGTTCAATTAAACAAACCTTGTCCTAAAATTATGCTTTTTTTTTCCAGAAAAAAATTACAGAGCATGACAAAAATGAATAGTATCACTACTGGACCCCACGTATCTCAAACTGGGCACCCTCAGTTAGTGTCTACCTTTGAAAACTGAGGCCATGTGAGAAGCAAGTGAGATGCCAGAGGCAGGACTGGAATATGAGCTTTTCTGACGCTGCAGTCCTGGCAGGATCCATTAAACTATTCTTCCCACTGAGTCAGCAACCATCACTCCATTGCACTACTCTAAGTCTTCATCAGTTTCTAGCAATATCGTTCTGATTTGTTGTTCTCAAAGTAAGCAAAGAAGTGTTTTAATCAAACATCACCTGAATCTTGCTTAAGACTCTTCTTCCAAAACAGAATTCTGGACCGCTGAGCTACCTGGGGCCGGACAGAGCCGGCGGCACCGGCAGCCATCCTAATTATCTCGTGGCTAATGAATGCGTGTACCTGATGAACGTGGCAAAACTGAGTATCAAGGGGTTGATTGAATCGGTGCTTAATCTGGGCAGGACGCTGGACTCTGACTATGCACCTCTTCAGCAGTTCTTCATTGTGATGGAACATTGCCTTAAACACAGCTTGAAAGCCAAAAAGACTTTTCTTGGGCAAAATAAGTCCTTTTAAAATTTAACTGTATGAGGTTTAATAAGGCCAAGTGCCAGGTCCTGCACTTCGGCCACAACAACCCCATGCAACGCTACAGGCTTGGGGAGGAGTGGCCGGAGAGCAGCCCGGTGGAAAGGAACCTGGGGGTGCTGGTTGACAGCCGGCTGAACATGAGCCGGCAGTGTGCCCAGGTGGCCAAGAAGGCCAACAGCATCCTGGCCTGTACCAGAAATAGTGTGGCCAGCAGGAGTAGGGCAGTGATTGTGCCCCTGTACTCAGCACTGGTGAGGCCGCACCTTGAATCCTGTGTTCAGCGTTGGGCCCCTCACTACAAGAAGGATGCTGAGGAGCTGGAGGATGTCCAGAGAAGGGCAACAAAGCTGGCAAGGGGTCTGGGGAACGAGTCTTATGAGGAGTGGCTGAGGGAACTGGGGTTGTTGAGTCTGGAGAAGAGGAGGCTGAGGGGAGACCTTATCGCTCTCTACAACTACCTGAAAGGGGGTTGTGGTGAGGTGGGTGTTGGTCTCTTCTCCAAAGTAACCAGCAATAGGACAAGAGGAAATGGCCTCAAGTTGCGCCAGGGGAGGTTTAGATTGGATATTAGGAAAAATTTCTTCACTGAGAGGGTGGTCAGGCATTGGAACAGGCTGCCCAGGGAGGTGGTGGAGTCACCATCTCTGGAAGTGTTCAAAAAATGAGTGGATGTGGCGCTTCAGGACATGGTTTAGGGAACATGGTGGTGCTGGATTAATGGTTGGACTTGATGATCTTGAAGGTCCTTTCCAACCTTAGTGATTCTGTGATTCTGTGACATTCCCACTGTAAATAACGTACCTCTGGAAATGGTTTGTTGGGGAGAAAACTCACCGGCTGCCCTCTGAGTCCTTGAGGGCCCTGTGGTCCTATGGGACCAGTATCACCCTGAAATGAAGAAAAGTATTCTGGTGAGTGAGAAAGATCTGACATGGAGGCAAGCAAACAAACATTTTAAGATGTTCCCACTAAATGACACTGTTCACATATTAGGGGGAACAGCATTAAAGAAGCCTTACTACTCCCTTTCAGTGAGGTATGAGGAAGACCAGCCTTTTGCATTTCAAACACCTATCACTAAGCGCAGTCTGATTACAGGCAGAAACCATTATTATCAGGTTATCACAAAGCTGTATTTCTCAGGGGTGGAGATTCTCTAGTATTTCTCCAGAATTGACTACTTTGTTCTCTCTTGAGGGAGGCTTAAGACCTGCTCCTATCTTCTCTGAGGGGTTCCCTTAGGTCTATCTTCCATTATACTTTGTAGGGTACCATGTACAGCACAACAGTTTTCCAGTGGTACAAGGGGGTGCAAATAAGGAATCACTTCCATGGTAGATTTCTGTATTGACATTGCTTAGCAGCTGCTGCAGGGTCCCACGTCAGCTGCACTCTCCCAGGACTTTGTGACTGCATTTGAGACTAATAAACAGGGCATCTGTTTGTACCATCTCTCTTTCCCCTGAGCAGCAACGTCTTATTCCATGGGTATTTCATCGATTTCAGTGGAGCTGCGTGCTCAGTAAGGTACAGCTTTTGCAGAGTAAGCGTGACAAAACCTGGCCCAGCGGGACCTGCAGGATGAAGCGCTGTTCGGAGAGGGGTGGCAGAAAGTAGGTCCCTGGCTACGCAGCACAGCCTGGGATTCAAACAATGCAGCTTTCTCTGCTTTTCCAAAGATATAGCTGACATTTAAGTGTCAGCAGCTGAGCGGTGGCAAAGGCCCTCGAATTCTTTGCTACCCTAATGATCTTTGCACAAATCATTCCCTGTGCACTGCTGCAGTAATTCACCCTTTATTGCAGTTTCTGCAGCTGTTTTAGGTCAGGGTCACTTGTGAATGAAAATCTTCATTTTTCAGGGAGCAGAAGATTAGTTTCTGTTTAAAATGGCACGCTTACGTCCTTCCCCGGTGGCCCCTCACGCCCAGCAGGACCTGTCGCACCTGGCTCCCCCTGCAATTCAGCAAAAAGGAAAGAGGTATCAACTCAAGGTCAAAGACAGACCAGTAACACCACTATTAGTGATATGGAGTTTCTGCAATATTGGACTGAGCTCAGTGAAAACTTTTTAAAGCCAACAAGAGCCTCGTACATCATACATGACATGCAGCTTATAAAAATAACTCGGAAGCAGCTTCTGTAAGTGATGCACAAGGCGGTGCACTGCTTTCTAGAAGAATATTTGTTACTGCTAGTGCAGTCACTGAAAACCATCAACCTATTCATGATACAGAAACTACCGTAATGAGGAAGAGATGAGGAACTCCAGCACTGTATTTTTCAATTAGTTCCTGCAAGCAGAGCATTTCATTTCCTGTAAAAAGCCAGAATTATGCAGAAGGACATTCAGTTTTGTATTCCACTTTCTACACCCAGGAGGTTTTTGTACTGCATTGCTCAGAACTGAGAGGAGACCAATTTTTAATACAAGTCTGAGTTTTGGGTTTTGTGATCCAGAGACAACTAAGTCAAAGGGCTAGAGACATTTCTATCCTCATTTCTGTAAGTTTTGTCCATCAACTTATTTTGAACTTTATTTTGTGTTTTTGGAGGAGACCTGATACTTGTCCAACAAGTGCAGTAGTGTTCCTCACCTTGTACATAAGCATTTGTACCAGAGGGAAGTGGTATGGAGGCATCCCTGAAACTTTCTCACAAGGCTTTCTCACAAAGGTCTACCATCTCAAAGGGAGTATCAGAGGACTCAGCTCTGCCAACTGCCTCACCTTACCTGGAAGCAGAACTTCAGTAGAGGGAATGAAGACAGATGCTTTGATTTTATATCATGGGTGTGGCCCATGGAATTGTGGTTAAAGACAGACATGTTAAACACGGACCTGTCATCATTTTTACCTATTACCTCAGAAAGGTCAACTTCAATTCACACAATCTTTCCCCATAGGATCATCATGCATGTAGTACATGTTACTTACCCGGGGACCTGGGGGACCTGTATCTCCTCTCTGTCCTTTGAAACCCTACAAAAGAAAATGAAAGCAACAATCACCCATTACTCTGATGCATGAAACACTAAGGAAACTTTAGCTTGAATGTGCACATAATAACCTTTCCAATTTTGCCTAAGATTACTGGGGAATGGTCATCATTGAGCTGCCGTGTTCCAGGGAGTGATTAAGAAGGGCCCTGTCACAGGGAGAGAAAAGCCCTTTCCATAACTCCTTAGGCTGAAGGACCAAGACTGTACTGTGTGTATTCCTGGTGTGATCAGCCCATGGATTATTTAGCCCTAAATTTCATTGTCCCCATCCTTTCAGAGGTTGCATAACAAAGCACAAGGGCTACAGCTGTGACCATGCCTTCCAGCAGAAGGGGTGTCATGAGGTTATGTGCTTTAACTTCTTGCTAAGGGACCTACTCTTCTCCAAGCACGAAGGATTTGGAACTGCCTGTGTTTGATTTTTGTTGATTATTTTTTTATTTAGTCACAATGCCATGACTATTCTCAGCCAGGGCAGCTCTTTGGTTACATGCTTGCATCAGTAAAGGCCTTCATCTGCCTAACGAAATTTTCCCAGATACAGTACAGAAGAGTGACTGGATTGAACCCTTCAGAGCAGCACCTACCGGTAAGCCTCTGGCACCCTCCTGGCCTGGAAGCCCTGGTTCTCCAGGCTTTCCCTATGGGAAACAATCATGTTCCTGTTAGTGAGAGTCTCCGGTCCATCTCTCAGCTGTTGAAAACTTCCTACTCTTCTCCCTTAGATGTAACAACACTGAGAACTGTGATTGCCCTGGGTTTCTCCAGCAATTTTGGAGTCTGAACATGCAAGGAGGATGGTAGTGACAGACATTCCCATACAAAACCTTACCCAGACTGTCAGGAGAGCAGTCTTTGAGGTTCAAAGGCAGTGTAAACCTTTGGACTGATGCACATTTACAGTGTTTTAATGTTGAAGGGGTAATACACAGACCTGTACCAATACCTAGTAAGCACATGCAGAATCATCGTCTGCACGTAGAAACCAGGTGTTTTGATACAAGCACACAACTGTCTGCGGCTGCTGTGACAAGCATTGCTCCACACACCAGTTTTCCTAATGACTGAGCACTTGGCTCTTCATAGAACCACTGAGTCCCATCTCACAAGTCACAGAAATAATCTGGCAATGCCAGATACGGGAAGCACATTCTTCATATAACACACACATTTGCAAGGAATAACATTCACTGCCCAATTTATTAACATTTCCTTTTGGCTGACAGCTTCATGGCTCAGATTTTTTCCCCCAACAGATGCAAATATAGATGAAGTAGAGAACACAAAATATAAAACCTCTAATCCTGGCCAACAGAACTGTCACAGAGCAATCCAGAAAAGGTTTCTTTAAAGACATCTCCTTCAAACTTTTTATGCCCCATAACCTTCTACCTAAAAAATGGATCACTAAGTTTAATGTTACAAGACAACCTTCTTTCTCTGCCATATTTATGGTAGTTGTAAAAGTGGAATCACTAAGTTTTAGTGTATTTATGGTAGCTGTAAAAGTAAAAGAACCCAGTTTCTTCTTAAGATTGCTAGTGTGTGACTCTTATAAATTGCCTAAGACAATATAGTCCTTCTGGTGCTAAAAAAAGATGTGCAAACAGGCTCCCTGTCCCCCCTAAGGAGTCCATAGATAGGCAGCTCCAAAAGCAATAACTGGATGCAGACTCTGATTGCCTGAGCAAAACAGTTTTAAATTACATTACCGGTTCCCCAAGAGATCCTGGCTTGCCATCTTTGCCGTCATTCCCAGCAATGCCCTGGAAATGCAAAAGAGGCTGTAAGGAAGGAGTCGATAGGGAAGATTGGTGTGGTTTTTGTCAGTGTGAGTTTCACAGTGACAGCTCTGCTTCATCATGGCATACTCAAGTTTGCCTAACCCTCCAAAAACTATGTCTATAGCTCAGTGATAAACCTCTACTTGCCATACCATTGTAACTGTTTCCCTTTCCAATACGGCAAGTCTAAGGGATTTCCTGATTTTCAGCAAGGCAAGCACTCCAACAATCTTAAAACAGGATTCTAAAATCAGCTGTTATAAATCATTATTATACCATAATTTTCATTCAGCTAGGCTACTTTACACTGGAAATAGGTCTGGCCCTATCCCTATGACAGATTTAAAAAACCTAAATGTTGTACTAATACATTTTCTAGAAGAGAAGAGTCTATGCCCAAGATGCAATTGAATTTGAGTCAGTGAAAAGGAATTATTTTGACTGTGGATTCAAATAAAGACGGTATTCCAGTCTAGGAATCTTTGCACCCTTACACTGGAGTTGTTAGTTGATTTTTGTGCTCTGCATAAGAGTATTTCTTCCAATGAGGAGGCAGATGAGAAACAGACCTGATTCACATTGGTAATTACACTTAGATTTAAAACGATAAAATAAATACAGAATTGGACAAGGACATAACATCGACATGACATATGCCATTGCAGACCATACATAGCTTTCAAAGCACCTCAAAAATGTCACCTCTTTGTTTTATACACCTATGTGTTTATGAACAGCTTAAAGTATTGAATTAGAAGGAGTGGAACTGCACTCACTGGAAGTCCAGGCAACCCTGGTGGTCCCTGTGGACCTGGAGGGCCATCTTTACCCTGGAAAACAAAAAGAAACACTGCAGGTCAGACAAGCTCCTCAGATGCTTCTATCAGATGAAGATTCATTAAATGTAGAGTTTGACAAGGAACAACTGTGAGAAGCTGGTCTTGTAGCCCATGTCACATAGTGTATGAGGGTTCCTTGAATTCTTTCTAGTTTAAACTGGAGGGCTTTCTTTTCACACAAAACATCCAGTATTAGTTATAACCACTCCATCACTAGTAATTTCTTTCTGAACTTTAATTATATTTAATATTTAATCCTTAACTTCCTGCATGAGTTGTCCAGCCAGGAAGTAGAAGATCTATATTTTATACCTATCAAATGAGTAGTTATGAGAAGTGCCTTGCTGATAGTCCCAAGAAATCCCCTTACTGTACAGGACTGGACAACAGCATCTCAGGTCTTTCACAGTGTCTCAAACGTGGTCATCTATTTGAAAGGGAATTTCAGCCAGCCTGTCCATGTGGTCTCTGGCCTCTCTCCTGAGAATGCTCACTGATTTAATAACAATCACCAGAAGGACCACCACTGTTCACTAGTGGTGAAGTTCAGGTTGAAATGGATCTGCAAAAGGCACCTTGCTCATTAGGAAACTCTGCTCTAGAAATTAATCACAGAATTACACTCTTAAACTGTTCCAGCTCAACAGCATGCATTACTCAGGGAAGGTTTATTTTTTCCTTTTCAACCTGAAGTTAGCATCAATCAGATTACCTGTCTCTCCCAGGACTTTCTGATGCATTACCATAAGTAGCATCTGAACACCTCGCAAATGAAATAGCAGTAGCAAAATTCTTCATAGACTTCTCGAAGGTTACATCTTGTACTAGTATTTTCAGCGGTGCCAGGGAATGGTCTCAGGCCTTGGCACCTGAGCAGTCTGTGCGGTGACATCCTTCAACAGGTTGCTGGTTTTATTTTGACAATCCCCACAGACAGTTCAGGTGTTAGCCTGGGTCATGAAGCATCCTAATAGATTTAGCCATCCTCTTCTAGAGGCTAAGAAATGTTAATAGCAAGGACAGACAGACAAGAGGTACAAAAGAACTCCTTAGAGGTCCCATGGACTGGATTATGCTCTGACTAATTTGGTGTTTCTTTTTGTGAGTAAAGAAAACGGCAAGAACAGAGTAATCTGTGGTTATTTGTGGAGGTCCTATTTGCAGGTGTAAAGTTGATTCAGGCTGAATAGTTTGGGGAGCTTTCAAAGGACATTACATGGGTTCCAGCTCAGCTTTACTTCACAGAGCTAAATATAGGTGAACTTGATGGTGAAACACACAGCTTAGAGCTTACTATGTCTCCTGGGTTTCCTGCTGGTCCTATTGGTCCCGGTGCCCCGTCTGGTCCCTAAAAAAATAAAGCAGAAACAATGTGAGTGATTAACGCATTTGGCACATTTGTCAACACACTCCCTACCACAGCTGGAAACACTGAAGTTTTCTTCAGTCACTCAGTTCAGCATTCATTCCATCATTTCTTCATTCATCACAGAAAAACAGTGCCAACCACTGCATCCAATCAGCCTCCAAAGCCAGAAATAGATAATTTGAGTTTGGTCCTGGCCCTTCCTTCTGAAAATAGGGACAAATAGGAAAAAGCCAATCTTGTGACAAAAATAACTCTGAAGAACAGAACAGAAATTATGGGAGCAGTTTGAAGTACACACTGTGGCAGGCAAAATCCTGGAGCCACAAGTCAATGCAGACAGAGGAAAAAGTCAGCAAAAGTTGAAGGAAAAAAACCATCATATTTTGCTCTGCTTTGACAGGCTCAGCTTTGTGCATTTCCTCGGACTGTGAGTCTATTCAGAAGGTCTCGTAGGACAATTTTAAGAGTTTTAATCCTACTGAAATAACCCTTTGGTTGTGGCAGTATGAGGTTAATACAGACACAGTAAATGTGTCTGTGCTGTTAGAGTCTCCTAAAATAATGCTCATGGGAGCACAAATGCTCAGAGCAGGTCCATGTGTTGTCCCAGTAGCAAAGCATTCAGCATCCTTTAGTCACTGCTACCATCTGAAAACAGAATTTTAATCTAATCCTCTTTTCTGGTACCTCCTGTCCTTTAGTCAGTGCAATGTAAATTCAGCTTTGAAGAGTTGTGGATGTTCTGATCCCCAGAACAGACGGAGGCTGCACACCCTTAGCATGGCAGAGCCAAACTGCCCTGTAAGCAGCAATATGAGTGGTGATGACTGTAGGCAAAGGAAAGTGGTTTGGAAAGAAAAGCCCTTTGCTCACGAAAACTCCCAACTCTTAGAGGGCATCAGCGGTGTTACCACAAGCAAGAGAGCCAAGTTATTTCACCCTGCTTCTGCACTGTCACCCCTTTTTAAGTATAAAGGATAATTGTATTCGTGGACAGAAGAGCTAGGAATGAGACGGACTAAGATGGAGAGAGACACATGTAAAGGGACTTCTAATTCAAAAGTAACCCACAGGATATAAAAACTGGAGAAAATCTGATCTCTGAACAGAAAATTAGATAATCTGATACCACTGTGTAAAATTGAGAATTAAAACACATTTAGATCTGCTGGTTCTAGACTGACAACATTCCACATATAAGAAAACACCTGTACACATACTACTAAGTAGTCTCTGTGGAAGAGTTTTCATGATCATTGCCTTGTATAAAGAGAGCAACTGAAGCTTAGCATCAATTTTCAGAGTGAGTTGAAGCAATCAGTGAAAAGTGTTCAATGTATTAAATAGCAATTTTCATGAGCGGGGAACTCTATGACACTCAGGGGACCATTAGGAACACACTGGAAAATGCAAATGCAATGCACAGACAGGTGGGAATGGTCCTTTCATCCACATGGAGCTTGCAACAACCTTTATTAGCAGGGAAAATACAGGACCATCTTTAAAACAGAGGGACTTACGGGTGGACCGGGGTTTCCAGGAGCCCCTGAGAAGCCAGGCATCCCAGGGTGGCCCTGCACAATGAAAAGAGAGACTTTTTAATGCATTATTTACATCCCTAGTTGTATAAAAGTTAACTGGTAATTGAACATTGTGAGGTAATATCAAAATGAGAGAATACACAGAGAGCTGGTTAGAAGGAAATAAGGAACGATGCCTTTTTAAAGCAAACCCTTTGTTTTCAAAGCATGAACTTCAGAAATAAGCATAGTTAGATTGAAGGTGTACTTTTTCTAATATGTGCTTTAGTGTATACTAATAGGAGAGGAGAATGGATATTGTGGAATTGTACAAGGCAGGAGAGCAGGCAGGAAACCAAACCTGTTTAAAATATCCTACAAATCTCACTGAAAAGGTGCTGATTTGCACCTTAAACTATTGACTCAGCCCGTGGCAAAATTAACTATGAAAATTTGCTCTAATTTAGACCATTCTCCTCTTTTTTCTGGTATCTCAGTCGCTCCTAAAAGATACCATCCTTCGAAGATTCATCTTCTAAGACAAACACATTTTTTTCCAACCCATAGATGCCTGAACTCCTGGATCTCACCTAGTCATTACCTGGGGAGATGACTAAAAGTTGGGTAATGTAGAGAAATGAATGCAACCAATCTAGAGATGAGGAAACAGATCATACAGGAAGGCCTTTATTGGAAATGGGGATGGAAGCCTCTGGGGGACTGTTACAGTTCCACTCTTCAGCATAGCCCATTTGAGGTTTAACGGTGATGAAGAGCTCCCATCTTCCTCCTCTGCATCTAAGAAGGGTATTCCTCTACCGACTTCATAGGAGTTATTGATGAAGGAACACAGAGACAGCACTGTTGGAAACCACACTCTGTTTTTACCTGTTCACCTTTTTCTCCTGAATCCCCAGTCATACCACGGTCTCCTTTAGTGCCCTGATAATGAAAATAAAAAGCCATTGAAAGATAGTTTCAGTATTGTATCAGCTTTTTGACCCATTTCATAAAGCACTTGGACATTTGAGCATAAAACACATAAATTAGGATTGAGTCCTACTTGCCCTTCTCTTTAATTCTTCCCTAGACTTTCACTACCAATGTTGGAGTCAGGAATACAGGTGAAGAATGGCCTTTCAGCAGACCCAGCATAGCCCCTTTTTTTATGTTTTAGTCTCATGGACATGAAAAGGACTTCCACATACTTAAAAAGTAGACAGCATGTTAGGAACTTCACTAAATCAGATCCTGGTAAGGCATCATCTCACCCAACAAAGGTACCCACAGTATGAGCTAATAATGTCCTCTCCCTTCAGGGACAGCTGCAATAAAAACAGCGTTTCCAAGGTACAGTCAGAAAATTCATGCTCAGAAAGTACCCCCGTCTTTCACACTCTCCCTCTGTCCTAGTGACAACAGGACAGAGGCAGCTAACTCAAATGGAGATGTCTGTATTCTCAACGTTTTAAGTAAAGCAAAGATGAGTCTCACAGAGTGGAAAAAAAAACTGAGATGAAGGGGAACAAATTATGGACAATGCGCAGAACGCTAATGAGTTGCTGGCCATGGAAATAATATTCTGGCTTACTACATGAGAGCTAGGGGACAAGTGCGGGAGGGAGGGCTGCTATTTGTTAATTAGGAGAGGCCTAGTACATATTGCCAGAAGGGATGAAGCTGCTCATGAGCAAAGATTTGCAGTTCTACTGGTCTACTTCAGAATGGGACTTAATACTAGTTTGGATGGTGGTGGTAAGGACAATATACTACATCTTCAAAAATACAGAGCTCTTTGGGTCTTTCACTGTGAGGATCCTCATAATGTATTTAAAAAGGAGTCACAAAGACTGTCTTTGTGTTTGCACCTTCTTAGGGTCTTAGGATATTTTCTTTTAACATGAGCAAATTCTGTGAATCTGGTGTTTTACTGAACACAAGTCAGACTATTTATTGATTACTTGATTTTATCTTATGCACCTGTACAGTTTAAAATTGGTCCTGTTATTTCACCTAAGCATTCAATCTTGTTGCCCAAATCTCTGCTTTCTCATAGTATATGAGAAAGCAGCAGACATGATGTGTCTCAGACTGCTTAGCTTTTCTGCCAGTTATTGTCTTTATGGGTTACTAATTCTTTTGCAAATTTTATCCTGGAACATACTTTCATTTTGATCAATCCTATATTTACTTTTGAGACTCTACGGCTCTCTCCACCACACTTTTAATTGCAAGATATAAAATTAATTCATGAATCTTTATTAGCCTGTCCTACACACTAATGAGTGCAAATACAAAGATGTTAAAATAGCAGAAGCTCTTTTAGACAGTAGGCCAGTGATGCAAGGAAGTCTGGAGGAAATTGTGGTCAATCATGAAACACCTTATCTCTCGCTCTGTTTATTTGTTTTGATTTATTTCACATTAGGCCGTTGTAAATGTTTCGATTGTGACCAGGCACTGGCATTGTGAGCAGACTGATGACAGACCTCTTCATGGGAAGTGCTTAAAATGTGACATTATTGGAATCCTTCAGACACTGGAAGTTCTGTGTTGGCCTATGTCCCTAGACCGTTAGGCAGAAGCATATAGCTGAAACAAAGAGTTCTTCCTATAGCGTGTTTCAGGAAACATTTAGAGCCCATGGATAAAACCACCATGGCAGAGAGTATATATGGAGTCCAGCAGCCCATTGCATCACCCTTAATTTAAATGATTCAAGCATATAGGATTCAAAGAGGAGAAAAACATGCAGGGTGGCTACTGCTAAGGCTTTACTTTCTTCCTCACCTGATTTGGATTGAAACTTACTCTCAAGTCCTTATCTGTCACCAAAACATCAATGTAATGAAATTCAACATCCAGAATCAGGCCCCTCATGTGTGAGAATGTGAGCAAAGGGATAGTAGAAGATACTATTTAAGTGAAGCAGTGCTCATGTGGGGAGATGTGCAGTTCTGCGAGCATGTGGCATTCCAGTGAATTGCCAGTACAGGGCCCACCCAACAGACCAGTCCTACCCTTTTACACAGAGATGGATGCCACCAAGATCCTGCTTCCGCCAATGTACTAACTAGTCACAAGTAAGTTTTCATTAGACAACTGAAGAAAACTAACCAACCTTTGGGCCATCCAGCCCAGGTGGGCCTGCAGGACCCCTGGGACCAGCATTCCCCTGCAATGCAGAAGGGTAAAGGTAAACACTCGTTTAGTCCATTGACTCCATAGACATCTAAAAAAGATTCAGTAGGTTGTTGATGGGAAAAAAAATTAAGCATCTAAAAACTTTATAAGAAAAACAGGGTTACAACACATCCAAGGCATGGTCACTTCCCCAGCTCTCTTACCATTTTCCCATCCTGGCCATCTCTACCTGGTGGTCCTCGAAGACCTTTATCACCTTTGAAACCTGGGATTCCTGGCAGTCCTGGGGGGCCAGGAGGGCATTCACTGCATACGTCCTAAGAGAGAACATGCAGGAATAAATTAGCAATAGACTGAAGGCACCTAGCAGACCCTGCAGACACCCACTAAAAGGGCAGCAGTGTGGTGCTAGTATAACACATAGACCTTTGCAGATTGACCACGATGGGGAGGATCCAGGTTACTTTGCCTTACAGAACAGAAGTGAGGGCAGCATGGAGTAGAGCAAGGGTGAGCAGCTGGGCTCACACAGGCTCCCATGGGGAGTTTTTTATTCATTCTAGTTGGACAGGTCCTAACTGATCATGCAGGGTCAAAAAACCAAGTAAGAACTCTTCCCAATGCGGAGGTCAGGCAGCCACAAAGCGAGACTATTCAAGATCAACCTTGTTTTGAAGCTACAAGACTACTAGAAAACTGTGTCTACACCAGTCTGAAAGAGCTAGGTTACTGTCAGATTGCTAGGGAATACCAAGGGGCATCACAATGTCGGAAAGGGTATTCTGCAAGGGAAACTGTATTCAGCAGCCAGCATGGCCAAGGAGAACTCATCCAAGGGAGTCTGTGAAGACTAAGTGAATATCACAGCATCCTGGCCAAATTCTGTCATGGCAAATTACCACCTCCCTCCTTCTAAAACTCTTTGAAGCATCATCTCAGTAGTCTACATTTCTACTATCCTCAGGAAATGAAATACCATGGGGATGACATTTCCATTTCAAAGGTAGATGCCCTTCAGCAGAACAGCAGTGAATCCTGCCTATTAGAGACAAAGTAGCCCAACAGGCAGCTCATCAGGCTGAGAGTCAGGAGACCTTGCTCCGACACCCAACTCTGTCAATGATCCATTGCAGAACCGTGGGGTAAACTGTCTTTCTAAGCCTCAGTCCTTTCATGTGTATTTATCTACTTACAGTATAAGTGTTTGAGAGATACCCAGAAGAACAGAGCCCTAATTTCATCTGGGATCTCAAAGTGCTGCTTTATATAGAGCTGTACTAAGTGTGGAGTGAAAAGGTATGAAACAGAAAGAATATAGAAGCCATATGAGTGTGTTTAACCATACATAATCACAGTAAGAAAACAAAGAAACTTAAAAATGACATCCTGTACCCAAGAATCAGTCCCTTGCTATTGTCCTGATCAGAAATCCCAGACAATACCGATGAGCTCTCTGGAAAAAATACTTGGCTTCTTAAGAAAGACTCTTCAACAAAGACATTTCACAGCAGCAATCTTAAAAGGGTCCTTTTATTAACGGGGTTGCTAAAGAAAGGTAATTTTTTAGTTTCTTTTAATCGATAATAAAAGATTCCTTGCCGTGTCCCAAGACTGCTTAAAAATCACCCAACTCAACCCATGTAAATCTGTAAAGATTTTGCAGTCAAAACCTATCAAATACTGACCCATTTCCCAGACTATTTTTTACATGGGGAGTAAAAGCAGACAGACAGATCATCACTTTTGTAGCATGGGAGAATCTGGGGTTAATTTACCTGCATCTTTTTAGATGCACTATGCAAAATGACTGTGCACCCACAGTTCAAACCTACTCTAGTCGCTGTTGAAGGTACATGTGAAAAATCAAACATTTTATTAAAATGGTTTCCATGTTCTGTTTTAGGTAATACAACTTAACGATGTTAATCTCTCCTTGGGAACACACTCCTCAGAAAGAGCTGAGAAAATCTCAGAGCTTTTTTAACATACACCATGTTGTAAAGATCTTTGTAGGTCGTGTCACTGCTGGGGATGGACAAAAGGCATTGGATTTTGATGTCCAGCATGTGCTCTAGTGTCCCAACACCAGTGCAAGTAGGAGACCTTCAAGTTTCAAGCTCTGACAGTGTTTAAAGGGACCTTTTGCACTTGCAGCTCATGTACTTTCCCACATCACAGAGCATTGGTCAGGTTTGAATCAAATGTAGAGATAAACTCCCTCCACCTTCAAAGGCTGATTACCTTTACTAAAAGATTTATGTCCTCTGGAGTGAGCAGCGGTGAAGAACCCTGTGGAATGAGAAATTCATTAGCTCAGACAATTTTAAAAGACATCAAGGTATAGAAATTTTCCTGAACATGCTAATGGATTCCCATTGGTTTCCCTTGCCCTGCCCAGGACTCACTGGGCCAAACACATACTTGCTGCCCTGCATGATCAATGCACTTCATCACACCTCAGATGAGCTGAACTCTTCATGTATAGGAAATGCAGTTCTTGCTGAGGGTACTGCATAGCGGTGATAAGAAATTGAAGAAATTGCCTTTAAAATTTTGGCTTTTATTTGTATGCGGGATATCCAGTTATTTTCATACTGTTCCAAAGCCATCACAGATATTTTAATCATAACTCCTTAACGGTTCTTAGTGTTTTTCCAGTTGCTCTGCTGGGAAGAGCAGCAGTGGCAATGCACTAAACTGCACTTCTGAGGGAAGGTGTACAGGTGGAAACTGAGTTAAAAGGAAGTTGTCATATAGAAGTGAAGTTACATACTGGTTTTCCAGGAGGTCCCCTTTCCCCTGGATTTCCAGGTAGACCCTGCAGATCAAGACAAATAAAATATTGTGAAATTATTATACAATAACCCCCTGGTTGCTCCCACACTCTGTTGACTGCTCTGGACTAGCACACGTTTCTACTTTCTGCTGCTGAGCACCACTGCTCATGGTACGTGGCAAAAAAGCAAACTCCTTTAAATATCTGCAAATTCAAAAGTTGTCTCTCTCGATTTTTTGCCATCTCTTTATCATGTCCTATGAACCCCTCCTAAATCTCACTTATCTACTGTGTGACCTTGTTAAATTCATTTGAGTCACACAAAGCTGAAATTGCTTTAGCTTGTCTTCTGGTCACAGGAAACACTGAACTGCAATAGTGTGAAGGATGAAGCTTTAAACCCCTGGAGACACCTGTAACACGCAAAATCAAGACCTTGCTTGCACAAGCCTTGCAAACAGGTCCCTTGTACCTGAAATAGAAATGAGCTTTTTTGTTTGTTTGTGGGGATATCAGTTTTCATGAGATGAAGGCATAGAAATAACCAGCATCCTTAGAACTTAATGTCCAGGAAATCCTGGTTTTGAAAAGGGGCTGACCCCTCCGCTTTGTCTGTCATTAGCACATCATTCGTTTGTTAGAAAAACCCACAACAAGCAACAAACAAATCAAAACTGAAGATTATTTTTTAATCTTTGCATAAAGTAATGCTCACATGGGAAACCGAATCTTTTGGACAGGACAGTTAGTCACTGCCCAGATGGTGACAGAAAACTGCACTGCAAGGATCCTTGCAGTGGTGTTTTAAGTTGGACTGGGTGAGATTTCCCCAAACCATTCTCTGTTAAAATTCCTGTATCCAGCTGCCCCGTCACCCTGTGTCATCACCCAAGCGTATGCATGTTCTACCCGTATTGGGTACCTTAAGCAACACACAAAACACCTTTTAACTCTCTCAACCACGTACAAAAGGCTGTCCTTATGTGATCATTTTGGAATTTGCAGGAACAGTTTCTATTGACCAAAAGCATCTTATCTATGTTCAGTTTGATTGATTCTGCAGCAGGACCCACCTGGAGAGGTCTCTGGGATGGTGCCAGATTCCCCACTCAGGATGTTAATCAACACACTGAAGTTACAAGTAGTTGCTTTCAGTCAGTCTAGGCTCAGCAGGGGCTACCTAGGGGGCCGACTATCCAAAATTTCCACTTGGGAAGCTCCTTTAAGAATTGGTCAAATGCTTTGTCAGGAAGGGGACTAGGATTCTGCCAATCATCTTGTCTCAGGCTGGTCCATTGTCTCTGAGCAGTTCATTGTATTCTTTATGCAGATAACCAGATGGGCTGTTAGGTGGCTACCTGGGGATTAATGACTTAAGAGCACTGAGTCTGCACACAGGCAACACTGTCATACCCTGCTACACTATAGGTATAGCTATAAAGCACACTTGAATTTAATCTTTGTATCTCACTCATAATGTAAATTCAGTACTTCTTGAGGGAGGAGATAAAAAATGGGAAAACATATTGATTGTTCTTTTTCTATGTCCACATTAAACACTGCTGGGTGAACAACCCTTCAGCTACCTTGACTTTCTAAGAGATGACTATTATATACTAACTGAAGTGGAGATAAAGTGGAACTGAAGTAGTAGTGACGTCTATGGATGAAAGCTTGTTTCCCAAGGAACTAAACCTTTGCATGTGAAAACCAAGATAAGGTGTGAAGGAGATTCTTAGTTGATAATTCCCCACAAATGTCCTTTTAGGGAATTGAGTAAATATAAGGAAACATTATAAACATTTATAGTTTTTCTTCTTCCACAGAGCAGCAATGTGGTTGTTTAGAACACTGTGGGATGTTCCCAAAGTCCCTTCTCTTTCACAGATGTTAATCATCAGGTTATGCTTCTGGCATCCTCTCCACTGTGGTTCTCAATCCTGCTCTCAACTTGTGGTTCTGCAAGTGGGAAGAGTTGTCTAAATGACAATTACACAGATCTTATATTCCCAGACCTGCGTTGTTCAGGAAGACTCACACGGCACTTGTTTTAAGGATTGTGATGCAAAGCAAAGACTTGAGCCATGGGAAACATCCTGGATGAGAAAGCAAAACAGAAAAGACAATTCCGAAATGTCTTTCATGCTAACGATTAATGTAGCTATGAACAAACTTTCTGGCATAGGGGTCACTGACAGCCTTTTGCTTAGGGGTCTGAAACATGACATGGTACTAGCAGTGGAATTTGAGTATTTCAAGAAGATTTATTTAAAGAAGAATATAGGAAAAGACACATGAGAAGAGAGTGACTAAAACTGAAATCCTGAGAAACAGTTAAGCATGTCTGTGATATCCACATGGTATCAGATTGCCTTGAGACAAAAAGTGATGGACCTATGTTCTTGAACGCTGTATGATATGGAGCTGGTGATGTCTTTAACAAGGTGCAAATAAGCCAGGGTAAGAAATTAAGCTATGCATCAGGGCTGACAAATCTGAAAACTACTGCATCCCCAGGAAAAGTCAGACAGTTGAAAGGTACAAGACTGCGAAAAGAGACTGTCCTTTGAAGAATGCTTGTCTGAGCTCAAATGAACAAGCCAGATGTAGGATGATGGCACTTCAGGATATTGCATTATCAGAGAACACAGAGCTGGAAACAGAGTCCAAAGTAGAGGAAAGATTGCTGGGCTCTAGAGGCCTGGAGTTAGAAAAGGCTGACAACAAGGGCCAAGCTGCAAACATTGCTCAGAGAATGAAAATGCTAGAAGGAAGGCACGGAGGGTGTAACTGCATCTGACAAGTTGACTAACAGGAGAGGAAACTGGGAAAGAGAAAGCTAGAAAATAAAAAAAAAGCACTTAAAAGTGTCTGCCCAAGAAACTGCATGCTGCTAACGCGATGTGGGAACATGCACAGACCCAAAAAACGACCAGTGTCAGAAAGATCATAAAGTTGGAACACTTTCAGGAGTTTGCAGTGAACAGTGGCTGGCACAAAGCAGAATATCCAATGCGTGGTACAGCGCAGGAAAAAAACATCAGCAGTGAGGAGGTACGATGCACAGGATCCAGAGTACTCTATCGGTCTGCAAAATCTGACACACAGGAATGGTCTCTAGCTGAGAGCCGATGCAAGCTGTGCAGATGACACGCTGAAAAATGATGCTCAGTTAAGTGATGAATACATGCTCAGTTACATGAAAATAAAAGAAAAAGGAAACGTATAAGGAAGCCACACAGGCTTATGGTGGCATAGTTCTATTACAAGACTGACAATTAAACTTGAAATGCAATAGCTTATACAGGTTATAAGTCCCAAGGATAAAAAGCCAATAGGAGGTTTAGTAAGTGTACTCTGGTTTAGGGTGCAGTATGTACCCTAAAACAAACACAAAGGCTTCTTTGGACTGTCCTAAGTGTATGGGAAAATCAACCCCAGAACAGATAACTCTGCTTTTCAGATCCAATGGCAGTAATGTATGCATCCACAAAATTTTTGTAATTATGAAAATAAATGCAGGGGAAGATTAAATTCGTGGTAATACTGGAACCTAGTTATCAGAAATAATTAACATAATTTAAAAGTGATTAATTCAATGTTTATGTTAATTAAAATGATCATAATCAAAATACAGAAAGAGCCTATTAAATGAGTGCCCTCACTGCTAATAGTGGAACAGGAGAATGTCTCATTCCGATGTTTTTTAAGCTAAGGGAAGTAAGTAGATATGTTGAACAGAAACATTTTAGCTCCCAGCAGACAGGCAGAGGAGAGCGGATGCTTGCCGAAAAATGTGTGCCGTAAGGGTGTTTGGCCAGAGTGTCTGCTCCTTTAGGGGTATCCGGTCAAGGATCGTTTTCAATACAACAAGGGAAAATAAAGAGGAAGCCATAAATAAGAAAATACAGGGACAGAAACCTGACCGACAAATAATAAGGGAGGCAGTGATGGGAACCAAACCTGGACAGTCACACGAATTGATGTGGGCATGGGGGAATGGGAGGATGTTTATTCCAGCAAGGTTGTCTGGTTGGGGACCTTGTCATTTTGGAAACCAAGGGAAAAGGCGGAAACCAGAAACAAAACATACCACGACACAGGCCTGACAAGAAACAAACCTCACCACCCGCACTAATTGATGGTGTCAAGAAACCACAGGCGTAACTTCCAGCATGATCAACCTGCACTTCGCAAGCGGTAAGGTTGTAAACCATGGAGACCCCGGACTAGGAGGGGTATGGGGCCTGATAGGGCTGCGCAGACCCTCGAGGGCACGCGCAGGGCAGGGAGGACTGCGTGTCACAGCCCGTGTGCCCGCTGCTGGCTGCGGGGGTGGGCGGGTGTCTGTACCTTCCCCAGCCCTGGCGTGCGTGGGGATGCGCGTGTGTTCACCCACAAACCTCGAGCTGGACCAGCCAGTGAGGAGGAGGACGTTGGGTGCGGGCCAGGGTGTCGGGCATGCGGCCCCTTCCCGTGCAAATCCCTTCAGGGGTCTGCACAGCTCCATCGATTCCCGCACGTTCCCAGGCCAGGGTTCCCCTGCTCCACAACCTTCTAACCTGGCAAAGTTCGGATTGATCCCGTTGGAAGTGAGGCTCTGTGCTGGCACACCCAGGGGGAACCGTGAGGGTGCAGCGGACGCAGGACGAGTGCGTGAACGCGTGTGTGTGTGCTGGTGGACCAGCCAGCCAAGCAGAGGACCCGCGGGGCGGGTCCGGGGGTCCGGGGTGCAGGTGCTGGGGGGACAGAGGGGCTGTGCTGGTGCTCGAGGGATCTGCAAGTATGTGTGTAGGACCTAGAGCGGTGTGTGTGCCGCCACCAGTGACCTTCTGTCTCCGCCGGCTGAAGCAGGAGGCGGCTTGGCGGCTGCGTTTGCCGTTTGCGCGTCCTGCGCGGTGTCTGAACAGCCTGTGCCATCGGCCGTGCCAGCGTCCGCGGCGTGGCCGCGGCTGCGTCGCTGGGATTCACACACAGCTTTGCTCCTGGTTGAGCCTGCAAAGGGGACAGCAGCCTGGGCAGAGACCCCGGCTCCTGGGCACCAGCGGCCGTGCAGAAGGGACCTGGTCAGGAGCGGCTGGCGGAGGCAGCCATGCACCTAACGCCACTTAACCTATAGAATTATTTTTTGCAGCTTTCAGAACATGAGATAGATTTGGCAATTTCTCTGAAGAACGTACTTAAGGCTATGCTTTTTTAATGCTCAATACAGGAATACTGACAGCTTAAAATGTGATTTTTTTTTTTCTTCCCCCAAAAGCAAATACAAATAATATTTGAAGTAATTGAGGGCATGAAAGCAGGCATGATATGTGGTAGTCCTGTTATGGAAAAAATTAGTCCTACTATAGGGAAAAGCAGCACAATAAGCCTACAGCAAGCACTTTTTAGGCTTTAAGAATTGGAGTTTTTGTTAAGTGGAAAAAAATGCAAATTTAAAGACAAAAAAAAAAAAAACACGTATATGGGACAAAGACAGCATGTCTCAGCTTTGTCCCAGAGGGGAATCTGTAGGGATTTATGGACATAGTGAACTCTAGAGGGTAGTTCATCCAAATGAACACCAAATATTTTGCTAAGAGTAACAGAACAAAGCCAAATCCGCACAACTGTACTGTAAACCTGGACAAGGGTTTTCAAAACCTAAATTTTAATAAAAAGACACTGTCTGGAGAACTGTTGATATTTGATCAAGCTGCCAACAGATGTTTCAAAAGGTGACCTTGGGCAATGTTATTACAAAAAATATGGCACATGTTTTTAGGGCACTAGAAAGAAGCTAGAATGTAGTCATGTAAAAAACCCCAATATATTCACCTATGGGTGATAATTTTAGCCAAAACTACTGCAAAAGAAGTACTGACTCTTCCACTTCCCCAAATACAACTGTAAAACTGATTTGACAATATCAGGGAGTAAAACGACTTATAGCAGACACACTTCCAAGAGCATCTGATGAGTCTGCAAACGGAAAAAATAATGCAGAGGATAACCTAATGTATGTAAATGGGATTTAGAAGAATTATTCAGTCTTAGAAAAAAACAAGGAATATATTTGCAAAAGCCACAGCAAAAGACAAGACATTGAGGCAAGTCATTAAGGCTATTGCCACTGAATGGCTTGGGAATTACATGGCAAATTCACATTAGCAATTCAAATGGGAGCTTTCCTAACTGATGATATACTGTTTAAAGAAAACACAGTACAAAAATGGGCATGCTTCAAAGAATACAGGAGTACTACATTGATATAAAAGAGTGCAAAAGCAGCAAAAAAAATCCTTTGTACTAGCCATAAATGAAAGCCGAGATCAAGAAACTGCAAATGCATGATCTTGTCAAAATAGGTATCCCTGCTGTTATACCAAGAGCTGTTAGTGTGCTCTGTAGTTACACTTCCTGAAACACAGGTAGAATTGCTTAATAGGTGATCAACCAGGTTACAGAGACATCCCAAAAGACATATGGAGTGCAATTAAGACTGCGTAATAGAGGATGCATCTTATAAGTACCGTAAGGATTGGTTCTGTTTGGGTAATTTTCTGTAAGGGAAAGGAAAGGTGTAAATGCTGTAGTAGTGCCTCTTCAAGAGCTGACCAGTCAACACTGATGTGAGCAGAGCCGGAGGAAGACTCAGAGAAGCTGGCTCTGACACTCGCCTCACAAAATACAGTTGTAATAAACCTATATTACAGTTTATTACAGTATAAAACGTCTATTGTATCTCCTGTTTAAAACCTCTAGGTTAAAAATCTCAAACATCTGAGATGAGGTGAGGAGCTCCAGGGGCAGTTAGCAGGACACAATCAATCCCGAATCTGCGGCTGCTCAGGGACACAGGGTTATGGAGGCAAAGGACCATTTCTACTATCATGGGCTGTGGAGGAATACCCCGGCCATAATCATTTGTCTCCTGACAAAGCAGGTGGGAAGAAAACAAGACCTTCTCTTCCAAAACGCTTCAGGAGGAAAGGAGACCCATCCTGTAGGAAAGTACACCATTTAGGCCAGCTGATGTACATCAGTAAAGCTGTATTAGGGAAGAAAATTGCCATGGACTTCTTGAAAACTGGTACCCATTTCAGACATGACAGAATCATAAAGCAGCGCTGCGGAGGAGAGTTAGAGAAGGCCACTGCCACCTCCCCACAGCATTTTTTCAACAGGCACAAATCCAAAGATAAAGTCTTTCAAAATAATCAGAGCCCCCTTGCTGGTTTTCCTCCACGCCTGTTTTCCACATCACAGAGCTGGCTGACCAGCAGAGAAAAAAAATCCTCCCCTTTCTGATTCAACACCGAGACAAAGCCGGGCAGCGAGAGGGCTCAGCTTTCCAGCTGGGAGTCTGCCACGTTTCTCTCTATCCTTCAGCTCCGTGACTCACCCACTGAGACAGCAGGAGTGAGGACAACACACCAAGAGGTTAAAATGTCACCTCTTATGCATAGCAGCAGCAAAATGAACTCGCAGAGAGCTTTTTAACAGCTGTGGCCCTGTTTTCATAGAAATATTACAGGTTACTTATCTGAGCGGCTTCTAAGAAGTTCCTAGATAGCTTAACCATCACCCATTCCCAGTATGGAATCGTTCCCCAGTGTGTGCTGCAAAGTCCTTTCTCCAGTGTCGTTTTTAAATGGTTCAGTGGTAAAGTCCACTGCTTTCCTTGAGACAACCCTGCATAGCCTAATTGTTTTCCCCTCTGACGTCCTAACATGTAAGATTTCCATTTCTGCAAATCATCTCCCTTGGACCATCCTAGTCACAAGCAATGACTGTGATTGAGTACGAGCACAATTTTTAGGGAAATTAGATTTAAGCATTGGCAAACTTCTTGAGCACTTACACTTTTATTTTACTTACATCCTGGCCAGGAGGCCCCTGTGGTCCAGGGATACCAGGTACACCGCGGGGACCCTGGCAGGGAGAGAACAGACAAACCGACTGATGTGAACAGCATTTGTCAGGCGCTTCTTTACCTGAAGAGAAGAAATTCTCAACCCAGTAGTTATTGGGAAAAAAATTAATTACCATTTAAACAACTATGAGACAGTTTAAGAAAAAAAAAAGGCACTAGCACAGGATCAGTCATTTCTGTGCCTCAAGAGATTTTGTACGCTGTATTTTATAGTCCCGTTTGGAGGGTCAGCCACCCTGTGACCCTACCATTCTTGGACAAAAAGAAACTAATTAAACATGCCTTTATGAAATAACTGATAGAAACACAATACAGTTGTCCTTTCCCCGTAAACTCTGCGTGTAGTTAGAAAGACATACTGTACCAAAGACCCTTTGTCTCCTGGGGGTCCCACAGGGCCCTGCAAACAGAAAAAACACAGCAATCAAAACACTAGAGGAGCTTAAAATTAACATTTTCCTTGGCTGATCAAGGTGGGTCCTGAAGCACCAGGATAACAAAAAAGGGAGAAGGATGTGTGAGGGAAAGGAGCAAGTCTTACAGGCTGTGCAGACAGACATTGCTGGAGTGTGCAATACTCACAGTAGGATGTTTAGGGGAAGGATCAAAGGCAGAGTAAGGAAGAAATTGAGGTGGATCATGGAGGAAAAAGTGTGAGAAAAAAAGAGAGAAAAAGGGACTAAAGAAGCCAGCTGTATGTTAACACGTTGCCTGTCTGACTGAGCCCTGCACATTATCACCACAGTCCCTCCTATATTCTCATTAAATCCTATTTGTAACATTTTTCAGCATGGGTGAGCTCATGAATCTGAGCTCGTGTGGTTGAATGTTAGCAAGCTTCAACTCAGATGAGATGGTGAACAGGAAGAGGTCTTAGTGCCAGCAACTGGAGTGTAAAACTCTGAACCCACAGGCCTTGCAGGTCTGGGTGCCAGCAACTGGAGGGCACTGGGGTTCAGGGCCCTGGGTCCTGGGCAGAGCAGGTGTCCACGACCGGAAAGATCCATGTTTCATGTATATATTCCAACAGTGGCCTTCAAACCTCATCAGCCAGAGAGGAGGAGCAGGACTGAGACATCCTTGCCTATGTTTCTGAGAGTGCTGTTTAGGTTTATATGAGCGTTGATAAAGGTGTCATTCTCTGCATTGGTCTCCGTGGCCGCACACGTGTGTGTGTGTGTGTATGTGCGGGCATTGCACATGCATAAGCCCATTGACAATACGTGCTCAGCCTCGCTACTGGCTGGACCTGGGGACACAGAACCACAGCATCCTCACAATTGTTGGGCTGGGACAGGACAATTTCCCCCAGGTCCTGAAGACCACCGTATTCAGCTACCGCTAATACAAGGAAAAGCATTCCACGGGACCTGTGTGCTCTTTAAATTAGGTCAAAGCAGGGAGTCCAGTGGGCTTGCATATGCTATTCATTTGGGAATTCAACTTAAAAAGGTGCAACTGGGTAGAATGAGCCACTAGAAGTTGTCCACTTCTATTGGAACACCACAGAAGTGATGCAGTACCGATACCCAGCATGGATGAGACAATCTGGCATTCCAAACACACCCAAAACAAGGCTTGACCTCACATGTCTGGAGTTGTATTTGAATAAAATGGCTCATGCTCTGACTCCTCTCCCTTTGGTTTCTATTTCAGGCACGTTAATTCACTAATCCTCATACAGTCCTCCATGCAAGACGCCTTAATGCTCTGCTCAAGCAAAGGCTAAATACATAATTCTGAACCTTCAGTAATATGAACAGGGCAAGGCAGAGCAAGAGCAAAACACTTCTACTTATGTAACACACACATCCGTTAGGCAACATCAGCATGAGCATGTGAATTCACTCCATTTCTCCAAGCAGTTCCCTCTTCTGCGTATGGTTCAGCTGGGAAGAACACACTCTGCTAATATTCAGTTTATGGCTCTGTGTTACATAAATAGTAACTTAATACTTTAGTAGACAAACTAAAAAAATCCTCATGTATGTATACCTTTTATGCACGGAGCAAAGCCTCAGAGAGGTTAAGAGTACAGGAGGAAATAGGATGAGGACTGCAATTCAAAAGAGCTGCCGGCTCTCAGCTCTGAAGCTGAAAGTATTATACACACAATTTTGTCACATCACTAAAAAGTGTATAGGCTGACACCTTTAATTCAGTGTGTAATACACACCGAAGCAGCTCCGTTGACTTTATTTTATTTTTTTATGTGGCACTGTCTTTGTGAAAGTCTGATGGATTCAAGGTTATATAGTGTTTTTCAAATTCCAGAGTCTTTGCACTGGAGCTGAGGTTATGATTAATCTACATTGGAGAAAACCATCATAATAGTTGTTAAAAAAAAGTATTTAGTGAAGCAGTTTAAATAAATAAATAAATAAATAAGTTGGGAATAGTGTAGTAAGCAGGTGGCTACTCATCCTGACAGTGGTCAAACAGTGATGACACAGGAAAAAATAATCCTCTGGTGTGAGAAAAGCGATGGAGTCAAGTTCTTAGTAATTTGTGTTCATAGATACGTGGATGCTAAAGCCCCAATAAGAATAACCTTGTCATCTGGTGTACATCAGGATGCAGAAGCGAACTCATCTACCCCTGTAGTGAATCTAAAAATCAGTAATTAAAAACCAGCCACAGCCTAGTGACTTTCAAACGAGCTAGACGCTCATTTGCTAATTTCATTTTAATTTTAATATTAACAACAGAACATTAAGAAAAGCAAGAACATCCCTGTTCCTTAGATAAATCATAACAAATAACACACAGAAAATCTTCAGTCGTCCTGTGAGGACCATGAAAGCCATGCCACAGTCGCAGTGTGCAATGTGACTGACCCAGTCTGCTTTACCTTATATAGCGTTCAGCTTGGTAAAAGCAAATATTAAGTGGAGATACACCTCAGACAGCTAGATTTGTCAACCAGTATTACACAGCAATATGACTTACCGAGGTAATTCCCTGTAGTAATTGCAAAACTTTTATCTAGATATCCAGAGCATGAAAACACCGTGACTGGTACGGTACTATGGCATGTTGGAGGCATTGTAAAAGAATGTAAGGTCTCAGATGTCCTCTAGCAATTACAGCTAGGAATAAAGTTGGCTTCCTCCTAAACTTATTTCACTCATAAATTCCGTGCATATCTGGAGGACTCTGAGCAGGGCTACAGTCAGAGCACTCCCAAACCCTCCTCATCTCAAGAGGAGTTGTACGTGACAAGTACTGGAACGATTGAACACCAGCTATATGAAAATCCAAACTTTCAAGAGCAGACTCCCAGATACATCTCATGGCTTCCTGATGAAGAGGAGGTGAGGGCAGAGCTGGGTGAGGTGCAAATAAATCTTTATGGGAAATTATGAGGATGGTGGTTCTCTTGGAAGGTGGCACTTTAAGCAATCGGGTTTCCCTATCAGGGTGCTGACCATGTCATGGATGTGGGCATGTGTCTCACGCTCATCCCTTCTAACAGGGTGACAGCAGGGTTATGTCACCCCAGTAGACCAGACCTGCTGGCTCAGCACAGACCTTGACTCACATCCACAGCCAATATGATGCAGAAAAGTCAGGAGTAACAGCCAGTGGTATCAATCACTCCTATAGCACTTCTCCGCCTTTCTCTTTCAACTAAACCCGAATGCCTCAAGAGCCCTCACGACAGACATTTGACACACAAATGGCAGCCTCTGGACTAGTTTGTAGTTTGCATCTTCAGAAGGTAAAATGTCCCGTGGGCTCTTGGCACAGCTGAGCCCAGGGAACCCCCTCCCCGAGCGGCAGCGGGTAAGTCTTTGCCTTGTCACAGGTTGCAGCATCAGCTGCTACTTACGGGGGGTCCAGCCAGACCGATTCCTGGCACGCCTCTGTCTCCAGGCTGTCCGGGGAGGCCAGGAGCTCCCCTCTCACCCTGAAACAAAGAGAGAAGTTAAAAGCTTAGTGCGCTGCCGAGAAAATGTGCTGAAATGCAATCATCCTGACCGGATCCTGCCCATGGAGGAAAGGTATCAGGCTGTGGCTGCATGGGGATATGGCACAGTTACTGTCACATCAGGCCAAGAAAACTGTCCCCGTCCTTCACATGAGCCCCAGACCACCTCTGTGAGTGCTCACACGACATCAGCGTGCGCCACATCGCATAACTGAGCAGGAACGCAGCCTCTACAAGTATTATAATTTATTTTAGTGCACAGCATCCACTTTCCAGCATTTGCCATTGCCTGCAGGGTATTAGGCACTCTCCTTGTCCTGGGGAAGCACTAAACACCCTAATATGATTTTCTTTGTGTTTCTATAGTAGATGGCTAACTAGCAAACATTGCTAAATACAGATTATTTATCCAGGAAAGATAGAATTAGGGATGTCTGGTTACATCTTAATATTCTCCTTTCCTTTACCAACATAAGCCTACTCACAGAAGTGTGTGAATAATTTTTTTGTAGAAAAATAATTCAGCAGTTCTACCACTCTCTGTAGAGGACTGTACTAAAAAAAGGAGAGCTCTCCCTTCTAGAAAACAGGATTTTCAATAGTAAAACCTGTGGAGTACAGACAGCTACTTGACACTGTTTAATGGGTATTGTAGACAGAGACTTAAGAAAGAATTCAGCTGCAATACTTAAATTTAATGTCAATTCTCTTGTTATAGGGAGAAATCAAGTAAGATCTTTATGGATTGTATTGCAGTTGTGAGATTTGGTCTCACATTGGTATTAGACTTCTAACAACGAATCTTATTTATGTTATTTATTATTACATTATTTCCAGCTATGTAGAAGCATGATAGAAAAATTGTTACCCATGGATTCTGCCCACTGAAAATTCAGTCTGCAATATCTCCTAATTTTTTTCTCTGTCTTTCTTCTTAAACTAATCTTATATTACAAAGAAAAAATACTGCAAATACAGTGAGAGAAAATGTATTCTGATTGGTTCAAACACTCCAGCAGATCCCTCATCTGTTATTTTATTCAAGAACATAATTTCAATACAAAAAGTTCAATAGTAATTCCCATGCACAATTAAGATTCTTACCCTCTTGTGTTGATATTGAATAGAATATTTAATGAGATTTCCTTTAGTATTTTTTTCTGACTGTTATAACAATTCTCAGTCTATTATTGTGTGTGTTCTGAACCGTCAAGAATATATACAACAGACTACAATGCATTTATACAGAATGCAGCAAAACGAAAAGAAAACATTTCACAGCAGTTTGGTTATTTCAAAAATAGGGGACCTAGATGGATCTAGTCTTATACTGCTGTATTCCTACTTATATCATTTACAGAATCTGCTTCAACATCCTATTCTTCTTGCAGTCTAGATCAGGACATGGTCATTTCAAAGAAGAGAATTTCTGATATATCTGATTGAAGAATCAAGGCAATCCAGATGCTCCTAGAAGTAAAGGTTTTTGCTGGTTTATTCCTTTCTCTATTTGCTGCGTACTTATAAGGGAATAAATATTATTTTCAGCTCAAATTAGTGTCATTAACTTCGTCAACTAGCTACTCTTTGCTTTAACTACAATATGGCAGGACAAACCAGGACTACCTGGTCCCATTAGAAAACAATTCACATCCTCCTTGAGAGAGGTGAAGGAAATGAGTGCTATGGAGGAGTGCTCTTTGAGGGCCTGACAGGCAGTCTCAAGAGTAGGTCATCCTTTAGCTATGAAATGTCTCTTTGCTGTATGGATTAAAGGTCTCCAGTCACAGTTTCCCTGCAAAAGTCTGCAGCATTCAGTTCTTAGTCCGTGTTGAATTCACATAATACTGGAAGAAATTTTAAACATGGGAAGTGAGCACAGCTAATTTATATCTTAATAATTACATCTACGGACATACTGGAATAATAAAGAACCTTCTAAAAGGCTAGAAGTCCATTTGTGGGTGAAAGTTTCATGAACTTTACATTCCAGTGAAAAACAGACCATGTTTTCACCCTAACTTTTTCTTCAGTTCCAGTGATGGAGAGTAGTAGTCCACAATGAACAATAAAACCCATGCTCACCTTATGTCCAAAGGGTCCTGGCAAGCCTGGTGGGCCTCTTTGCCCCTGAAGTGACAGAGCCAAAACCAGAAAACAGTCACCATGCAGTCAAACAGGAGCCTGGACCTGTAGTCAAGGCAGCAAGCATCCCTACCACCACCCTCCTTGCCTCACACCATACTGGTAGTATTTTACTGATAACTTGTAAGCAAATCAAATAATCGGCTAATTTGGCTAGAATTACATGCTTTTAGAGAAATTCCATCAAGCTAATCATTTTTGTACTGGTCACAAGGACAATGGTTACTTTTTGTGGAGGTCTCTATTTTCAGTGGCCACCATGGCACACTAACAAGGACTTAAATGTTCAGAAATACAGTTTCAGTTCTCTCTGCCTTTCCGGATACAGCACTGTGATCTGCAGCATTTTGCACAACGAGGTCTTTCATGTCTTCAGTAGACAGCCTGCGAGCACTTGTGGTAATGTAGCCTAACTCTACCAAAAATCCACCGTTCTCCTGCAGAAGTCATACTCATCTATCTAATCTCGCATGCAGTACTTACCTGTTCTCCATCTTTACCCTTACCAGGCAAGCCTGGTTCTCCAGCAGGCCCTGGATCACCAGCTGGCCCTGGTAAACCCACTTTTCCTTCTTTTCCAGGATCACCCTGTATAAGACAATCCAGCAAAACTCTTAGTAGCATACTAAAGACCATTCCTGTCTCAGGTCTTTCATTGTGACTGAAAGATATGCTGTTTTTAATAGCTTTCTCATCAGAATTTGTCTTGGTGTGATAGAAAATCTTTTTTTATGGGAAGCCTTTTCCTTCAGTAATCTCAGGGCATTTGTAATTTTCCTTAAGGAAAGTAAAAAGAGACTTCAGAATATTTTGGGAACCAGATATGCAAAAGAGCCCTTAATCCACACGTGACCCTGAGGTAGATCTCAGTGATCTGGAAGATTATTTGACTGAAAGGGCTGGGATTCATGCCTTTTTAAACCCTTTAAACTTTTTAATACATATGCATACATGGGGCCATGTTTCTGATTAATCATTCCTGCTCCAGCAAACAAAGATCAGGACTCCAGCATGCTGGGCACTGTGCAACATATGAGCAAACTTCAAACCCCTGACCTCAGAGAGCTCATTGCCTAGCTATGAGACGGCACATAACAGTTAGGCAAGGCAGGAAAAAGGTAAGTGAAGGTGCACTGGAAAGCTGAACTAATAGTCCAATTACAACAGATTATCAGGAAGGCAGAAGTCTCAGATTCCTAATCATGATAGTCAGTTTTTCTTCCAGCTTTGGATTTACAGTGGTGAACAGGAGGTACTTAAAACACCAAATGGCCACTCTTGTCAGGCAGTGAGGACAGTAGAAGATCATCATTGCGTAAATGTGTAACAGTGACTTCACTACATCCACTTGTATATCGATGGTTTTATTAGGTAAACTATAAAGCTGCAACAGGGTGAAAACCTCAGGGTATGTGTAACAGAGGAGATCAGACAAAATGATATAATGAGTCCATATGTCTTAAATGTCAACGAACCTATGAAATATTTTCCCAGTTCAGACTGCTTCTGTCTCAGGTTACTTAAAATGCCCAAGAAGAAAAGAAACAAATCCATGAAAGAACAAACTCACCTTTTCCCCCTTTGCTCCCTCCTTTCCCGGTAGCCCAGGGCCTCCAGGCACACCCTGGCGAGAAAAGAACTTTAAAGCTTAAAACTTTCTTTTTAGGCAGTATTTGATCCTAAAGCAAATGGATAGATCTGTGGTTTCACTACAGTCCATCTTAAAGATTAGTATCAGTTCTACATTTCCTAGTACATTTCCTAGACAGCCTGTAATCCAGAGAACCTCACAGAAAAGCTGTATACCAAGTGCTTAGAGGAGCATTTGTGGTTTTTTTCAATATAGAAAAGAGCTGAACAATAAAAGCATAAATTGAGCTAACCTCAGATTTGTGCATTCTCTTTCTACCAATAGCTATTTTTTTCATTCTGTGAAATCCTCAGCAGTTCCCAATCCATTACCGACAACCTCCCAATCATCACCTCTGTATGAAAGAAGCCAACATTTTTATGGCTACTGCTCTCCAGGGCTATGCTTTGGAAAACACAGTTATGTTCATTTTACCCTCTCCATTTTCAACCCTTTTCATATCTTGGCAGATCTCAAAGGATTCCTTGTCAAAACATAGATGATTTAGAGCTACAGATTAAATGCTGTAACTTCCTAACTCACCAAAACATGAGTTAGCATTATGGAGTGTTACTCCGTTTTAAGATGTGAAACAATGTCTTGGCACCGGTAGGATTGAATTGACCTCCTCACAGGATGGATGTGACAATTACTTTCCTTTTTGCACTGGTAAAAATTATTTCTGACTATATTATCTTTTATAGGTAATATATTGGTATTACTGGTATAGAAGTTTGCTTAAAGGAATATGAAATTGGAAAAAGTATTCATTTTTTATATAATCTTTCAGTTTGAAATTAAATCACTACATTAATATAATTAAATCAAATGTATCTCAACAATTAGTAGAAAGGCAATTTAAGATATTTTGGATTGCCCAGGTAATAAACTCTGCCTTAAAGAACCCTCTGTGCCAAACCACTGCGCCTGAATACATTATAACATGAGGTCTAACTGCTGCCTTTCACTTACTCTGGTGCAAACCCAGAGAAACCCCAGGCACGAGAAAGAAAACTACTCGGTGGAAAAAAAGTAGAGACAGTCCAAAGATTTTTCTGCAAACATGAAATCTGTATCAGGCACATCTTAATAATGGTGATGAACATCTACTGAAGTAAGGAGGACACCATATTGATTTCAAGGCTCTGATTGTAGGATCAAATACTTACATACTTTCGTAATAAAAATAGGGGTTTACCATGCAATTTTTATATCAAGAAGTCATGTTTTCAGAAGGAAAGTATAAGTGAAAATGAGGCAAGGGAAACAAAACTGGGGAGACAATAAACACTGCAATCTTTCTCTTGAAGAGCTGGCAGCAAAAATTGCTTTTGACAATTCGGTGAGGAATGAAGCAGCTCCACAACTCCCTTTTGCTACAGATGAATATAAGAATATGTTTCATGGATACACTATTCCCAGGTGCCTCCAGATCTTTCAATTCAACCGTTAAAAAAGTGTAAGGAAACACAGCCTTTTGAACCTGATAGTAAGCCTGTGGAAGGGAAAACTAAACATATTAAATAAAGAAATCAGGACACAGATGGGAAAACAAATACACTGGTGCATACATACCACGTTTCCTGGCAAACCTCTGGGACCTGGGGGCCCTGCTGGTCCAGTCACACCCTGTTGTAAGAAAATTAAATGTGTGTGCATATATAATTCATAACTTGTACCACCACAGGAACAAGATGTTCCAAGTGAGACTGGAGTTCATGTCAGACAAGGTGTTGTACAAGCACAAAGCAAAAAATTGGATTTTTGTGAAACACTTTGTAGTGTAAAGAAGCATGAAATAATACAAAATGGACGAAGACTCCCTTTGGGAGCTTAAAATTACCCTCCATCAAAATAATCGTAAATCTAGCTGAGATACAGGAAGAAAAGTCTGGGCTTAAAACATCAAAAGAACTGAGGAAAGTATGTTGATTTACCATTAAAATAAAAATCTAGGTCAATAAAGTATGCTTTGTTTACAATTCTACCTTTCTCTACTCTGGGGAACAAAACCTGAAAACACTCATTTGCACTAAATAGATGAACAGCTCAAACCATTCAGAGTGTTGTAGTTCTGAACTGTAGGTCTCTTCTGTCTGTGTAAGCTTTGTAGGGTGTGAAAGCCCATGTGTGTCCCCAGAAATGCATGGGGGGCATGAGAGGACATATATTTGGGGATACATGTCTCCATAGAGCTGTTACCAGGCTATATTTAGATATTTTCCTCTATACCTCTCCAGTTGCTTGTCACTCTGCACTGGCCAGGGTTCACCTGCCACGACAGCTTTGCAAGGAGAAGGACTTCTATTAACATACCTAAACCATTTAGGGCTAAACCAGACAGGTTATCTAAAAGCATCCACATCAGCAGGCTGAAATAATCTGTCTGACTTGGAGTAGAGCACAGAGACCTCTTTCTGCTGGAAGGGCTGGGCAGTAATATCTCATAGAAGGACAAACAGTTTACAAACAGTTGGGTGGTGACGAAAAACTTCCATAGCCCAACTCTTCACAAAGTGAATGTATCTGCTGCCTTTGGGTTATTAAAAGAGAATTAAAGGTTTCCTAATTTCTGTGTTATTTACAGCCACTGGCCTATGAGCCAATAGAAACATTTGGAGCAGCATCAGTCTGTGAAAGGATGGCAAAAAAAAGGATGCTTGCATATACCTGCATTTCCATGTCACTGACATCCTCGGAGCCACCAGGTTATACAAAGAAATAAACCTGACGGTGGAAGTGGGAATTTTTTTGCTTTTTTTTTTTTTTTTTTACCCCCCTCCCCAAAAAAGATTAAGGATCCATTCAGCCAAGGGTGAAAGAGAGCTGGGTACAGGCAGTTCAGAGTTTAGGGTCAAAACACTGCTAGAGACAACATCTAAGCACAAGCCCAAGAAGAAAAACTGTGAACACAAAGGTGGAAGAAGAAAGTACTCTAGGGTGCTTAATTTGGATTTCCTATTCCCTCCTTCTCTCAGACACAAACTTCCTCTCTCTCAATCGTTATTTCAAATAACTATTGTTCTTCAGTCTTCCTTCTCTGCTTGCAAAGAAAGTACATGGCCTTTTATTCATCTGCAAAGGTTTTATACGCTCTCACAATAATAAAACAGGATTTGAATCCTTAGCTGCTCTTTAGCACGCAGTCAGACAATAACAGCACTCCCTACGTCACATGCCTCAAAAAGTGGCATGTGATGATTCCTCCAATGATGAGCCTGTACTAAAGAAAGCAGAATTGACTAAGAAGCCTAAAACCAACTGTGATCAAAAACTAATTCAGGCTGCTGATGAGAAGGGAGGTCCCTGCACCAGCTGGCTGCCTGGGCTTGGCTGATACCACTGCAGTAACAAGCTCTGCCGGCACCTCCCCCAGAGAAGAGGGCATTTTGTTAGGGAAGAAGAGATTTGGCCAACAAAAGATGCACAAGTTAGACTTGGGCTGACTGGGGCATTGATCCGTCTGGTGCAGCTGTGCCTGTTTGCCCACAGGCAGCAACTCTTCCAGCGGCAGTTTAGGATGTGCCCTGCGCCCCAGCAGCCTGGGGCTGAATCTGCGAGGCGTTGACTTCGGCGTCCCTTCAGGTCTCTTACTGCCAGGGCAAAACGCTGCACGGGAAGCGGTTACTCACAGTCTCCCCAGGGGCTCCAGCTTCACCTCGGGCTCCTTTCTGCCCCTTTGTGCCCTGTGCGGAAAGAAGCGAGATAGCAGCTGCTTAGAGATGCGATGGGGCTGCCTGCCGGATAAAAATACTTCAAGATGCTTGAACGTGCACTAGGCAATGGTTTTCGTTAATCAATTCACAGAGGAGTTTAACGGCTGAGGAAATGGCTCCCAGTTCTCTGTGCAGCGGGAAAATGAAATGTAAAAATAAGACCCTGAGACATAAGAAGAATTACTAATGACTGATCAGCTCAGAGGATGTTTCTCAGCACACGATGCTGAAACTTGCAGACATCCATCTAGCTGAAACTCCTTCTTGTCCTCAGGCCTACCAGCTACTTCATTTCCAGCTCAAATCTGATGGTATGTCTGCACAGAGGAAGTTTTGCCTGCAGTTCTCAAATACGAACAACAGCCATTTAGAAATGGTCAAAACAGACCATAGTGCAGACGGTTTGTCCCAGTCCTACATACTACGTAACCGTTTCTTAGGGATTTTAGCAGGACAGAGTTTACTCACTGAACACTCCCCCATTTATCAGATGTTAGTTAAAAGTTGCATGGTATTGTTTTTTTGTAATGCTAAGACTGTTGTTAACCTGTTTAAGCCTTTGATGCCCAAGTAATAGCTGACTATGTGGCCCGAGCACAGCACAGATAATGGCAGAGTTGTTGACATGAAAACATACCTCGGTGATGGCTGGAAATAATATGCGTGAGCTAAGAAATTTTCAGAAGATGATTAAGACTATAAAACCATTTCACATGAGCCATAGTGCATTCAGGGCCAGATGGGCTGGGGTTGAATCTGAATGCTCTGCAACGTTTTGCCAATGTAGTACAGTAACTTATGCGAGAGACCTGTGGTTCAGTGGCATCAAAACAAGATGCCCTCTTGACAGATCCAGAGGTTGGAATAAGCATCTCGGACAATGCTAATCATACTACAGAGATGCCATATTTCTGCTTTGATTCTCCTCATGTTGTCCTGATGTCCAGCGTAAGTAAATACCTCTGCAGAGTCCCCGACCTTACAATGATGAGGAAGGAGAAATGGTCTGTTTGTGTATAGGGGAAGAATTATTTATAGTGGTATAGACCTTGAAAGCACTCATCTCTGACCATGTCAAAGATTTTCTTCAAGGCTGGGCCCTCTTACCTGTAGTCCTGCAGGTCCTGGGACACCCTGTTCACCTGGGACCCCAGGTAATCCCTGCCAAAACAGAGGGAGATGTGAAGAAGCTGAAAGAAATATCTCATTTCTTCTCCTGAGCAAAAGGAGATGTTTATCCTTCCTCCCACTGAGAGAAGAAAGGGTGTTTTTTACAGAGGCTGTGACTGCACAAAGACTGTCTCTCTTCAGGGCTCCATCCAGAACAAGAGCAGGGCAGAATACAAATGGAGCAGCCACATGCAGAATTTAGCTGGGCCACGTCACTTCAAAAGCCCTTAATAAATCCTCCACAGCCTTACTGTCAGGCAAGTTCTGTCTAGAAAACCCCATAGTCCTCCTCTCAGCCACAAAGGCCCAGAGCTATAAATTAGGTGCTTAGTTTCATGTAGTCTTGCTTCCTGTACCGTCAGTGCAAAGCCAAGCACTGTGGCCATTTCGGATGCCAGACGCATCCCAACTTTGGAAGGAGCATGTCCCCTGCTCTCCCTCCAAAACAGGCAGCTCTCATGTCCTCTCCTTGCTAAGGTTCAAAACGAACCGAAGAAACACTTGGCTGTACTTACAGGTTCTCCACTCGTTCCTTGATCTCCTTTCTCCCCTTTTGGTCCAGGTTCACCCTGGTATAAAAGAATAAGACAAAGAGAGAAATAAAAGCTATTTCCATAGCTGGAAGTCACACTAGTCTTGTTTGGTAAGAGGGTTCTTTCAACCAGTTATCCATTCCTGACATAGAGTAGCTTCCTCAATGGACTTTGAGGACAATGAATCAAAACTACCGTACCACACAATGAGATTTGGAGATCTTTGGCTAGGCTTCTGAGACTGTTATAATACCAATTGCAAAAATGGTCAATTTAGAGAGAGCAGTTCTCCCTCAGAGAGAACAGTAGTTAAAGGATTTACTGTTCCAAAATTTGATCTATTCAGCTTCAATTATTAAAAAGCCAGATGATATGACCAAGATAAAAAGCACCAGCACCACTGCCTCTGTGTAGGACCACAGGCCTAATGTCATCCTACAGTTGGGGAAATTATCCCACATACAGACAGTTCCCTGTTCCACCTGTAAGAGAGGCGTGTTCAGGGACTCATCTTGAGCACTTCCAGTGACATGCACTACGCAGCTTCTTCTGGTCTCTAGTTCTGTTAACATGTCCATATATCCATGCAACTTCCCCTCCCTCCTGCAACATCAGTACATTATTTCATGCACCACCATCACTGACTAATAGGATTAATTTATTCCTGTTCTTCCTCCTTACAATAAATTGAAGATGCTTTCAGACAGAAGTTCATCAGCTTTGTTCTGAGCTCTAGAACAATAATCAATAAGTCCATATTTCTGCTTTTTATAAATTGAAAAGAAACAGCACACAATTATGGAACTAGCTGGAATAAAACATGAATACTCACATTTGTATAATTAGATGAACATGTATTCAGGCACCAGCAATCATTACTTATTCATGATTTATCATACAAGGTGTTTCAATTATGCAATCAAGGAAGAGTAAGAACATCAGTGATTTAAGCTACATACACACACAAGGAATAGTGATCAGTCAAAATGCAGAGCCCAAGACAAATCAGCTTGAATTTTATTCACATCAGCTATTTGCCAATCATTTCTGCAACACCTGGGAATTCGAAGTCCATTTGCAAATGATCCTCTAACAGACAAAATAAATGTAACTGCATAAATATTACTTATGTCTGTACTTATTATTATACATTATGAATAAATATTATCATCTATGATAAATAATAGGAGGAATTTGACTCCACAAGTAGCACCCTGTTAGGTAAACTTTTAATCAGGCAGTCCCTTATGCCATCTAGTGGCCTACAGAAAGATAACGGGACCTCCTGAAGTAGTTCAAGCAAAGGGTCCTATGCAACAAATATGTATGGTTGTGCCTGGAAGTTGTTTTGCGTAATGATATCTCAAGCTCTTGAAACCCTTCTGAGAGAGCAAAGCAACAAAGCACAGACATAAATTTGTAGGCAGAGATGGTGTTACTTAAGTTGGAATATGACTAGTGAAAACGAGACTGCAAAGGGAAGAAGTAACTCAACAGGAAAAGGGAGGAAGCTTTTTTAATATTCTCCTTTCTCCCACTTTTTCCTTGATACTTGGCTTGCATGGTGATGCAAAATTGGAAAAATTCCAGTCTAATGTCCTTGCACACCACAAACCTGGGTAGAGGCAGCATTTCTTAACCCAACCTGCCAGCAAATCTGCTTGCGAGTCCTTCCAAATTTGCCAAACCTACAACTACCTGCCGAGACTGTTAACACTGCTGGTGCTGCACAGTGTAGAGACCTCTGCCCCCGGCAGCCAGACTCAATCCACTGCCACCCACTTCTTTCCTACAGCTCAATGAACAGAAATGATGCGGTGACAGCCAACAGCTGCTACCGACCTGAGCCGGATCAGTGCTTACAGCTTCCTTAACTACTCTCGGCAGTGGCCTCCTGTAGTCTCAAGTAACACGTTAGTCATTTCTGTGCCGCTTAACGGAGAGCAAACACAGCGGGGCTCAGCTGTGCTCAGCTTCAGTGGGAGGTTGAAGGCCAAGTGAGGAGTCATCTCCCACTTTAATGCTTTTGCCTCTTTCCAGCCATCATACCTGAACATACTGTGGTTCTCACACGCCTCATCTCCAGAAAATATTTAATGCTTTTAAGTCACTGGCCTAAATAAACATGAAAAAGTTCCCTGCACCCCATGGAATAAACCAACAGTGTGTTTCTGCAGAACTCACAGCACAGGCTACACCCAAAACACACAACAGAGCTGCAGTGGTGGGTAAATGGGAGCCTAAACTCACTTGGTCAGAGATTTTCCATTTCTGACAGTTACTAGGGTGTTTTAAATGAAAGTGCTTTAACTAATAATAAGTAAACAGAGTAATGGTGTTGCTGCCTTCTGTCCAGGCTGTGTTTCCTGTCTCCACCTGTGTAAGTCGCTCCCTGTTACTGTAAAACATAACAGTCAGTGGAAAGCAATGGCAAGCACTGTGTTTTGGAGAGTGTGTGAAAACTTTCAGCACCTTGCCAGTCCTGCAGCCTCTATATCATAACACACGACACTCTCCTAAAGTGTCACTTAGGATAGTGCCTATTACTACCCTCTGACACCTTAGTTTGTAAAGCTGTAAATCAAAAGTAACTATCCTTACCTCCCCTCCTCCTCCCAAAGCTTGCAACGCTTTGTGCTACAGTAAATGTCATCACATTCATGTTGCACATGGAGAAAGCACAAAATCAGAGACTAGTTTGGGTTGGAAAGGACCTTATAGATCATCTAGTTCCAATCCCCCCTGCCATGAGCAGAGACACCTTCCACTAGACCAAGTTGCTCAAAGCCACATCCAACCTGGCCTTGAACACTGCCAGGGAGGGGCATCCACAGCCTCTCTCAGCAACCTGTTCCAGTGCCTCACCACCCTCATAGTGAAGAATTTCTTCCTTAGATTGAATCTAAATCTATCCCCTTTGAGTTTAAAGCCAGTACCCCTTGTCCTATCACTACATGCCCTTGTAAAAAGTCTCTCTCCAGCTTTCTTGTAGGTCCCCTCTAGGTACTGGAAGGCCAGACTGTAAGGTCTCCCTGGAGCCTTCTCTTCTCCAGGCTGAACGACCCCAACTCTCAGCCTTTCTTCATAGGAGAGGTGCTCCAACCCTCTGATCATCTTTGTGGTCCTCCTCTGGACCCTCACCACCAGGTGCATGTCCTTCTTATGTTGAGGCCCCCAGAGCTGTACTCAGTATTCCAGATGGGGTCTCAGCAGAGAGGAGTAGAGAGGCAGAAACACCTTCCTTGACCTGCTGGCCATGCTGCTTTTGATGCAGCCCAGGATACAGTTGGCCTTCTTGGCTGCAAGCACACATTGCTGGGTCCTGTTGAGTTTCTCATGAATCAACACCACCAAGTCCTTCTCCTCAGGGCTGCTCTCAATCCATTCTCTGCCCAGCCCATATTTGTTCTTGGGATTGCCCCAACCAGGTGCAGGGCCCTTCACTTGGCCTTGTTAAACTTCATGAGGTTCACACAGGCCCACTTCTCAAGGCTGCGAAGGTCCCTCTGGATGGCATCCCTTCCTCCCAGTGTGTCAACTCCACCACAAGTTTGGTGTTGGCAGCAAACTTGCTGAAGGTGCACTCAAGTCCAGTGACCATGTTGCCAACAAAGATGTTAAACGGTGCTAGTCCCAATACCAACCCCGAGGAACACCATTTGTCACTGGTTTCCACCTGGATATCAAGCCGTTGACTGCAACTCTTTGAGTGCGACAATCCAGCCATTCTTTATCCACTTAGTGGTCCACCTGTCAAATCCATGTTTCTCCAATTTAGAGATGAGGATGTCATGTGGGACGCTGTCAAATGCATTGCACAAGTCCAGCTAGATGACATCAGTCACTCTTCCCTTATCCACCAAGACTGTAACCCCATCGTAGAAGACCACCAAATCTGTCCAGCATGATTTGCCCTTAGTGAAGCCATTAAGCAACCTGACCTACTGACACATTTCAAGCCTTTTTTTTTTTACTGTCTTGCAGCTCATTTTTAAGAGTAATGTACTCAAAGATAACTCCTTTTGTGGTTGTAGCAGTACAAAGACCATGTAAGATGTCATTGTTCTGCATATTTCCTTATTACATATTACCAAACTACGAGCCAAGGGGAAAAGTGAACCAAAGAAATCTTGTTTTTATTTCCAGTACTACATCACATTCCTATTTCCTTCCTCAGCCTCTGAATAACCTTGCATATGCACTTTACTTTCTAATGGCACTCTTACAGCCTACCTCTGCCATTTATACATGCAATAAATCCTCCTGATCCTTAGCAAGCTTATTCACATACCAATGATGTCATCCTATGTAATACCAGTTATTTCCCACTATGCACTGCAAGTGGGAGATAAAACTTCATTTTAAACTTCATTTAAAAGGCTGGGACACCATACAGCCATGTCCTGGCCACAGCTGGATTAGATGCTGCCGTTACCAGGACAGCCATGGACTTCTCATCATGGCTGGTTACAGTAGTGAAGTTGCCCAGAACCAGACTCAAGCTGAGTTCTTTACTGAAAGCCTTTAAATAACATGGAAAATACTAAGATGCTGTGTGTCTATCAGATACAAGAGGCAATAAGCCAGAGGCCATGTTTATTAGAGATGTTACTTACAGGAATCCTAGGGTGTGGGGTGAAGAAGGCTGTCTGGAAGAGAAACCAGAGTGTTAAATGAAGCATTGCCTATTTTCCTTGAAATGTAATAACTTATGTATTCTCCTTGTCACTACAGATTACACATTCCATGTATCCATCAGTAGGTTTATAAATGAGTAACTCATTGTAACATCTGGCTATTTGGAAAAAAGCCTACAAATATCAGACATTCCCTAGGGTATTTGAAATATGAACATAAACTCAAAAACATCCTGTAATTCCCACTGCTATGAAAAAACAAGCAATCTTTAACCCTGTTAGCAAGTTTATTGTTAGCAATCTCCAGCTCACTTTTCCACTTGGAGCCATCTTCAGTATTATTAAATTTCCTGACTCCATGGCTGAGCTTGGTGTGTCCTCTCTCCGCTTTGGACAATGTACAAGACATATACATCTCAACATAGTTGTCTTAGGAATTACATAGTCATCCTGAAGGACTAGCCACAAAAAAAAAAAAAAAAGGATAAAGTTTTGTGAAGAGAGGCAATACCTTTTATCAAAACTGATAAAATTAGGAAAAAAATGTACTGCTTGATGAAATGAGGATGTGTGAAAATCATCAGTGCTTTTACAGCTGAAATAGAATTTATTTCTCCTGACAATGCAGTCGGGAATATCTTCTCTATATCTACCCACGTTGTACTGTGCAAGTTGCCTTTTCTGCCTTTACTAAGACAGATTTATCCTTAGTTTTCTGACTGGGTCATTCTTGTGTGAAGACATGGGGTTTTCCTACACAGTACCATGAAGCACCCCTCTGGCACAGACTAAAGAGGTCCAACTAATTGCAAGGAATAAATTATAACACCTCCTCCACTGCTTCATGAAGGTCTTTAGCCACTTGATTTTCACCAACAGACCTTGACTCAAATTCTCTCCATAATCTGTGAATGTGGCAGCTGTAACCAGCTGTGGGGTGCAAAGCTGCTATTTTCTGGAGGACCTGTGCCTCAGATCAGACCTCCTGTTGCAACGATGGGCCCATTCCTAGTGCTTACTCCAAGCTGTTTACTCAGATTTTGCTGGAGGGAACTCTGAGTTTTATGTATTTACATTCAGTGGATGCTGGTTTAATTGCCAGTGAACTTTACTGTAATTACACTCATGCTCCCAAAAGTAACTTTTTAAACTCATTTTTAAAACAATAAATTGATGTTTTCTTGGTCTTTTTTTTTTATTTTTTTATTAGCAGAAATGGTATATTAAAAGCAGAATCAGGTGTGACTGTTTTGTGTTTTGGATCTGGTGCTGAACCCAGAACGAGCTCTGGGATGAGAGGATCTTTCTGGGGTTACAGCACAGCACGGAACTGTATGCAATGGAAGCTCTGGGAAGCTGCAGCACTGCTGAAGCTGAATGCTCCACTCCGTAAGTTCGTGTCAATGAGAAGTAGAACCCTCTGCTCTTCCTGGAAAAAGGTGAATTGTTCCCCAAGAAGACAAGATGTTCTTCACTGATATCTGCTGAGAGTGAACCAGTTTTATCCCGAGATCCCAGTGGGAAAAATCTAGCTCACCCTGGAAAATCTGTATGAACATACTCCCCATTTTTAGCCATGACCTTCTTCAGACAGCTCCCACAGCTGCTAAACAAATCACAAATTCAATTTAAGTGCTACCACAAGGCAAGACCATATAAAAATGCTGTTTTCAAAAAGGCAGAGGAGGACAAAACCTCACCCCAAAATAAAAAGACCAAATACACCTTGATATTGCTTCTCTGAAGAAAAGGGAGATAATCTCAGAGTAAATGGGTCCTAAAGTTTCTGCAGAGAAGTAAGGATCTTGAAGACCTTTGTTTCTAAGGAATTTGTGTGGAGTAAGTGTGATGAAGCCTTGAATATTGTTGCAGCGCAGAACACAATCTTACTTACTGTTCCAGGTAAACCTGGTGGCCCAGGGGAACCCATGTCACCCTAGAGAGAGGAGGAAAATATAACTAAGGATATAAAAAGATTCTCAAAGAAAACTCAACATTATCAGTTAGAAGGTGCTACGTTACCAGATGAGATGTAACCCAATGACAACCTGCCAGCTCAGTGACACTGAAAATCTCATAGCATTTCTCTGATGTGTGGAATTTATCCCATTGCTCTAGCCAGAATTTCTGCTGTCCTTGCACTGTTGCATGCAGGGTTCTCACTTTGTTGTCTTTATCACTTTATCATTGACCTGACGTCACAGATCAATGAATTTCTAATGTTATCCCATCCACTCTAGGAGTGATATGGAGTTTAATTTGCCTTTTAAGGTAAAGTTGATCTAAATTCCTCATTGAAAAACATGTTTTAGCTGAACTTCTTTTGTGGATGGAAAAAAAAATCCTCTGTTTTTCATCAAAAATACAAGTTTCTAAATTCAGTTCTCTCCCTAATTTTTGAGTTAAAACTATACTGTTGCTGGAGTATCTCATGAGAGTTATAGTCTGGGTGTCTCAGCTGCCATTGACCTTCCTGCGGGCTGTAGTCCACAAACTCAGTCCCCCTGACACTTCAAAGCCAGAAACTATGAACAACACTTGTTAGCCTCCCAAATATAGGAGATTCAGATACTTCACTGGAGATGTCACTTGACCATCCATGAAAGAATTACCACCTCCGTAGATGGTGCAAGTCACTGGTAAACTGAGGACTGAGGTATCCTAGGAAGAAGAAAGTTGTACCCACTCCCTGATGGCTAGTACCACTATAATGAGGGCAAATTTTTCACTATACAGCCTTATGCATCTGCAAGATCAGTGCTTCATCTTCACCTTCATGTTCACAGGGACTGGATGTAAATTTTGGTGGACATCATCTTTGTTTAGTTCTCTCACTAAAATTAATAGTGTTGTGATGGCAGAAGTCCAGATCATTCCTTAAATTATTGTTCTAGCACATCACAGGCAGGCAAACTTCTTTAGAATTTAATTCCAGGCTCATTTCTATCAGTCAATTCTAAAACAAAGTGAAGTTTCCTTGAATTGAAGAATTTGTCCTTAGATTTCATCAGCTGCATACTATTTCTTGCATTACTCAATAAATGATTGTCTCCATCTCACACACAGCTTTTTTCTGCTGCTTCTCTGTAAAGCTCAGTTAAAAGACTTCCAATGTTTTTAATATTCCTTATATATTCTCCGCTATCATTTGTCTCTGCCCCCTTGTATCTTTTCCTCTCTTGTCTGAGGAGGATCGTGCTTACCTTTTCTCCTCTTTCACCTTTCAGGCCTGGGAAACCATCTTTTCCTTTTTCTCCCTAAAAGCAGCGAAAGCAAAGCAGGAAATATGCATGTTTTGATTTGATTGCATCAGTCCCACTAAAATATTTTACACTTTCAGTTCATTATACCTGTCCTCCAAGGTGTAGTGCAAGCAATTAAAAATGTAACATTTTGGAGATGGCTTCATAAGATCCACACTATTTTTAAAAACCAATGAATAGCAATTAAGTTCATGGAAAGGAAAGCATCAATCCTAAAATAGCTTGCATGTAGTAGATCATAGTGCCTGATGCAGTTATAAAAAACAGATTTTCTTCTAGTTGGACAAGAGGGGCACCAGAACAGGGGTTAAGACCTAAAATGGAAATTCATACTACCAGTTTTGTTTATATAAAAGATTTCTGAATCATCCATTCACTGGTGCCTATGTCTCTACTTTGCCCAGGTAACCTGGTCATCTGAATGGGAAATACTTAACAAAGATGATGTGAATACTCTTCAAAGTGCATACACAAAATGTATTTATTTTGCATTCTAATAGAAGCTCTCTGGACCTACATTTCTACAATTTTATATATAGAGAGAATATATTTTGTATCCTATGCTCTACAATACAAATATAGCAAACTGAACAGTAAGCCCTCTGTTGATTTTAGGTCCTTCTTGATCACATTCAAGCATGTAGACAGTTATCAGGAGTACAGGTCTCATTTACATGGCCAAATTTACTGTCAGGCACCTGAGCCAACTATTTCCAAGCATGTAGATGCCTCTGGAGGTCTGGAGCTAGCCAGGGGAAGCCGTAGACACTAGGACTTGGGTGGAAGTCAGGCCATCAGAAAATGATCCAGCCATATGGAACCTTCTCCAGGGCTCAGCGACAAGGGGGATTCGTGATTTTTTGTTGCTATTAATTTTTTTAAATGTTCTTAAATCAGGCAGGTATTTCTGAAAGCAAGGCCTAAAGAGCATTGTACTTCTTTTGCGCCTCAGAAACAGTATGGCATTAGTCATAACCTTCTGCATTTAGGATAGACACTGTTCATTAGCACCTCCGCTGCAACTGGGAACAGTCACTAGGCAGTAAAGTACCTTTTTGGAAGGGGTGACTTGGTGACTTTGCTGGATGTCCATCAGTTGCTCACCATAGCAATCACACCAGAGAGGATATCATCCAGGGACACTCGAGATAAGTCCTCCTGGCACGAAACGGCCAAAAAATTGCAAGCTGTGGCTCAAAGGCACTCACCTGGTCTCCTTTTTCACCCCTGAGTCCAGGTAAACCTGGAAGACCAGGAAGACCTGCTTCACCCTGAAAGTAAGACAAAGAAGTGTGTGAAATCTAGGAAGAGGCACCAAGCATCCTTCAATTAATAAATCCCGTTAATCTCAAATATAATTAAGAATGAAAAGGCAGAATGTTAGGTCAAAATCTTCTCTCACTCATGTCAGTTAAAAATGCATCAAGTCTGGTCCCCAAGTTAGGGCAATCTATCACAGTGGCCTTAAGCTGGGGAGGATGAAACCTTGCTTTAGCTGTCTATCTTTTTGCAATGTCTGATACTAGACTGTGAACTGTTCAGAACTCATGATGACCGCAGATGGTTCCTTCTTGACACCTAGTCACATCGTGATACATATGGCCTATGCTGTAGGCCAGAATCTGCACAGTTTTTTCATGGGATTGACCTATACTGGGAGATGAAGAGATTGACAGCAGTCCTGCCAAGAAGGACCTGGGGATTCTGGTGAATGAAAAGCTGGACATGAGCCAGCAATATAAGCTTGCAGCCCAGAAGGCCAACTGTCTCCTGGGCTGCACCCAAAGCAGCGTGGCCAGCAGGGCGAGGGAGGGGATTCTGCCCCTCTCCTCCACTCTGGTGAGACCCCACCTGGAGTCCTGCGTCCAGCTCTGGAGCCCTCAGCACAGGAAAGACATGGACCTGTTGGAGCGGGGCCAGAGGAGGCCACAAAAATGATCAGAGGGATGGAACACCTCTCCTGTGAGGACAGGCTGAGAGAGTTGGGGTTGTTCAGCCTGGAAAAGAGAAGGCTCCAGTGAGACTTTATTGCAGCCTTCCAGGACTTAAAAGGGGCTTATAGGAAAGACAGAGAAAGACTTTTTACCAAGTTTTAAACTAAAAGAGGGTAGGTTTAGAGTAGATATAAGAAGAAATTTTTCACAGTGAGGGTGGTGAAACCCTGGCCCAGGTTGCCCAGAGAGGTGGGACATGCCCCATCCCTGGAAACATGCAAGGTCAGGTTGGATGGGGCTCTGAGCAACCTGATCTAGTTGAAGATGTCCCTGCTCATTGCAGGGGGGTTGCACTAGATCTTTAAAGGTCCTTTCCATGCCAAACTATTCTATGATTCTATAGGTGTAGTTCACTGAGAGAGAATGGTAACAGTTTGATTATCAAATAATTTCTTATTCTTGGAAAATCATTACTTAGAAAAGCAGCTAAGACTTCTCTTTTTTTGCCATTACACTCTTAACTGACAACATGGAATTTAGGACATATTTTCTTCATGCTGCTCTGTAGCAGGACCAAGCAAGTAAAAAAAAGCAGCTAAAAAAATTTAAATTTAACTTTCATTTTAATTTTTAAAGATCTGGTGTAGTATAGAAATGTAAAAACCGCACTGTATTAAGCTGAACTGTACAGATGATACCTGACAAACAGATCTAGAATTATCTGGATGCAGTATTACAAATTTGGTTTTCTTTGTGTTTGAAACTTACCTTTGAGTTTCTGTTTTATTATACTTTCCATTGGAGTAATCATGATCTCTGTGTCATATGGTTTGTTCTGAATATATCAAGTATTCCCAAATTTAGCTCCTGGTTGACCCAGTTTGTCATTTGAAAATAACCATGTGGTTTCCTATTTATAATTATTCTGGTATCTGCATTTGTAGTGCAATATCACAAAGGATCTCAGTCATGGACAGGACCCAAATGCACTAAGTGCTGTACAAATATTGAGCTAAGAAAAGGTGATCCCCACTCTAAACAGATTATCTCTGAAGTATGGGAAGACTCAAAACATTATAATGACGTAGGTGCAACGATCCTGGAGAAGAAAGCAGGTGGAAAACAGAATGCTGTGGTGACCGAGCATGACTAGGAACATCAGGCTGATGTTTGGAGAATTCTAAAGAGACATTTGGTCATAGAGGGAATGATGCTTTATGAGAGCCACTGCAGGATTCTGGCTGATGATCAGATGCCAGGTATCATGAGGACAAACAGAGAGCTTAACATTAAGGAATAAAAAAGGAGAATTTGGAGGAAAAATAAAAAGATGTGGTGTAACTTTGGCCTCTGGAAAGGTACTGAAGCAAAACATCGATGAGTTCATATGAGGACAGAAAGAAACAGTCAATGTGGATTTGTTAAAAATTAATCATATCAAATCCATCCAGTTCCCTCCCTTGACATGATAACTAAGCAGACAAGAAGGAAGCATTTGTGTGATATATCTTGACACTAGTAAGACATCTGACACAGGCCAACATGATGTTCTCATTAGCAAAATAGAGAAATGCAGCGTGGAAGAAGGTGTCTAGAGGATGGTGTATAACTGATGGAAGAAACTACATTCACACATCTGTTATTAGTGGTTTCCTGTCAAATTCAGAGAATGTATGAAATGAAGTCCTCTAAATCTCTGCACCATTCAATATTTTAATTTACGACTGAGGTGACAGAAAAGAGAACATTTACAAAATGTGTGGAGAACGCCATGCTGTGGAGAGAGAGAGGCAAGTGTTTTGGAACGTGGTATTAGAATTCAAAACTACAGGAACCACTGAGGAAGGGTATAGAAACTGCTCCCTGGAGCCTGATGTGAGCGCTCCTGAGGAACGGCTGGCCCGCGCCATGGTGATCTCCCCTTACTTGGGGTGCAAGGTAAGGATACTTGCTTGAGAGTTGGGTGATACCTAATTAGGTAGACTATAGAGAATCTTGAAATAGAAGCAGAATAGTCTCCATTTGCAAGCTGGCGTAATCGTTATCCACTTAATGAGTGTCTTACCCCAATAAACCTCACTTTGTACCTCAGACTCAGAACCTTATTCCTTGAAGGGGTAGATAGCAGCAGAGGACCTGACTACAACAGCCTTACAAATAGGAAAAATGGTCAGCAATTCCAAAAATTTAATGGTCATGGAGAGACCACCACAGCCTACGGAAAGCTGCTGTGTGAGACTCCTTATGGACAACTTCTTCCCTTACTCCCTCTAAGTGCAGTTTGTGGTACGGGTGGTGCATGTGCTGCTTTATTGTACAAGACAACATGGGAGGAGAGGTCCTGAGCATTCTCCCATTTCATCTTTATAGCAGAAGATTGGACTGAGACTGGTAGGAATAAGAGAAGACTGAGGCTTTGAGACTCTTCCACTGCTGGCATGTACTCAGTATCCCAAAATCTGAAGAGGTATGACAAAGATACAAGACTCTCTCTTATACAGATTTCTCTTTCTACAGATTTTCATGCTACAGTTGAAAAGTTGGCATGCAGATGACAATGTTAACATCTATGGTTAGTGGTCCTGACTAGGCCCTAGACAACTGTGTGCTGTACGAAATGCCAGGACATTTCCCTGGTTGTTCAGGAGTTCAACAGTGGTCTGCTGAAATCCAAATCCCAAAATATTAAGATAACTGTATAATACAGTCATTCAGGGTTATTTCCTAGCAAGCATTTACAACCTAGAAATGACAGCATCACTCCTTGCATCACATGCCCAGGCAGCACCCCGGGTTAATGTGAGGTATAAAGGAAAACAAGCACTTTTAACCCACTCTGCCTTCCTTTTCTTCCCTATCCATCAGGAACAAGATGACCGAGTGTTACAGGATACAATGAAAGGTTGGCTTTAGCATATTTTTGTTCCGGAATTTTTCCATTACTCTGTCCAACGAAGACTCTCATCCACTCATCTGTTGCATCTTCAATTGCAGATGCAAATGACATGCACAGATCTTGTTATTGGCAAATGGCTTTGTCCTTGCACATGGTCACATTATATCAACTCTGACAGGTAGGCCTTGCTGCGAAGACTATTTTTTCCACTCACCTGCTCACCAGGTTGGCCATGGCTCCCTGGTTCACCCTGGAAAAACAAAAGCAAAACATTAACGTTGCAAGCACCTGACCCTTTTGTAAGAAAACTTTCTCATTAGTAAAGTGTGTCCGCTATGGTCCTGGCCCATATTCTTCTATCTACTTCCCATAAGGCACTGAAATTGCCTTCTTGACTGCTTGGCAACCCAGACCAGAGGAAGCCAACACAAGGGCCAGGTCAGGTCTCCCTACACTTGAGAGAGGAGCATCAGAGTTTGGTATTTTGGAACACCATGAACTCTGAAAGGCAATGAGCCACATCTGCTCATCCTCTTATGCCTCTAACTTTAGAGGAATCTTACTCTCCTGAGTTCAGTATAAAACCTTCCAAACCACACCTCAATTGACTCAATAGCTACAGTAAAACTATGAAATAAAATTCCTTACCTTAGGGCCAGCTTTTCCAGGAAAGCCTTCCTCACCCTTTTCCCCTTGTTCTCCCTGCAGGAAACACATGAAGTTAATGCACAAACTCCTCTGGTAGTGCAGCATATTTGCAGGCAATGACGAGGAATATTTTGACTTAGATCCTCAGTATCAGCCTGAGGCTGTAAATGGAGCCATGTGAGAATGTTTCCTGGAATGTTTTTCCATTCTAGTGCTGTTTGCAATCACATCTCCAGCACCAATCACCCTACTAGAATATTTCTGGAATAACACAAAGTCAACCACTGTTACATTGAAGATGTCCATAGTGAATTACCTGAACAACATAACCTCCACTGAGTTTCTTCAAATTGTATGTGGTTAGAAAGTCTACATTATTTCTGTAAAAAAAATTAAATAATTGTGGGATTGGACCTTGGCCACCGGACCTCTTAGGTAAATACTTCAAAACTGATCTTTCAGGGTGAGTGATGTCAGCATGGAGAGCAGAGAGTGTAGTGGATTAAGAGCTGAAATATGCTACATATCTGGGAAGTGCAGTAGGTACTTCCTTCCTTGTGGATAAGGTCCAAAGATTTATTTAGCATCATAAATTTGTTATAGGCTCCAAATTCCTCACATTTATTCATCAACAAATAGGAGCTGGGAACTCTGCTAGACCTGGGCTCAAGCACTCAGTGAGAAAGGCAAGTATAAATAAAAAAATATAAGTGTGTTATTAGAACAAGTAGGGGTTGTCGTGCTCAAGTGTCAGAAGCAGGAAGACGGCTGCCAATGCAATCCCAGGCAGTAGATGGTTAAGAATTTTTGTCCTTATCCCAATATAATGTCATCGTTCCCAAAGCCTAGCTTGGCCTTCATAGTCAAAATATGGCACATTTCTTTGACACTTATTTACACAGTGATGGCAAGTCAACCAGAGTGTCTCCTACCTCTAAATCTCCCTCCTCCTTCCTCTTCCCTGTCTGTCATTTGTAGAAGCTTTCAAATGGGGCATAAGAAGTAGGAAATAATGAAGAACTGTCTGTCTGCCACACAGACCTACAGAAGCCTTAGGTGGATGGTATGTCTTCTTTCCAGCCCTTCAGGAAGGAAGGAAAGGAACATCTTTGGAGCCTGTCACAGTTCTTTGTTCTTCTTTGTGCCTTGGATACATGCCTTGACCTGCCAGTGTCACTGGCTTTCCTGAGTGACAGTAGAAGCTTCTCTCTTTGCAACGCTCAGCTGTGTTTGCCAAATAGGATGAAGCAGCTGAGGACTGGAAGAGGATCTCTCATCCCTGCTGTATTTACAACCAGCTTGACCTTCATAACGACTCAGTACCATGTAATCACAGCAGCTGACTTGGCCCTGGAGCTTCACCAGTGGCTCAGTGACATGGGATTGCTGAGGTGGTGTTTGGCTCTGGAGATGTGCTCCCCTTCCTACTTATGCTTGCTATCTCACCCAGATAAGCTGCCCAGGTAAGCAGAGTAATACCAGTGTACGTGGTGTCACTTGCCTTTTGACCTGGAAGCCCGGGAAGCCCATTGAATCCATCTTTGCCAGGCAACCCCTAAACAAGAGAAAATCATAAGCTGTAAGCATCTGTTCTTTAAACAGCAAGCTCAGCATAAGCATGCTCAGTTTGTCCCTCTTGCCACTGACCTAAGTTTAAGAAAAGAAGAACTGTCTCATGCATTTTGTTTTGACTCTATCCCTGCTGTGACTCAAAATGTACAAAAGTTCTCACAATGCACGTATCTGCTCAGCCCTTTTTCCAGTATCCCAGTTTTGGTGAATGACCACTGGATGTCAGTGTTGTTACAGAGGAAAAACAGTATAGAGATTAATTTTTTTTTTTCCCTCACTGTAGATTCTTAAATAACTTTTAAAATTACATTTTTACTTATCTCTACTTTAATAGAGACTATAAGTCTCTATTATCTGTAGCTATAAAGATTTCTTAAAGTTTATTTCTCCTTTTAAATATTGGTAATTTCTTATACAATACATAGACTCCTGAAATTAAATTACGCAACACATAGTGACAGAATTGTTCAGCCAGATAAGAATTAAAATTACTTCCCGTAATGCATTTAAAATGGTGAGAAAAAGTTTTGTCCCCTTTCCGAGTGTCAGTCAATCCCCAAATACTGCAGGCTGTAGATGGCATTTCTTAATACTAAGTATTTCATAATTCATCTTTCTTGACTTGACAGCCAACAGAAGTTGCTGTGTTCTGCTAAATCTCAGATTTGAATTGTGAGCTCTTTGGCCTGATTCAGAAAACACCAGGTTTGGAAGAACAATATCTTGCCAAATGCAAAATGAGTTTTGAAAAGTATCATATAAAAGAAAACATCATGATCTCAGTGTGCAGGAATAGCGGAACTGCATCTGGTAAAATTCTTATTCACAAAAGGCATCAGAGGTTGACATCTGCATTAAAGGCAACACTGTTGGAGCCCACATTAAAACCTTATGTGCAGATAAGCTGCGGGAAAGGAAGCAACGGCTTGACATTTAAGTATCTGAAGTCATGGGGAGCATGGAGGCAAGGGAAGCAGTTCCTCAACACTTACAGCTGGTCCTGGTGGTCCGGTTTTACCAGAAACTCCAATTTCTCCTGGCAGTCCCTGAAAAATGAAACCAGAACAACAACAGCAACAAAAAGTCAGTATTTCTGTCCTTTGCAGCTACCTCAATGGAAGTTGCTGCTTTCAGTTTAAACGCAATTTTCCCTTCCACAGCAGCCAGGTCTCTGCCGTGGGGGTTCCTGTAGACGTTGACTTATCCCCAGGTAGCACTGACGTGGTTCCAACACTCGGCACAGGGAAGCTGTCCTCTAGGACCAGCTGTGGCTTTTCAGTGGGAAAATACAAGAGAAAACATACATTGCCGAAGTCCCTGACTCAGTTCCCACTGAAACCTATGATCTAAACTTCTCCCCAGCTATTTTTCCCTCTCCTTCCTATAAAACAAACAAACAAGCAAGCAAGCCTGTTTTCTTACCGGTGCTCCAGGTGGTCCAGGGGGTCCAGCAATGCCTGGGGGTCCTGGAGGTCCCTGTAAGAGAGGAAGCAAAATCAGTTTATCAAACTCTCTGATTGTGGCTGAAACCCTCAGGTCTTTCCCTGTGCAGTCAGGGTCCTGTTTGAAAGAGCAAAAGCGCTGAACTTTGTTTCATTAACTTCTACCAAAAAAATGCAGGATGCCAAACTGAGCTCCCAGGGAACCACGCTCATGAGCAGACCAGGATCTCCTGCTTAAGCCACTGATTACTACTCCTGCAAGGTGAGTTCCATCCTCTGCTCCAGTACAAGAGATGGAGGAGTTGAAGGCCATCAATGGTAACGTACAACACAAAGCTGGTCTAGTGGGATCCCTTGTAGCATCCGGACTAATTTAATCTTGATTAATGTTGTTTCAAAGTGAACAATTTACTTCTGCGAAAAGATCTCTGAAGTAACTAATGAATGGAACAGGCTTGTCGTTTGGGCTTTTTATGTGAGGGGTGAGCGTAAAAATATGAATCCAGGAGTGTGGAGAAACAATGAAGTGGATCAGGTGTTCAAAACAAATGCACCACCATTTTAGTGCTCTACATTAACCTAATTGATAGTAAAAGGTCCTCATAAACTCATACTTCAATGCACATATTTAATTGGAAATGTCCTAACAGTCTTTCTTACTCATTTCCCTGCAACAGTTGTTTCCCTTCGGGAAAACATTCTCTCAATAACCATCCACTTTTCAGAGGGATTTATTTTTGTGTATTGAGCGAATTATTAAATTTAACTTCCTAGCTGAGAAATTTGTTTCCATACTCGACAGATCTTAACAGGTTGCCTGAGTTGCAGAGGTGTTTGTTACTTCCAGCTTTCACTGTAGACAAGATAGGATTTCTCCTGTGCTCAGAATGAAGCATGTGTTCATGTATTTTTTGGATCAGGACCTAAGCAAACAACATGAGGATGGATGTGAGAAATGGATATATAACTGAGTTGAAATTTTACCCTGGCTGTCTCTTTCTGTCTTTCATTTTCAGTTTTCAGCATAGGGGAGTTCTGGTGTGTTTGTACTTAAAAAAAAAACAACAACAAACACCCCCCTTCTTCCCTGTGCCCAAACTCTATTTAAAGAATTGAAACTGAGCTACTCATTCAAGATAAAAAATGACCAGTCAGCGTTTTCCCTGCTGGACCTGTGTCCAGCATTCAATGTCCCAAAGCACAGCTTTTGTGATTAAGGTATTACGAGTCAATATTACCATTTCTCATTAATGGAAAAATGTAGCTGAAGAGAAGAAAACGGTGTAAAAACGTGATGACAAGGAGTTGTTTGTGGCATGGTTTGACAGAGAAGGTAGCAGATAAACAGTCTTTTTAGAATACACTTAAAAAACTCAGCCAGAAGAGAAGACAGCCTCTCACCAGTAGATGGGGCAAAGCGACCAAAAAAAGGGACTTGCAGATGCACTTGGCTCCCATGATCTGCTTTCGCTGCCACTCAGAACAGACATGGAGTCATCTCACCAACAACATTGGCATTTGTGGAGTGCCTCAAATGCGAGCACAACTAAAAAATCCCCAGAAAAATGTGCCTTGGGATGCACTGATGCTGCTGACCATAATTCCTAGGGAGCCTTGCATTGGCTTCTGGGGACGTTGGTTGAGCTGCTGTTGGAGAAGGGGCCGTGCTCTTAAAGAGCTCTAGTCCCATGACACCTGGTTGAGATCATCCATCATTTAAAAAAAGACTTTGCCATTCAAAGAAAATAATCAACAGTCCAAGTTAGCCCAGCACAAGAGAAAATAGCACATTGCAGACAGAAATGGATGGAGTGACCTCAGATGTCAGGGACCTGGAAGTTCTGCTTGGCCCTACTCCACCTCTACAAGGATGCTAGTGCTGAGAGGCCCTGCAGAAGATATTGGCTCCAAGGAGGGGCTTCCATGGACAGTGGGTGCAGTACTGGGAAGGAAAGAAAAGGTACCTTTAGAAAAACAACAACAAACTGATCCAGCAGCAGAGTGGACTATGCATTAAGTGCAGGAAAGAAAGAGAAAGGAAAGAAATTTACCTTTACAGACTTTCCTTGCCAGTTCTATTGGTTCCTCCCTAACAGCCCAATTTTGTTGTCCCTCTGCCAATAACTCAACCATTTCCCAATATCAAACACATAATCGCCATGGTCCTACAACAGGGAGCTTCTATCAAGAGGTGAAAAATCCCAGCCAGGACCCAACCTCAGCCCAGGCAACCCTAAGTATTATGTAAGTTATCCCACACGGTACAGAGAGGGATCAATCTGACCTAAAAGCAAAGTCTCACTCAAGCATCTGTCAGCAACCAGCATAATCCCTGGAACATGACATGTAACTCTTGATATTCTCACTACCCAAGACAATTTCTAATTATTCCCTTAAACTTTCTATATTCTGGACCACAATAACCTTATGCAACCTAAGTCTTGAAATGGAAGCACACTGATTTTTACCCTAAATTGCCATTAATAATTCCATTTCAGTGCTCTCCATGAGCGCAATCATCCAGGACATCATGCCCAAGACTGGTTTACTCAGGTAGTTTCACCACATGTTGCACCAACAAGCGTTACATCCACTAATGGAAAGCTCTTCTGATAAAAGGCTCTCTGAGATGGACGTAGAAAGAACAGCTTTACCTAATGACCACGAGTATCTCCAGGAGATACACAGGATGCTGACAGCCTGCTCCGGCTGACTGCGTACACCAGTACCTCTACTGTCCTGATGGATTTCTTGCTTTCTGCAGCCTGGGCTGCAGCAAAGTAACTGGGACACAGAGAAATAAAATGGCAGGATGACATCAAAGTTGCAGAAATACATCGTACATGTTCTTTGTAGAGCCCTCCCCTTACTCTCCAGAGCAAACCAGTTTCACTTGTCTATAAACTTCTGTTGTTGTAGCCCTTCTCCTGACTTCTGAGTGTATTTCAGATAAAGGACTTTTCTGAGTATTTAGAAATGACCAAACTGATGGCATTTATTTGTGATTTAAAAAAAAAAACACATAAAACAACAGCAGCAGGACAGCTTGTAACGTTTAACCGCAAAATCTCATGCCATCTGTTGTCTTTGCTTCCTTTTTTTAACTGACTCCAGATTAAAGTACCTGATTTAAGTGACCACCTTTTTTAGAGATCATTTGATGAATTATACAGATGAGAGTCCATTTCCCAAATCTAGTCGCCAGTGTTGTCCCTTTAAAAATCTGATCTAGACGAAAATAATTATAGAGTGTGGGTTTTTTGTTTTTTTTTTTTCTGACTGGTAAAGACTCTGATGTGTGCTTCCTAGATGCTGGAGGAAAAACTGATATATGGAAAGTTTATTCTAAAACAGGACTATACATATTCAGTTTGGAAAACCAATGCAGAACATGGATCTTTTATCAAAATGCTTAAACCAAAGTAATTTCAAACTGTTTTTATGAAACAGAAAGATTTAAAATGTTCATTAAAATCCAGATAGTCTGTGTCGTGGGGTGGGACGTCTTTAAAAACGTTGAGGGGAGTGGATTTTTTTAGGCTTGTGCTTCATCAGGCTCCATTCCTTAGACAATGTAATGCAGGGGAAGTTCTTGGGAAAGAAATCTGACACTCTCCATATTGGAGGAACAGCTGTGCATGTCCTCCAGGACCCACTAAAGGATGCTCTCCTCCTCCAGTGTGTACCTTGCTGAAAGACAGGCTGGGAAAGGCAGAGCTATTAAGATTTAGGTTCTGCACTCCCTGAGGAAGCTCTGAAAATGAACAAAAACCTTTGTCTGTGACTACATCAGTAGGCTGCTTGGCCTAAATCCCTTTTCATGAAAGGAGGGATGGCTGCTTTAGAGGGACATGAACAAATGCCATCCCAAGATGGAAACTGAAGTCTGATGGCTTTTCCAGATATCTGTCTCTGGAGGCAAAGCCTGCACAGACATATTTTCTGTATATTATTCCATGCTGATGACTGGATTCGCTTACACTATGAGAAAAGCTTAGATAAGCCCTTAACCCATGTCAAAACAGACTGTGGTCTGGGCTTTTTAGGCAGTGTGCCAGTTTTATGAAGGAGAATAATGTCCAGGACATGGAGGAGCATCCTGTCTGCTGCCACAATGATAGCAAAATGCATAACTACGGTGCTGACAGCCTTTTCCCCTCCAGTGCCTGCGCTTGTCTCCACTTCAAAGCCAATTGCTCTCTGCAATTGCACCTCTCAGAAAGTCCCCACAGACCTTTCCTGCTGGCGCTGCACTGTCTTCCCTTTATTTCCGCTTCTCTCCCATCAGAAATGAGGCTGCTGCAGCTGGTTTTGCGGAGCAATCCGCATGTCCCACTATGGAGACATGGCCCTTGCTACTCCAACGCTCCACTTCTCCTCTGCTGCATCCGAGTGAGTTCTGGGACCAGCTACTCCAATCTGCTCTTCCTTTCTCACCCCAGGCGCTACGTATCCACCAGCACAACTACTGTGGATTATTTTCAGTAATGCTGCATATTGCTCTCCTTGCTTAAGTCCTGCCTTATAAACCTAGATAAAGATTAGAGAATATAGAAAAAGGCTGTTGCTAATGGCACTAAAACCCAAAAGTTTAAAGAGCCAACAGATCTCAGCATTTACCTATGATGCATGATCTATAGTCAGCTTCAGTGACAGTGCTGTAATTCGTAAGTGGAGGAGGTCTCCAGTTATTTCACCAGGAGGCATTGTAATTGCAGTTACCAACATTACTTTTAAAAATAAAGTTTTTTCAACAAAAATTCTCTGAACTGTCTTTCCAGCTCCGTAAAAGTACTGGATAAAGTTGGCTTTGTACATAGAAGTCTCTCCAGGAGAATTTCTTGCTTCCAGTGAAAGGTAGCATTTGTTTAATTTCATCACTTAGTGTAAGAAATGGACACGATCTCTTTTGTCTACAAAGGAAGATTTATTTCCCTACGTGTTTTCTTTGAGTTGGTTTGCTGATTCAGTGTAGCAAATAAGAAAAACAACAAAAAAACCTCCTTATGGTTTTTTGTTTCAGTACTATTAGTGATCGGCACTGTTGAAGACTTTTTTTCCTTTATTTTTGTTAAAGGTATAGATCTTATTAAAGATAACTGTGAGCAATATCTCCCGATTTTGAGCAACACTGGCATAGTTTGAATTCAATCTGAGCTTTGCAGCTGGGGCCCATATCCTTTTCTTACATTTTGCAGTATTAATTTGCATTATAAAAAGGATGTTAAGGACACCGTACATTTCAGAGGGTATAATTTATTTCACGAATTAAGAAAAGCTGGGCTTAAGCACACACCCTACGGACAAGTCTATACTAATTAAATCACGGCCAGCTGCGACTGTAAAAGGTACAGCTTGTACCGATCTTCCTTGCAGGTGTCAGTTATACCACCAGGTTATCCAGCATAAAGCAAAGCTCAATAATAGCCCAGAGATATTGCAAGTGTGAGGCATGGCATTTTTGTTTAAACTCAAAGAGTTTTTACTTGTTTTGCTATCTCACAGTTGGACAGCGTGTACCTGCTCAGCTCAGGGAATTTAGAGAGTGGATCAGTGAACCGTTTGTAGGCACCTGCTTTAGGAGAGCTCAGGCTCCACTGAAGATATTAACTGGATCTTCATTAACAGGAGCTCAGACACCTGCATCCCCGTCCTTAATGCAACAACTGCTTGCATTTGGAGCTGAATTCCAGCCATGATAATTCAGTGATACAGCTCAGAGTGTCTGAGCCCTGGGAGCATCTGAGCTGTCTGAGCTGGGGCATCAGCTCCTCTCTCTGCTACGCCTGCGAACACAGCCCTTGTGGTTCACTTAGAGTACAGTCCCTAACTGCAGATCTCCTTCCTCCTCAGGATACCCCTCATGTCTAGAAAAGCATTTGCAAAGGTACCTCATCAACTGCCTTCAGCCCCTTCTCTGAACATTTCCTATCAACACCTGATGGGATAGACAAGGTATACCAAGATCTTGGGCAACTGTGCAGAAATGCATAGCCTTGTCGTTTCCCATGCTTGGTACCCATCCATCTACTTCAACTGAAAGCACTTTTCAGAAATGGTCATTTTTCAGTCTGCATTTGAACAGCCTACTGCAATAGAAGTTTAGCCCATGATTAAGGTTGTTGGAAACTAAAATAGTACAAATAAATAACAACAACATAAACGCATTATGAGTTCAGATGTCTGTGTCCTTGCTGAAGGAAAATTATTCATATCCAGAGAGGAAATAAGACCCAGAGTGTCTACTCCATGGCTTAATGATGTTGCAAGATGCATTGTTTCTAAAGGTCATTGGAAAATAAAAACTCATTTTTGGGGGTGCTGACTAGACAGCATGGAGCAAATAAAGACATGGACTGGTTCACCGCCACAGCTGATTTAGAAGGAAAAAGACCATTTTAAAATCTGGATTAAAATTTAGTTTGAGTTGGTGAGTGCAAGGACAGAGGCAAAACTAAGGCTACCCTATTGCCATAAATCATCCCCAGGCTAGCTGAGAAGTTGCCTCCTAGATGCTGCTTCAGGATTTGACACTTAACTCTCAAATATGACCACACCCAGTCAATGGTCCTTGAAAGACAGGTTGACATCATCTCAACTGCAGTTCATCACTGGATCTGCTGACCCTGCTCCAGAGTAGCTCTGAAGGTTGGTTCGCTTGCACAGCTGCCTGATCCTTCTGTGGCTCAGTTGGACTGAGCATGACAGCAACTATTTTTCTTGACAAAGCCCAAAAGTAACTTCAGATGTTTTTTTCTATGTCTTTCAGCAACAATGTGCCTTCTACAGCTCCTATATCCACTCCTTCCTTTTGCCTATACAGCTATTAATGGGGTAATCAGGTCAGAAAACAAAAGTATATTTAAATTTAAAATAGCAGAGGAAAGGGAGGTTATTTTAGTGTCCTAATCATAGAATAGTTTGGGTTGGAGGAACCTTCAAAGGTCATCTAGTCCAACCCTCCTGCAATGTGCAGGGATGTCTGCAACTAGATCAGGCTGCTCAGAGCCCCGTCCAACCTGACTTTGAATGGCCAGGGTTGGGGCATCTACCACCTCTCTGGGCAACCTGTGCCAGTATTCACCACTCTCATTGTGAAAAATTTCTTCCTTGGATCTAGTCTGAATCTGCCCTCTTTTAGTTTAAAACTATCACCCCTTGTCCTACGCGACAAGCCCCCTAATCTAGTTTATGTAAGGCCAACTCAAATTAGTTGGCCCTCAGCACTACGGAGATAGCAGAGGAACAGCTGACACAGAATTCCATACAAGAATATCCATCTAACTACAGCATAAGGAAACCGCTTTTCTTCTTGAGTATTTTTGGAACCTAGTCTGATTAAGAAAAAGAAAGCTGATAAAGTGCTTAAAAAAACTAACGTCATAAAAAGTGCTGTTAAGTTGAAAAGTAGTTCTGTCACAAACTGAATGTAAGCACCTTCTCCAAACAGAAATATGGAAAATTGCAGTAATATGTTCAGAACAGAGTGCCACTGCAGGAATAGGAACAATATTTTTCCATTCTTACAGTTAGCTTGGAGAAACAGTCAATTTAAGTATCCCTCGATGGGGCTAGCATTATATGCAGTTTTAATTAACATAAAATTTCCTAACCTTATTTAGCCTGTGCGGAAAGGAAAATTACTTAATGCTATGCAAGCAATTTTCTCAGATACATTTATAAAATCGGTAACACTTGCATATGTATTTTTTTTTATAGTTGCAAGGAACTTGAGCTGAGCAAGTGTGACATTGTTTGGGTGGATAGTGTCACATATCTCAGAAATAATGCATGGAGAATAATCTTCCCCCAAAAGCACCTCTCCCAATGGTTCAAAAGGCTTGGGAGGACCTTTTAATGTTATCCAATGGGAAAAACAAACAAACAAGAAAAAACCACAAAACTAACAAAATCTTTTAAATCCATTAGAAATACTGTCTTCATTCCTCTTGAAGGCTGCTGATGAAATACTTGCAAACCAGATACTGTATCAAAGGAAAAAGTCTTAAAAATACGTAAATCAGTATCAAGTGGTGTTTTGTTTGCTGCAGTACATCAGCAACAGCTGTAGTAACAGAGGCTCTTCATTCCTGCCCAAAACTTAACCAATTATTGAAACAAAATAACTAAGCCAAAGACCCAGTTCACTAATTTATTATTTAAAATGGAATGAATGAAAGTCTCAGTTTTATCCTGAGTGGTCAACTTAAAAGTGAGGTTGCCTCTTTCCTGCTTGAGGACATTCCCAAAGACATTTTTCTTATTGCAGGAGTGACCCTACAAAGTAACTTGGGTCAGCTGAGTTCAGCTACAAAGTTAACACGAAACCAAACCAGAGGCCAATGTCAGTGTTGTTGTAATACAGCACAGAGTGGGTTGATCCAAGGTGGAGCCAAATCCTCTCTGACGATGCTTAAGATATACAACACCATTTTGCCCTTATGGTGTTACAGATGGTGCAATTTGGAGCGCTATCTTGCCAAAAGCTTTAAACAAAGGAGCTAAGGGGTCATTAATTTAAGATGTCCTTCCTCACAAGGAGAATAAACATTTAGTTTTAAGCCCCTGTCTCTACCTTCCTCAGCAAGCCAACACCTATCCTCCTGTAACAAGTAGAAATGTGGGTATTAAAGCCACAAAACAGGCTTGTATTCAAAGAAGTGTGCTTTCTGAATAGCAAATACCTTTTAAACTGCTTCTTCCCTCAAGACTGTAGCACAGGAGGTGTATCTGCAATTTCCAATTCACACAGCCAGCAATTAACTGAGACACTGTCCTAAATATTACAAAACACAAATCATTGCTTTCCCTCTGGAATGATACTGTTCTATGCACAAGCAATGGGGAAATCACATGCAAAACACCTCCTTATGCCCCTGTTCAAAAATGTTGAAAAACTGTGGAATGTAAAAGTAATTGCTGCCAGACAGGCAGACTTCTCTCAATCACCACAGGATAAATTAGTTTGGCTTTTAAAGGAGAAATACCAACTTCAAAGGCAGTGCTGATGAGAACAAGGTCACGGCATGCTGCATTGCGGTTCCAAGGCACCTGTTGCCACAAAATACTTTTTTCCATATATTATGTGAAAATTAAGAAATCATGACTTACCTGAGGGCCGATCAGACCATTGATTCCTGGGAATCCTGGTTCTCCCTTTTTACCCTGCATGTTAACAGAAGAGTAAGTATTAGTCACCAGGGCAAAGACTGCTGCTGACTTTCCAAAGTCTTTCACCCCAAAACTGGTAAATCACCATAATGTGGGTACACAAAACACAAAGGCTAGAAACAAAGGCAACAGACACCATTTGGATGTGAAACTCCAGTTGTCTTTGACAGGTCTCTATCTCTCCATATTGTGATAACCCCCACAGATGAGGGTTGGTCTCATGCACATCTTGGTGTCTCTTACACTCCACAGTCCCACCTGGGTGCTGCAAAGAGGGGTCAGAGAAGTCACAGTGCTGTGATGTAGCCAAGGGAGGTACCATGTGTAGACACATGCTGAGAGGCACTTCCCTTGCTGCAGTCTAGCCCTTCACCCCTCCCCAACAAAGCCAAGCAGTGTCCCTTGTGTTCCTTGCATGGTCTCACGCATTAAAGAAAATAATTAAGAACTCTGGTGCATGGATGAATATAAAAGATTCACAATCTCTATGCCAGGAAACAGGAACCCATGAGGCTTTTCTAACTAGGGTTGGAATTAACACCAAGGGACAGAGCTCACTGATTCCTCTGCAAGCAAAAAAAGATTCCTCCAGAAGAACCTGAGAGCTTCGCTGGTGCAAGGACCTGGAGTACACCCTTGAGACAAGTTCACCTATATGGATGCTGCAGCACCTGTGTTCTCCACAGGTGTGACCTCAGAGAGTTCACAGGGAGAAGTCCTACACTAGAACAATGGAGGAAGAAAGGATGGAGTAAGGATGCGTGAAGTACTGGAGTTAAGGCAGAGGCTGGATTTTTTTCTCAATAGCTGACTTGCTGTGCTACTTTGGGTAAGTCAGTCATGTATTTTGTGATTCAGCTTTTTTGTAAAAATAATCTAACCTTCCCTGATGTATAATAGACACTGAATCATTAATACTTCTGAGGTTGTTAGTAGTATACTAGGAGGGTACAAGAGGAGTCATATAAATATCCGAGAGACAGAAAGAAGTCATTTTTTTTTCTCCCTCATTTCTCCTTCTCATCCAAACTGATTTTCTTTTTAGAAGGATATTATAATTAATCAAGTTTCACATCACCGATGATGTGATTGGTCACATGTGTAAGAGTCATAAATATAATTTTCCCTTTATTTTTCTTTATTGAAATATATCCAGAAACAACAGCTATCACCAACAGCTTCCTGCTGAATTAAATGAATGAAAGAGCTAAAACATCACAAACAAAACAAATTTTCATCACATTTTCCCCAATTTTGACTGAGATGCATTAGCTGAGGTGTCAGGATCTGACCTTTTTCTTATTTTTCTCCTGACAAAAAAGCATCTGTCATATACAGAAGAGTTTAAGAAGAAAATTAGAGTTCTAGAGGTCCTTGGGTATCAGGAGGAGTTTGTAGTCGTTTCCAGGACCCTAATAATACCAATAAAAATCTACATTATACACTCAAGTACATACACTATTCATGAATGCTCCTTCTACTTTTTCAATGTACATCTCTTCTATGCTTGTCAAAGCCAGAAAGAGCCCATTTCTAACCTGAAGGACTCATGTCACCACATGATCCAACATAAGTTTTCTAGTTAAAGATGCTCATTTTGGCAACTGCCAAGCTGACCATGCAAAGAACACTGTTAAAATGCTCATTTAAATAAATAAATTAGCTTGTGAATAGAGCATACAGGATGCGGTGTGTGGGGCCAGACATGGGAGATGAGTATGACTGCATGTCAGCTCCAGCTTCCCATCAACGTGGGAGCTACACGTCAAGGTGGTTGGTTCCACAGCTGTAACACTGAGGCCAGCATACAACACAGTGTAACAGATTTCTGCACGTCCCATCAACTTCATTGGTCACTGGGCACAATTAGCACCCACCTTGTACCTCCCCTTGCAATGTTTATGCATCTTCTTAGGCTCTAATTCAGAGACTGCATTAAAGGCAGGAACCTGACAGAAACATTTTTGATAACCCTTTGAAGGAGCATAAAGAAATTAACTTCCTAAGTAGCTACCCTAAATCAGATACTGCAAGTTGGAGAGCATGAACATACCCTGTTGTGTACTCTACACAAAATCACAATGGGCAATAGCTACATTAATGTTCAGGCCAACAAAATCCCAATGAGCCTTGCAACCCTGCAAGCGAGGATATGCAAGTAGTATACATAGACCTTCTTTTGGGGTCTACAAGGGTGTGGCTTTAGCAGTTTTACAGCTTAAGGGCGTTATCTGGTTACAGTTTGCTGAACTGCTGCTTTTTGGAAACTTTGTCCCACCTGTAAAATATTACTTGGGGAACCAGAGGAAGGTTGTAGCAGCACCACCTTCTCTCCCAATATATCTCAAAAGCCGAGAAGGAGAAGGACATTTTTTGCCTCCTGTGACAAGTATACGCCGATTGTTCTGTTTCCATACTGATGGCCAGGCACGCTAATCTGCAGCAGAAAGGAGAGCTTTGAGAGGAACCTAGCCTTTCCTTGGGTATAATGCTGAGAAACTCTGGTGCTTTTCAAACACTGAGAAATCCCTTAAAGCAACATATAATTACACTGACAGTGAGGCTGTGAATGTAATTACCCATTATGAACTGGACATTTTGGCCACTCAGAGGTTAGCCAAAATCAACCTACAACAGATTTGCTCCATAACATTACAGCCTGTCTATAAAGTGTAGAAATACTTGCTGGGAGAAATTATACCTATGAGAGCAAAGCTCAGCAAAATGTCACACTGCCTAATAATAGGACAGAAAAAAGCAGCAATTATGCTTTGTTACTTATAGTAAGAAACAGCTAAGTGTTTAAGAATATGTATATCCTTTGACCTTATGAAATATATGCTATCTGCCTTTACCAGCAATTTGAACAATAGCACAGTTAAAAATGTGTGGTTTATTGGAAATGGGTATATTTACCTTACTGACAATTACAGCTTCACTCTGGATTTAATCCATGCCATCAATCTCCTTTCCCTTCTTTTTGTTAATTTGCTAACATTTTGATTTCTGCATGGCTGAATTTGCTAGGGCAGGCAACGTTATCTGAGCATTTCAAGCACCCACAAATATATATGAACACAATGATCCATTGGAAAGATCTCTGCCATACAAAAGACAGGAAACCAAGGGAAAATGGTTGGCTCCACTCTGCTAAAGGGGAAATTTTGAAATGTATCACAGCCCAAGACTGTTTCTCATCTCACTGTACAATAGCCAGAATGGCCATGTATTTTCATAGCATGTTTTTCTCTGAGGTTGGCCCTCAAAGAGAGATGGATTTGGTACAAAGTACATAAGAAGTATCCTTAATTGTGAACAAATATGACTGCTAGTGTAAATGCCGACTATTATCTCTGTAAGCAAGATGGGATCCTAGGATTATCCCTTTCAGCCCAGTCTTTTTACCTCTACATTACTAGAGAAGCCAGAAGAAATCCAGCAGTGTTAATCAATGTTTGAGCTCCCTGAAGGCACCAGCCTTTTATAATCTCCATGTGTATTGGATAATGACAGTAAATTATGAAGTGAGAGCATCTCCCTAGCTTCAGGATGGCAAATACCATCAGGGTTGGCCAGCTTATTGGTGATTATTGGGGCTGTTGTGACAAAGAACAAAAAGGGCTATAAAGACTTGATAGAATCATAGAATAGTTTGAAGTGGAAGGGATCTTTAATGGTTATGTAGTCCAACACCCCTGCAGTGGGTAGGCACATCTTCAACTAGATCAGGTTGCTCAAAGCCCCGTCCAACCTGATCTTGAACGTTTCCAGGGATGGGGCATCTACCACCTCTCTGGGCAACATGGTCCAGTGTTTCACCACCCTCATTGTCAAAAATTTACTCCCTATATATCCAGTCTGAATCTGCCCTGTTTTAGTTTAAAACCATCACCTCTTGTACTCTCACTACAGGCCCTGCTAAAAAGTCTGTCCCCATTTTTCCTGTAAGCCCCCTTTAAGTACTGGAAGGCTGCAATAAGGTCTCGCCGGAGCCTTCTCTTCTCCAGGCTGAACAATCCCAACTTTCTCAGACTGTCCTCACAGCAGAGCTGTTCCAGTCCTCGGAGCATTTTTGTGGCCTCCTCTGGCCCCGCTCCAACAGGTCCATGTCTCTCCTGTGCTGAGGACTCCAGAGCTGGACGCAGCACTGCAGGGGGGTCTCACCAGAGCAGAATAGAGGGGCAGAAATCCCCTCTCTCGCCCTGCTGGCCACGCTGCTTTGGATGCAGCCCAGGAGACGGTTGGCCTTCTGGGCTGCGAGCGCGCATTGCTTTCTGGACGTTGAAAGAGATTGCACCTTGGGATTGGCTCCTTCCAAAAAGCCTACCTAATTTGCCGGGCAAACTTATTCTCTTCTCTCTGCTGGATTATTTACACATCTCCCCCTGGAGATACCAATCAACTATCTCTTTCCCTTGGACCATGTGGGTCTAAGGTTTTTCAAGTCAAGGGGAGTTCATACACAGAGAAATAAGAGTTGAAAGAGTGTTGACTGCCCATTTCAAGTTGTGACTAGCCAGAACAGGAACATCATATGGAACAACCGACTTAGGAGAGATGTGGGTCAAGAAGGGGAAAGTTAAATACATGTATTTCTGTCCCACCATCAAACACACAAAGAGCTCAGCAGCTCTCCAGAGATCTGATAAATTCATCTCCACCATGACAGCTAACAGGGATAAGCCTTTCATCTATTGGCAAGTGCTCTTAATAAATCTCTGGGTGGAGGGTGTGCCCTGAACCCAGTAGTCCCCACGTTTAACAGGATCCTTTAGGCTGTACTGTAAAACATATAGCACTTACTGAGACTCATAGCCTTGTAATCTAGTTGTAAAGAGTCAAGAAAGGTCTGTTACAATTTTTGTGCTGCTGTGACTTCAGGAATAAACATTCAGGACACGTTCAGGATGTGGACACATGAACATGAAAACCATTTGAAACATGACAGTTGAATCAAAGATGCAGAAGATACCCCTTTGTAACTCACTCCTGGAGCTGCACTTATTCCTCTTGCCTCCAACCTGACAGACTGTGACACTGAACTTTGTAATTAGCTCACAAAAAAAGGGGCTTGTAGCAAAATTTTACTAAGTTATCTCTATTTCTACATCCGACTCACTCTCATTCTGTGCTTTGCATAAATTACTTTGTGCATGAAGTTGAAAAAAGGGAAATTATTATTACTTATCTGCCTGACTCATGTACATTGGAGTCTTAAACATGGAGAAGGACATTCATTAAAGGTTACTATTTTAAAAAGATATTTTCCTTTTTTTTTGTCCGTAAGACTATTCTTACTATCCTATGAGGTTCCTGTATTTTTTTTCATTTTGCACTGGTAGTTCTTTGAGCATAGGAAAATTTTGATAATGCATATTTAGAAAACTAGGCTGCAGTACAGCACGTCAAACTCAGAATGGATCTAGGTAGCTGGTACCTCATGCCTATGTGGAAAGTACTGCTATAGGATAAATGTTTTCTCTTGGTTTCCTTCTCAAATTTCAATCACTTGAATGAACTTCCATCATTTCAATAAGAGGCAAATTTTTTAAATCCAAGCTATTTGGAGTACACTTCAGAAAAACTCTGTGTTTAAGCTGGATTACCCAAAGATCTGCATGCTTTCCAGGAGCATGCCATATATCTACATCTTTTGTGCCTGTCAAGCAAAAAAAAATTCACTTTATTTCCAACAAATATTTCAGCAGAACAGGTATCAAAAAACTGAAGAGCAGAATCAAAGTACTTAATTTCTCTTCAATTTCACAGAATAAAGAGGACATGAAGCGGGGAAAAAACCCACAAAACCATCTTAAATGAAACCAGACTCCCAGAGTTCTACCTCTTTTTCAGGCGGGTTTAGTAAAATCAGAGAAACGGTACTGTCTATCACTCAAAGGACTTATGGGATAGATGAGAACAGCAAAGCTGCTTTCTTCCCACTGTGAGCTCTTGATATGAGGGTATCATTGTCAAAATACAGACATCAAGTGCCAGGAACTTAGAAACAGCCAGCTAATCAAATGAACATAACCCAGTTGCCTGGTTCAGGTTGGAATTGTTACCTCCTGCCCTCAGGCAGGATCAAAGGATGGACGTGAATTGTCAGATTAGCAGTTCAGCAGATGTACCAACGTGCTGGTTTTGGCTGGGGTAGAGTTAATTTCCTTCACAGTACCTAGTATGGGGCTCTGTTTTGGATTTGTGCTGGAAACAGTGTTGATAACACCGGGATGTTCTCATTATTGCTGAGCAGTGCTTACACAGAGTCAAGGTCTTTTCTGCTCTTCATACTACCCTGCCAGCGAGTAGGCACAAAAAATTGGGAGGAGACACAGCTAGGACAGCTGACCCCAAGTGACCAAAGGGATATTCCGTACCATATGACATCATGCTCGGCAATAAACTAGGGGGAAAGTTGGCCAGGGGACTGCTGCTTGGGGACTGTCTGGGCATTGGTGAGTTGGTGGTGAGCAATTGTTTTCATTTGCATCATTTGTCTTTCTTGGTTTTATTTCTCTCTCTTTATTATTTTCCTTTTCTTCTTCTTCTTCATCATCATTATTATTATTATTAAATTATTAAACTGTTCTTATCTTGACCCATGAGTTTTCTCACTTTTACCATTCTAATTCTCTTCCCCCCCATCCCACTGCAGTGAGAAAGCGGTTGTGTGGTGCTTAGTTGCCAGCTGGGGTTAAACCACGGCAACTGAGGAGACTTTGCACATATTTCCTGTGCCTGTAAGACACCTCAAGACGTGCAACTAAAGCAAGCTAACAGCGAAGTGCTTTTAAATGCCTGAAAGATGATCTGTCTTTGCAGCTTATGCTCCTCTTAATGTGTTTCCACTACAGGGCTACTCCCCAAAATGTAAGCAGCCCTCCGATTAGCTTTCCACATTAAAGAACTATGTCTGTGAGTGTGCATTATTATAATTACATTGAAAACACATGCTCCGTATCAGAGCTCCTGGGAATGGGCTGCAGGAGGGAGAGATTTATATGCAACAAATTTAGCCTATGATAAATTTGGCAATCAGATCACTGTAATATCATCAGCTTTTTTTCAGACCGCAACACTCCCTTCACTCTCTGCCCCCAAACATGTCTGGTTTCATTTTTTTCTAAATAAAACATTAGGAAGATTCTCTATCACATTCTTCAGTCAGCTCAGGTGCCTTTCTCTTTCTAATGCCAACTAGGGTCCTGTAGTGTCTTCTTCAGCCTGTTCCCTGCTCCCTCATCCTCCTGCAGAACAGCAAATCCCAGGTTTCAGACACACTTCCTGTGACTCACCAGCAACCTTTATGCTTTCAAGAACAGCTGTGAGTATGCCCTCTTTTGTCCATAACTTCTGGAAAGTTTGTCTGAGAGTAACATGGTGGTGCTCTAAATAACTTGGAGGTGACCTGCTGGGTATGGCTGGGCTATACCTAAAGTTCTCAATGCTTGCAGATAGCAAGGCTGGTTTGGTGGCAAGCCCTCAAAAGGCACCAGAGACATAGAATAGAATCATAGAATCATTTTGGTTGGAAAAGGCCATTACGATTGTCGAGTCCAGCCGTTAACCTAACACTGCCAAGTCCACCACCAAACCATGTCCCTAAGCACCACATCTACACGTGTTTCAAATGCTTCCACGGATGGTGACTCAATCACTTCCCTGGCCAGCCTGTTCCAATGCTTGATAACTCTTTCAGGGAAGAAATTTTTCCTAATATCCGGTCAACAAGCCAAGTCTTATAAGAAGCCAGGGCTGAAGCCACCAATGAAACTGAGGCATCATGATCCCATCCGTGTCCTCAATGCTGGACTATGCTGTTAGAGAACCTTCTTGTTTGGGTGTGTGCAAGAGGGTTCACTACAGCTCTGAGTTATGCCTTCAGAGCCTGCCCTCACCTCACATCCAATCATTTAAAAGCAGACTCAAACAAATATTGGAGGAGATTTCTGCTCTTGGCATTTTAACTTCTAAGCCTGTCTAGAGAAACACTTGCTTTCTGCAGCCAAATTTATGTAAGATGATAATCAATGCCTGGATTTATAATTGTGCTTTGTCAAGAACTGTACTAATGGTGAATCAGTAGCATCTGCTAATTTGTTCTCTCTCCCACATGTAGGTTGCCCATGTAGATCCAGCAAGCCCAGGATTTTGATTCATCTCACATATTCAGTCGTTGAATAATGGCCTTTAATTAAAAAAAAATATATCTATCCACCTAAGATGCCTGGTGACTAATAAAGACCCTTAGGAGTAGTCTAACTAGCTAGACACAACAGAGTCCGGGGAAACATTCAAAGACAGTATGGATCAAATGATAGCTGTAATCAAATGATCATTAGCAGGAGCACTTTGTGTCCTGTTGCAAATAGTCATGGATCACTGTCCTTTACCCAGATAATATGCTCTATTAATCTTACTCAAGAAACAGTGTTTCACAGCAGGCTTTAAAGCTAGGCCAATTCCAAACTTGTCAGTGCATAAGTAAAGCACAGCACAGTTGTTTGCTAAAGTGATACGGTGATATTTTCTGAAGACTGGAAAAGTACAAAAAAGCAAGTAAATGCCCTTTTCCTCTATGGCATTTACACGAGACTGCATGCCACATCTTCCCAGGGAGAAGATTCCTAAAAGTCAAGCTTACAGCTCAATTTAATATCATGCAATTCAATTGAAAGTCTGTAGAAAAACACCTACCAAGGTATGTATTTCTTCCCTGTACTGTCCTTTGCCCGGAACCCTCCTGTGCTCACAAGTAGCACTCTTACATCCACTCTTTTAACAGCACTGGTGCTGACTCAAGTGCAAACCGTTACAGGCAACCCCCATGATCTCATCTATAGATTAAGCTGTGATCAAGTCTCTGTGACTCCTTAAAAAAGTAACCCATCAAACAGCAGTACAGAGACAGAAGTGATGGCCTCTACAAAGGTTAAGCAGGTATCTCACTTCCACCCTTATCTGTTGTCTAGTGAGATGTTCTTCATATGAATGGGCTGAAACAAAGAAAGACGGGTTGAGAGAATGCATGTATTTGACTTCCAGGACAATAGCATTTCTCTGAACTTTCAGTCTGCCCATATTATGAGTGGCTCTACACAGAGTCGTATCAAGAATCCTCTTGGCAACAAGGATCAAGGTCAGGTTGGACAGGGCTCTGAGCAGCCTGATCTAGTTGAAGATGTCCATGCTCATTGCAGGGGGGTTGGACTACATGACCTTTAAAGGTCCTTTTCAACCTAAAGATTCTATGATTCTATGAAGGAGCAGACATGAAGACAAGAGAGCAAATGACAAGAAAGAAACTTTCCTGGGGTCCCACAGGGTACTGCATACAATCAGTGGACTCCAAGAGGTACTGAATGTTGCTGGAACCACAAAGAGGGAATAGAGGAAAGGATCTGGGCATCCAGAACCATTACATAAGTAGAAAAGTATATGTAAAGTGAGTCAAAATACCAAACCAAAGCCATCCCCAGCCTCTTGAGACTTAGATTAAATAAAAACAACAACTCACCCTTTGACCTGGTAAACCAGGGACTCCAGGCTTGCCTTCCAGACCAGCCTCTCCCTTTAAAAGTGAAAAGTTTTAGAAAGTTAACTGAGTAAGAAAAAGTAATGAACTATATAACCATTTCCTAACTGTTTTGTACTACCTTTACTGCATGGCTAGCTAGACAAGTCTTACCTGATAACTATGTTGTCCTGTGAGCAGAAGGGAATAAGAAAACAAGACAGAGAAAAGTGGCAATGCCCTGATTATATACAGAGCACACAACTATATTTAATTTACATAATTAAACCCAGATTTACCTAAGTAACACATCTTCACAATGCCATCAATTTTAGAAAACCCAATCAACAGTGAAACACAACAAACAATTCAAAAGCAAGAAAATACAGAGTATTTTCAAATGAGGCAGCAGTGACAGTCTGAACTGAGATATCCTGCAGAGCTGGTTTATAAAATATAACTAGAATAAGCTATAATTAAGCCAAAATTAAGAATGCTGGCATGTCTAGATTCTTGTAAAAATTGTGTTGAAACACAAATACACATACCCAATTCTTATTTTTCATCCACAAAATATTTTAGCCAGGACCTTGTGGCATAAAGCCAAACGTCCTCTGACCTTCATTACATGACAGCTTACAAGTTAACAATGAGTGTCTCTCAGAGGTGTGCTGAATGGCCATACAGCTCTGAAGGACAATCAGGTTTTGCACGACAACAGCCTTGAGGTGAAGTCTGCCTCTACCCGATAACTGCTCATGTCCCGGGTGCCACCTCCGTACATTCAGAGTGGTCATCCTCAGCAGGAGACCTTCTCTCAGCAGTGAAGACAACAGGAGGCTGGGGGAACTGTTTTAAGTTCTCAGTGCCTGAATAATGTATAAGATTTTGCAGGTATGCTTCACACTAGTCTAAGTTTCCGTTTCCGGGAATTCCAAGCAATGAGAGAAACAACTTACTGGAGGCCCAGGAAGTCCAGGTTGGCCTTGTGGTCCTCGTGGCCCCGGCTCTCCCTACAGAAATGTTAGTTTTTTTAAAAAAGTTAAAATCTCTGCATGAAACATTATCTGAGACCATTAGTCACGTTGGCCATCTTTACAGGACCTATACCACCCCTTTCCCTCATAGGTCCTAAAGAACCAATGAAGAGACCAGATGGTTTTCTCCTTAATCCTTCAGCTACTTGAATTATCAGCTCTTATTAGGCTGCACACAGACTGATCCACCCACACTCAGCAGGCATTTATCCATAACTGGGTCTTTGTTTTTTAAAGGTAGTAACACTACCAAAAACCCTGGGCTATCCTGGATATTCCAATAAAACACTGTGGGTTGGGGTTCGGTGGTGGAGAAAAGCAATTCTGGAAAAACAGCTTCCACAGACATTTCCCCTGAGCCAGCACAGCTGTGAAGGGATTTAAAGTATCATTTATATGATGCATATCATTCTATTAAATAACAGTAAAATAAAATTATGTACCTACCAACACAAAAACAAAATTTAAATATATTATTTATATGTAGGACTAACAGACTGAAGCAATGGGTGTCTCTCCCCTATTGGAGTGCCCAGGTTCAGAGACAAACTCAGCATAAAACTAAAATACAGTTTAACTTTCCTATTAACACTTCCCTGGATTTAAAGAATTGCGTAACTGACTCTCCAATTTTTACTTCTCATTCATGTTATGTTCACCACATCTGAGAAGGACATTGCCTTTTTTCCTTTCTTGTTTATTTTCTCCACTGTAAATAGGAAAACCTGTTTCTTGATGGCCTGACAATGCTTTTATCCACCTTAATTTTGAACTATTATTTTAAAACAAAACCTAATCTAACAAGCAACTGAACTACATAAAAGTATCCTTGCAATGGAAGAATAGGTAATGAATCTCTCTTACTTGGTCTCCTTTTAGGCCTTCAGTATGCACCTGCAATAAAAATGCAGAGTCGTAAAAGATAAAAAGAGGAAAGACAACGCAGAAGGTGCCGCAGTGTATTTTTCTCCCCTCGCCGTTCCCTCAAGACGCATGATAACTGCTGCAGCTCCCCAAATACTGTTGCAGGCTGGAGGATTATTTCTATTTAAACAGCTCAGACTGACACATGGTTTGCTCAATCAGTTGCCTAAGAAGCGATTTCTGTGGCTGCATAGACAGTAAGAACTTAGTTCATTATCTCATTGGTATAGGTAAGTTAGTAAATTCCCCAGCTCTTGTCTTATTTTAAATTATAAAGATCTTTTGAATGCAGAAGGCATCATATAAATAGCAGGCTGACTTTGGATATGGTCATGCTCAGCCTGTTCTCCACCCACCTCCTGGAACTTTAAGCTCATTTTCGGGTTTTATATGTATCTCTCAAAATCTCTTTGCAACTACTGTCACATCACTTATTTCACGTTTAAGGAGGACAGTAAAAGGCTCTTACCTAAACATATTTTTTTTCAGAGCTCTCTCCTTCTCCCTCCTTTGCTTTCTGCCACATTCGGGGTAAGGAAATTGCCTGCTGCCTTTCTTGTGATTACCAGGGAGCTTCTCATTCCTGTCTTTAGCACCCAGTCCTTTGGCACAGTGCTACAGTTAATGTTGCTGGTATCAGTGGCCCTTTAATGCTTTCTACCAATAGTCCAAGAATGCTGTTTCCTAATTTTGATCCTAATTTTTGGAAAGTAAAAGGAATACTCCCCAGCTGCTTTGTTACCAGCCCCTGCAGAACTCAGTTCTAGACTTCTCTGCATACTTTGTGGTAAATCTTCTTTCTCCATTCACTTGGAGATGACCTCTTTGTGAGAACAATGCTAACCTCTGGACATCATTATGTCCCTGCTAGTGATGCCTCTGGCATCAGTGAAGGTATTGCTGAAGGCAGAAGGATGCACAAAGGCATGTAAATCTAGTGCCACAGAAAAGATCAACCCCCCTCCTATTTTCTGTTTTCTTTTACATCACTGCTTTCCTGATTTCAGAACATCAGGTCCTAGTTGTCTCATATTCCACCAGGACTTTTTCAGATATAAGCCAAGGAAAGACCATTGCCCCTCATCAGAAATTGCATTTTCCTTCTCCTGACCCAACTCTCACATCCAGCCCATGACAAAGGCACTCAGTAATTCAATTCCATTCTGAACTTTCATTTGCTTTTCATATTTTCACAAGCTCTATTTTCCAAAAACCACTAGGCATCAGCTCAACAACTGTCCTGGAAACTGCACAGTGCTGTCACAGTATTGCTCTCTCTGATGCACCAGAGGCAATGCCTTCATTGCCTCTTCAAGTCCTGATCTTCACATTTCAAAATCTCCCAAAATTGTGGCAGTGCATCTCCTTGTTGGAACCCATCATTTGCCTTCTTCAAAAATCTTCACTGCCTTAAACTTCACTTTTTTTTGAAAAAAATATTTAAGAACATATCTCATTTAGTAAAGTCCTCCCACCCACACCTTCTCTCCTCATGAAATAATACCTGCAATGTTTGAGAAAGCTAAAAAAATTCTTACTGAAGAACCAGGCAATCCTGGAAGTCCTGGTTCACCCTGCAGGGAAACATGAAAGAAATGAAAAAACATAACATAACACAAAACAGCACATAGCACAGCGCATAACATCACATAAACCAAAAGAAAACCTCTGAGCATGTTTTCCAACTGCTGTTGTACATTCTTATTTTCAATACCATCCCGTAATTAACGCATATGAACATGTAATCCCAATCAACTGTTTTCTCTGCCCTGCAGATGAATACATGTAGGAACTGGTTGTGCTCTGTGCTACTGTGATGTTATACATTGATTTTCATGACACTTAGTGACAGAAAATGAATGACGCACTGGATGCACCATAACATTAAATTTGAGCTTCAAAAATATTATAATTGGTGTACACATACCACACAAATAAACCTGATTGATGCTCAGACCCCTAACAGAGTCTGCAGGATGGATATTTAGGGGCCAAAATGCTTTTGTTTGTTAATGAGAAAAAAATCTTTGCAAAAAGAAAAAAGTGGGTAATGGTACCATTTTCACCAAGTCATTTTATAGAGCAAAATCATGCTATAAGTGCTTGCAGGACACTGAGATGTTACACCCTCTTTACATGCTTTATTGCCATCTAGGTTATCAATTTGTTCCAGCCCATTTTTCTCCAGCAGTGTCCACCATTTCCATTTATTATGCTTTAAGACTAAGTGTCCAGAAGGTATATCCTTTACTTTAGGTACAGACTAATGCAAAAAATAGCATATAGCTTCCTTTCACACTCTATTTATTCATTACTCATGTAGGTCTCCGAATGAGCCAGCATATCTTTCATGCTCTTTCCTCTTAAGACAAGTTTAATTACTATTTGCTTCTTATTCTAAAGAGAGTCCATACTATGCCAGGAGGACTGAAGAGACACACATCAGCTGCACTGGAAATAATGGAGCAAAGAGCTCAACACCTTCTGGAAGTACCAAATGCAGTCACTTCAGAGATACAGATGAAGGGTTATGAACTCAAGACTGCTCTCTACTGCAGACATGCTGGAGCACAAAGATCTTGTTGCTTATCACCTCAGTGGATACCTGCTCGTAGGTGTTTCTGAAACCTCACCTATAGCTGTCGAACCTGAGTGGGAAAGTAAAGGGAAATAGATTTGCTTCTGATCTCAGCATCTCACTGCCTTATCTGGAGGAGAAAAGGGGAAAGAAAATCCAGAATTGGGCATGCCTTTCCACTCATGCCAAAGAACTGGGTAGGAAATACCAAAACTACAACATCAACTCTATCAGAGAGGGAAACATAAGTCTGCCCTGGGAACTCCATCAACTCTAAAATAATGAGGTCAAAATTGCTGCTGAGAGCAGTGACTAATTATTTTGCAGGTAAGAGGGTCGGGCTTGTTTGATTGGCACTTTCTGAGTCAATTCTACATCTCCTGGTTCAGAAAACCAGTATCTATACAAACATATTGACATTTCTACCCACCTTTCTTAGGCGAGAAACATTTCCTGAGCCAAACTACTCTCTACTTCCTTCTACCCCCTTCATGAGGGTTAAACTAAGAGCAGAGGAGCTATAACCAGACACGATTTAACACTCACTGATACCCATTTCAGATGCAATGTCAGGAAAATGAAACATTTAAATGCATATAAGCTTCACTCATTCACAAATGAGATAAGTATTAGGCCAACAGCCCTGATATTTCCCACACTGGGGGCCCAAGGAGGAATTAACAAATGTGTGTCCAAACCCCTCCTGTGCATCCCATCCCAACTCACCTTTTCTCCTTTGGTCCCACTGGCACCTGGAGGGCCTGGGCTGCCAGCAGGGCCCTATTAACAGATAAAAAGGAGAGAAAAAAACCCTTTGTTTTACATACTCAAGTTCATCAATTGCAATTCCCCTTAAAGTACAGGAGAAACACAAAGCTGCAAGTTTGGGTATCGGCAGCACAGTCATGTCCCATTGCACTGGGGCAGGAATGAATACAACACACAAGGCTGCTTTGGCTCTGCTGCATGGCGAGGAAGGGGAATAAGGATGGAGATGCCACAGCAGCCACGATAACAGCAATCCAATTTCAGCTGGCTCAGAAGGATTGCAGTTCAGGGAGTACATCAGTGTCAAGGACAAAATTTAGGAAAAATTCAGGCATGAAGATTTGCCCGCTGCTGGGTGTCTAGACATGAAAAAGGAAAAAAAAAAACTTCAGAAGAACCCAACTTCTGTAATAGGGTGTCACTTGGAGAAATTGTTCCTTAGAAGTAGCAAACAATCAGCATCCACCTTCACATCCCTCTGCAATTTCTCACTTCTTCCACATTTGCTGCAAGTCAAAACCAGTCCTGTAAACAATGTAATGGGCATAGTGAACATAGTTCATTGTGATTCCAGGGACTCATCAAGCACCGGAAAAACATTTCCATCTCATAAGGATAGTGATAAACACTAACTATACAAAAACTTCTTGGTACAGGGTAAATGGTGGCTGGGGAACAGAGCCGAGAGAAAGTGATGTAAAATACCGCATGAACAGAGAAAAATTTAGTGCAATAATCTTTATCACCTCACAGAGAGGAAGGTGTAGTTTTAACAACAATTAAGATTGATAATGACACTATGCCTCACCATCTAAATACAAAAGACATGTCTGATATGGAAACAAAAATATTTCCCAACAAAATCAAGTTGAAGCTGGCTGCTAAAAGAGGGAGTAAGGCACTCGGGCAGCACGTGGCTGCCGTGCTTGTAAAGCACTTTCAGGTCAGACCCCAGCAGCCGCTTTCTCTGTGTGAGCCGCAGAATCAATCACCAGAAGACGAATTGACACGCAGCTTCTCCACCTCTGCAAACGCAAAAACATTCCTCCAAATGATCCTTTCCAGAGAGGGAAACAGCAAGGGCTAGTGAATAGGATGCAGACACAGCAGCCTGGAGGCTTCGGGCTCAAGGGTGGCAATGGTTGGCTGCATGGCTTTTGGCAAATCACTTTTTAGCATCTACTTTTTACTCTGTTCTTTGCTGTTTAGGCCAGAAGATCCTTGGGAGTAAAAAAGATGCCTCTCATTAAGATATCATACGCTGCATAATGAAAACAGTCTTGTGGGATCTACAGATAGAAATTTTAGATGAAGCATTATCTGTCTAATCAGCAAAAATGTACTGGTCTTTTAGACCATTTTCTGGTTTCATTTTGTCTTAAAAATGTAAATAGTTCCAAGCCTTTCTTATTGAAAACAAACCAAATATATTAAATCCAGTTCTCGTCCTTTCATCTTGTGGGAGGCAAAAAAGAATTTATAAAATCAGGCTTAAACAATGGAATTTTTATACGTGCTTCCTTATGTCTTTAATGAAAATTAAGACAAATCTATGAAAAAAAGAAAGACCAATCTAACCTATCATGTTTAAAGGACTGACATTTCCTTTAAGTGTGAATTGCATTACAATTTAATTTTAATACCAAACAAACAAAAAAAGAAAACTGTGCCAACAAAGTTCCTTAGGATAAGGAGTACAAAAATTGCTGATGCAGTCCTGTCATGACTCAGCAACCATCCAGGATAAGTCTCAGTTTTAGAGTCAACTTCCACTCGTTCCAAAGGAAAGCCTCCAGTTGCTGAGTATTTGTGACATACCTGTTTCCCCTCCACACCTGGCTTTCCAGGGTACCCATCTAGGCCTTGCTCTCCCTAGAAAAAGAACAGAAAGAACCATTATAACTCAAATACGTGGTGTTTAGGTCACCATTCTGCAAGAGATGACTATGTTATCTGCTCCAAGACAAGGAATAAGGGGACAAATTCAAGCCAGCCCAATAGAGAAAATGGTTAAAGTCCACAAATCATCACTACGAAAAGTTGCTGGGAGCCTCCATCCAGTAACGAGGAGGTGAACCAGGTCTAGTCAGTAGGAAACTTTTATCCTCTCTAACTTTGCAAAATGTTGGCACTTGTCTATCTAGAAAACTTAGGATCAAATAATTGGGATGTGAATTTAGAGATGAGAAGCATTTGTGTCCCAGCTTTCCACGTGGGCATCCTTCCTCTGCCTGCTGAGGTGGGTTCATATGAACTGGACAAAGTGTACCAGGAGAACATCAGCCCAAAATAGGTCTTAGAAAAATAATGAATCCACAGTCCAGCAATAGCTCGTTTTTACCCAGTTAAGAAAAAACTTTCATTTTTCATTTTTGCCTTCTGTAACCTGGGAGAACAATTAATCTATTCCTATATTTCTTCAGAGTTGGACAGTCCACAAAGTCCACAGGCAATCCATTCCACTACTTATTTTTAATACCTGAAGATATATTTTTTCCCCTGTACCTAAACCTGACTTTTTCTTTCTACAGTTTCAGACAAGTACATCTTTCCCTAACCCCTCACAGAGGACAGACTGTTCCCTTCATCTTTACAATGGTCTTTCATGTATTTGAAGACTTGCAAAACTCCCCCTTCAAACTTCTCTAGACTAAACAACCTCAATACTTTTAACTTTCCTTCATGGGCATGTTTTTCAGACCTTTGATCATTTTTGTTACTCTCATTGGTGCACTGTCCATTTTTTCCACATCTTTCCACACTGTAGCTAGGTGCCCGAAGCTGTACACAGTTGAATCTAACATTGAGCAGAAAGATTATTTCATGTTTTATAGAGTATTATTCTGTTTAAATCCCAGGATATTGTTTACTTTACCCCAAACCCCCTTCTTCAGGACAGCTCCTTAATCAGCGGTTCCCAATCTGTAGCAGCATGTAATTTGTTGTCCTACACGTATGAAGCATCTTAAAGCTGCCCCTTCTCAATCTCATCTTCTGCTTTAGGGGATTATGTTTTCACGATCATTTTGAATTCTGACCATGACCTCCACCATAGTTCTACATTCAAACTTAACATATTCCGTATTTTATAATCGAGGTCCTTGGTAGAGATGCTGACTGGATCACTGACATACTCCTGTTGAACTTCACTTCGCTCTTACAGATTGTGGCCCTTGCCCATTGCAGCCTTTTTAGTTTAAAACTCTTTGAAATAGGGACATCCTCTTACTCCATAAAACGCTTAAAGCTCTGTAAAATGAATCACTGATTTTGCTTGGATCCTGCACACACAGCTGAATATAAATTATCAAACACACACACACACACAGTGCCACTGTTAACACAAATGTGCATGTAAAAACAAATTCTACAAGTACAAGCAGTGGCAGTGAAATATTAGCTTTAATCCTATTTTTTTAATATTTCAGACATTTAATACTGATTACTATCCCACAAGTTCTCTGTTAGACCTCTGTTATCTGCAAACCCACACTTACGGCATTGGATTTAATTAACTCCTTTTGAAAACTACATTGATTCAGCAAGTCAGAAATGGATTTGCAAATTAATTTATTTATTTTTTTACCTTTAGAAAGTCAATCAGTCTTGTAATTTAAATGTTACTTCAAAATTATGTGTCCAAGGAATGAAATTAGAGAGACCTGTACCCTATAGAAAGCAGCTGAAAACCATCATCAGACACCCAGATCTATTTGCTTTTGGGGTAATAATTTCTACATTAATGGTTTCCTTTGTGCTGACTGAACAATGAGTATCCTGAAATTGAGACTTTCAGTAAGCAACAGTCTGGTGGATTGCTGACAAAATGTGCAGTGTATTCTCAGGAGAATTTTTAACATCAATACACTGCAGAAACAAGGACTTCACACATGCTGTTTTAGCTGCCAAAACAGAAAAGTGTCAATGTTCTTACTGCTGGTAATGGGGGCTGGGAAAAGCAAATGCATTATTTATACAAATGTATACAATAAAGCTGTTTGAAAACACTCCAAATAATTGTGCTTTCAGTTGTTTCTACAGAAAAATCTGTCATTATAAATATTTTTCTCCATTCTTTATAAAAAAGCTAGGGATATTTCTTTTTTAAGAAGGAAAAAACACAATAAAACTTCTATTGTCAAATTTTCACTTCAAGACTCCATTCCATTCCCCTGCGCTCTACTGTTTTTTCTGCTTTTAACCAGTGGAACAAAATGGTGAAATGTCATAAGCAACCGGGGGAAATCCCAATTCTGCACAAACTTTAGAGCTGTTTTCTGACCTCTACCAGCTAGGAAGTGTAATGATTTGTTGGAAAAAAGATTTCCCAAGAGTCTGCAGGGCCCTGGGAAAGACTGGAGGAGAGCAAACCCACTGCACAGAGGGACCTGGCAGCAGCAGACCAGCCCTGATGCCTCCTTACATGAGCTCTTCTCCAATATAGCAGACAAGGATTTACTGGATGGACACGTGCTTATGCGGCAAAAGCAATGCCCCACGTCATGTTGAACTGCTGTACATGCCTAAATTAAAATGCCAAGTATCACATACATATGTGGCTTATGAGGGCAGGGAAGTGCGTCATGCTGATGTCTGCAGAGTCTGTCCTGGGGTCTACAGCTGGGTGCAAAAGGACATGAGATATCACTCACATCGTGCGGTGGCTCTCAAAAAGTGCAGATGTAAGTGATAATACTGGATTTGGGAACCTTACTATAAAACCTCAATACTTACACCTGAGGTCCTGGGATATAAGAATATAGCAGCAAGATGTGTTATGGGATATTTAACCTTTTTTTCATCCTAGGGTGCAGATTCGATAGACCAATACTCAGTGCATAGGCTAGTGCTCTCCTCTGATATAATAAACACTTTTCTCCTCAGGCACAAAGAAACACAGGTTGCGTAGGTGTCAGTAGTCAAGTTACAGACTGAAGAGCAGACAAGAAAATATTTGGACGGCCGAATTTACGCCCACTGTTTTCACAGTAGTACTGACTGGTAGAAGTTAAAGCAATGGCAGTGGGTGCTCTGAGACTATCATTAAAGCCTGGAAAAAATCAAAGTACAATTGTTGTAGCAGAGATCTGGCTGCTCCAGAAAAAAAAAAGAAAAAAACCCAAAAGCTCTAATTGTGTATATCCTTTTAATGAAACAAAACCTAATTCATTTCTTCCCCACTTTAATCCTCCTCTAGCTTAGTCAGCTGCCTGCCCACACACAGCTCCAGCTTCCTCTCCCATCACGGTGATGTCAGAAAGATGGATTTTCTTCCGGGAGCCAAATATTCCAGCAGATTAGACAACCTTGCCTCCAGAAAAACAGCAGAGGCACTGGCTAGACACAACACACCGAGCCAGTCCTGCAAAAGTCTGAGGCAAAAGCATGAGGAAGATAAAGTACGATCCATCCTTTTACTCTAGCTGCAGCAGCGAGGATAGGTAATACAAAACAAGGTTGTGGCTACTTCATCATAAACGACAAAAAGGACACTGGGAATGGACACCTTAACATTTGGCAAAGCAAAACACAGTATCTCACGCTAAGGGTCTATTGATCATTTTTCCCAGTAGGCAAAACCTTGCTGTAAATCTGTGGGTTTCTCCTCCAGAAGGAGACGGAGAGTGAGAAACGGGAACAAGGCTGTGCTAGCAAGATAATAACTCCCTCCTTTGCACAAACACATACAGCCAGACATCTCTAAAGACAGCTCGAACACAGGCAAAGCTGCAGACCAGCACTGAGATATTCCTGTCTCAGGAGCAGCTTGAGACTTAAGCAAGACAGGCCATTGCTCAGGGCTGCAAGACAGGCCATGCTGCCTGTTTTGCCTGCACGAGAGAAGGGGTGGCTTGGGTCCGACTGAGAGCCTGGTGATGCCCCATCTCCCGCTGCTTGTCAGGGCAGGAGCCAGCCAGCACCTACTCCGCCTGGCAGGGGCAGCGAAATGCGTTTTTGGAGGCACTTCTGGGGAGCCTTGAACACTGCCTCACAGGTCTGCAGCAGAAGTGTTGGCATATCTGAGGTCTCTCCAAACATGGCGAGCAAAACGAAATAATGAAAGATGTTGTGGCCACCCAGCTCTCCTTATAAATGCTTATTCCAGGTATAATAGGCACTTGGTCTCTTTAGTGAACCATAAATGTGATTCAAGCCCCAGAGAGTCCGTGCTGTCTAAAACAGCTATTCCCAGATGGGAGAGAGCAGAGAACTGGGAAGCAGCAGCAGTTGGATGAAGCCTTTAACAGAGAATATCTGGTACTTACTAAGAATTGCACTTATGGTGGTGGGAGAAGACAGGAATGTAGGAAGTTGGATAACCTGAGCAACTGCAGTGAAATGGGGAAATACTTGATGCAGACATGGTCAGCAGAAGTCAGTGGTCATTCACAGCTCTCAGGCAGTGCACACAGTATGGACACCCTGGTACACCCCACTCCTCCTCCCTCTCTTCCATCCCTGGCTACACACAGACAAGAAGGCCCTAAATGTATGCTTAGTAGACAGCAGAGATCCATAAAGCCCTCCCATGGGAGGTCATTCCCAGACAGCACCAGGAGGTGCAGCACAGTGAGTAAACTCCATCATCAGTCACCCTCCAGAGTTGCTGGTCTGGCAGCCCACCCCACCTAAGGGGCAAAGGCAAAGAGCAGCCTGGCTTTTCACAGAATCACAGAATCATTAAGGTTGGAAAAGACCTTCAAGATCATGAAGTCCAACCATCAACCCAACACAACCATGCCCACTAAACCGTGTCCCAGAGTGCCACGTCTAGAGATTTTTTTAATATCTCCAGGGATGGTGACTCCACCACCTCCCTGGGCAGCCTGTTCCAATGCTTCACCACTCTCTCAGTGAAGAAATTTTTCCTAATATCCAATCTAAACCTCCCCTGGCGCAACTTGAGGCCATTTCCTCTCGTCCTGTCGCTAATTACTTGGGAGAAGAGACCAACATCCACCTCACCACAACCTCCTTTCAGGTAGTTGTAGAGAGTGATGAGGTCTCCTCGCAGCCTTCTCCAGACTGAACAACCCCAGTTCCCTCAGCCGCTCCTCATAAGACTTGTGCTCCAGCCCCTCACCAGCTTCGTTGCCCTTCTCTGGACACGTTCCAGCATCTCAGCATCCTTCTTGTAGTGAGGGGCCCAAAACTGAACACAGGATTTGACGTGCAGCCTCACCAGTGCCGAGTACAGGAGCACAATCACTTCCCTACTCCTGCTGGACACACTTTCTGATTCAGGCCAGGATGCTGTTGGCCTTCTTGGCCACCTGGGCACACTGCTGGCTGTTGTTTAGCCATCTGTCAGCTGGCACCCCCCAGATCCTTTTCCAAAGGCATGCAGCAAGAATACCTTGTCTCCTCGTGTTCCCTTTTCTCCTCTTTCTCCTTGTAGACCCTAAAAATAAAAAAGAAAAGGTATTATAAAGCTCAGTCCAAGCCGAGGCATAGTTACCTTCTCTATGCAGCAAAAGACTGTGCATGTCTGCACAACCTATTCAAGTGATCCTCAAGGACATTTTCCATGTTGCCAGTCCTCAAAGTTGGCCACAAGCATGGCCTAAGCAGACTCATAGGGCAAGGATGACCTGTGGGCCCAAGAACGTCTGTAATATTATATTGCCTGCAGATACACGACCCTCCTGCCAAGAGCAGTGTGGAGGGACAGAGAACACACCACAGCTGCAGATGGTCTGGAAAACAACCAAAGCTCTGCATTTTTCATGTTGCTCGTAAACAATGAGGACTTAGGTAGAGGACAATACTGATGAAAAAACCTATTGCATAAAAACGCAAGAATGCCCATTCCTGGTGATTTTGGATGCAGTAACTAGGCAGACTGCAGGTACCTCTGAGAACGGGCAAATGCTAGATAATCCCTGCCCTGGAGGCCCAAGCACATTTTTGAACTGTGAATCCAATGCCAGTGTTCATCTGGACTGAATAATTAATCTCATCCCGGGTATACCAGGAACATTTGCTGAGGCTTAGCTTGTTGAAAGACAGCAATGTTTATACAGGTGATCAACTCAACGGGCAGAAACAGGTTCTACCTTCCCTTGGCATAGGAAGCACCTTGTATTTTACCTTTATGGTAGCAACTGAGCAACCAGCTAATGGTTACAGGCAGACAAATATGCTCAGTCAGTAGTGACCTCTCTAAAACCGCCAAAGCTTAAAATATTTCTTATTGTAATAATACATTCTGTACTTAAACTTCAATTCATTTTACACTATAGTGAAGGCTTACCTCCAAGCTAATGAGAACTACGTATCTGGGTTTATTTGGCCTATATGATGATTTAGATAATTATTAAGATCTTCAGATTTCAGGCTATGGTTGACTGTAAGCAGACTCTGTACAGCCCTGTCCATCTCTAATGACCCAAACTGAGCCTGCACAGCTTCCCACACTGTGACACAATAACGCCACTATTTCCAAACAGCAAATGGCAGGAATTTTAAAAATACAACTCCTTTAATGCACTAATAACGATGGGGCCCTCATGTATACTGAGCAGATGATTACTGCCTTGGTCCTCCCCAGCAGCCCAAGACAAATGTCAAACTATGACAGAAATGGATAGGATCCTCAGTAACAGTGCACCACATGTGAGTGCTTTGCTTCTCGCACAAAAATAGTGCAAGGAAGGAGCAGGAACAAAGGGTCCTTATAGCTTTGTCCATTTATCTCATTAATATTGCAAGAGTGTCTCACATGGGAAGGTAATTCCACCCCCATATTCATTTCATCATCTTCAAGCCTCATACAATTCAGCCTTAGACCATACAGGGAAACAGGGGCATGCACTTGGGCAAAGCCAAAAGTGCCCAAGATCTTCTGAACACATTGGGCCTCTTTGTAGTGAGTGTAAACAAGTCCTCGGCTGGCACAAGGAAATCTTTCTCTGCATGAGCACATCTGGTATGCCACTAAAATGCACTGATGTACAATCAGGTCATTAAACTCAGAAAATCCAATCAGCCTTTACAACACCAGCTTAAAGGCTGCCTCCATAATTACCAAGGTGAGACCACAAAACACACATGTTAACTTGACAGCATCTGATTTATTTTGGCCTTGCTGTCCATTCATTCAAGACGGGTTTGTCCCCTGAGCCCAAAGGCTCTTCCCTGACAGTTTTGAAAATTTGACTGGAAATTTGCTGAGACGTGGTATTTGTTTGTTGGTGTTATGATGAAGTTTTCAAACACCATATAAATGGTGCATCAACACAGACCAAAATAATTGCGTTACAGTGGGAGCATCACAAAATCACCAGCTGTTATCTCAGTAATCAAGTCATTTCTATTGACATGTCTCTACTGGCTACAGGCCTGTTCTCATTTAAAGAAGTCAGAAGAAACTCAATGAAGTCAAGAAAATATCACTATTTGGACATAGTACAGGTAAGTGGCCAGAGACAACCTATAGTGCTTAATTAAAAAAAAAAAAAAAAAAAAAAAAAAAGAGGTGGGCAGAACGCACTGAAAGAGTGGAGACAGTTTCTAGAGTCTCAAAAATTTAATAAGAGCCATGACTTACCGGTGCGCCTACGTAGCCTTTAATTCCTGGAGGACCCTGTTTTCCCTCAGATCCCTGGCAAGGAATTGAGATACAGTAAACCACCAGAAACTGTTTCACAGTTACTCAGAAATCAGTTAAAATCAGTTATTCAGAAATGTGGCTTGCACTCCTGAGCTCACAGCGAGCCGAGGCTTCTCAACTGTCTCAGCCCGAATACCCAGAGCAGCGTCTGACTTTCCAGCTACTTACCCCAATGTTTTCTTTTATCCCAAGCATCCAGACTTTAGAAGTTTTATCCTTCTGCTTTCAGTCTTGCCCTACAAAGGCAAACTGTCCCATGCAAGTTTCTCTGCAGGTTATTTCAGAAGTTTGGGCAATGGCAGTCGTTGCCTGCCTGTTGTGTGCAAGGGTGAGCTCTGTCTTGACTCCTGAACATGGTGTTGGTGGAACAAAGCACAGGCTTACATTGCTGCAAATGCTGCAGCAAAGACTGTATCTCAGCATAAATGAGCCACAGACTTCGAATGCTATATATTTCGAAGAGTAAATGAAAAGGAACAGTTCAGAACTGTATTCTCCAATGTTTATTTTCAGCATAAGTGAGAGAAATGCAAGAGGATCAGGTACGTTTCAGTAGTTCTTCAGCTGGTTACACACTGACTCTCTCCCTGGAGAAGATAAACTGAAATGGAGAGCAGTCTCACTGCATGGTTTTATGTGCCTTACAGTGCCTGAAAAACGTCCTGGACCCTCAGGTGAACAGGATCAGCCCTCAGAGACGTCTTGTGGAGACAGCCTGGGCCTGACAAGGTGGCCATGAGAACTGGCTCATTATTTTGTTACTTATCCCACTTTCCTTTTCTTTCTCCTCTCTCATCTTGCTAACTCCTGTATTGGGTGGCTGTAATGGATAAGGCTTCCAAACAGATCAAGATTTTATTTTTAAATCATTTCTACATTTCATATTAATAGATGTTTCTTATTAAAAAAAATATTAAAAATACAAGATGTGCTCGCATTGAACTGTGAGCAGAACTGAGGCTTTTTTGTCCCAGTGCAAGTGCCCAGGAGACTGGTCAAGTCACACCACTGCTTAGACTTGCCTTAGCCCAAATGACAATCATCTCATTTGGAGCAGTCAGTAAGCACAGACCTGGCAGGCTGGCTGGACTGTACTTGGCTAGTGTTTCACCACCACTTTAAGCAGTACATTGCCAAAACCGTCTCCCCCTTTTTCCAGAGAGGACTTGGCTTGTTAAAGCAGATGAAGCCATGCCCTGAGGCTTGTGAACAGTTCATCAGCCCAGCTGTAAAGTGGCTGAACCTGTGTGAAGTATGAAAGCAAACCATGTGGCAAACTGAGGGAAAGATTCACAAACAGGTTAACAAGAGCTGGGTTTAGGCACAAGCAGAGGTGGCTCTGAGACCTCTACAACATCAGGCACTGGAGAACCTCTGCCAGGTTCAGAACCAGGAGGCAAGGCAAGTCTTCTAATGGCAGAGGGAGAGCAGCAGGCATGCACTTAATCTCTGCCTTCAGCCTGAGGAAAAATACTGCTATCAAAGTCTGCTCCAAGTTGTCCAAATTATCTAAGTCCAACTCAGTACTGTTACATAAAATGTGGTTATAACAGTCTGCAAAAGTTACAGATAGAGAAACTGGGTTTGTCTGGATGAGAAGACTTGCTGATCCTACTCAAGACCTGTGCTGAGATCATGTCTGGTAAACCAGAGAAGTGTGAGACCTTCAACAGCTGAAGCAAACAAGAAAAGGAAATTCGTCAAAATTAAACTCTTACCTAATAATTTATATTTCAGTAGCTTGATTTTTTTCCTTATCCCTCTGGTTTTTCTATCAAGTGCAGATAACTGTCAGTTCAGATGGCGAAGCTATAGCTGTGTCAATGCCATAGCAATGGCAGCCATGAAAAATCTCTTTAACATTTTATTAAAGATACAGAAAAAAAAGAGAAAGAAAAGGTTGAATATTTTCTGCAAGATTTTACAGGTTAAAAGGCCTGGTCTCAAAAATTCAAGCTTTGTTTCACTGCTACAATATATAGTGAGGAACCCGTGCTATAGCCCTTTTTCTCTGACGCACTTATTCCATTTAAATTAACCTGTCAGGTCCCACATATTTATGTGGGAGCCTTCTCCACTGACCAGTGGGTATTTCTTGCCACCTCAGACCACCATGGCATCTTCTATAAGCAGAAGCTCCAACACTGATTAGCACAAGGCTGGCTTTGAGAGCTTTTCTTTGCTTCCACCAGCTCATAACCAGAAGGATCATACATCCTTCTTGGTGAGCAATGAAGTTTACCCACCAAGTTTGATGAAAAACAAAACAAAAAACCCAAAGACCAAAAAATCCACACATTTTTATGATGAAGGCACTGACCTAGGAACAATATCCCCTGGAGACTTCACTGAGCAGCAAAACCACTGAAACCGTAGATGACATACGGAGGCCATTTCATTTCTGCAACCCATACATGTACCCTAACGGGATCATCATCCACTACGGTACCTCTGTGGATTGAAGTCCTGTTACCAGAAGTCACAGGATCCTTATCTGTGCTAGTGGAAGTTTCATCACACAATTGATGATGTCTGTAAAAGGCCGAGGCACCTCCTTAAAAGAAAAAAAGTGCTGGCAATTCCCACTGAGGCAAAAGACTGGAAATCCCTCAGCCAAGCAGATAAACAGGCGGGTGAGTTTCCTGGGGTGCACGTACAGCTGCTGAGCTGCACTGCGCTTGCCTGACTCGACGCAAATGAAGATGGATTGAGCCAGGAAGCACCACATCCCAGCCGACCAGAGAAACTGCAAGGTAGCTCTCCGTGGAGCCTGAGGCAGAGCCCAGAGCCACTGTATTGATGCTGACGATAAAAATAAAAATAAGTGATCTGGCAAAAACCAATCATTACAACAGTAATTGGAGATGTGACCACTCTGATTGACAACTCTGCCCATCTCTACATACCGCGTTCCACACCAGAAAGGTGTCTGGGCTTTACACTGAGGAGTAAAGGAGCGTAGATTCATATTTTAGATTTTAAAGCCCTGACAGCAGTGTCAGGATTGTTTCTTAAAATAGCTCAGGCCGGAATCCAGCTCAAGGACACTGCATGTAGCCAGCGCATCCATTGAGGTAAATAAAAGTCACTGTGAAAGCACAGGAACATTTTATATTTAGCCACCGTAGCTGAGAGGCTGGGGTTAGCCAAGCTCACCTCTTCCCTCGGAGCACTTGGCACTGTCTAGTCAGACATCTTTAGGTCCAGCACCACCCGAACCTATCCTGTCCAGCCCATTGTGCTGAACTTCTATTCAACATTGCCTTGTTACTAGGCTGAACTATATGTGCCAGAACTATATGTGGAAAATATGGATAATTTTCCAAGATCAAGCCCTTCTGGAGGTAGATATAGATGCCTCAGTTTAGCTTGGTTTGTAAAGGCTTTGCAAAGCAAGGGTGAGGAACTTCACACCACAAGGAGGATTGTATAGCCTACTGGTTTGTAATTCCACTATGGGCAACATGCAGGACAGAGAGAAAATATGTATTTATTTACATGATAGGAGAGATGCAGACAGGCATTAGTGGGTGATGAGTTCACTTCATTTCATCTACTCCCAAATCCCACTGTAGGACAAAACGATACCCAGAGTGCCTCCACTCAGCCCAGTCCTGCTTTGCAGCTGCCATTTATCCCCTGCTGAACATGCTGCCATGAAGCTTCCACATTCAACCCCTTCGTGTTGCTGAAGGCAATATGGCTCCCATAGGGAACCGTGGGATAACTGACAAATGTTTCTGCTAATCCACAAACACACCATTAGTTCCGATACCCTCCTGATGAGACTCTAGGAAACGATCATTTCCCTCTATGAAAAAAAAGACATTTTGGAGGAAGAGCATGTCCACAGCTGAGGAACCCATAAGGACCTATATAAATGAACAGTTTCAGAGTCCTCTCAGAGACAAGTGACAATCAGGACTACATCTGGAAAGGCGCTCAGGACAAAAGCATCAGTGAACTCAGTGGGATGTTTAGATGACTAGATATGGCTCTTCCAGAAAAATGTGATGCTCAAAGGTCTTTGCTTGTACAGGAACAGAACTGGGTGAAGTAAATTTGGGCAATCAATCTGTTGTCCTTGCAGCACCTTTCATAGGCTGAGCTGAACTTGCTGTGCATGATACCCTGAAAAAACACTTGTCAATCTAGTGCACCATCTTCTTTTTGTGTTATAACAACAAGACTGAAACTATCCAAGGGGTAGTTATCCCCTTGGTAATCAGGGAACAAGGCAGGGAGACCTGAGACTTTGAAAGGTGGTTAAAGAATTGCTCATGAGAAGGGCTTCAAAATTTAGGCACAGCTAAGTCTTACCATCTCCTTGTTTGAAAGCAAACCCAGTGATATAAGCATTGGCTCAAGTTCTGTATCACTTTGTCACTGTCTACTGCCGCAAAACTGAAGCTCCCAAAATAGGCAGAAACATCCAGGCTAGGACCTCTCCATGATTTTTTTTTTCTAGTCGTAGAGCAGGGATGATAATTCTCACCTGCATCTTTGTGAGAGCAGGGAAGGTTTACTGAAGACATGAAGCAAGGCTTATGTCCCCGCAAACATGTTCTCTTCACCTTTTCCAGCTATGCTGTTGGTTGAACAAAAGGTATTTCTTCTTTTTACATACCTTGCCTAGTTGCTTAGCAGACCCCTGATGAAAATGAGCATTTTGAGTTTCTTCATTCCCCGGTGAGAATATCAAAAGTGATAAACAAAAAGTCATTCAAGCAATCCACACATGTAAAAAGTCAGTGAAAAAAATATGCCCGCCCATGTAAAGAAATGGAAAGCTTACCTTTGGACCTGCTGGCCCAGGCAGTCCAAATGCTCCTGGCTGTCCTGGTTCACCCTGCAAGTAACAGCAATATCAGTGGTAAATGCTAATCTTTTACATATAAAAGCTAGCATGACTCAAAACAGTCATTACATACAGCTTTAGAAATGGAAGCTTTATCTGCTATCTACAGTCCTGAGTACTGTTATGCAGAGATCTGAAAGTTTTGTGATGTGTTTTTTTCAAAAAAATAAAAGCAGAAAGAGACAAACCAAAAACAAGCAGGTATTCATCTGCTCCTCAAACACAACTACCTAAGTAGCAAGAAATGAGTTTCTTAAGTTTTGAACAGCTTGCAGAGACTACAGTCTAGAAACATGGGTTCCTTGGAGATAACATAATGCATTTGTTCTTGAATAGTGACTTTTCAGTGCAATAAACACATCCTATAAGAAATTCTGCAAATCCAAGTATGTCACTGTTCAATCCCAGACCATGCCACATTGACGTGATGTGATGTGATGAAGTCGCATCGGTTCTGCAAGCTACATTGGAAAATTATCACTGTTTTTCTGAACTGGGACAATTGTGGCACAAAGGAGAAACAGGATGTCGAGTAACAGGAAAAAAGAGCTTTTCTACTGTGTAGTCGAGTAACAGGAAAAAAGAGCTTTTCTACTGTGTATCACTACTTCTGTGTATGCCTGCTCCTCCAAGGATTCCTTTCCCCAAGTTCCTCCAGTTGCCACCAAACAACTGCCACAACGGGACAGTGAATGAGATGATAAAGGTCCATCATCGGGATGAAGACAATTCAAAGGGATGGTGATCAAGCAGGGGAAAGGAGGGAACGCTCTAAAACACACTTATATAAAATACTGGAAAACATTTTTGTGGTTCTATTCTTCAACTGCAGTCCTCTAAAAGGCAATCTTTGGTATGTTGCATCCTTCTTTGAGCTAACCCTGCACCACTTCCTTTGCTCTTAGGTTTTAGCAGTGCACAAGAGGAGTTCAGGTCCTTGCTCCTGTGACTGAGACACCTATTTCTCCAACCTCTGACTGCTGTGGAATCACAAGATGGTCCCTGCACCCCCTGCCATCTCCACTAGCCGATGACTCTTTGCCAGACTTAAACAAACGCCCAGGCTCAGCAGCTGCGGCTGTTAACCAACACAGTCGCAGCAGTGGGACCCAAACCACAGGCTGCCACGACTGCCCTCTCTCCCGTCTTAATGAACGGCAGTGGCGCTGCCGCGGGAGCATCTCGGCTTGGCTAATCCATACAACACCTGCCATTGCTGCAGACGTGCGAGGGAGAGCGCCGGGGCTATTAACCTCCTGCCATTTGTTTCTGCTGCTCCTAAAACGGCCACACAAATCCCCAAGACGTGTTCCACTCAATACAGATTGATTTCCACTGCCTGTCTTGCACTGAAAGGCAAGGATTACATGGGAGGAACGAAAAGGCTTACGGCTTCTCCTTTTGCTCCGTCCTTCCCAGGGGGGCCAGGTGAGCCCAGGGACCCCTGTAACAACAACAGATTTATCATCAGCACAATATTAACACCCGTTGCAAGTGCAAGGACATGAGTAACGCATCAAGACAAGAATAAGGAATGAGAAGAATCATTTCAAGGCAAACATTTATTATTTACAGTCTCTGGAGGAGGTGCTGCTGACATTAACACACTATCGCCGATTTATGAGCTGTTAATGAGGAACTAGGCACTCTCAGCCACTTAACTCATTTAAGAATAAATTAATATAAAAGCTCTGCAGCTAATTAGAAACGTAACCATTAAGTCATCTTAATATCATCTCCCCTCAACCTCTCTGTCCACCATTCCATTGTTTCAAAACACTATTGTTTTGTCACTGAATACTGTTTTATATATATATTTTATTTTATTCCTTGCTTGTACATCATCTGTCCCAAAGCTCAAAAGCCTCTAGGTACAGCTATAACGCACATAAGTAATGAGCCTAAAAGCAAACAGAAAAAAAGCCTTGAAAAACTCAAGCAGTCCTCAGGAACTACCCTGGCCACTGGGAAGCAAGTCTCAGAGCTGTGAATGTGCAAAGCCATAGAAAACCAAGAAACAGTTTAAACCCTCCTATGCACCAGGACAAATGGAACTAAATATGTTGAGGTTGGCAGCACCACAGCTAAGGGGGACTGCAGCAACTGGGGGGAAAAGAGAAGTTTTGCTGCATGCAGCTGGCAATTTAAAGAACAAATGGAGAATGGAAAGACAATAGACACACCACAGGCAAGCCAATGTACATGCTGAGGAACTGGCTTGGTGTTTTTAATTCTAGGCACTGCAGCACTTTCTTTTAAGGGTATTGTAAAAAAAGGCTCAAATGAGAAACAGGCATGGGCACTGCAAACTGTCACTCTGGGCTCTGCTTGTACTGATCTGGCTGTGTGTTACTTGGAGGGGGATCTTGCCTTGCAATCCTGAACATTTGCTATTTTACAAGAAGTGGAAAAAGTTTATATTCCTAAAATCCCTCCTGCAAATGATATTGAAAATATTTCTGACAAATGTGTCTAAAGTAAATACTAGTCAACAGGGTAAGCTTGGTGCAGGATATTTTTTTTTTAAGATGATGACACAGTAAGCAGCTAAAGGCCATCTCAGTCCAAGTTATTTATGTTCAGTGCAAAAAAGGACATGATAATCTTTGGCCTTCCATGTCTCATATTAAAGAAACACTGGTGATTCTGTATGTGGAGGCATTAGTACTGAGCTTCTATTCTGTTTCACTTTTCTGTTTCGGAGTTCTACAAAATTTGGACAAAGTTCATACCCTTGAGATCTCCACACGTTTGTCAAATGTGGCTGAGCATCGTCAATAGGTTTAAAGATTTTAAGGTGCGCTTTGCCAAAAAATAGTACAACAGCATAGTGTCCTTTTCTTATCACGTTTTTAATAGAAAACAATAAAATACAGAGGTAAAACAAAAGGCTTAGAAGAGGGCCTGTTTTTATTAGCCTTCCACATCAGTTTTATAAACTCTTAAACTTTTCACAGTATAATTAATAAAGAGTTGGACTTACTTTCTCTCCTTTATCCCCTTTCAGTCCAGGAAAGCCAGGGGGGCCTTCTTCACCCTATAACACCAACAGAAAAAATACCTCATGTGAAATGCTATACCATTCTATGGCATATTTGTGTATTTTAGACAGCACAGTTACCATCTGTTGAGAGTTGAGGCCCACGTTTCCTCCTCACTGTAACAATGTTGTTCTCAGTCACCTGTAACTTGCCCATATTTGAAGAGGTTCACCTTCCATTACCCATTCCAGTGACTTCCTCTGACTGGTCCCTCCTTCCCCTCCTTTTTGTAAATGCCATCCAGAACCAGTCTTTTTCCAAGAACAAGATAAGAGACCTATCCTTGTTAAATAAAAATATCTTAAGCATACAAACATTTCATTGAGAAACTCTCCTGTTGTCACATTTCAAAGTGTAAGGACTTGAAATTTGGCATGACCAACATATTGCCATGCCAAATTCCCAATGGCACATAAATTTTTGGAAAATGCAAATGTGGGAATTTTTTTCTCTTTACCTGCTCACAATTGGTCAAAATGTAACCTTGGAAGCCACTCCATTTAGACCTTATTAATAGGTACTTCTTATAGTCAACAGCTAACTTCACCAAAGATTCAGAGTAGGTTTCAGCCAGGGCTCTGTGAACGGAGCAGGACTATGCCTGCTGTTGTGAGGCACTGGTTGTGATCCAGCAGCCTGGAAACAATATCTGTCCTGCATGTTCATGCTCCGACTGATGGCACACAGGATCCAGCATTGCTGCATTTTACAAGAAATATTGGCATGAGTCCTTCAATGGACTGTTACCAGTATCTCTTTTACCTGAAACAGTGGACATCCATGTAAAACCACTAGAACTGCTGGCAAATGACATGCCACAAAGCAGAACTACGCGACTGAGAGCTTTTTCCCCATCAGCCTTTCTATAAACCCAATAATAACATAGAAGAATCCTTTTGGAAGAGCATTAAAGCGGCTAAGCAGTTGATGCATACAGTTCTAAGTTGCTTGTATATACATAAGGACTACCTACATATGCAGATAAATTCAGGCCAAATTCTGCCACATTCAGTCTTATTTGTGATGTTTTTTTCCTGCATGAGCAGTCCAGCAGACTTAGATGGATGTATTCCTAGGGCAGGGTTCCAGTCAATGTCAGACAGGGTGACAAAATCCAGCCTTATTTATTTATAGGTATATTTGGCACTTAAAGGTTAATAAAAGATAGTATCTGGAAAGTAGCTGTGCTGTATATGTAAATTAAAGCCATTAGATACTTTTATAATCACATTTCTTGCTAACTGAACCTTCATGAAGCACTCTGTCTAGAATTTGCAACGCAGCTAGTGGTAAAAATCAGATCTGCTGTATTTGAATGGCTCCCTAATGAGATAGAAAACCCATCTAAGAACAAATGTGATTTTTAAGGAAATCATTTGCTCTGAGAGGTCAATATAACTTGAAGGAACTGCTGTTCCATGGCAAAGTGTACAGCATAGGTAGGAGAATTATTTGCGTCTTTTCTATGCTAAGTAAAGGAATACGGTTAATTAGGCTCTTCTCTTGCCTTTTTTTTTCTTTTTTTTCTCCATGCAGTAGGAAGTCCTTGGCACAGCTGAACAAATTAATCGTAGCATCAGTCAACAAGTTTGATCCACAGTGTTCATAGAGCCATTCATGCTGGACAGAACATTGTAAGTTTTCTGGTCCAACCTCCCACTTGAAGCACCATCAACAGTGAATTCAGACCAAGTCGTTCAGGGTTTATCCAATTTGGTGTTGAAAACCTCCAAAAATAAGGTTGCTCCTCTTCCCAGATGCAAATAGTAACTTACCTCCAAAGCCAATAGCAACCCAGAAAAAGAAAAAACTTTTTCTTTTGCATTTTTTGTTTATTAACTAAAGGAAAAAAATGTATCCTTTTGACTTTTAACAGACCTCAAAAGCAGCTGCCTATCAAGGTGTGAAGCCCAGAGCAGGTCTGTTGGCCCTTACAACCAAGAGGCGGCATGGGCATTTACAGGAAAGTCCTGTGGACTTTCTCCTACTTGGTCACTATACCTGCCAGAGGCAGCTGGTCAGCCTGAACGGCCACCCATGGACCAGAGTGACCAAGCAGGGAAGAAGGGCTTACAGGATGCATCGCGCTCAGGGAATTTGTGATGCAGCAAAGCCCACCACTCCAAAGGGCTCCCTAAAGACATTTTCTTCATTTGTATCTACTGCCACCACCTCTCTCTCGCTGCATAAATGGAAGCACTGCGTGCCACACATCAGCCTGGCACAGAGCTGACCTTTTATTGGAAATAAAGCTAGAGAGTTTTACTAGCTTGCAGTGGAAATCTTTGAGCATCCATCATCTTTACCAGTTCCTTCCCAAAGACGAAACTGCACAGAAGCAACTTGGGCTCTAGAAGCAGGTTTAATGTCCTCTGGGGAACCACCACTGAACCCCACCAGGCCACAGAGTGGAAAGGGCTCCTACTTCTGCCCCTTCCACTGACTGCCCGTTAACCCCGGCTAGCTACTTTATATCCCCCAATAAGCAGAAAAACCTGTCAGGCTAAGGGTAGGTTCAGCAGATGTTTAAACCTTAATAAAAGCACAAGAAGTGATTGTGTTGCCTACGTCAAAACACTCATGTTCACAAAGTAAACTGCATAACCTACAGGAGTGACCAGTGGAAGAGAGCAGGAAGCAGAAAAGCATCGGTGCTGCTGTGCTTGCATAGTGCCAAAGGAGCTGTGACCGGCAGGGATGGGAAAGCAACCAACAGCTTGCACCCTTAACTCACAGCCGGCTGCCAAAACCCCCACTGAGGTTGCAGCTAACTGGAACAGAGTCATGTTGTCAAAGCAATTTACTTCACTAAGAAACTCTTTTTTTTTTTTTTTTTAAACTAGCCAACTTCATGAACTGCGCTCCCAAACAGTCACCTTTTCTTTTCACTTGTCCACCAGATTTTTTTAATCAGGTAAAATCCCAAGCATTGTGCTCAGCATGCTGCTAAGACCTAGGGAATTGCTGGTGTACCCAAAAGGTATCTGTTCCCTCCCCTCGACGCCTCCAATTAGGTCAACTGGGTTAGCGAAAGAGCTCACCTCTCTCCCCAGCCCCTGTGGATTGAGGGGCTCAGCCAGTGCATCTACCCTGGAAACCACTTTCTAAAGCCAGGGAAAGCTGTAGTTAGAGAATGACAAAATTGGCCGAAGAAGAAATCACGGGGGCCTGAAATAACATTGTTGAAGAGTTCTTGCTGGGGAGGTTACAGCTTCAGCAGTTAAGCTCAAAAGGAAGGCAGCAGATTTTCCTGAGTTCTTTCCCCTTCCCAGGCTCATGAGGGTGCTGGCCTTTTCGTATCCGCTGGAAAGGCAACCACTTACGTTTCATTTCATCCTCTGTGCTGCACAGCCAGTGGCCTTTAATCAAAGGTTTCCTCCAAAGTTAGCAAGAGAATAAACACGTTCATTAGCTCACCGTTGACATACTATTTGTCAAAAGAGCCTAGATTTGGCAAACTGCCATCTGATCTGAAGCAACCAGAGGACTTTTCTTGCAATACAGCTGTGAAGCGCAATCACATGGAAGCAGATACTGCTGAGCAAGAGAGGGCAGGCAGGTACTGCAAGCATTGACATCATACACTGACACAGACTGTGAGTATACAAAGGTTATGTAGCACACAGGTAGCTACGTATTTCTGTAAATGTCAATTTTCACTTTTCAGTAGTTATTCTACGATTATTTACTTGAATTACAGTAACGCCTCGTTTGTTCCCTGCTTGGGAAACTCTGCTGGACACTGTATGTATAAATATTAAACGACAGTCATTATGCTCCAAAGCTCTGTTTGAAATTGCAAGCAATGTGTAAATAGAATAAAGAAATAGACAGTGAGCACAGGCCAGTGAAATAGCTGCTGAGCAGATATAGTCTGGAAGTGCTCTGGGCTGAAGGATCCAGGCACCACACTGGGAAAACAGGTAAACTTTGGCAGCTGGCAATGAGCCCTGGGGAAGAAAAGCCCATCACATTCCTAGCACCAAGGCCAAACCTGGTTGTGGCACTGAGGAGGATAAAAATAATACTATATACCCATCTGGCTGCATTCGCAGCTTCAGCGCAATGCGAAGCTGGTGGTGACGTGTAAACCACATCTATCTATGCCACGCATTTCTACTGCCACCCATCTGCTTTATGGGTATCTGAACTTGTCTCAAAGGCTGTTCTTTTCTGGAGAAATATCTGCACCAGACTAAGGAGGCAACACGGACCGGGGAAATGGGAAAAAGCAGCAAAAGCAGAAGAGATTACTGATAAGGAGGGGAACAGAGTATAGCTTCTAATGCAGCTTCCCTTAGGCTTAGCCTACATTTTCTGCAGTAGTTTTACACTTTACAGGTGGTGACGTGTTGCTTCCTTGGTCAACAGTATTCTGGACAAAAAGTTGAATGAGCAGATAGCGATACCTGTGAGGAAGTGAGTTAACAAATATGGCAGCTTGGCTTAGGAAGTTCCTAAATTATTGGATAGTGCAAGCTCTGAGGATGTAGCACTAGAAAAATCACTGTTAAAACTCCACCTTTCATTCCTCAAAGAATTGATATAAATTCTGCAAGCAAGTTAGGAAGGATTTCTGAGCCATACTGAAAGAAAACGTTTAGTCAGAATTCAGAAAAAGGATAGAATTTTGAATTTGCTTGTATTTACTTTTTAATGGAAGTGTTCAGAGCCACACAATGGATACAGAGCAAGGCCTAAGCACTACCTCTGTCCTTCCTGGGGGTCTCAAAGCAAGGCTTACATGGGCACATGGTTTGTCCAGACCCAATGGACAAAAAAAAAGCCACATCACGAGGAAATACAGAGCACAGGAAACACTCAGCTGCTGCAGAGTACTGGGGTGACGAAAAATAAAGATACTCTTGTCTTCAAGAATATCATCCGTTAAAAACAGAAGTGAGCTGGGGAAGTATAGACACACTTAGATAGGTTCCTTTATTAGTTTATGTACATCAGTAGAGTGGTCCCATTTCTACAATTGAACAAGGATGTCTTCCTGGTACACCAGCATCACATGGATTTACCAGATCACACCAGCTCTAGGTTAGTGATCCCTCCAGGGTCATGAAGGTAGGCTTTTTTTTTTTTAATCTTCCATTACATGCTCACCATATGCACATATACCTTAATTTGTTGCATATTATCCAATGGTTCACCTCACCTTTGGTTACAGTGAGCCTCACTACCCCACAGAATTTCCTGAACAGTATGTATATGTTCTGTGACCAACTTATATCTACATCCTGTGTAGTTCCTCATATGGCTGAGTGGAGATAACTGTGAAATTGCAAAGTAGATATTTGTAATTGCTAGATGGAAAGTTTCCTCTAAGTGGGAACAACTAATACAGGGATTTTCACATGTCCAGCCTCACAGCAGAATTTCTCAGAAAAGAGACTGAAAACGGAGAAGGAAGGGATCTGCAGGTATATGGAAAGATACAGAGATAGAACAATTCAATATTACCTGATCCTAGAGACACAACAGAAGCACACAAAGGAATAATCCCTCAGTGACGTTTTTAAGCAATCTAGTCAAGTTTAATGGCTTTTCTTTCCTCCACTTGCAGCTCCTCAAGCAGCTGCCAAGTTTACAAATATTTCTTCTAACTCGAGAACAGCTGTGGCCTATAATCACATATTTTATTTCAAACTCTGGGTTGTGGCCTACGTTAATGGAAATGAGAGCAAACTAAACAAGAAAATAATGGGGAAAAATCAGTCCAAAACACATGCTTAGATTCTCATTTGCCTATCAAATTCAAGTAAATCACTGGCCTTTTCCTTACAGAGAAGATGACAGAAGACAGATCATTCTATGGTTAATTCTTACATTTTATTTATGTTCTCTTCCAAACTGGTCTACATCTAACACAAAAGTTCCACTTCTCTAATCCTAATATGAAATAAAAATTTCTTAGCCTGTCACAAAACGTCAATAAAGGTGTCATTGGGAGACCTTCAAAAATCTGTCAAGCAGAACCCCATGAATCACACACCCAGTATATTAACAGCTGCGCAAACCGCGGGATCTATATCCAAGGTAGGAGACAAAATAGCAAGAGCTGAAGAGAAACAGAACAAAACTGGCAAGATGAAATGGAAACAGAAGCAAAATTGAACTGCACAGTGTTACCACTTCACCATTAACACACCCCTCTCTCCTCTGTTAATTAACTTCACAGCACCCCTGTGAAATGAGAAGGAAGTTATAGCAACTGTAATATTGATTTCATCTCATGAGGATTACAAGTCAGAGGTACAACTGAGTAGAAGACATATGGTAGGTCACAGAGTCTGGGACAAAGATAGAAACTCACTCCAGATTTCCTGTGTGCTAGGTCAATGCCCTAACCACAAGTTTATTCTTTCTCCCTCCTGGTTCTTTGGCTTGCATTTAACTTACTAACCTGATGTTCACGAAGAATAAACCAGACGACCATGGGTAAGTGGCCTACTGTTGATCCATGGTTACACACTAAGCTGTTTTCATTGCTTGATGAGAAAAGTGAAGAAGGAGGGCAGAAAAGATATTGCAAGTTGAGTGTGGTCTTCAGGTTCTGAGAACACTTCCAAGAGACCGTGTGTTCCTGGAAGGATGTAATATGTTTTCTAGGGTGTGGGGTTTTTTTTTTTTTCCGTTCAGGAGCTACCAACTTGAGGAGAATGAAATGAAAGATTTCACAACTTCATCTCTAGCAGCCATACAAAATGAATATTTTCTTGAAAAATGTTGTAAATTTTGGGTTTCTCTTTTAGCGTGGTGAGGCAAAAACAAAGGTTTCATTAAAAGCCAGGGATGATCTGCAGATCAATTGAGAGGCAGAGCTGCAGTGGACATATGTCACCCAGCTCCATTTTCAAAAGCTGCTGACCAGACAGGCAGCACAAATGACAGCCATTCTCCAATGCACAAGTGCAGGATTCTATTAGCTTAATGATGCTAAAACCCCATTAATATCTTGGCAAATATGACACCAAAACTGGCATTATCTTCTGCTTCCACAAGAAATAAGACATACATCTCAACTTGGAGTTTAGTTCATTCTAAGCAACGAAGAAAATCTTCCCTGCTGGGTCTCTGTATTATATTCTGATTTAATAAACAGAAAGGTCATGTGAACATGATACACAAGGGTCAGTAGAAGTTGTAGGTTTGGCTAGTCTATCAGGAAACCCAGCCCAGTATGCAGACAGCTGGTTAAATGATAGTTATGGCCTTTTTTCATACTGCAAACATATAAAAGATTTTATTTAATGCATTGCATAAGAGTCAATTGTCCCCAGAAAAAAATCAGGAGACCTTGTCTTTCAAGGGTCTCTGAACCCTTGAATCTTATCAAGAACATCATGGACCCTACCATGAGACCAGAAAGTTCCTTCTTCATATCGTCCTAGTCATTGCCCTTCTGGGGAGAGCAGGTGCACCATTTTTCAGGGATACCAACAGGTATCTTTCTTTGAAGAAACCTAATAATACTCCAACTTTGCATCAAAATAGGTAAAACAACAGCTATGTAGCAGTTAATTTGACACATGGTCACCCATAAACTTGGCACTGCAGGAGAGAAAATGCATCAGAGCTTACTGATATGGTAAACGGCTATACCATGATCAAGGTCACTGTAGAGTTCAGAATAGCCTGGAAACATCCTAAAGACTTCAAAGCTCTCATTGGCATTCAAGATCCTGTTCATTACTTTCCTATTAGCTACATCTCCACTGTGACACTCCTTCGCTCACTAAGTAATTGCTGAAAGACTGGGGTGATCAGACACCTTTGACAACTATTGAACTGCTTGTTCATCTATAATCAAGACTGCCCCAAGTGGAGTACTTGAAGAAAGCATCTACCGCTGCAACACAGAGAGAACAGGAGAGTACAAGGGGGAGATGTCCTGTTTGAAATAGTTTTGGTCAACAGCTAGATGAGTTGCTCAATCAGTTGCTGAAATCTCCAAATTAAAAAACAGTCAAATGGTTTGCAGACCTATTTATTATTGAACTTACTGAATAGGAAGCAGAAGGTAACTGGAATCAGTTGGTACTGCAATTCCACTACACGGGGGAAAAAACGGAGAAATAAACTGGGCTACAATGGGTTGGATTCCCAGAAGCAAGACCAGTAATTAATGAAATTCCATTTTTCCTTGTTTGTATGGTTGGGGCAAGAGGGTACTCAATTAAAGATACATTTGTCAGTCACTTTGAAATGTGAAAAACATGACAGCTCTGCTCTGAAAACTTCCTTGTCTCAAAGTACAAGGTGATGCTCCTTCCTGGCATTTGCCACTGCTCAGGACCAGACAAAACAGCTTGCCAAGTGCTAGTTCCAAGTTCACTGAAGCAGAAAAATAACCCAGTCATGTGTGATGACATTGATTAATTCATGGTCTTACATCTATAAATAGCACACAGAAAATAGTTCTGGTCTTGTGGATGATTTGCCACGTACTGGTTGATATTTTGCCTGTAAGAAAAATCTGTTAATTGCTTTTGCTCTGCTTCTGGGAGGTTCCTCATGCTTCAGATGTCCACACAGCCCTCACAAATTTCAGTAGCTCTGAGAAGAGCACATTAAGGCAGAGGAGTACTGTGTCAGGGTACTCCAAACTGCAGTGCCAATCTGGTCTTAAACATCTGCTGCTACTGATATTCCACATTCACCATTTACAGTTTATTCTGGTGTCTCACTGAAATAAGTAGAAAGCTTTTCCTCAAGATTAACCACACCATCTAGTCCAGATTTCTCCCCTCCTTGCAGAGCCCATTCCTTCCAGTCTCTCCCTGCTGGTTAAATTTGCAAAATCATTGGACATTCTTCTCACTGCTCTCTGCAATGAGCAACATCTCTCTACATGTCTCTAAATGTCACGGCCAAACTGGAGACAGCATCTTGCCTTAAGTCTTATCACCAGCTACTTACAGGTTGCAGTGTTATGCTTCTGCTGACTGCCAAACATAACTGAGGCTGCTCAGTCAAGTCTTTGTCAAAATTATAAATCATTTTGGTCCAACCAGACATATTTGTTTATAAAGTGATGCTGTTCCCCAGGTCTTCTTCATCTCAGAGTTCATTACAAAGGTCATGATAATTTTTTACCATTTTACTTATGGGAACACTGAAGAAGAGGAAAAGCTAAGGCCAGGTTCCCCTATGGTGCCAATGATATAGAGCCACAAAGAAAAAATGGGTCTCCAGAGACCCAGACCCATTCACAGCATTAAAACATCACATTATCTTGACATAACGAACTCTAACGATCCACTCATCATTTCACCAGGAAAATAAATATTTGCCATGAAAAAAACCCACATTTCCCTCATCTGGCAATTGCTACTATGTTCATTATCTAGCAGGGTCTGAGACACAGATCACCATCTTTCTTACAAAGCCAGAGACAACAGGCCCTGTAGACTTAGACATAAAATCTCTAGGTAGTGCTTAAGAAAAAGGGTGAGACACCCAAAAGGGGAAAGTAAAGATGTCTGGGGTTGTACTTGGGCAAGTAAAGAACACCATGAAACATGATGCTGCCATGCCATGGTCTCACCTGCACCTTCAGAGAGCTCATGAGCAAGGCACCTGCACCTTCTCAGCCATGAACAAGGAAACTCAGCAACTCTGGCAACAACTTTTTCAGTGGAAAGGGGAAAATTTGGATGCTTAACTAGATAGGTGTGAAAATGTGTAGCAGGGAGAGGGCAGGGAACACTTAAGATGCCTTTCATAGACCCGTGATAGCAACTTGCTTTGTGAAATGCTTCAGCTCTCTGTGATTTATTAGGCTCCAAGATCCACTTCAGAGTGTATGCTCCAGACTGCTAGGAAAGCTTTTTTATTTTCCAGCTAACAGGCAGCTAATCCATATCTATCCATTGCAATATCGCTCTCAGGAGCATCCCACATTCAAACAACAGTTATCAGTGACAGAACCAAGGCAATCTGGTTTCCCCCCCGCCCCAAGCTCTTCTATCAGAAGAAGCGTAAAGTTGGAAAATCTTTCTCATACGCTTCCTTTCTACAATGTCACTGGATCTTGGCAGAGGAATCTTCTAAAGAAACAAGCGTGGAGACTTTGCAAACTTCTGGTTGCCAGTAGATGTCATTATATACCAGCAATGTACCTGCCAGCTGGGGCCAATGCTAAAAAGAGAGAAATGTTTTCTAAGTTTATGTCAGGAAAAAACCCCGAGTTACTAGTATTCTTGCACTGCTGAGAATTAAGCTCTCACGATGCACAATTAGTATGTGATCTGGTTTCGAGTTGTTTATTACAATCTGCAGCTGTTATCCTGGGTCACAGAAAACCACAGAATTTATCTAAAACCCTCTAATTATTGCTAAGAAAAAGAACTCTATCAAACCACAGTTATTTAGCTGTGCAGGATGTACTTTAACTACAGTTAAGAGGACTGAAAAATACTCAACGTGCAGACTGAAATTTCTTGCATACACAAGAAGATTCAGAACATACTCAGAGTAGTAAAGTGGATAGTAACATTAATACACCTCACTTTTTAATCAGAAGATTCAGAAAAGAAGTGACAGATACAAACGACTCCAGTGGGGTGTATGACAGCCTCATGAAGTAGATGAGGTATTATTATACAGATGTTTAAGTGCTGGATTGAGAAGTTAAGCGCTGAATGACCTTAACCAGATGAAGTCAGTAGCTAAGAATAGTTCCCGAGAGAGATGATTCCCAGCACAAAAAGTAATAAGAAAAAAACCTGCAGATATTGCACTTTCACTTTTCATTACCAGATCAGTTTGAGCTATGCTCACATTATTTTTTATTCTTCAGTAAAGTAAGAAGATCTGAGTGGCAAGAACCAAACCCACAGCCACTCTCTGCAAGGAACACAAATTACTGGGCAGCTGGGGTTTTTTTTTGTTTTCAAATTTTCAAACTCAATAGTCTCTCTAAACTTAGAGATGTTTTCCCATCCTTGTTACTGTCAAGATGTGCTGACTGTAAGAGCACTGCCCACTGACCGGGATGCTGATGCACAAAGACTCCTGGGGCCTGCTGCTTCCTTAGGCTTTCAGAGTCACCCTTCAGCTCACCAGACCTGGGTAAACTGGGTGGCATTTAAGAGTTTTGGGACTTGGTGACAATGTCTGAACACCACAGCAGCCCAACAAGGTCTGTAACCTTGCTGGAGCACCTTCCCTGCACTGGGCTCAAGGTTTCAGCAGTGAAAAGGACACACACACATCACCTCTTGGAGCAATATGTAGGTTTATTTGGAAATTGCAGGAATAAGAATTCGTGCAAGCTCAGGCTCCACATTGTGTAAGTGCTCAGCGAGCACATCCTGCTTCTAGAAATTCAGATGGTTGTTCCCCCTCTTTTGCACGGGAGTTGTTTTTAAGCTTTGGCCCTTGCTTCAACTACACTGCAGCAGCCTGGCAAAGCACCCTGCTAATCCTGACCCTGACTTGCAGAATCACTTTCTTGGCTTGGACTTAGACTTGCTTCATCAACTCCAGGCCAGTCTGGTGACCTGGACTCTTGGCTGAACCTGCCTACCATCTCTGACCCGTCCTGCTCCCTTGCTGGGGTGCTATGGAGTAAGACCTGACTAGTGAGGTCCCTGCCCTGCCAGTCACGGTATCACTCCCAGATGACCCTTGCTGCACCCTGACACTCAGGGACCTGACTCTCAAATATTATTATATCTCTGTGTGTCTAAAATACCACTTCTACCCTGAGCCTTACCTGCAACCAAATCACGCACACAGCCCTTCTGGTCCCAAACTGCATCCCTTAAAAATACCCAAGCAAAAGCTCTCCTTTGCCATCAAACCAGCATGCAGTATCAGACCCTATGTCTGCGGCACCTTTTGCAGGCAGAACTGCACTCATTTTCTTGTGCCCCACGTTACTTGATGCTAGCCAGCCCCGACCCAGAGGCACTGCACTCGCGCTTGTGTGGTAAGACCTGCTGCCAGCCCAGCACTGGGGTAAAAAATTACGTGGCTTTCAGGTCAGACCTTTCTTATATTCAGCTGCCTCAGGGCAAAGACAGAGAGCACAGGGCTCTGTGTGCAGGGGCTGTATCTAACAGGGTAGATTTCCACAGCTTTTCCAGAAGCCTTAATAATGGCAATAACTCCAATTTGGAAGACAAGTGAGGGAAGGGGAAGTAAAGCCTTTGTTTGAAGGATCTAGCAGGCAAGATATACAAAGCCTGGAGGAGAAGAGGTTCTCCAGTTTCATTTTACAGGAACAAAGACTAGCTGCTTTGCCCAAGGTCAGCAAATCTGTCAGAGACAAGTTTTAAGCCTGAGTCTCTCCTGCAGCCCAGCCCAGAGCCTTAACTACTGCCTGCTTTTCTTTTCTATGCTTGGTCTTGCAGTCACTGCATCTCTCACAAGCCAAGCCACTTCAGAGGTTTTATTCTTGTTAGAAATCCGATAATAATCCTGCATTTTTATCAAAGCAAGTCATTACCATGAAAAAAAACATTGTTGAGAGAATATAGACTTAATCTAATAAAGTTGTTTCCCATATTCATTGCTGCATATGTGATTATTAGCACGAAGGGAAACAGATAAAGCACAAAGGGAAAGCTTGGGTACTCTTGGAAACACATTAGTACGGGAATTTCCAGTGTAAACCATAATGAAACCTTCATCCACAACTTCTGCAGGAGGTGGGTGCTCCTGGTTAGAGTTTTCTCCTCCCACAGATTGGTTTCCTGTGGAAAATCACGGTAGCGATCACTTGACCAAATTGTTTCATGACATCTTTCTTGTGTTTCCTACTCTTCTTCAACAGATATAGACGGTGTTGGCCCAGGCGCTGAATGGACTATGGAAACTTGTGTCCACTTCTGGGCAAGGAGGGTGTTAGAAATATTCAAGAGTTGTACAAAAGTCTAAGAATAGCTACCAGCAGTCAGGCCAACGGGCTACTTATCTTGTACCCCACCTGCAGCAGTGGCCTTGTGGGAGACTTCTCCAGCCTACTGTCCTGCTACCACCAGTCACAGTTTGCAGAGTCTTGCTGACATCCTGAAGCAGAGGTAGTGTCTTTATACTGACTAGGTGTTTACAGATGACTCTCTGTAATTAACTCATATGCACTTTTTAAAAACACAAAATTTTAACCTCCAGAGCAGACTGCAAAGGGGAGATCCAATATCTACTCTATGAAAAGCAACTTCATTTTGTTAATTTTAAACTTGCAAACTTTCATTTGCTTCTGTCCTGGTTTCAGCCAGAGTAGAGTTAATTTTCTTCATAGAAGCTAGCGTGAGGCTATGTTTTGGATTTGGGATGAGAAAATGTTGATAAGGTGCTGATGTTTTGAGTTGTTGCTAAGTACTCAAGGACAGTCCAGCTTCTCATGCTGGCCTGCAGTGAGCAGGCTGGGGGTGCATGGGAAGCTGGGAGGGGACATAGCTGGGACAGTTGACCCAGGCTGGCCAAAGAGATATTCCATACCATATAACGTCATGCTCAGTATATAAAGCTGGGACAAAGAAGAAGGAAGGGGTGGAGGGACGTTCAGAGTTATGGCGTCTGTCTTCCCAAGAAACCATTACGCGTGACGGAGCCCTGCTTCCCTGGAGATGGCTGAACACCTGCCTGCCCATGGGGAGTGGTGAACAAATTCCTTGTTTTGCTTTGCTTGCGTGCGTGGCTTTTGCTTTACTTATTAAACTGTCTTTATCTCAAACCATGAGTTTCCTCACTTTTACTCTTCCAATTCTCTCCCCCGTGCCACCGTGGGGGAGTGAGCGAGCGGCTGCGTGGTGCGTAGTTGCTGGCTGGGGCTAAACCACGACAGTCCTTTTTTAATAAGTAAAGCAAAAGCTGCGCACGCAAGCAAAGCAAAATCCCAGGGTCGTGGGTTCGAGCCCCACGTTGGGCGCCAAAAAGGACTGTCGTGGTTTAGCCCCAGCCAGCAACTAAGCACCACGCAGCCGCTCGCTCACTCCCCCACGGTGGCACGGGGGAGAGAATTGGAAGAGTAAAAGTGAGGAAACTCATGGTTTGAGATAAAGACAGTTTAATAAGTAAAGCAAAAGCTGCGCACGCAAGCAAAGCAAAACAAGGAATCCGTTCACCACTCCCCATGGGCAGGCAGGTGTTCAGCCATCTCCAGGGAAGCAGGGCTCCGTCACGCGTAATGGTTTCTTGGGAAGACAGACGCCATAACTCCAAACGTCCCTCCACCCCTTCCTTCTTCTTTGTTCCAGCTTTATATACCGAGCATGACGTTATATGGTATGGAATATCTCTTTGGCCAGCCTGGGTCAGCTGTCCCAGCTGTGTCCCCTCCCAGCTTCCCATGCACCCCCAGCCTGCTCGCTGCAGGCCAGCATGAGAAGCTGGACTGTCCTTGACTACTTAGCAACAACTCAAAACATCAGCACCTTATCAACATTTTCTCATCCCAAATCCAAAACATAGCCTCACGCTAGCTTCTATGAAGAAAATTAACTCTACCCTGGCTGAAACCAGGACAGCTTCCCCTTAGCTTTACAACAGAAGAAACAGTGAAAAATAATTTCCTACTGGTATCTCCATACCACTCAAAGTTTGACAGATTCTCATCATAACCTGTCCAAAGTCATCACCTTCCCACCTGCAGAGCCTTCTCACTGCCGTTGGCCTTCGGGATGTTAGAAGGGTGGCTCAGCACCATTGCATAATATTCTGTACCTTGCAAGACAAGGGTGTAAGTTTTTGAAAACCCCTATGATCAGCTTCGTACAGAGGCATGAGAAGGGCAGGCTGGCTCATGCTGTGGATGGCTGGGCCCCAGGAATGCAGGTCTCAGTCTACAGAACCTCCCTTGTCAAACATGATTTCCGTGACTTTGATCAAGAGTCACTGAAACCCCGTCTTGCTTGAATCATCCTCAGAAATGCTCTACAGCTGTTCCTTCTGCCCTCACTCCTCTCTTGCACCTACTCCTCTTGGATCAACAGATGCTTGAAGATTTGAGTTATAACCCTTGCAGGACCAGGCCATCTGGTCTAGCAAATATCCATTTGAATAACCCAGGAAATAAAGCCAAAACATTACCTTTCATGGTGATTGTGTTATAGAATTGGATATTTGCCCATGTATAATAACCAGTTCAATAATATAAGTGCATGCAAAACAAGTGAATGAACACACAGTAAAGGGGCACGCATTTATGAGTAGAAATATAACAGAATATATCTAATGCCACAGGGATTAAACACTCCAAGAGCTCAAAGATGACAGTCAACAGTAGAAATTTCAGACTCAATACAGAACAGTGGCAGCTGAATTACACCTAACCAGGAAATCCACTTGAGAGAAGTTTACATGAGCACCTGTAGATGCCTTATGTTATTTTCTTTTTTTCTATCTATGCACAAGTATTTGGTCTGCACATGCATGTTTTTGCACATAAAAAGCATCCTCTATCAGGCTGAGTTATTTAGGCCTGGCAGAACATGAGCTGCCAGGGCTGTTGCTTGAGCCATGACAGTGAATTTCCTGGTTTTCAAAGTCACACAAGACCTCACGTCGACACGAATTGGTTTTTAGCCACAGCTGCTATTATCTTTTGGTTTACCACTAATTATGTGCTTGGCATGTTATGTGTTCTAATACAAGCATCATTTTGGCTTTAACTTAGTGATATAACTGAGGTAATGGCCTGGAGAAGCAAGACCACTGCCTCTGCTGTCCTCCTGGAAAAGCACAGTATTTGCCCTTTAATAATGCCTCAGACCTCACATAATTGCCCCTACACACAATACTTGGCAAAAGCACGACCTGGCAGGTGTTTGGCAGTAGCACAGCTGATGAGCAATACTATAATAAGGGGATGATTTTAATCTTGTCATCTCAGTTTTTGCAAAGGTGAGATAACTTTATTCTATCAACGTGTAGGATGTGAGCCTTGGCGCTTATGAAGAAGCCCACAGCACATGCACAGCAATGATTGCACGGACTGCAGCTATTTGAAGTCCAGCATCTCTGATGCAGTTTCCTAGCACTGGCCCATACCCATAAAACTCAAGGAAACATAAAGCTGTCACAGCCAGAGTGAAAAAAGAGAATTCACGCTCATGCAGCCACTGCAAGCGCAGCAGGCAAACAGAAAGGAGACACGCGAATCCTCTCCTTCCAGGTGTTCTGCCCGTGAAGGGTTTCATTTCACAGGCTCTTGTCTTTTTTTCAGGAGGGTAGATGGCAGCTAGCACTGCAGGCACTTGCATCCCAGCTCCCTGTGGTTCTGGCTACTTCTCTCTCATAGGCACTTCTTCTGATGCCAGGACACGGACACGGTACTACACGCAATAGTGATCCGTCATGTGCACACGGCCTGCACGGCTGATCCCCCCCACCCACAGTCCTGCCCTTTCTGCAGCTGAAGGCCCACCTTTGCACCTAAAGTCTGGCCCAGAACATGATCTTTTGCGTTTGGCAAAAATTACGCACACAAACATGTCACCGAGGCGAGCGGCACCAGCGCCAGCACCGTCGGCAGCGCAGCGCTCCAGCGTGGGGCACAGCGGGGTTTCCTGAACCAGGGGAAGCCGAGGGGAGTGGAGGGACCCACCGGGAGCCCACAGCTTGTGCCACAGTGGCTGAGGAGACCTGGGCAGGGCCAGAAGCAATGGCGGTTGAGCCCTCACATGGATAAAAGGAACCCCTGGGGAGTGCTAGTGACAGTCCGTGCGAAGGGCGCGCGGGAGGGCACTGAAGCTCTGTGGGCACAACCGAGGAGCAACGGCATCTACCTGGCAGCAGGCCCGGTCCTCTCTGAGCTCTGCCCCCACCACGACCGACGCCGCTTCCCCGGCAGAGCTCGGCGGGACCGCGCTGCCAGCCCGGTGCTGGGCTGCCGGCTGCGCCCTGCTCTCACGCCAGGGCCGGACGCAGCAGCCAGCGCGGCTGCGGGAGGTGCGCCCGGGGAGAGGAGCTCCTCCGCTCGGGGACAGAGCTCCGGGAGGAGGGGAGCAGGCTGGGGAGCACCAGGGAGTGCGAGAGGGAGACAGACTATGGAGACTGCACCCGCCTTCCCTGGGACAGGCCTGTCAGGCAGACAGGACACAGGGTACGGAGGAGTCCTTGTCCTCTCTGCACCCAGCTGAACATGGCGGCTTAAGGGATGGGGGCAACGGCAACGAGTTCCTGCCCAGTGCAGCAGGCACATCTCCTCCATGACCACCCCACCTTCCCAGCTGCCCTGGCATGATGGGTACGAGGGTCTGCAAGTGGAACTGAAGCGTGATGAGGACAATGGTTCACCACCTTGGAGGTGTTACCAAGGTTAAGTTGGGCTACACCCTCTGTCAAAACTGCTTCCATAAAGGAAAAAAGATGAGTCATTGTCATTGGAGACCGTCTTTTGTGGGGAATAGAAGGCCCAATATGTCGACCCATTTCTAAGGGAAGTCTGCTGTCTCTGTGGGGCCCAGGTTAAAGATGCGGTGAGAAAACTTCTTGGTACGGCCCTCAGATTATTATGCATTATTAATTTTTCACGTAGGCAATGATGAAGTTGCAATAAGAAGTCCATGGGTGATCAAGAGAGACTTCAGGTCCTTGAGACGACTGGTTAAGGGATCAGAAGCACAAGCAGTGTGCTCCTCTGTCCTTCCAGTTGCAGGGAATGATGAGGGAAGAAACAAGAAGACCCTGCAGACCTGGCTCCATGAGTGGTGTCATCGACAGAATTTGAGGTTTTTCAATCACAAGTCGATCTACACAACACCAGGCCTGCTTGTGACAGATGAGGTACACCTGTCTCAAAGGGGGAAAAGATCTTTGCGCAGGAGTTAGCAGGGCTTATCGAAAGAGCTTTAAACTCGATTTGAAGAGGAAAAGAGATAAAATGAGGCTCACTAGAGATGATATGTTCGGGGGTGGCACGCCAGTGTTTGAGGGATGGTGTGCTAGCGAGGTCCTGCTCCATGATGTGCTGAGTGCACTGGAGCACATATGAAATGTCCTTGTACTGATGCACACAGCATGAGGAATAAACAAGAGGAGCTGGAAGCTTTGGCCCATTCCCAGAGCTATGACATCATTGACATAAGCAAAACCTGGTGGGATGAGTCCTGTGACTGGGGTGCTGTGATGGATGGTTATAGGCTCTTCAGCAGCAAAAGGCAGGTCAGGAGAGGCGGGGGTGGCACTGTACGTAAGGGAGGAATTGGATTATATGGCGCTTACAGTTGGCAATGACACAGTTGAGATCAACTGGGTAAGAACTAAGGCAAAAGCAAATAAAGGGGATTTTGCAGGAGTCTACTATTGACCACCCAGCCAGGACGATGGCACTAATGAATCATTCTACAGGGAAGTAAGGGTTATCTCTAAATCAACTGCCCTTGTCCTTATCGCTGATTTTAACTTCCCAGACATCAACTGGCAATATCATACAGTGGACACAAACATGTCCAGGAAATTTCTGAAGCACACAGAAGATAACTCCTTGGTGCAGGTACTAAGGGAGATGACTAGGAAAGGTGCCCTCCTAGATTTGTTGTTTCAAAACAGAGAGGGACTTGTGGGTGAAGTGGTGCTCTTGGTCAAAGTGACCACGAAGAAGCTGATCTGAATCAGATCATTGGTGATAGGAGAAAAACTGCCAGCAAAACTTCACACCTGGATATGGGGAGAGCAGAATTCATGCTGCTGAAGGATCTCCTGGGAATCTGTTTTTGAAAGCACTGGGGTCCATGAATGATGGTTATTGTTTAAGAGTCACCTCTTAGGAATGCAGGAGCAGGCAATTCCAAAGTGTCAGAAGTCAAGCAAGCAGGGCAGAAGGACAGTTTGGCTGAGGGATCATCTTCTAGAACTTAGGTGGAAAGGGAAAGTGTATGACCATTGGAAGTAAGGACAGGTGACACTGGAGGACTACAGAGACACTGTTCACCAAAGCTCAATTAGAGTTCCAGTTGGCCAGCACTTGGAAGGACAACAAAAAGGGCTTTTAAAATATGTTAACAACAAAAGGAGGATCAGAGATAACATTGGTCCATTGCTTGATGAGGTCAGTCACCTCACAAATAGGGACATAGACAAAGCAGAGATGTTTAATGCTGCCTTCATCTCTGTTTTCAATGCTGATGATGGGCCCTGAGACCTCTGGAGCCCTGTGTTGGAAGAAGTTGTAGACTGCAATGATAAGATTGATAAACTCCCTGCCTGAACTTGCTTGAGGCTTGCTGCTCCAGCTGGATACAAATAAGCCTACGGAGCCTAATGGGATTCATCCCAGGGCAGCGAAAGAGCTGGCTGATGTTATTGCAGGACCTCTCTCCATCTTTTTTCACTGGTCTTAGAAGTCTGGACAAGTCCCAGCTGACTGGAAGCTGGCGAATGTTGTAGCAATCTCCAAGAAGGGAAAGAAGGAAGATCCTGGTACTTACAGACCTGTCTGTCTCACTTCATGCCTTATGGAAAAGGTTATTCTGGGAGTTACTGAAAAACACTTGAGAGACAATGCAGTCATTAGTCATAGACAGCACAGGTCCACAAAGGGAAAGTACTGCTTAACTAACTTAATTTCCTTTTATGGCAAGGTGACCCACCTAGTTGACCATGGGAAGTTAGTAGATATGGTTGATTGTGGATCACAGAATCATAGAATAGTTTGGGTTGGAAGGGACCTTTAAAGGGCATCTAGTCCAACACCCCTGCAATGAGCAGGGACACCTTCAACTAGATCTAGTTGCTCAGAGCCCCGTCCAACCTGACCTGGAATGTTTCCATGCCCACCTCCCTGGGCAACCTGTGCCAGTGTTTCACCACTCTCATTGCAAAAAATTTCTTCCTCATATCTAGTCTAAATCTACCCTCTTTTAGTTTAAAACTATTACCTCTTCTCCTATTGCAACAGGCCCTGCTAAAAAGTCTGTCCCCAAAGGATTTTAGCAAAGCCTTTGATACTGCTTCTCACAGTGTCCTTCTGGACAAAGTGTCCAGCACGTAGCTAGACAAGGCCATAATATATTGTGTGAACAATTGGATGATGGGTCAGGCTCAAAGAGTTTCAGTAAATGGGGTTACATCATGCTAGCAGACAGTCACCGGTGGGGTTCCCCAGGACTCAATTTTAGGGCCAGTGCTCTTTAATGTTTCTATAAATGAATGTACATTCTACAAATTGAATGTACATTAAGTAAGTTTGCCAATGATACTAAACTAGGAGGAGCTGTGGACTCCCTCAAGGGTAGAGAGGCCTTACAGAGAGATTTAGACAGACTGAAGAGCAGGTCAATCACCAACCATATGATATTTAAGAAAAGCAAGTGCCAGATGCTCCACCTGGGATGGTATGATCCTGGTTATACATACAAGTTGGGGGACGAGAGGCTGCAGAGCAGCCCTGTGGAAAGAGATTTGGGGGTTTGGGTTGATGGCAAGTTGAATACGAGTCAACAGCGTGCCCTGGCAGCCAAAACAGCCAACCGTGTCCTGGGGTGCATCAAGCACAGCATCGCTGGCTGGTTGAGGGAGGTGACTGTCCCACTCTACACTGTATTGGTGCAGCCCCACCTCAAGTGTTGTGTGCAGTTTTGGAAGCCTCAATATAAGAAGGACATCAAACTATTAGAGAGTGTTCCAAATACACTTCCTCCACAGAGGAGGACAAGCTTCCTTGTCTGGCATGAGTACCAAATAAACAAAACAAGCTGGTCATAAACTCAGGGATCTCCATGCCTACACATTCATTTTGGCCAGTCAGTGTTGTTTGGCTACCCCAATCAAAGTTCTGCACATTCTGTGGGGTCTTTTTATTTTTTTTCCCCTCCAATCCAGATTTGCAGATCTGTTCTTTTAGGCATGACAATAATACAGATGAAGTGATGGTTTCTGACACCTTTCTGCCGAGATCAAAACATAAGAAAACAAAATCTTGCTTCAACTGCAGCACAACTCCTATTGTAAACACTATGTTTCCCATCAGACTGCTGACTCTCACCACCTGCCAAACACGAGCTGGTTTCCAAAGGCTGAATCCTGAGCCTCAAAGGGTAAATAGTGACTGTCAGTGGGAGGACTGCAGGAAGATGGATGTAGAAATGTGTGCTTTATAGTCCCCATGTCTCTATCCAAGCTCAATAATATTTCCTGCCATGAGCAATCCTCATTTAGATTGTAATTTCCTATGATGCATTGCCACTATATACAATCAATATATCATAATCATAGAAAGAACAAATGAGAAGATGCAATGGCTATAAATGTCATGTTCTCGCTAGTGCAGCATTCTTCCTTTCAGACCACAATCCAATATTATTTTAAATTCCCTGAGCAATCAGGTAGCCACAGACCCCCTGGAAAACAGCTCCACAGATTCTTAATCCCTTTTTCAGTATGAACCATGACTTTTTCCTTAATATATGTATTTATCTCCTAGACCTTCCTGTCATTCTTTTTCCATTGTTCTCCAACAACTTGAAATTTCATTTTGGTGATAAGAAAAACACCCACAACCAGGTGTGATATGGAGCTAGAGAGAAAGAGCTACTTCTCTCCAGTTTAGGTCTGCAGTCTCATTTTGTTGTGGGGAATGGGAAGTTTGCAGCCAGAATTGCCTGGAAACCAACATCTTTTTTCATGCAAATTAGTCCAGTCATGCTACTTGTTTCCCATTGTTAATCACCATTGAACATATTTTCCAAGACAGATAACCTAGCAATTTTCAGTGGTTATTCTGTATCATCAGTTTTAACCTCTAAGTCTTAATACTCTGTCCTGCCTAATATTTACAGTAAGAAAATATTCCAACTTTTGTCATTCAGGTTATTAATGAAAATATCCTATGAAAAGAAACAGTGTGGAATTCTCCTTATGACACAAATTTAATCCTGTTGAAAATTCAATACATTCAAAATGATACTTTCCCTTTGTTTTTCATCCTTCCAGCCAGTTGCTTTACTGCATTATCCTCCATGAACTCACTGTTGCTTACACAAAGCAAAGATTATGATTTCAGTTTGATAGAATTTTACATGGCCAATGCACAAAGGAAACTTAAAGAACATGAAGGGGAAAAACAATGAACACTTAAAACTTTTTCTGCAGAAGGAGGCATAACACAGTGTAAAAGTTCCCCAGAAAGATCCAACTGTATCACATCTCTTGCATCCTGTGCACTACAGAAGCAACCTCTGAGCTACAGAAGGCAACAGCAAGCGACTCTCTTTTAATTAGTCCAATGAAGGATTAGATTTTACCTTTTCTCCTTTTTCTCCTCTGCCATAGGCTCTGCCCTAGAAATGAAAGAAGGGGGGAGAAAGTACACTTGATAGCAAGGTTGTCAAAAACCACCACAAATATATATTTCATGTTTTCCTTGTTATATATCTGAGATATTTCTATCTATCCATATAGATCACATCTCTCTCTCTCTATATATATATATACACACACAAGTCGCAGAACAGCTACTATAGGGAAAGTAATTTTCTTTTGGGCATAATTCCTTGATAACAATTCAGTGTCAAATTAAAATGGAAAACCTATCTCCAATTTTCATGCTGCAGCCAGGAAAACATCTTATTTTCTATTCAGGGAAGAGTCTTATATTACATTTCCAAAATCAAAGATGCCAACAACTCTTATTAGAATGAATTTTACATAGGGTTAAAGATTTTTTTGCCTAAAAACTCCGTCTGGCATTTGCATTAATTGCAGCTGGAGAAAGCTGTATCTTGGTCATCTGAATGCAAACGATTTGAGAGAGATTTGCATCTTCCTTGTGTTCAGTTGCCTCATACTGTCTCTGTTGGATGTGCAGCTGTGCTATTATCAAGTACACCCAAGGTACATAGTTTAATTAGAAGGCCAATACTAAGTCAGTTATCAGCTGTATTCAGGGATGAACTCACCCATTTCCCTCCCTCCAGGAAATGCTATTGGATGCCAGAATGATCAACTTTCCCCTGGGATAAAGGTCCAGCAGAGGGAACATATTCAACAGGGCACACTGACATTGTGAGAAAATTCTCACCATAAGGATAAAACAACTACTTGTATTTCCATTTCCTTATATATAATTATTCTAATATTTCTTACTTACTGACTCTCCTTTTTCTCCTCTGAGTCCAGGAAGCCCTTGGCTGCCAGTTTCTCCCTTGAAAAAGAAAGGGTGTTAATACCACAGAGTTATTTCATTCCTTTCTTGACAAGCACAGAAATAACGGATGAGATTTCCTCTTACACTCTCATGTTGGACTCATTTGTGAAGTATACCACATTAGTGTTTGTATTTTGTGGTCAGCTTTCCATTGCATTGATTTTTTGGGAAGCAGTGCAAGAAAAGTTTGACTGAGATTGTGGACACTTCTGGTCCCACCAGTCTCTACCATCAAGATTTCAGCTCCTGCCATAAGGACCGGGTGTACCTCACTGCATTTACACTGACTTGAATGTCCAAGTTCTCATATTGATTTTCTATTCTATTTTTAATATGGAACTATTGCTAGAAGCCTTCAGGGTGCACTGGCAAGGCAGAGAGCTTTCTCTTGTGAGGTACTTCCAAAGTCCTTATTTTCTATTAAGCCAGAAAGGACTTGGAAGGGTGGTTTGCATAAGACCTAGAGGGTACACACCTAAAATATGGAAAAAATAAACATGTAAACACTGTCAAGACTTTAGTGCTACTTAAAAAAAAATTCAAACCCCATTGTTTTCATTCACGCTAAATTTTCATGATCGATTAACTCCTCCCTTCCTTCGCAGAATTGTGCAACACAGACAGTGTCACTCTTCTTGATTGCTCCACTGGAAGAGAGGGAAGGGAGTACAGGAAAAAATGGCAGCTGAACATATACAAGTTATGATGGGTAAAGGAATGAAAACTGGAGATGCAAATACATAGGGAGGAAAAAAAAATTGTCAATAAAAAACCAAACAAAACATTTTCTTCACTTGTCTCCTAAAAATGACAGGGGTGGAAGGGATAAAAAATCAAAGAAGATGCATAATTTCATAAATATTCATCAGATACAGAACTAAAAGTGGTGACAAAAACAGCAAGTGCAGAAAAAGTACCTGCAAATCATTGTCACATACTGCTGCACAGTCACAACACGGGAAGGACCAGCAGAGGACATACCCACAGCTAAGATTAGTTTAAGGCTATGTGCAGTGCTGGCAGCAGTTCCTCCAATTCCTTGAGCACCAAGAGCTGCTGGAGAGCAGAATCCTCTGCCTACACACCTCTGCCTAGCTCCTGCCTGATTCTCACCCCAAAGGTGTATACCAGAAATATGCTGTGCTGAGCTCCCCATCCATCACTAACAAATACAACATCCTCATCTGTTTGTACCTCCCATCTTTTGCCTGTAGGGAGTTTGGGCACTTTGGACTTCAGTGCAGGTATGGCATCAAGTGGAAAAAGTCTCAGACCTGGAGCAGGATCCTCTAGTACCACAGAGTAATAAATCCAGTGACCCCTGTACTCCCCAAATTTCCCCACATGGACCACAGTGGGATTTACTTTTGTGCCTCTATTTAATTTTTCCTGATCTATGCCCCCAAAAAATGTGCTTAGCTGCACCACACGCTGAAACATTTGTCGAGATCACACTTCTTTTCCTCAGATGAAGATAGGCTTTTGAAAGCTCAGGAAGTAAGAAAGTGTCTGTCTTTAACTTTTATCATTTTTTTGCCAAAAGAAAGAAACCTCACAGAGCAAGTAGCATATATGCAAAAACTATGTCACAGTCAATTCAAGTAGGCTGTGGCAAAATTCATAAAAGTTTTTATGCAACCATCCCTTTTAAGTCATTTAAAGTACGTCAAAACTCCTTTCTAATTTGGAGAAAAAACTACATCCCACTAGAGCATGTCTAATACGCTGGACTTCACAGAATTCCCAAAGGCAGCTAAGTAATGTCATTTCTATGATGTGGACAGAAACAGATCTCAGAGAGAAGTGATTTTCTCTAAACTCAGATCAGTAGCAGTGCTGGAAGAAAGCAGAAGCCTGCTGACCACCAGCCCAGTGCCCCAGCCAGCCAGCCTGGCTGCCTGCAAACAACACAGCGTGCCCAGCAAGTACAGAAGGAAAATAAAGTATCCTGGGCTGTCGTCTAAAATTTATCAATAGGATCCAGCTTCAGGCATGTCAGCCAATTCTTTCAAAGCTATTTCCTGCCTCACTCCTCCCCAGTACCGTCTTGTACTGTATCTCCTTCCAAAACATGTATGCTGTGCCTCCGTGCATAACCTTCAGTTTGGCAGCATGGATGATCGAGGCAGAGGTGTTCATCTCTGAGGGGTTTTTTCACTTTTTCTAATAACTGCAAGCGCTCCTGCTTTGCCCTGCCTTTGGACACTTAGAGAGGAACAGAAGCTCATTATCTGCCTACACTGGTTGTGCACTTTGAATATTTCCACTGGTCAGATGATACTGCAAGAAAAGCCTGTCCAAACCTTCTCCCCCCAAAAAAGGAATATGCTATGGGAGCACAGGATAGCAGAGCCTGAGCACCAGCCCCTCCATCTTCAACTGAGATAGATGACAGCCACATTCACCTTACTTAACAGACCCTCAAACTGACCTTTTTTTAAAAGAAAATAGAAAGAACCACATAGCCATTATTCCTTCTTTGGATAAAGAGGGAAAAAGCTACCAGCTACTACTGGTCTAGGGAAAGCAAAACCAAACCAAACCCAGAACTGTCTTAGCTTAGAGGAGCTTCACATTCCTCCTGCTGTTGTCAATCTCTCCAGAGATCCCTGTTTTGGGGCAAAGGAGGATGTTTTGTTTTTTTTAACACTGACCACTCTCCCTGTTAGCATCCCCTGGGAGGACTCATTTCCCAGGTGACTCCCACCAGCTCTGTGCTGTTTTTCTGATACGGCTGAACCAGCTGCTTTCCTGGGTTCTTATACGGCCATATAGTCTCTCACAGGGCATTTCTCACTATCAGCCTGTAAAATATTTTTGGATAGTGCTCAAGGATACCTAAATACCCCTTGAGCCCCAGTTATTTAGCGGTAGATTTCAGCTTGCAATTCATCCCAAATAAGAGATGTTCAGTAGTGATGATGTCTATAGAAAAAATGATAAATTTTGACTCAGAGTCCTAATGTCACTCTATTTCCACCTTTTTCTGATAATTTCTTTCCTTATTAATTTGTTTACTCCCACCTCTCTGTTTATTCAATTAAAGTTTGGTCTTTTCTTATGCTGTGCTCACTTGTTAGCCTGTTCTAAGCAAACTTAAGAGTATAGTTGAGATATTTTGATTTTTTTTTAGCGTTTCTTGAAGACCCAGCTCTTGGATTCAAGTAAAAAATAGAAATCTTTGACATGTGTTGCCTTAAAAAAGCTTTACAGCCCTCCTCATTACACAACAACGAAGTTTTAAAACACGATCCATGCACCTTAGAAATGAGGAGCCAAGTTGAATGATCCTAAAACATATTATGGACACTTACAACCACAGAATGCAGAAACCACTCATATTTTTGTGGGGTCTTAGTCTTTCCTTACCACCTTACCAGGTGGTAATATTGTGGAGTTGCAAATAGCATTCACTTTCTTCCTCATGGCCAGCATGGGTAGCTCAGAAAGAGAGAGGAGGAGAGAAATATTAGTTCCTGCATGTAGAGCAGGGACTGTGAAAATATGGTCCTTGGCAATAGCATTGCAAGAATTGCTGTCAAGTGTGGTGTATATTATTTAACCACAACATCTTTGCAAGTCAGGAGCAGAATCTATTCCTTGCCTTATTTATCAGAGAGGGAAGGTGAGTAATTTGCCTCAGATTATCACATTTGTACCAAATCATTGTCAGAGCCTGGACTGAAACGGCATCATCTCCAGCTCCCTGAGATTGTGACACAGTCCTTACTGTATGTAAGTCTCAGACCGCTACAGCCATGGAAAAGTCACACACGTCTGCAGAGCTCTTCAACAATCTACGTGCAGGAGTGGGACAGCCATTTTGGGATCTGTTACAGAAAACCTGCCGATGTTGTGCTTGGATATATGCTATTTTGTATTCGACTAGTATCTCCTGCACCCCAGCAACGTGCCGTGTTACATAGCACAGACATCCTCACCAGCGCATAGACCTTGTCAAAGCAGTGAAAGACAACAGGATGTTGCTGCAGGGTGCTTTTATTATTAACATCATTGTCCTTCTGCAACCTCATCACAACAGTCATGGCTCTGCCATTCTTCAAAACAGCCCATCATTATTTAAGCTGTCACAGATTAAAATAGAAAGTTGCTATTTATATACACATAGAAGCATAAGGAAACATTTTCTGCAGTTTCAGTCACGCACATCTGAGCACTGATGCGCTCATGTTCTTTCATGCCAGCAGAAAACATACTCCAAAACACATCTCATTATCATCCAAAATTTCTCACTGCAGAGAGCAGACCAAGTCTTGCCAAAAAAACCCACAGCACATTGCTGAGGATGTCTGACCTTCCAAGACCCAGAAATTTTTTCCCTTCCCACAGTGTTTCGTAATAACTGAGTAACTTTTGGTGGGATGCAATTAGTTTATTCACTAAACAGGTATAAATTCAGTGACTGAGTTTGCAGAAGTGATTCAGATGGAAATAGTTTTGAATAGAAATTGTTCCCAAACATTTATTTAATCACACAGATGGTGAAACTGGAAACCACCAACACCACCAACATTCATCTCTTCAGCAATGTTGTGAATCTTTGTTTTCTTCCAGTAGAAGTGTTCTTAAGTCAGTTGTCTCACAGCTCTATTTGTAACTAAGCACAGAAGGAAAATGTGCGTATGATGAATGTATATGTGTGCATATCAAAGAAGCTTGCACAATATGCAGGATAATATAGATTGCACTGTGAAACTTGAAGCAGAGATCACAACTGCTCTCCTATCCTGGTAACTAGGAAGAAGAGTCCTGAGGAAAGTGGCCTGCATTTAACATCAGCTCATGACTCAGTCTTGCTAAGGATAACAGATTGTGGGTACTCCTTTACTCTAGTCTCAGGAAATTATAGAGTGTGACTGGGAGGCTTTTACCTAACCTATGGATATCTAGTAGTGCTGAGCAAGGCACAGAACAGAAGCAGCACATGGTTTTCCAGGTAACTTATGAAAGCTGTGCATGACCTAGTGAATAACACTAACTTGCAAAAATGACAGTTTAAAAGCTACAGGAAAAGATTGTGGAACTCACTCTAAGAGTGGCATAAAACAGCAACAGAGAAGATCAAATGCAAGCCTAGAGCAAATATACAAGGTGGCCAGAGTCTCCTTCACTCCCACTCTCACCCAAAACTATATGAACTCAGACATATGCCAAACTGACTCTTATTTCTCAAAATCAACTCCTCAATTTCTTCTGAAACTGTTTTCTTTGTTGTTGTTGTTGTTGTTGTTGTTTTTACTGAACAAATGAACTACCACATAATACTGACCTTTTGACCTTTAGGACCTTCAGGGCCAACTGGACCTCTCTCCCCCTAAAACAAAAAACCATGATTAGACATACTGGCTTCTCATTATATAATAGAGCAAGGGGCCCAATCCCACAGCAACTGAGGTCAACAAAAATATTTTCAGCTTTTAGTGGAGAACAGACTAAAAATTACATGCCCTCAACAGCAATGACAGTGAAGCTGGCTTCTCAGTGGTCCCAGTCACAGGCAGTATAAGCAAACTCAGTGCTTTTAAAAGCTATGAGATTTTTTGAGTGTGCTTATATTTACTTCCAGAATCTCTTCTTTTTTATTTGAAGAAGGATGCACATAACTAGGCTGGATAAGAATAACCACTTTGTTTTCAAGGTTGTTACCAGGACTACCAGCATGATCAAAATCACTGAATTAGGTAAAGAGAAAACACCTGGAAAGACTCCTGCTACCTCTACAGACCTCTAACAGACTGCTGTTACCTCTTCAGTCTGGAGAAGAGGAAGCTGAGGGGAGACCTCATCGCTCTCTACAACTACCTGAAAGGAGGTTGTGGTGAGGTGGGTGTTGGTCTCTTCTCCCAAGTAACTAGCGATAGGACAAGAGGAAATAGCCTGACGTTGTGCCAGGGGACAAGATTGGATATTAGGAAAAATTTCTTCACTGAGAGAGTGGTCAAGCATGCGAACAGGCTGCCCAGGGAGGTGGTGGAGTCACCATCACTGGAACTGTTCAAAAAACGTGTGGATGTGGCATTTCAGGACATGGTTTAGTGGGCATGGTGGTGTTGGGTTGATGGTTGGACTTGATGATCTTGAAGGTCTTTTCCAACCTTAATGTTTCTGTGTGATTTGTGTCTGTGTCATTCTGTGTGACACCCCACCTGTGAATAACACATAACTCGCTCTTTCTATGAAGTGCATTCCACCATTAGCTCTTAAAGTGATTCACAAACAAATACAGCCCTTCTTATAACTCAGTTGCATGGTGTCATACTCCTATTTCAAAACCCATCCAGCGTGTCTCAAATGAAACACTCAGCTCAGCGCTCACCTTTTGTCCAGCAGGACAGGAGCAGTTGACAGTCTTGAGGTGGCCAACTTGCTCATTGCCAACAGTGGGCCTCAATTCCAGGGGAGGTGCTTCCGTCAGGACCGTGACCTGGCACTACACCCAAACATTCAAGGTCATGATGAAGCCTTTGATGCTAAGAAAGCTTCCTCTTTCACCCGCATTAGAGAAACCGCATAGGCATTACTGGATAACACACACAGCTAAATGAGTCATAGTGAGGAACGAAATCCCACAAAAGCCATTCATTCAAGCAACAGGGAAAATTGTGGCAAAATGAAAAATAAGTCTCTTTAACCAGGATAGAGAGGAGAAGAGTGAAAGGAGGGTGGAAGTTTCTAATGAGAGCTATGCACAGGAAACTAAGCAGCAACTGGTACCATTTTAGCTCTTAAAAAAAAATCCCCCAAAACAATGGGAAACATGTTGAATATCTCCTGCTGAATTTTTGTTGTTCTATCATCACTTCAGGGTTTTGTCGCACCTGACAGTTTGACAAGGAAAGAGCAATGTGGAAACTTCGAATTCCTCATACTCACCTCTGCAGTGATCCTTTTCTGGCACTGCTACATTACCAATTATATAGTTAGGTTTCCTTCACCATCATTAAAATCTACTACATAAGACAGGGAACATATGACAGTGTGGGATTATAATTTTTTTTAAAGAAGAGTGTTCATGTGAAAATGAATAAATGACAAAAAGAAACTTACTGGTCCAGAGGGAATGTCACAGCAGGTCTCCAACTCAGCATGCCGAGAGTCACAGTAAATAACCATCCGCTGAAGATCAAACTAGAAGACAAAGTGAGGCAACAGTCTCAGAGACAGTAAATTATTAAAGACCGCATATCTTTTTGCTTAGATACAAACTGTGCAGGTGAAACCAAACAAAAGCCAGATGGGGCTAAATTCATAGTGATTCTATGGATCCTGTAGTCAATCTCTCTCCTCTCCATATCAATAATGGCCCAATGCCGCAGCATGCTTCAAGAGTGCTGAGCTAAGGAGACCCAGAATATGCCTATTAAAATTCTGGTGCAGGTTTTCATACAAATAAGGAGGCATGCAAATCTCCATGTCCTGGCCAAATTTGTGTCTGACAAGACATATTCTGACCACTTCCATCCTTCCTAAAATTTCGTTTAGACATAAAGGTTGGTTTTTTCCTTTTATGCCTTGCATCTTCTGACCATTTCCCCCTGCATGGGAAATGTTATTAGCACATTTAATAAGCATATTCCATTAATTTTGCACAGCTGAGAAAGTTTACACAAGTCTCAAAACACCGAACAATCACGCATAAGTTATACCAGGTTAACACTGCCACCAGACAATGAGGTCCAGCCTGCAGTTCTCAGCTTTGGTTCAACTGGATCAAGAATGATTTAATATATTTCATTAATAATAATTAATATAATTAATTAAATAAATATTATTTAATAATTATTTAATATCTGATTATTTTTTTCCTCAGTTTTCTGAGGAACTGAGAATATATTATGACTCTCCTGAGTTAACAAGCTTTCTTTTTTTCTCCATCTCTTCCTATCTCAGGTGGAAACATTCATAATGCCAAGATCAGTAGTTCAGTATCCAGTCTGATGGTATTTGTGGATGATTTTGTCTCTGATTTTAACTGTAGAACATTCTGGGACTAGACAGAAAGATTGAATTAATTTCTCATTTTTAATCCCTATTACAGAGATACTGATAATCTCACATAGAAAGACATCAAGTCTTGAGACACCAAGCGATAAGATGCCAATCTGCCTTAGCTACGTAACACAGATAATGTTTCAGTGATGCTGCTTCAGGAACCCCCCAAAACTCCATTCACATGCTGCAAACCCAATGCTGAACATCACCCCAGCTCTAATCGGCACACACAGTACTTACATCAATGGGGACACTATCATACAAGCGTTTGCCAATCACCGTCTTTCCTTGAATGTCAATATTTTCCCTGTCTTCAATAGGCAGCATCTGCACCAGTCTGCAGTCTATGTAAAGTGAGACAGCCTTTGACTGAATGCTGAGGGCAATTTTGTGCCAGCTGCGGTCAAAAAGATCATTGACTCGTGCATTTCGGAAGACCACTCTCACGGCGTCCTTGGTGAGCCCAATGGCATTGTACTCCACAGCTTTGTTCTCTCCGTCCAGTCGGATCGAGACCTACGGGCAAACAGAAATTATTTTGCTAGTAAAGTTCAAAGCCTCCTCCTTCCTTCTGCCTGCCTTCCATTGCAATTGAATCCCCAAAGTCAGGGATGGTACAACATGTGGGGAGAAGCCCACGCAAAAAGCGGAGGACAGAGTTTTGTGTGAGATATGAAGTTGAACCGGGAGCCTACAACTGTTCTAGCAAATAAGACTGGGCAGGGCACAGGTTTGGGTGCAGACCCATGACCATCTGAAGATTTCTCTTGTGAGTACAATCCTTGGCATGGTTTCACCACACACCACCTTGATGTCTCCCAGGCAACGCTTGGGCATGGCTGGGCAGTAGCACATGTCAGAGGCATCTACCAAAGGCAGATAGACAAAGCTGAAGACTGTTTTAGATCCCTGTATCCTGTGCCCTCCTCCACTACTTCCCAGCAGGCTCTGTGCTCTTTAGTACCCATCACATGTCCTCAACCGTCCCATGGGACATGGACAAATTCCTCATTGCCTGGTATGAAACCAATCTGATGAGCTGTAGCACTGCCCACACTTTATTTCAGGTGCTTTGAACAGAAAACTGAAACACACAATAGCCTTACGGTAGAAGAGACGTAGGACCATGTATTACAGTGTGAACACAGCCAGGCCATGCCACTTAAAGCCAGTGCTGAAGACTGGTTCCTGGCCTAATCCGGTTAATGAGAAATAGAAGAGACAATGCCTAGGGATATGGGAAAGTTAGAAGGGTTTAAGGACAGATGGCCTCGAATGTCTTCCTTTCTGCCTAAAATAATCAAGTGTAACACACAGGATATGAGGTCCTAAGTGACTGTTCTTAAGCAAAGCATTTTCAAGTGAAAGTGGAAAAAATAGTCCTTTTTAATTCTGTATTAAATCATGTCACGCCACTTGATTGCTGCAGAATCAAAATCCCACCCCTGCCTCCTTCCATCTTTCCCCCTCTACCTGTCTCTGCCTTTCTCATCCCACAAGCCATTCCTAACAGCATCTTGCTACACGCTCTCACCACATTGCAAGTTATGGATCTGGCAAAAATAGGCTTTTGAAGACATTATACTTTTCGTTCATTTACAAATTGATTTCTTCTTTTATCAAAATCAGGCAGTTATGAGCAAGCAGCAGGGAACAGAGCAAAGCGCAGAGCCACGGGAACAAAGAGTGAGTCCGCAAGCTGCAGAGCCGGAATGAGTTTGGCCACATCGGCACCAAGCCGTGTCTGATGTAACTAGCCCAGGGCAGGCTGACTCCAGGTCTGACCCAACACCTCCATGCAGCTGAGCACCATGCTGCCTGGAAATGCCAGCTCGGATCAGCGTTAGCTCAGAAGTGTCTGCAGTCTGTAAGCTCTGCAGGTCTGCAATGTAGTGGCCAAACCACTACCAATTTGACATGAAACAAGGTTCATGAGGCTCTAAGGCACTTCTGGCACCACAATTTAAGGTACTTTTGAAAATATTACTGAGAAACTTGAGTGTTTTTTTCTCTCCACACCTAAACAGTGCAAGTTTTCATCTGCATCCAAGAAATACTGAGTGCTATACACATTCTCACTCTGCAGCAATTAGGAATCATGTAGCACAGTAAATCATGTTTCATTTAACAAAGTGCAGCTGATATTTCCGTATGAATCTTTTATCATTGTCTGAAACTCAGTTAGCTAAGTCCTCAGACTGCACCTGTCCTTCACTGTGAGTTCCCCAAAACCTTTTGAATACCAGTCCCAAAGCAACAATACTGTGTTCCATGGCTACACGAGCCCATGCTGACAGACCAGTTGAAAGTCACGGGTACTGCCATCAGCACCATCTTTGTAATGAACAGAAAAACATACAGTTCATCCAAACCACTCCCTCCTCAAGCACACTCAAACCCCTAAACTATAGCATGCTGCTAAGGACATGCTGTATAGGAACAGACAGCACTTTATTACACTCTTATAGAATTTTTCTTCTGAGAAACTGAGAGTAGGTGAAAAAAACTATTATTAGATCAAATTCTGCAGCAGCCAGGACTCAGGGTTGCGGAGCAATAATAGGAGATACATCCACATCCTAAGTAGGGAACCCACAATGCCTTTGCATGATATCTAGAAGTCTATGCAAAAACTTGACACAGCTCACTGCTCTGTGGTACATCTTGTATGGCTATCTGTTTCCAAACAGGAAAAATATTTTCCCTAAACAGAACTATGTGAACAAAACAATCAAACACCTAACAGTGTTTTCAAGAGCAAGGATGGTATATTTTTCTCCCGCTTTCGAACTAAAACATCTATCTGCATGCTAATAAAAAAGGTTACGCAAACCTTTCTCCAGGGTTTGAATTACAGGTAAAGGATTTTTGGCAAAATGAACTGAAAGACAGACAAAAGGATTTTTATTAGTCCACGAGGAAAAAGAAGTGGGAGATTAAGGCAAGAAAGTTGGTTCATGCAACAGAAGAGAAACAAGGGTGCTCTTGCTGGCTGCAAAGGGCCTCATACCTGTGGTATGCCATACTTGTCAATAATCTGCCAAATATACCAGTCTTCTTTCCTGGAAGTCTTCCGGAATTTGAAGGTAGTTACAAAGGCATATTCATCAGGCAGACCTTGTGGAAATACGTCCCTGGTATGAGGAGAGAAAACAAGAGCAATGTATCAGGTTTAGCAGGGAAGAGCAAAACTTCTAAAACTCTCTGCATGTCCCAGCAACACTTCACAAAAGCATCACATAGTTCCTACAAAATTTGCTGTATTTGGCAGCCTGCAGAGAGATGAACATGAGCTTGTGCCATGGTTCTGTGGTTCTGTTCTTGAGGACCCCTTTTTGAAATAATGGCTCTCAAATTAAGTAAGAAAAAGTGAAAATCTTCAGTCTAGTATCCATCACGTCAAAGCAGCTGTTTTTCACCTGATGCTTCAGTTCATGCAATGTGTAAACCATTCAGGTGTGCTCTTGGATGCACTGGAGACCTGTGACTTTTCACAATGAGCAGGCACACCTGAAATCTCTATAAATGTACAGTTATAGCAAAAAATATTGTAATATATGTCCCAAAACAGGCACTACACCTCATGCCTGCCCAAGAAGATATTCCTCAGCTGATGGACTGGGAGAACGGAAGAACATGTTCTAGCAAAGACATGGACCTGTTCGATCGGGTCCAGAGGAGAGCCACAAGAATGATCAGAGGGATGGAACACTTCTCCTATGGAGAAAGGCTGAGAGAGTTGGCGTTATTCAGTCTCAAGAAGAGAATGTTCCAGGGAGACTTTCCTGCAACCTTTCAGTGCTTGGGGATAGACTTTTAACCAGGCCTATTGCAATAGGACAAGGGGTAGTGGTTTTAAACTAAAAGAAGATTTTTTTTTTGTAATGAGGGTGGTGAAACACTGGCACAGGTTGCCCAGAGAGGTGGTAGATGCCCTGTCCCTGGAAACATTCATGGTCATGTTGGATGAGGCTCTAAGCAATGGGTTCTAGTTGAAGATGTTCCTGCTTATTGCAGGGGGGGTTGGACTAGATGACCTTAAGTAGTCCCTTCCAACCCAAAATACTCTATGATACTGTGAACCTTCTCAACCCAAACATTACATACATATTAGGCAAAAATATATTCAGTGTGACACCACAATCCATTCATATGTCTGAGGTTACCAAAACCAGCACTGTTTGACTCAGCCCCAACATAAGAACATACCGTAACATGAGCATGCAGGGGTAGACAGAAGGGATATCTAACCCAGTATTATTATTTTTTTGTCGCTAGCCATTACTGGATGCCTAAGAATGAGAATGAGCAGAACAAACATACCCCCCGCTGCCTCCAACTCTTTGGGATCCAGTGGTTAGATTCAGGGACAAGTACAATTTCTAATTGTAATCTTAACTTTTTATGGATTTATCTTGTACGGACTTCTCCCTTTGAACTCAGGTAAACTTATTACATCCACAGCATCCTTTGGCAAGGACTCACACAGCTCTGCTACTCACCGTATAATGAGCCTCCTCTTGTTGGTTTAGGACCTAGCTCAGTTCTTATAAGGGACAACACGATGAACCTATTCTTTTTCTATTTTTTTATGTCATTCATGATTTTGAAAACTCTACTTATAATGCCTCTAAGCCATCTCTTTTTCCAGCTGAAGAGTCCCCATTAACTTCATTGCTCCTCATGCCCAAACCAGCCTTCTCCTCTGATCATTCCTAAAAAGGCCCTTCCTAAATATCATGTCTTTGCTTCTGGACTTCTAAGCAGTCAGGCATAAGCACCCCTTAGAAAACAAAACACAGCGGCAGCAATTAATGAAGAGCAAAGCAATGAAGACAGATTCTCTTAAGGAATATTTGAGATAGTACATCACTATGCAGAAACAGGCACAAAGGCACACAAAACTAGAGGTGCTCAATAGTGTTTAAAGGAAAAATCTTCAAAATTTCCAAAATACATTGTTTTGCAGTTACAGCAAAGGTTAAAAGCCAGTGTTTCCTAATGTCAAAATATTAAATCATTTTTTAATCTGTGCTTTGAATTTCCTGTCTTTTTAGCCACATTAAAAATTCAGAACATTGTGGTTTCATCCACTACTGTGGCTTTTGCTATATAAAAAGCCCATGCAGACACCATTATATGCTGGTTTTCCTGCTGGGGACACAGGCACTCTCTGAAGTCTTCCAACACAAAACTGAAACAGGCTCCCACCAGCTTCTTTACAAAATCATTTCTTTAGGAGAGCAGACAAGGCTGTCTCACTTCTTGGTACTAGCTATTCACAAAATAGCCCTCCCTGGTCACAGATCCACCTCACGCCAGAATCCATCTCTCCCATGGCACACCAAATAGCCAGACACTCCCTCCCTCCATGACAAAACAAGTTTGTTGGTTGGCACTCCTGTGGCAGAGTTGCTATGGTGAATTCCACTGGTATGACTGGGGCACTTAAAACCACTGAGAAAGTTAATGGGTTGTTTGGCAAGAGAGAGGTCAGTCACATCAGCCCTCCCACCAGGGCACCCGACCAGGTCTCCTTCACCATTGACATGCCTTAATGCAAATTTCCTGTCAGAAACTCAGGCTTTGTACAGTCACTGTGTCCAAGTTTGTCAGAGAAGATGATGCATGTTTCAGCTTTTAACATCCACCTCTTCAAGAAACTTCAGCAAGGTGGCAATGTTGATAGTTGAAGAGGCGTTGCTTATCACTCCATCCTCTTGAACAAAAACCATGGATGTTTCTACATGAGAGTGCTGCCAGTGGGGCCATTTCCCTGGGGGTCAGCTCCTCAAACTCTGCCTTTTCAGCACACATGCCTATTGCATTTACCTTCACTCACTCCTCACCACCTATCTTCACTGTCACAACTGGATAAATGAGTTCACTCTCTGTCCTGTCCTTTAGAATTCTGATTCGAATTTTGGGCGCACACAGTGTCCAATACACAAATCTGAACTACTTTCCTAGTTACAGCCTATCACCAACTCCAGCCTGCTACTGAATGAAAAGCAAACAGTGAAGTGGCTCCTCAGTTAATACAGTGGTGGCACAAGGTAGTGGAGTTACAGCTCTGAGGGTGTTTTGTTCTCCTCCTGATCCAAAGCACGCTTACTATCATCACATCAACAGCAGCAGGACACATACTTTCAAGGCTGCCTTTCCCCAATGGTTTTTCAACTCCGCATATGCAGGTGTGTTTCATTCCAAGTACAAATTAAAGGCTGTGGCTGTGACTGTGGCATCATTGCTTTGCTGAGCAGGGAGGTATAGGAGCATGTGGTTGAAATTAGTCCCCCATGATACCACACTGAGCCTTGGGCGTGACAACCTACAACCAAATCTGGAAGAGCCAACTGCTGGCCCCTGTGCTAAGACAGTCTTTCTAGGTACCTCTGAGCTGGGAACAGGAACATCACCATGCCAGCTTAAATTCAAAAAGGGTTTTCAGATGCTTAATGCCCACAAAAATAACTGGGAGTTAGGTAGCTAAATATCCTTGTGAGTCTGGCCACACCTCATCACACAGAGACTGAGAAATGGCCCATCAGGTAGATTTAAACTGATAGAAAGCTATAATGACCTATTACCTGTCACCCTCAACTGATTTCTAAAGACAACGAAGAACTGGCTGCAAGTTCCCAATAGAGAAAGGTTTAGTGTCAAAAGCAAATCTAAAGACACTCTCACTGCTCTGAAGATATGATAAAAGCTGTTTCTGAAGTCCTTGGTCCCTGCATCTTTTACGGAGATGCATTACTGCATAAATAACAAAAACTCTGTTTATGAGTTTTCATTTATTTCCTCACTAAAAAGTGATCTCCATCTAGAAGCTCAGCTTTACTTAAGAATCCAAGGGCAGGAATTGCAGTCCCCAGAAATGTTTTATTTCCTTCTTTCACCCAAGGCTGAATTGAACTGATGATCCATATTATGGAGCTTTGCTAGATGCCTGGTACCTACAGGGAGCACTCTGCCAGCTCCTTGGTCTATAATTCTGACAACAGGATGGATTGCAGAAAAGGCCATAATAAAAATCCAAGGCAAGTGAATCCCCCAGTGCTGCAGGTTAGTCCAAGAGTTAATTAACCCAACTCCAAGGTCAGGTAAATCATAGCTTCTACACAGAAAAAAAATATAATAATCAGGCAGGAGATTCTTTTAGCCATCCCCCATTTTCAAGATATAGCCTACTTCTTACATGGTTTTGTTTGGCATAAGAGCCTACATCTGTGACAATCAGCATGAGATCCTACATCAATAATAGTAACATAATGGAGAAAAATAAGAGTATCAGTTCCCATTTCAAACACTGAATGTAACAACAATTAATAGGGTTTCTGCATTTGGTGAGGAAGGGCATGATTAATGTATTTGGGAAATTTGACCACTTCTACAACAACTAAAACCCCCTAATACTCAATATAACTCATTGACTATTAGTGGTCTTCAGGTCTGAAACAAGGCTGGAGAAAACCAGTTCATGCCCATATGCATCATATCACCAGAGGCTCTTAAAATGACAGAAAAAAAAAGGGAGAAAAAAAGGAAAAAGGAAAAGAAAAGGCTGTAGGATTGTCAGAACACAGAATCAACCCCACTCATACATCTCTTTGGCAGAGATCTCTTTGGCCGCTACTTCAGAAACCTCAGTGATGGAATAGATAAAACCTCCATCTGTAATTTCTTCCTGTGTTTCACTATCCTACATGCTACAAAAAAGTTTATCCTAAATCTCACTTGCTGCAGTATAATCTTCCTGATATAACTTTTTTTCCCACAAGGAAGCATGTGAACAAGTTGTTCTTGCCTGCAGCCTTTTATATGTCTATGAGCTCTCCAGTCAGTCTTTTATTCTCTAAAAGACCAAAAAAGCCTTCAGTCATTCCACCTCAGCCAGGATTCATCTCCTTTACCTTGTTAGAAGTAGGAGTAAATAATGGTAAGGGTCCATTTGCTAGCCACGAGAGAAGTTCAACTGAATGCTTACTTCCCAAAGAGAGTGATTGTATCCAAACTGCCTTCGGGGCGCAGTCACTGGCATGCTCCATCCTGCAAACCCCGCCCAGGCATTGTCTGGGATAACATTGCTTGACATCGGCCAAAACTAACTTGACTTGAGCACACGACGAGGTGAAGAGCACAAATGATACCAGCCTAGAGCTGGGGCCCATGAATTCACTCTGTTTCCTTGGTCAGTAAAGAAGCAGCTTACAAGGAACTTTTCAGGTGTGCTCCTAATAGACATTCTCCTACCAACTTCACAGCAGATTTGGACAGACACATTTCTTCTAGATGACAAGCACTTGTCTGACAATAGAGGTCATGAGATCAGATAGGGACTACAGCAAGATCCTTCAGCTAAGGCTGATCTCACCACTTCCTTAGAGCAAGGAGCCACGTCTCTCATCCCTGGCTTTGACACAGCATCTTGGCCTCTTTCCAACTCCAGGACCATGAGAAATTTTGGGACAGGTCACAGACCAAGACTAACAGCTTCCTCTGATATGGGGGAGGAGTGGGGAAAAGGTGTAGCATTAAATCACAAATCCCAGAATCACTGAGAGTGGAAGGGACCACTTGTGATCATCTAGTCTAAAGAAAGTTTTTTGTGTGTTCAGATTGAATTTCATGTTTTTAATTTCCTTCTTGTCCTGTCATTGGTTATCACTGAGAAGAGTCTGGCTCCATCTTCTTTGCTTCCTCCCCATCAGGTATTTTGGATGGATAAGATCCCCCTCCAAGCCTTTTCTTCTCCAGGCTGAAGAATCTTAGTTGTCTCTGCCTTTCGTCGTATGAAATATATGTTTGAGAAGAAGTAAGGAACAAGGAAGCATTCAACAGGTTTCATGTTTAGTGTAGGAGACCTTGGAAGCTTTGGGTAGAATTTTCTTCTCTGTGGAGCAGAACGAATTTTGAGACCAGGGCAAGAGCTCATGGAGAAACCCAAGGCAGGTAACTGAAGTAAAAGCTGAGGTGAGGAGCCAAAGTCTCCAGACAAACACGTCAAGTTATACATGCCCAAAAAAACCCAAGACTCAGAAACATGGGGAGACGACACTGTACTAATATAAAGAGCAAACAGATCATGATCAGAAGCAAGGCCAAGCATCAGGAAATTCTGTGACGTGGCAGCTGGGATAAGGACCAAGCTAGGCTTGGTCCAGATCAGGCAAGAGAAAATTGAGGGATGAACATGGCAGGAGGGAGGCTCTGGAGTCAGGACTAGGAGAAACAGATGGAGAACAGAAAAGGATAGTGAGCCAAAAGCTTGGCATTAGCCAAGACAATAGCAATGAGAAACAAGCCTGAGTTCCCAAAAACAGAAATATGGGGCAGAGTTTTGGTCAGAAGACCTATTGAGGAACCATAAGCAAACGGTAGGAGACCCCCAGTTACCTGAAGAGTGGAGAGAAGAACCAGCCAGATTTAGGGACTAGCCCTCAGCCAGCTAGAGAGGCTTGTAAGTCCCTCAGTGACCAGTATATTAATTGTGGCCACTTTCCTGGCTCTTGTGCTTGCTTGTTCACAGAACCAGCATGGGATGCCTCAACACAAACAGAAAGAAAGTTCATAGTTGTTGGCTCCAGATAGGAAGATGAATAGGCACGTTTCCCAGACAGCTAAACTGGCACTTTGTAAAAGTACTCGTGCTTATATAAAAGGATACAAATCTTTTAAGCAGATAATAAAGTGAATTACATATATTACTCAGTTAATGATTTTGTATCTAATTATGAGATGTTGCTATCAGTTGCTAAGCATTCCTTGAGGCTATCTGCAAGATGGGACAGATGTTTTTGTTTTGTTTATTATTCCAGTTACCAGTTTTGTACAGCTTTACAAGACTGCATTTTCAGTGAGCAATGAACCTATATGCACCATCTCAGAACCCTGATATCCAAAGGCTAAAATTAACCAAATATGTAGACACCTTCCACGGTGATATATCCATTTGGGTTCATTCCCAAACAACAGGAGTGTGGAAGTTAAAATACAAAAGGCTGAAAATAGAAAAGGTCTTTAATTCCATGTTTCATTTAATCATGCAAAAGGAAGCTTAGAATTAGTAGAATTTCAATCTACTAATTAAGGATGTTTTAATTCTAACTGTCCTGGGCAATAACATTTTCTGTTTATTTTAAAAACAACAACAAATAAATGCGTGCAATCTGAGCAGAAGGAAAGTTATCATAGCTGGTTGGTCTGGCTTCACTCCTTCAGCCTTTCTGGGAAAACAACAACAGAAACAACAACAACGAAGTTTTTCTACCCTTAGTTTGAAAAAGGAATGCAAATGGACAACTCTCTGCAATCTCTGCTAACTTGCTCCAGTGGTTAATTACGTTAATTCCTAAAAGTATACCTTTCTTCCATGCTGGTCTTTTATGTCCTTAACAGGTAGCCACTGACTTTCGGTTTACCACTATCCTTAGCACCAAAGATCCTTTACTAAACTTTGCTTCCTCAGAGGTTCTTACAGAGAGCAATCACCTCAGCTGCTAACCATTTAATTTGACCTGACTACACTGTAATTCTCAAATTTATCACCTTTACACTTGTTTCCCAGTTATTTAAGCTTTCATTCACTCCATTCCTGTCTATTGAATTATGGAGACAAAGGCTGGACATAGCATCCCAGCAGTGGTGGCTGAGTTGCCTGATATGGAGACAGTCAGCTCGTACTTGACAGTTCTGCTTATACAGCCAAGGACTGCACTAGTACTATTTGTCATAGTGTCATGCAGAGCTCAGATTCAGTAGATCATCATTGCCAAAATTTCTTAAGTGCAAACTGGACTTCTTCACTTGAAGGGCTTCTTTCTATGTAGCTTTGGTGGTGATAAAGCACACTACCACCAGCTGTTACAAGCTGCAGCAAGCACAGGTTTTACCCAGAGACTTCTGTGAGCCAAATAAAATAGGTTTATTCCCCTCCCCACACACATCAGTTAAGTATGTACTACTTATCAAGATCAAGGTGTGTTTAGTTGGCTGTCCTTCACCCAGATCATGAATTTACTTACTCTGAGACTTCACATAATTTATGGACTTTAGAGCAAACAGTTTTCCTTTCAGTGTATCATATTTGTACTTTTTTTTCTTTAAAAACTGTGTGTTCATATGGAGAAAGAGGGGGGAAAAAAGAAGGGCAAATCAATCCAGGTTGGCTCCAGGACAAAAAATTATTATGAAATTAAGCAAATGCAAGTCACAGGACAATCTCAAAGATGCAGTGAGCTGAGTAAAAGAGCTAAAACAGAATTAAAAATATCAACCTTCATCCCTAAGAAGGAAAGGAATTACTATCAATTTTTAAGCTGAATTTCAAAACAGAACAGAGAAATTTATTGCAAAAATGTTAATGATGACAATTCAATCTATGGCTCGTGGTTACTCAGTGAAATTATGCACTCATTCTTTTCAGGGCTAATGCTAGCAGGACTCAAATGATAACCTGAAGAGAAACCATTCTGATAGACTATGACAGAACTGGCAGCCTCATGTCATAAAAGGCTCCAAGAACTGAATCCATAGACATAGGACTAAAAATTGCTCATTCTTTTAGGCGGTAAAAACTCATATTAGGTAACTGATAATATCTACTAAGAATTGGTGTCTTGTGATTAGCAAATATATCACTCAATGGGAGCACTATCAAATACTCCTTTTAGAAGCCACCAAGCCTTAAGTTATTTTGTGAATTTCTTGATACTGCTCTTCACAACCACTGAGATAAACTGAAAACAGCTCATACTCTACCAGGATGGAGCCTGTAGCAGGTGAGGAGCCTCCTGACCACATTGTATAAATTCTGTGCCAGCAGAAATGAGAGAGCTGATCAAAGCAACAATATATATGTAGGTACTAGATAACTACTATAAGATTAACCTAGAAGAACCAAATAATGTAAAGCAGAGGCTGAGATGAAAATAAAGTGAAAAACCGAGGTACTCACTCAGTTTTCTGAACAACAGGGAAGCTTCCAAGTCGTACATAAGCACTCTGAATTCCATTTTCTTTCATCCCAAAAATCTTTTTCACACTGAACAAATCCATCAGGTCAAATCCTGTCCATAACAGAAGTGTAAATAGGAGACACTGGTCAGACTGGGACATGTCTTCAGCTGTACTTAGGAAGTTACTTAGCCCACAAACAGCACTTCAGAGATTAACCTTGTTCTTGTTGGGAAAAGATAGAACAAAATTCTGACATGGTCTAATCTGCTTAGTCCAAAACCTCAAAACCAAGCATAGATTCAAACTGTAACAAGACCTAGAGAGATTACAACAGAGTTATCCAGAATTCAATAGTTATTTTTTGCATTTCCACAATACCCTGAAAATGCTGTATAATTCATTAATCTCTATGTAGAAAAATGCACAGGTACAGACTGAAACACTTATTCATAGAAACATAGAACCATAGAAACATAGAATCATAGAATGGTTTGAGTTGGAAGGGATCTTCAAAGATCATCTAGTCCAAATCCCCTGCCATGGGCAGGGACATCTTTCATTAAATCAGGTTGCTTAAAGGCACGTCCAACCTGACCTTCAGCACTTCCAGTGATGGGGAATCCACAGCTTCTCTGGGCAACCTGTTCCAGTGTTTCATCATCGTCATCGTAATTCTTTTTTCCTTATTTCCAATCCAAATCTACTCTCTTTCAGTTTAAAACTGTTGCCCCTTTTCCTTTCACCACAGACCTTGGTAAAAAGTGTTTCTCAGTCTTTCTTACAACCTCTTTTTAGATATTGAAAGGCCACAATAAGGTCTCCCCAGAGCCGCCTTTTCTCCAGGCTGTACAACCCGAACTCTCTCAGCCTGTCCTCTTAGGAGACGTGTTCCATCCCTCAGATCATTTTCATGGCCTCCTCTGGATTGACTCTGGATGTCTTTATTGAAAACTGCTAGTCCAAGACACTTGATTACATACACTTTTTTTATCATTTTAATACGACTTAGCCTTAGTCCAATCAACTTGTTATTATAATGAGCTATTAATCTTGACTGCAGACATCTGACTTTGTTCTGACAAGGGTTATTAGCCCAAGCATAAACCACACACATGTGTCTACGTGGCTCCAGTGTGAATATGGTCCCAGCCACAACAAACCCATGCTTTTGTGACATGAAGTCCCAGTTGTTAAACTCTGCCAGGGACAGTGGGGGTACAATTGTGCCACGCTCCTGAATGCATGCAGGTCCCGGAGGTGCAATACTGTGTGGATGCAACCATCCTGATTTTAGCTCCAAACTGGCTCTGCAGAATGCACATCCAAACTAAAAGCCACTCCCAGAACCAGATACACTGAGGAATTAGAGGCAAAGACACGGCAAAAGCCAAGTTGAGAGTGGCTGAGCAGAGAACCTGTGGTTTTATTTTATTTGGGTTATTCCAACCTCTTCTTCCCCTCACACATACACAATTACACAAATTAGCTCCTGCAGGTATAATTCTAGCACACGAAACTGGTGATATTATAGTGGCTTATTTTGATAAACTGATTTTAAACTATGGCAGTGCTTTTAGCTTTGTTCAGTTAGTGAGCTCCTGAAACCTTTATAGGATATATAAACATTTTTGTGTGGTGAACTTAGGCCTTAAGATTCTTGTGTTTCTTAATTTCCCTTGTGAAGCTTTCACAACCCACAGGCTGAAAACCACTGCAGGGCTTGAAAACAGCTGCAAGAGGAAAAGGAACCCACCTAATAATATTATTCTTCAAATTTAAAAGAATAAAGAGGTGCAAAAAAACCTGTGTGGACTAGCCGAAAGGCAAATCAAAATGTGACAGGTGACCGTAAATAAAACATAGAGCTTCCACCATAGAACTTTTTCAGAAGAAATAGCTTTTTCTGAGGAAATATAATCTTAATTGTTTGCAAAGACAGAAATGATTGCCTGGTGCCAAGTTGAGGCCTTTTCTATTACAGTAACTTTGCTGGCTGTTAACAGCTTTTCCCTCCTGTCCACATTTTCAGGAATTACTGGACATTCAGGAGGGCAAATAAAGCTGTTAAGATGCTCCAGGGCTTCATGGCTCCGCCTCATAATCACCTCTGCAAGAGCTCCAGTGGTACACCCTTCTGACATACCGTAATCAACCACAGTTGCAGCTATAAATCGTAGCAAATAGACCCTACCAGAATATCAGAGCTCCCTTCTGGCTGTCACATAAAAAAACAGTATGACCTGTCCATATAATCCCTCCTGTAGCTTATTTCACCCTCCAGTACATATCCTTCATCTACACCAACCACAGAAATGTGACGAAGGCAGTTGAGCATTTCTGGTAAGAAGAGACCACACTGGCTGGCAAGGGAAATTATTAACCATTCACAGCAGCTGAGCTGTGCATGGTGAAGGCTGAAATGCTGCCCAAGTGACATCGTAATGTCAAGCCACCAGAGTCCTCAAGCTGTGGAGTGTTGCTCATCTCATGGAGCTCATAAAGCTCCATTGCTCAAAATACACAACTGCAAGATACAGTGACAAGAACTTCTTGCTAAGGTTTCCCATCATTAGCTCAGACCCAAACTTAGTCTCATTTTTCTCTGACAACTCAAGCTGGTGTCCATACCATAAGCAGCTGTAAAGGTGTGCACATTATCATGCTTTTCCAATGGAAATGAGTTAAGAGTCAGGTTTTATCAATCTCAGGGTTTTTTTCTGTGATTTCCTAACAACATGGAGTTTAGAGTGCCTAAATAACACCGTGAAACATACACAAGGTTATTAAAACTATTTTGCAAGCAGAACTTGCAGTAATGAAAATAACTCACGCTCATAACTTAGACTATCTCATTTACATTCAGGATTGAATAAAGCACACAGGTAATTCATAATAGGATTTTTCTTATTCAGGCTATGGATTGGCAAACTACAAATTTCTTGATATACTTTTCATTAAAGAATGAATGAGGGTTGTTCTTTGAAAAATGTCGTGTAGGTCCACAGAAAAGCTAAGCCCTAGATGTGTCAGAGTCCACATTCAAAACCAGCAAATGGTTTTGCTTTAATCACACTATTAATTTGTTCTGTGTCAAATTGAGATATTGCCTCCACTTTCCTTAGAGGGAGCTATGAAACAAACCAATTCACGTTTACAGAGCACTTCACGTGGGGTTCATCTGGCTAAACGGCAGCTCTCTAGGCAGGGTAATAACAGAGATTCTCATTCAGTTAGACACAGAGAGTCAAATACAGGTGATTCTAGGGAAAGATTAATCTCATACTAAAACAGATGCCAAAAGTGCATGTTTCTCTCCATTGACATAAAGAGAGTTTAGGATGCTCAGGTTGCATGCTAAACCTCACTGAGTAAAGGTGTATAGCTGGTGAGATAGCCTCCACTCTTAGATACGCCATTGCCAACCAAAGCCCGTGGAGGTAATGGACACTTTGGTTACTGAAGGATTTCAACAGCATTGCAGGAAATGTGGCGCTGGGCTATACACTAAACAAAAAAGAATTGTGCTGAGGATGAGATGCACCTCACTTAACTTTAGCTGTCTAAAAAGGAGATGTCTGATGCATGTAGCTTGCCTCAGTTCTCTCTTGGGTCATCAGAAAAATGCAGGAGTCTCTGAAGATGACTGATCGCATCTGTCTTGGATCTATCTACAAGACAGGCTGAAACACTATTTGGCGGTGTCTACCTCCTTCCATTCAGCAGAAAGAGGGCCCATAGAAACAGTAATTTTCAGGCTGATGAAGTTGGGTGAGATATATTCTATTCATAGGGAATGTTACCTGTTTCGTGCAGTGAATGAAGCAGAAATAAAGAGGGAAAAAATGTTAACTAATCATGTATCACTTATATTTACATTGTCTCATTCACCATCAGGACTGAAAAAAGGTTGCAGATTTTTAAATTCAGACAGCAATATCTTGTTTTTTATCCTGACTATTTACTGTAAGAGTCTCCTTAAACAGATACCATTCAATTTCTGAGGGGAAGAAGAAACAAGCAAACCCAAAACATTGTCATTTGAGCTGAGAAATTAAACAAGGCAGATTGTCCAGGTGGGACTGGAAAGAAGACATGTAGGGAAAGTTCCAAATGAATTTATGTTTTAAAGTAACCGCTAAGATTATTTCAGCTGAAGGATAATATAGTATTTTATTATTAATTTCTCTAATACATGTGCCTGGAAGCACTTTGGTTTGAGTATGAGGGAGACAGCATGATCCTTTTAATTTAGTCTTGAACCACAGTGTTCATGTAAAAAAACAGGTGATGCTGTAATCATTTCTCCAATACCTGAAGAGGAGTTTACACCTGGCACTGTCTGGCAGGTATCAGTGCAGTGGAAACAACTCACTTAGATCACAGAATCACAGAATCATTAAGGTTGGAAAAGACCTTTAAGATCATAAAGTCCAATCATGAACCCAACACCACCATGACCACTAAACCATGTCCCAAAGTGCCACATCCACACGTTTTTTGAACATTTCCTGTGATGGTGACTCCACCACCGCTGTGGGCAGCCTGTTCCCATGCTTCATCATTCTTTCAGTAAAGAAATTTTTCCTAATATCTAATCTAAACCTCCCCTGGCGCAACTTGAGGCCATTTCCTCTCGTCCTATCACTAGTTACTTGGGAGAAGAGACCAACACCCACCTCGCCACAATCCCCTTTCAGGTAGTTGTAGAGAGCAATAAGGTCTCCCCTCAGCCTCCTCTTCTCCAGACTCAACAACCCCAGTTCCCTCAGCCGCTCCTCATAAGACTTGTGCTCCAGACCCCTCACCAGCTCCGTTGCCCTTCTCTGGACACATTCCAACACCTCAATGTCCTTGTAGTGAGGGGCCCAAAACTGAACACAGGATTCGAGGTGTGGCCTCACCAGTGCTGAGTACAGGGGCACGATCACTTCCCTACTCCTGCTGGCCACACTATTGCTGATACAGGCCAGGATGCTGTTGGCCTTCTTGGCCACCTGGGCACACTGCCAGCTCATGTTCAGCCAGCTGTCAACCAGCACCCCCAGGTTCTTTTCCACCGGGCTGCTCCCCAGCCACTCCTCTCCAAGCCTGTAGCGTTGCATGGGGTTGTTGTGACCCAAGTGCAGGACCCTGCACTTGGCCTTGTTAAACCTCATACAATTGACCTCTGCCCATTGATCCAGCCTGTCCAGATCCCTCTGCAGAGCCCTCCTACCCTCCAGCAGATCAACACTCCCAACCAGCTTGGTGTCATCTGCAAACTTACTGAGGGAGCACTCGATCCCCTCATCCAGATCATCTATAAAGATATTGAACAAGACCGGCCCCAGAACCGAGCCCTGGGGAACACCACTTGTGACCGGCCGCCAGCCAGATTTAACACCATTCACCACAACTCTCTGGGCTCGGCCATCCAGCCAGTTCCTCACCCAGTGAAGAGTAAACCTGTCTAAGCCACGAGCCGCCAGTTTCTCCAGGAGAATGCTGTGGGAGACGCTGTCAAAGGCTTTACTAAAGTCCAGGGAGACAACGTCCACAGCCTTCCCTCATCCACTAGGCAGGTGACCTGGTCATAGAAGGAGATCAGATCTTTCCCCAGCCATCTCAATTGCCATTTAGTATGTTGTACAACATTTCTGGGCTGGAGTGAGACTAGAAATATGGGTTGTTCATTGGTTTTTCCACCACCAAGGAGGGGCCATGCTGTCAGTGCCATAGGGAAAATTATATCCTACACGTAGCTTCCCAGTCCTCTCCCCGAGTGAAATAGAAAAGAACATACCAGCCTAAATTGGTAAGGACAAAACTACTGTTACCCAGTCATTGCACCAAACTCGAGCACAGGATGAAAGGGTGGGACTTTCCTGTTCTCAGTTGCTTTGATTTAAAAGGTGGGGTTTTTGTGTACTAAGGCAGGTGTGGTTTCTCAGTTGGCTTATAAACTGTTTAATCAGTAACGTTGTAAACATGGCAACTAATAAGATGAATAATGTTCTTTGATCACAAGCCTCCTATTTCTTTATAGCTACTAAGACAATAAGGGGCCACTGAAACCCTCTAACAAGATTACATCTCCTGAAAAGCAGCACACCCTCGTCCATTAACATTAAAATTAAAATAATGACCTGAAAGAGAAGTTCAGATTCCTAACCACATACTTGGCTTGAAAAACAATTTCTTACACACTGCTCTGCTGATCAAATCGGCCACATGTCTCTTTCTTTGCGAGTAATAACTCCCTTACAGGAAGCAGCGCATTTTTCCAGCATCAGAAAACACTCAGATCTGCCTCTTACAGGGAGAAGATGGGCAAAACTTGGCACTGGATGATTTCTCCATCATCTAACTGTAATATGCAACTAAATTTTTATTTACAGGAAAGATGTGTACACTGCACTCAACCACACCATAAAGCATGGCCAAAGGATGATCAAAGAGCTCTGCACTTGTCCAGTGGTCCTACAACATTTATTTCAAGATAATTATTTCAAGACCAGACTAAAGGGTCCATGGTTGTTGTCCTTAATATGAGATGGATTTCTGCCTGGCTCCGTTAAGGATCTGATATGGACAGCACGGTGGCAGCTAGCGTGCATGTTGAAATTCTCCTGTCTGTCCTGTGTTCAGGGGCAACCCCTCTGATTAAAACATCAAAAACCAGAGCAACAAAGGGAAGTTTTAATAGCCAGAAAAAGAGAGCAGTGTGCACATCTGGAAAATCTTCTCAACATAGGACAGAGCCATTAATAACTCTTAACCTGAAGAAACCTTCTGAGAAAAGTGTTGTGTTTTGTATTCCCAAGGAGTCCAAGGCAACACTCACCGAGGGAACAACTGGGCTATTTCCAATTGTGAAACATTCTGGTGAGACAATGGCCTGGAGGGGAACGTGGAAAGCAAGTAAGAGAGGAATAGGGAAAAGCACTGGACATCAGACCCGCAAGTGATGTGTCAGTAATATATTTTTTATGGAGGATTTCCAGACATAAGCACTAATATAAAACAAAGCAGCTTTTGCAGGAAATGCTCCGTACTCTGGTCTTGCTTAAACTCTCAGCTGAATTATCAGACTTGTCAATGTATTGATGGAGTATCACCAATAGCCAAGGTCAGAGATGTTGTCATCAGCTACTGTTTCTCTGAGGCTTCTGAAAATAGCAATCTGTACTGCCTGTGATAAAACAACATGTGTTACTTTTACTAGAGGGAGGTCAGTGGCAATAAACTTTATGGTAGACTAGAGGAGTATATAAATTCCTAGGAAGAACAGTATCACTTGGGATCTTTCAGCAAATACAAGATCTTATCAATTTTCTTGCTTAGTATTTTTACAGACTTGAAAGTTAAGCTTTCATGCATTGCCTGTGCTCACAAGGAAGATCCTCCATGCTCAGTAGATCCTCAACATCACTTTCAATTCCTCCTGTATAGTCTACAAGGCTATTACTACTATAAAGAGCCCTCATTTTTATTACTTGTGTTAGTTACTTTCTGTAATAATATATACTTTAAAAATCATAGAATCATATATTCTATTATAACTGGAAAAAAAGAGAAAAAAAAATCATGCCATATTATAAAGTTAAATAGTGCATTTAACCAGCTATGACTGGCAACTAGTTACTTGAAGTCAGAGTATAGATGAAGGGTGTTTTTCTCCTACTGTATCTAAAGCTTCAGCATCCTTATCTTCCACACTGCTCTAGGCTTAAGCCAGCTATTTCTGGACAGCCAAGATAAGTTGAGGTTGTTCAGCCTGGAGAAGAGAAGGCTCTGGGGACATCTTATTGCAGCCTTCCAGTACTTCAAGGGGACTTATAAGAAAGATGGGGACAGACTTTTTAGCAGCGTCTGTAGCAGTAGGACAAGGGGTGATGGTTTTAAACTAAAAGAGGGCAGATTTAGACTAGATCTAAGGAAGAAGTCTTTCACAATGAGGGCGGTGAAAGTCTGGCATAGGTTGCCGAGAGGTGGTAGGTGCCCCATCCCTGGCAACATTGCAGGTCAGGTTGGACGGGGCTCTGAGCAACCTGCTCTAGTTGAAGATGTCCCTGCTTACTGCAGGGGGGTTGGACTAGACAACTTTTAAAGGTCCCTTCCAACCCAAAGATTCTATGATTTTATGATATTAGGGATATTTTTTGGAGGTCACTGAGGTATCCATCTCCCTGGCTTCTCCACCACATTAAAATTACTTACATCCATATCAGTATATCGCTGCCCCAAGCATAGTTCTACTTGGCAACAAGAAATAGCATTTAGGAGGGAGTGAGGTGCACACTGATGCTATCATCCTTCAGTTTCCTAGTCTTTCTGGCATGCTAGCAGGAGGCAGTCAGAAAGCCGTTTTCCTCTTTCTTGATGACCAGCTGCTTGGGTTGGTCAGATGTCTAAGATGACAACACCGGGGTCCGTATCAAAGCAGCTAGACACTATATCTTCACATTGTCCTAGCATCCCTCTGGGGCACACAGGTGTCCTTTGTTTGCTTGTGGCAATCTAGACAACAGGTAAGGTCAGGATTCTGCAGCTCAGATACTGTTTAAACCTGTCTCATTGCAAATGATTGTAAAAAGGGATTTGAAAAAAAGTATTTTGCTGGACTAATTTTTTTTTAACTTTCTCTGGCTGTTGGAAGAAGTGATTTCCAAAGACTTACAATAGATAAGAATTCTGTCTTCTTGTACTCTTTTATTCCCTCTAGTTCACCTCTCCAGCAAAGACAGAAAAAGCTGCAGTTTATTTTTTGCATGGATAATTCACCCTACATCTAGCACTCCCAGCTCAACTGTTTCATTCAGCATCATCAGCCAACAGTGGTTATCTGACTTATTCCCAAAGCATTAAGGACTGCACCTCTGGAGGAACAAGTCAGGGATATTTACTGGCTGCCCACAGGTCCTCCATGAAGTAGTGTGGTGAGCAAAGGGGTTGCACAAGCCATTAAAAAAATTAATTTGCTATATTTTACAAGGAGCTTGCAAGGGAATCTTGGAACTATGAAATTTTCCTAAGCCTATAGATTAAAGGGCCTCAAGAGATTTTTAAAGAAGTTCTTGCTATTAACCAATTGCCCTTTCTTTCCACAGATGTTACAGCTGGGATTTAAACAGTACTTCATGCTGTCTAAATTCCTTCTCACCAGATCCACTGGACTTCAGTGAGGAGAGCAGCTAAGAGGTTAAGCTAATAATGAAGCTTTGGTGAAGCACATAGAACAGCTCTTACACTAGCATGAAGAAGGGATCTTCCAGCAAGCCTACAACCTTCTAGGTGGTACTCCATAAGGTGGCTTAAAGGACCCTTTAGATGGTCTCAGTTTTTTAACAATAATAAACCCGATTTACCCCCAGTACATGATGTCACCTCTCAGGTTGTTGGTTTACTGATCCTGGTTTGCTTCCTCTGCATCATAACATTTGGGACACACACAGAATCACAGAATCACAGAATGGTAGGGGTTGGAAGGGACCTCTGAAGATCATCTGGTCCAACCCCCCTGCCAAGGCAGGATCACCCAGGGCAGGTTGCACAGGAACATGTCCAGTCGGGTTTGGAAGGTCTCCAGAGAAGGAGACTCCACAACCTCTCTGGGCAGCCTGTTCCAGTGCTCCGTCACCCTCACAGAAAAGACGTTTTTCATCACGTTGAGGTGGAACTTCCTGTGCTGCAGTTTGTGCCCATTGCCCCTTGTCCTACCACTGGGCGCTACTGAAAAGAGACTGGCTCCATCCTCCTGACAGCCACGCTGCAGATATTTATAGACATTGATAAGGTCCCCTCTCGGCCTTCTCTTCTCCAGACTAAACAGCCTCAGGTCTCTCAGCCTTTCCTCGTACAAGAGACGTTCCAGTCCCCTAATCATCCTCGTAGCCCCCGCATTGGACTCTCTCCAAAAGTTCCCTGTCTCTCTTCAACTGGGGAGCCCAGAACTGGACACAATACTCCAGATGAGGCCTCACCAGCACAGAGTAAAGGGGGAGGATAACCTCTCTTGACCTGCTGGTCACACTCTTCTTAATGCACCCCAGGATACCATTGGCCCTCCTGGCCACCAGGGCACATTGCTGTCCCATGGAGAACTTCTTGTGTACCAGGACTCCAAGGTCCTTCTCCATGGAGCTGCTTTCCAGCAGGTCAACCCCCAACCTGTACTGGTGCATGGGGTTGTTCCTCCCCAGGTGCAGAACTCTACACTTGTCCTTGTTAAATTTCATGAGGTTCCCCTCTGCCCAACGCTCCAGTCTGTCCAGACACAATTTCTGCTGTTTCTTGGTGCCTGCAAAGCAGCACCACAACAGTCCCATGCAGATCACAAAAAGAGCTTGATCTCAGCTCTTTTTGAGGTCTAATCCTCATTTGGGATTAGAAGCAGGAGCGTTGCTTGAGGCATATCACACACACCTCAAAGACAAGCAAGCATCAGGAGGCACTGATGCAAGGGAGGAGGCAGTCACCAGGTTGAACTATGGTCCGCTCTCAGAAACATCAGTCTAAAGCTTCAGTCAAGAACAGAGGGGACAGATACAGCACTTGGTACCCTTACACAGGAAAGAATACACTTCAGGAAAGAGAAAAGGGATGTAGAACCAGTAAGAAAATTAGTCCAAAGAGACAGTATGAGAGAAAGAGAGAGAGGGAGGTCAAAAATCACAAGCAAATAAATGAATACCTGGTGGAATGGGGCTGTTGTTAATCTAACCCCCAGCCTGTTGCAAAAACAGGAAATAAATACATGTCTACAGCAGCTGCCTCTGAGGCAGCATGATTCAACACCTGCTCTCATGTTAATAACACACCACTTTATTTGATGCACTGTTCTGTTTATCTGCATCAGTCCACTCTTACCTGTTTGCCTCTCAGTTTTCGGACAGTTGCAAGTGGCATGTTGAGCGACACTGAAAGCTGTTTTTGACACTGAACTCTTTGCCTCATTACTGAAGGCTTTTCTGTGTTAAAGTCATTCTACATTTTCTCAGTGATGGACATTTGGCTTAGAGCCACAGGCCCTCTTTCAGCTCCTTTCCTGCTCCAGTGATTTACAAGATTAAACAGAGGTTCATTATTTCTTTGATGTCCTTGAACGGCAGATACGCTTGCACCAGCTGAACTTACCAGGACTATTTGTATTAGGTTCTAATTTTAATTAGTTCCTCTATTTTGAAGTTCTCTTTTGAGCTCCTCGGGCCCTAAAGTGCTCTGTGTTCCTCTGGAAAGCCATAAAATGGCATAACTGCAAACTCATCACTTGGGATAGCAGTGGAGAGGGGAGGACTCTATACTTCTTTGAATAAAGGTTTTATTGGTAGCATCCAAGAGGAGTCTATGCATATAGCTGAGAAAAATGTCAGCGGGTAAGTGTTTATGAGAGCAGAGTGGCAGGAGCGATGTATTCAACATAACTACCAACGACCCTTACTGTTTGCTATAGTATTATTTTTTAGAGTAAGAAAAGGTATTTGAGGAAAAACACCTTACTAAGACACAACCTGCTAGATTCTCCTTGTAGTGCTACTATCTGGGCTATAGGAAAACCCCATCAAGATGTTATTCATGAAAATATAAATAATCACATTAATTTTCAGTGTTATGAGCAAGACCTAATATGATAGCTTGTAGGGACTGCTCTTTAAGAAACTGTGGTGGTTGCTTTATGCCAGATGATCAGTACAAAACAGATTAGACCTACAGGTACACACACAAAAAACCTGGCCACAGCTGTCATCTTCCTTATATTGGACAGACTGATTTAACTCCAAGTGTTAGGAGGAGTTTATTGAAATTGTATATGCGCCTTCTTCACATCATGTGTGCACAATGGCCAAAAAGTGTGCACTGATGAAGGATCTATGGGATGGTTTCTCCAGGTCCCTTTTTTGCAGCAATCTCATTCTGAATTAGAATTATTCTGAAATATTTGGACTAAGAAATGTCTGGAAGGACCTCATGGTTAACCAACCTATTAGTCTTTTTATAGCCAAAGTACTGGTGGCCTCATGGGCTATGAATAGTCAAAAATTGAACTTATTTCCTTTTCATCAGCCTCAGATGCACTGGAATAGGAAAAAATCCTGCCTTATATTCTGGGAGTTTAACTTCTGGGAGAAAGCAAATACTACTAGGTTGGTTTTTTTAAAAAAAAAAAACTTTACCCCCTTATGTATAGACTTATTATTTTTTTTTTTAGTATGCAGGTAGATCTGAACACTTCATGTGCACATTCCTGTGCACGGTTAACCCTTGTTAAGTCTTATGTGAATGCAGAAGTCAGAATTTGTCTCTGCTGGGATTTAGTCCAGGGAAAGTCTTTCACAGGGACCACTCAGTTGTTACCAGTTTCCTTCCTGCAGTAGCAGCCTTTAAAGTAACTCCAGCATTTGATCTCCATGTTTCATGCTGAAATTGAGCAGTTCAGCTCAGCTACCTGCTCCAACACAGATTTGATGGCTAGCACCGGTCAGGTCGTTCACAGTGCCAGAAGTTCACTGAGATGCAATCACAGATCTGAGATTCTGCAGATACAATAAGGCTCCGGGGAGACCTTACTGCAGCCTTTCAGTACTTAAAGGGGACTTCTAAGAAAGATGGGGACAGACTTTTTAGCAGGGCTTGTTGTGACAGGACAAGGGGCAATGGTTTTAAACTAGAAGAGGATAGATTCAGACTGGATATAAGGAAGAAATTTTTGACAATGAGGATGGTGAAACCCTGACCCAGGTTGCCCAGAGAGGTGACAGATGCCCCATCACTGGCAAGTGATTCCAGGTCAGGTTGGATGGGGCTCTGAGCAACTTGACCTAGCTGAAGATGTCCCTGCTCATTGCAGGGGGTTGGACTAGATGACCTTTGAAGGTCCCTTCCAACCCAAAGTATGATTCTATGATTCAGGTTGTTGGGTAATAGCTGTATCTCTGACCATACTAGGAAAAAGATTAATTTAAAACATGGGGGTTTAATTCAATGAACTCCTCAACCCAGCTCTGTTGGTGTCAGCATGTTTATGCATGCTCTGCAGGATGCTTGAGTGTTTCCAGGCTCCTACTCCAGATGCAATTCTGGTGGTACCTTACTCCCTGTTGGGGTAATTGTATGCTTTCACTTCCCTATCCTTTAATTTTTGTAGAAGGGAAATTCCTTGGAAATTCCTTCCAAAAGAAACCACCACAGGTCCCTGTGCTGGACAACTGGGGGATCTGGACACAGGGCACACCACAGAGCTAACGCATAGGCTAGAGGTAGCCTGTAGGGCTGCAGTGGCTGCACTTAGAAGTCACAGATGACTGCTTGACTTGATTTTCTTGGAGTTACTGGATATTCAAATGTCCTTGAACATGAATGAATCCTTTGACAACCTCTGAAAAACTTCAGAGATCTTTTAAGAGCAATGATCTAGGCTATAATGTTGAGATCAGCTATTGCACAGTACATAGACTCCTAGAAAGCAAAGTTAAACGGGACTCGTAAGGTCACCTGTACTGAAGATACCCCACCTGCCAGCTCAGAGGACAGATCCACCCCACAGCACAAATCCAGCCATTTTCTCCAGCTTACAGGAGACTGAAATGACTCTTGGGACTACATGTACAGGTCAGCTGCTACTTTGTCTATTTACTTCTCATGGATATACAGCAGCTATAGACAGACGTATGTGTCTCAGGAACCCCATTTCCAATTCAGCTCTCCAAACCCTTAGAGAATGGAGAACATTAGCACTCAAGTCAGTGCTAATTATTCTTTATGAAATTTTGTATGGGGGACTTCCTAAGGCAAGTTGAGGGGGGAAGAGGAAATAAGGAGCCCTTAGCCCTATCCCCATTGTCATTACCTAGGGATGGGTCACTGAAGAACATGACAGCAAAGTGCCTGTGCATCGGCACAGCAAAGCTTGACCCTTCTGCCCCATCTCCCATAAACATCATAACTGCATCCCGTCCTGCCTATATGGGTATAACACCGAGGACTGAGAGGAGAGTAGCTGGTGTCCCCACGAATCACCAGCTTCACCATCATTGCATATGTGCAGTCTTTGCTGGTGACCACTGCGTCTGTGCATCTACTGTCTGAAGACAGTGATCTGTTACAAATCTCTGACGCTGTTCATGGATTTTCCACTTGCCTCTTAGGGGCTTCCCAAGGAGACTGTGAGAGGGACAATACGGACTGCAAGTGCAAAGGGAGGGCAAAATGCCCATCACACAGGCACCACAAAAATGCTTTTGTCCCCTGGAGGACGTTGGTCTAATGTGCTTGTTCTGCAGGTTCAACAGCCGGGACACTCCAATTTCCTCCCGCTACCACGTGTTTTAGTGGGCAAATATAAATAGTCCCAGGGATATTATAGTTAGCTGGTGAGTCACTGGCATCTCTGGAATGCAAACCCTATGCTGCAAACCACAGGACACTGGAGACATGCTGACAGTTAAACCCAGCCACGGCCATCTATAATTGTAGGATACTAGTTTTATAACCAGTGCCTCTATTGTAAAATGCCTAAACATCCTTTATAGAGCTACAGAAAAACACAGAGGTCATAAATACACCGTCATTTTGCTCATTTGTGCATCAAGGTTTCCAAGATGGGGAAGAGACTTAGAGGCTGAGGTCAATCTATGGTACAACCATAATGCAATTTTTGCTGTTCTTCATACACACAGCCTTTGTGACTACTCAGGGCTTTTATGTTCCCTCCTTGCCCCATTAACACCATCCAGTGTGGCTTGTATGGGATATATAATCTGATGTAGTGGTTGGTATTATCCCTCCTCAGGATTAATTTTGCTTAGCAATTTCATTGCAGGTCTTCTTTTACTTCTGTGGCAGATTTCCTCTGCAAACAGCAGTCAGTATCTGTTGAGGAATATTATCTCCTTTGGTGGATAATGTTGAGGACTAGAGCTCAGACAGTTTTGAATGCTATGCTAGGGATCGTCCAGATTTCTGCCACCAAATCCTATGTCTGCAGGTCTAGTTTAAAATACAAATAACTCAAATGTGAAGTTTTAAAACCTCAAATGTAATTCATTTTCAAAAATGTTGTAGTTTAGCCCCAGCCAGCAACTAAGCACCATGCAGCCACTCACTTGCTCACCTCCCCTCCGTGGCAGGTAGGGAGAGAATAGGAAAAAAACCTCATGGGTTCAGTCAAAAACAATTTAATAGGACATCAAAGGAAAATGAAATAATAATAGTAGAATATACAAAAACAAGTGATGCATAACGCAATGATTGTTCACCAGCCAGTGATTGATAGCCCATCCCCAAGCAGCAATCCCTGCCCCCCGGCCAACTCCAGTTTATGTACTGAGCATGAAGTTGCATGGTAGGGCATATCCCTTTGGCCAGTCTGGGTCAGCTGCCCTGGCTGTGTCCCCTCCCAGCTTCTTGTGTCCCTTCCCACTGGTGGAGCAGGGAAAGCTGAAAAGTCCTTGACTTGGTATAAACACTACAACTACTTATCCATAACTAAAAACATCAGTGTGTTATCAAGATTATTCTCACACTGAATCCAAAACACAGAACTGTACGAGCCATTAGGAAGAAAATTAACTCTATGCCAGGTGAAACCAGGACAAATAACAATCACGTGTTGTTTCAATGCAATATAATGGTACATAAAAATACACAAGGGGCACATCTTCAGGGTGTAAAATGCTATCATTGTGTTTTCCTGTCTGGCCATGATTAATAGCAGGCCATGATCCTTTGTTAAATGCTAATAATTTAGCAATATAAGAGATATTAAGTATTACAACTGGGGTTTTATTCTGAATAAGTGAGTTAAACCCTCTTTTATCTTCAGTTCCCTACTTGATAAAAATCCAGCTGGCGGCCAGTCACTAAATGGTAAGTGAGATGGCTGGGGAAAGATCTGATCTCCTTCTATGAACAGGTCACCCGCCTGGTGGATGAGGGAAAGGTTGTGGATGTTGTCCACCTGGACTTTAGTAAAGCCTTTGACAGAGTCTCCCACAGCATTCTCCTGGAGAAACTGGCGGCTTGTGGCTTAGACAGGTTTACTCTTCACTGGGTGAGGAACTGGCTGGATGGCCGAGCCCAGAGAGTTGTGGTGAATGGTGTTAAATCTGGCTGGCGGCCGGTCACAAGCGGTGTTCCCCAGGGCTCGGTTCTGGGGCCGGTCTTGTTCAATATCTTTATAGACGATCTGGATGAGGGGATCGAGTGCTCCCTCAGTAAGTTTGCAGATGACACCAAGCTGGTTGGGAGTGTTGATCTGCTGGAGGGCAGGAAGGCTCTGCAGAGGGATCTGGACAGGCTGGATCAATGGGCTGAGGTCAACTGTATGAGGTTTAACAAGGCCAAGTGCTGGGTCCTGCACTTGGGTCACAACAACCCCATGCAACGCTACAGGCTTGGGGAGGAGTGGCTGGAGAGCTGCCTGGCAGAAAAGGACCTGGGGGTGCTGGCTGACAGCTGGCTGAACATGAGCCGGCAGTGTGCCCAGTTGGCCAAGAAGGCCAACAGCATCCTGGCCTGTATCAGCAATAGTGTGGCCAGCAGGACTAGGGAAGTGATCGTGCCCCTGTACTCGGCACTGGTGAGGCTGCACCTTGAATCCTGTGTTCAGTTTTGGGCCCCTCACTACAAGAAGGACATTGAGGTGTTTGAGCGTGTCCAGAGAAGGGCAACGGAGCTGGTGAGGGGTCTGGAGCACAAGTCTTATGAGGAGCGGCTGAGGGAACTGGGGTTGTTTTAGTCTGGAGAAGAGGAGGCTGAGGGGAGACCTTATTGCTCTCTACAACTACCTGAAAGGGGATTGTGGCAAGGTGGGTGTTGGTCTCTTCTCCCAAGTAATTAGTGATAGGATGAGAGGAAATGGCATCAAATTGCACCAGGGGAGGTTTAGATTGGGTATTAGGAAAAACTTCTTCACCAAGAGAGTGGTCAAGCATTGGAACAGGCTGCCCAGGGAGGTGGTGGAGTCACCATCACTGGATGTGTTCAAAAAATGTGTACACATGGCACTTTAAGACATGGTTTAGTGGTCATGGTGGTGTTGGGTTGATGATCTCGAAGGTCTTTTCCAACCTTCATGATTCTGTGATTCTGTGAAAAAAAAACGTGGTACCCACAAGGATGCTGTAAGAACTTTTTCTAAAGTATCGTTAAGCATTTCTTTAAAATATCAGACTTTCTGGAAGAGAAACAGTGTTTATCCTGGTATTCTATCCAGATTTCCAACTTTCTTTCAAAATTTCCTGTGTGATTTCTAATGCATGTATCAACATTTATATTCTGAATTTACATGTTATGAAGTGTTAAGCAGATGCTGCTTCATTTCACTGCCAACATTTCTATCAGCAGTAAAGGTGCCTATATATTCTTATCTCATGCCATCCTATTTCTCTGTGTCAGCCCTTACTGAATAGTACAGGTAGTGATATTTTATTTAAATGCTGTGACACCAGAGGGTCATAGAGTACAATCCTCTGCTATGAGAGGATTCATGACTGTCCATCAATGTTTATTTGTCTCAATCGCTACTACCTTACCACTTGTTCCAGTATTTCATATCTCTGACAGTTTGAAACCTTCTTCTAATGTCTTGAATGCATCTCTTAAACAGTTGATACCCATTTCTTATTACCCTCTTTGCCCTTTAGCATGACTGATTCCCCTATCTCCCTTTCACTAGTCCCTTGATCTGTATGCAGAAAGCAATAGTATCTCCTCTTTCCACCTGCACGCTGCAAGACTAACCAAACCCAGTTTTTCAATCTCCTTTTGAAAACAGTGTCTCTGGCTCCTGAACACACAAATAGATCCTGGAGGCTGAATCCATCTTTCCTGAACTAAGGAGGTCTGAGCACACTTTTCTAGATAAGCAGTAGCCAAAGCCCTGTCCACTCTCATGAATTCTTCCCTATATCTACAAGACCTACTGTACCTTGTCCAATAACATCCTTTGCCTTTTTCCACAGCTATACAGCACTTGACATACAAACATCTGATGACTGAGACACCATCAGTTTCCAGAGTATGAGTTTATAATACAAAGTCCTGTTACTGATCCATAAGTACCATAATAGGCCTTTTAAACTAATAGTACCAAGACAGCTGGAAAAACTCCCAGGTTTTTGAGGCCAACCAGTTCCTTCACCAAGGATATTCCAATCCCAATCTGTGTAGTGGTAACTCACAGAGAAGATTAGACTTGGAACTACCACTGTCTTCCCTCTGGCTTGTTCTTCCCTTTCCTAGAAACTCCATCACTATCTCCCTGCTAGCCAGTTTCTGGCTCCTTTTTAAAACTTTTATTAATCTCTACCTATTTTCACTTTAGCGCTGATTTTCAATACAGTACTCAACAAATGCTTTTTTGAAGTCCAGATAGATGAGATTTACCTAGTTTTGTTTGTCTAAAGAAAAAAAATCAACTGTGTTTCAAAAGTTTACCTTGTTATCTCTCTTCCAGCTCGTAATGTTCTCTTTGTTGCAGTTATTCACTAGATTATGCATGGAGCCATCCTTTTCACTCCTACTCTCAGCTTCTGACTTAACAAAATCCCATTGAACTTTGACCTCTCCGTCACACCACTGGTGCCCTTCACAGAATCATAGAATCACAGAATAGTTTGAGTTGGAAGGGACATTTAAAGGTGATTAGTCCAACTCTCCTGTAATGAGCAGGGACATCTTCAACTACAACAGGTTGCTCAGAGCCCCATCCAACCTGACATAGACTGTTTCCACGGATGGGGCATCTACTACATCTCTGGGAAACCTGTGCCAATGTTTCAAAAATTTCCTCCTCATATCTAGTCAAAATCTATCCTCTTTTGAATAAAAATATCCCTAATATCATAGAATCATAGAATCTTTGTATTGGAAGGGACCTTTAAAAGGTGTCTAGTCCAACCCCCCTGCAGTAAGCAGGGACATCTTCAACTAGATCAGGTTGCTCAGAGCCCTGTCCAACCTGACCTGGAATGTTGCCAGTGATGGGGCATCTGTCACCTCTCTGGGCAACCTGGATCAGGGTTTCACCACCCTCATTGTCAAAAATTTCTTCCTTATATCCAGTCTGAATCTATCCTCTTCTAGTTTAAAACTGTTACCCCTTGTCCTATCACTACAGGCCCTGCTAAAAAGTCTGTCCCCACCTTTCTTAGAAGTCCCCTTTAAGTACTGGAAGGCTGCAATAAGGTCTCCCCCGAGCCTTCTCTTCTCCAGGCTGAACAACCCCAACTCCCTCAGCCTGTCCTCACAGCAGAGATGTTCCATCCCTCTGATCATTTTTGTGGCCTCCTCTGGACCCGCTCCAACAGGTCCATGTCTTTCCTGGGCTGAGGGCTCCAGAGCTGGACGCAGCACTGCAGGGGGGTCTCAGCAGAGCACAGTAGAGGGGAAGAATCACACCATGCTTTTTGGATGCAGCCCAGGATACGCTTGGCTTTTTGGGCTGCAAATGCACGGTTGGACTTGATGCTCTGAGAGGTCTTTTCCAACCGTAATGATTCTACGATTCTATGATTGCCAGTTTGTGTCCAGCTTTTCATCCCCCAGGACCCCCAAGTCCTTCTCGGCACAGCTGCTCTCAATCCCTTCATCCCCCAACCTGTACTGATACCAGGGATTGCCCCAGCCCAGGTGCAGTACCCTGCACTTGGCCTTGTTGAACCCCATGATGTTTACACCTCCCAAACTTTGTCCTTTTATAGCTTATTTTATGATTTAACTTGTGTTTTTACTTCTACTAATCCAGAGTGACCCAATTCACATTCACTTAACTGCAGACACAGAGTTAAGGGTAGCAGGTCATGCTATAACTTGTATGCAGGTAGGTTATACAATAAAGGGCTGGAATCGGTGATGTTCTGTGTGAAACAATTGCCTGTGCCATCTGCTAGTGCATTTCACCCAATAAAAATATAAAATAAAATAAAAAAAACAAACAGAAAGACTTTTGTCCCTCTTACCTTCAGTTCTGATGTCTAGTCCCTAGACAGAGAGGGGGAAGAGGTGTGTAATCTGAGAAGCTGTTTAATACAATCTTTCCAGTCCCCAAAATGAGATTTACTGCTACTTCCACTCTATGCGGCTGCACTTTGCATCCATCTAGAAACAAGCTTGTGATAGATGTAACTATGAAGTTATGTGTTAGGAGCCTACTGGGCAAGGATCAGTTTTGGTTGTCATTAAGCTTCCAAGTGGAGCACAAGATACAGGCATTAACTCCAAATCCTTGAACATATGAGGACCTGGGTAGCAGAGGAACAGCCTCCCCCCAGTGCTGTCACCAATGAATCCAAGGAAATCCCCAACTCTGACAAATGTGAGGGAGCAGGAGGCAGGCTGCTCCTCAAAACTGAAGTGCAGTCCTCTGGGCAGAACAGAAAAGTCTTTCAGCAACAACTAACAGTACAACACATCCTTTGGAAGAGGAAATACAGCACATTAAGCCAACCAAAATTTTCCAGTTACTGTAGCTGGAGAAGGCAATGATTTTCTGTTGGAACTGGACCCAGAGGCAGAGTCTTCAGAAAATGCTATAGAGTATGTAGGGAGTACATAAGGAGTGGAACAGCAGTTTGGTCCTGTACTGATCCATCTCCAGCACCACAATCACTCTTAGCAGACCCAGAATATCCACTCAATTTTTTTCCAGAGAAGACGCATACATTTTCCTAATCACCAGGAAGAGGAAGAGAAAAAAGTCATTATTGTCTCACCATATGGGAGCAATCAGGAACCTTCTACAAATCTTCTTGTATTGGTGGAGACGGGCCAGAGCTGTTACTTTAATGAAATACTATAACCACCCTGTTAGTAAGTCACTGCATGGCATGTGAATGTTTACACTTTATCAGTGAACAGAGGTTCCCTAGGTCAAATAAATGAGAAGCCTATGCTACCAGTCTAATCAGGAGAACAGACATGTTGCTATAAATGAAATTCTGTTTAGATATTAGGGGAAAAAAATTTCATTGTGAGAGTGACCAAACTAGAACAGTTGCCCAGAGGTTCTGTGGAATACCTATCTTTGGAGATACTCAAAACCCAACTGTATGAGGCCCTGAACAACCTCTTCTAACTTCAAAAGTGGACCTAACTTCAAAGTAAGCTCTCTTTGAGTGGGAGGTTGGACCAGATGCTTTCCATAGGACCCTTCCAACCTGAACTAGTCTACAGATCTAAAACAGCAAAGTCATCTTTTCAGTTAAAATGCATGATATTGACTTGCTTTCTAGGATGGAACTGGGATTTGAAGATAAAAGGAAAAATAAGTTAAAAACTTTACAGAAGAGCATAAGTATATGTACATACATACATAAATATACGTGTATATATGCGTCTACACCTCACTCTACTCAAAAGTTTGCACCAGACCTGAAATGGGATTCTTGTCCTTTACACTGCTCAACAGAAGATAAACTTTTGAAGTCAGATAAAAGCATAGAGTCTATTAATTAACACTCAAATTAAAATTCAGGTAAACATGAACTAGACGTAGGCAGCCATTTGCAACTCCTTCTTCTGGAAAGGATCACAGAGAAGATGATCATCTGAGGAGGGACACAATCCTCCTACCCATTTTGAGCAGCAGCTTCCAGTGTAATTAGGTTCATTTAGAATCAGTAAGGCTATTTGCTGTATAGCTCTACTGTTTGCACAGCCCTGTGACAGGGGGACTGTCAACAGGTTAATGCAAGACCTAGCAATAGGCAGCAGTTGAAAATGGGTGTTTGGGGATTATAAGTTTGGGTCTAACAACCATCAAAGATGTTACCACCCAGCATTATCACAGGCTTAGATGTAAACAAACTGGAGCCAAAGTAATCTGCCTGCAGACAGCAAAGTTGGAACTGATACTTTGTGGAGGCAATAAAAATCTCCCAATGAAAAAACTCTGAGCAAGTAGGAGAGCTATCAAACCTTGACCATTTCTACTCATAATCAAGTTGAAGGAGAGCTTCCAGCCTCCCACTGGAGTGACTTATGTTCTTGGGTCAGTCACAGATATTCCCAGTACATCCTTGATGGACAGGTTTTCTCTGCCAACAGCTCAAACAGTCTTGGGTGGCTAGAAAAGAGATGCAGCCCACACATATATCTGACAGATTAAGTCCTTCAACTGGCTGGAAAGATACATCAGAACTCACAGAAAAGCAGAGCTATCACCAGACTGGTTTTCCTCTTGATTTTTCACCAGCGTTTCAGAAAAGATGGTTCTTCTTGGGACTTTTTATCTTTTTTTTTTTTTCCTTATATACACATACATAAGTATTTTTTCAGTGGTAATTACCATTGTGCTTGGATGTCCCACAACAATAACAGATCAAATAAATGGAATTAAAACTCACCAAACATGGAGTGGTAAAAAAAGATGTCATCTCCAAGACTTATTGGATTCCTCTATCCACTACGCTAAACTCTATTGGCTTTTTAATTTGCTGTCATATCAAAAGAAAGCTCACAATTAATTTTCTGTCAACAGATAACTCTTTTCCAGCCCTGCAGTTTCTAATGTAATTCTCCACCACTGACTGTGTGTTGGATTATGACAATGCCAACTAGGAAAGGTATAATGAATCAGAACATCACACTAGAAATGCACAGTTATATTGTTTCATTTCCCAGATATACAGCAGAAAAGTGTGTCTCTTTACCTGGAATCTCATCAGTCCCCCCATTGGTGTGTTTGAATCGATCTCCTTCCACGTGGACATTTGGACACAGGACATCTAAAAAGCGAAAGAACCAGTACAAAATTATCACAGGTAAACACATAATTTTGGAAGCTATAGAACTAACAAAGTCTGATCTCCTGGGTTTTGTTCCATACTTGCGCATGGTCCCAAAGCAATAATTTGTTTACCTGTCTCTGCACACCCTAAATGGTCTTCTTCTATCCTATCCTTTCTTGCCCACATGCTGGGCAAGAAACCCAATACACTACATCTGGTGTCGAGACACTTTTTGATGACTATCCAGTCAAGAAGCTAGACAGAATAGATGACCAGAGCCTTTCCCTCAGCTAGGACATCACTCTGGGTTTTTCTCTTTCACTAGTCTCTAAATCTGAATGAAAGTCACAAAAAAATTAAGAAAATTGCAAATACGATTCCACTCCCGGATTTGTTGAAAGGAAATTTCTGAAGGCCCAACTGACATTGGGGTGCTGTCCAGAATTTTCAGAAAGAATGGTTCCTACTCAGAAAAATCACAAACCTAAAGTGCTAAGACAGAAAAGAGAATCCAGAACACAGAACAATGAAGTGACTTTAGTCACATCAAGGTCCTATCACAGGCCGGTGTCCGAGACAAAATTGAAGCCCACTCTCCTATTTCTTATTGTATTACTTCTGATTGCCCCGTTAACACTCCTCCAGGACCATGACTGTGTCTGCTCCTGGAGTTTGTTCAAGCAGAAAGCAGTGTTAAATATGACTAAAACTTTGAAGAATATTCACCCATACACACAGAGTTCAAAAAAGCCTTTGTCAGCCATTTCTCATGCTCCCAATTACTGTCAACACAATCACAGGTAAATGCTTTTCTGCAGAGAACTCTCTCCTTATCCACCTCTTTCCTGCAGTATCTTTGAAGTAACGTTTATTTATGCTTTGTTTTCCCAGATCGATAGGTAATTGCACACTTGTAAACAATGGGGACAGGTAGGCCAAGGAATCAGTTTAATGAGAGTATAAAACTGAATCCCTGACTTTTCACCACTTGCATAGCCCCACATTTATGTCCTTTCTCTGATTTAAAGAACAGCCAGGTGAGGACAACCAAGTCCCATTTCCCATTCTTTCATCTGCCCAGTTGTACATATCATAATACACGTATCCTCTGCAGTTGCAGCACTTCTCTTGATGCATATGGTGTTTAACATCATCTCCACCGGGTGTTTAGTACATTATTCCTTCAATATCATTATTGTTGTGCTTGAAAGGAGCAGGAAGGGACAAATGCTCCCTAAGGGATGCGGAGCCTGGAGCTGAAGGTGACCCAAGCCCAGACAACACCCTCAACACTGGGGCACAATCTCACAGGGCTCTGAAGACTCTCTACAGCAGGTCTACCTTGAACTGTGTGTGAAGCTACATTCAAAATCATGAGATAAAAGTGACTTTTCTGAGGACGTTGCCAGCAGGCCCTATATCTCTCCTCCTGCTTCCTGATGTTCAGTGAAAAATCCAGTATTCCACAATATTTGGTTAAGCTTAGCAATGAAATCAGATATTTTTCCTGCTTTTTTGTGCTAATGAATTTATGTTCCAGATTATCAGCTGCCGTTGAGGCACTCACAGCTCAGTGGAAAGAAAGGGGACTCCAAAAGCCATAGCCAGAAGCCCCAACAGCTAACACAGCCATTAAAAGCAGTCAAATACATCTAGCCGCTCCTTTGATGCAGCAGTGGGGGAGGCCAGAGTGTGGTTGCTCATGCAAGTGTTTATTATCCAGGGCATTTCGGATTTTCTTTGCACTATCTTTAGGGCTGCTGCTTCTATAGATAAAATTCAAAGCAGTTACCTTTTTTCTCCACCACACCAGGAACCAATATGGATTGATGTGCATCAATCAAAGGGTCACTTTGTGTAAATTTTAGCCGGAGGACTCTTGTGCTCTCTGATGCCTGTTGGTTTGAAAGCCAGGATACTTCACTCAAACCTGCTTATGTCTTACCATCAAACAAACGAAAACGTGTGGTAAGTTCCCTTCCATCAGAGGTCTGCACAACTTACCAACACAATAGGGAACCTCTCCCCTGTTAGGAGAACTTTAAAAGTTGAAAAACTTTTAAACTATTAAGATTTCACAGAATCACAGAATCATTAAGGTTGGAAAGGACCTTCGAGATCATCAAGTCCAACTGTTACCCCAATGCCACCATGACCACTAAACCATGTCCCAAAGTGCCACATCCACACGTTTTTTGAATACTTGCAGAGATGGTGACTCCACCACCTCCCTGGGCAGCCTGTTCCAATGCTTCACCACTCTCTCGGTGAAGACATTTTTCCTAATATCAAATCTAAACCTCCCCTGGAGCAACTTGAGGCCATTTCCTCTCATCCTGTCGCTAGTTACTTGGGAGAAGAGACCAACACCCACCTTGCCACAACACCCTTTCAGGTAGTTGTAGAGAGCGATAAGGTCTCCCCTCAGCCTCCTCTTCTCCAGACTCAACAACCCCAGTTCCCTCAGCCGCTCCTCATAAGACTTGTGCTCCAGACCCCTCACCAGCTTCGTTGCCCTTCTCTGGACACGCTGCAGCACCTCAACGTCCTTCGTGTAGTGAGGGGCCCAAAACTGGACACAGGATTCGAGGTGCGGCCTCACCAGTGCCGAGTACAGGGGTACAGTCACTTCCCTACTCCTGCTGGCCACACTATTTCTGATACAGGCCAGGACGCTGTTGGCCTTCTTGGCCACCTGGGCACACTGCTGGCTCATGTTCAGCTCATTCATTTGCAAGAACCAAAGTCAGGCCACCTCTACTCCCATTCAAAACTAAGCTGTACTGATGAAAGCTTTGCTTAGAAGTGCCAGGCACCCTGTGCAGATGTTGTACTGATCCTTTAAATTTTGGTTTTGCTAACAACAAACATTCTTTTCGTTACAGGCACTGAGTCAGTGCAGTAAACAGCACTTCTGAGCCCCAGTCTCAGAACTGGAAGATGTATGGCTATGCAGTAAAATAAGCAACATAAGAAATCAGAACAAGCAAAATTTCCCCAAATAAAGAGTAAACAAATGGAAGGCTTGAATAAAATAAAAAAATGTCATTCACTCCCACTGCCCAGGACTCCTGAGAGACACACAGGGAAGAATAAAACATCTCAGACACAGCAGGGTACCTCTTCATGTAACAGGGAGGTAATGTCTGAACTACAGATATATAAATTATGACTCCAATCTTTAGTCACACACCCTCCACCAGATCCAATTAGAAGGAACCATGGCTTCCTAGCAGGGAAGTATGAGCTAGCAAAAGTTTCCTGGTTTTAGCTCCTGTTTTGGAACCAGGGTTATACAACAAACTCATGTGCTTGACCTCATCACAGAACTTTCTTGCCACAAAACTTAGAAATGCCAATGTTAATAAAATGATTCTCTTCTTCCAGCTCTGTCCTTTAAATCTCTTATTATCTCTCAAAGAACTGTGGCTTCACTTTGGCCTTCATTTTGCAACTGCCCTGTGCTCCTTTTGGCTTCTCCCCTCCTGTCTGCACCTAAGGCACAAGCATGAACAGTCCACAAAGGGAAGAAAACAATTGCAGTGCTCGCTTTCTAGCTACAGAATAATTCACGGAGGCACAAAAGAGGATGGTGCTTTACCACCCGAGTTAGCAGCATGGCTACTTGTGTCCAAAGGAGCAGTGTGCCAGCTTGACAGCACATCAACGGTTCCCAACCATCGATCACATCTCATCGCCACACCCAGGGGTGCATTGATAGGAAAGGCAAGACAAAAGCTGTTCCTCTCCTTTTGGAGCCTTTTGGTGAGGTCCCAGATATAGATGAACATTTTACCATCAGAGAAGAATGTTTACACCTATGCTTTCTGCTACAGCCAGGACAAACTTTGAACACATTCCCAGTGTTTGGAGGATTTGCAGCAATGAGCAGAAAGAGTAATAAAATCTGCACTACAACTACATCTCTACAGATTTGCAAATATTTACAGGTTTACAAAGGGGAAGATACAAGTGACTGACCTGAGCTTTCAGCCATTCATCTTTGTTACATCCTCTCTATGTCATTCAAATCTATATGAGCTTGCAGTTGCTTTTAAATACATATTGTTTAAAGCTACTTCCTTGTCCTCAACTTTATGTAATGTTCTGTCAATCTTTTGATTATCCACAAATTTTATCAGCAAAGATTTCACGTTTATGTCCATACAGTTGATGGAAAAAATTAATAGCACCAGAACTGCTATATATCCCTTTTACAGTTGCAGTAGAAATTATGATTTTCCACTGACACCTGCTACATGATATCAGTTGGCTCTTAATCCATTGTAGAGTGTTACTTTTTAATGCAAATGTCATTCAATAGGCCATAACAATGCCTATAGAACAAATGTATTACATACAGTTAGTTACCATGTCAACCAAACTGTAACTCTTCACAGAAACAAATTAGTTTTGTTAGAGATGACCTCTTTCTCATAAAATTATAATCCTTGAATAGGAATACATAATAATTCCAGTTCTGTAATACTTTATTCACTGTCTTTGACGTCAATTATTATTTTTTGTGAGATAAGGCAAACTGGTCTATAGCTATACATACGAACAATTTTTCATTTTTAATAGTGATACATTATCATCATTTCAAAGTCTCATAATTAGACTTGTACTAGGAAGCTATATGTTTTCCGAGGTATCTTTCTTTTCTTTTACTATTTTTATGCTTTAGTAGTCCAAACTTGCCAAAGACAACTGTAATTTTTATTAGGATGGCTGATGAATTTCTCCTAGAGTCACTTGCTTCTTATAACCAGAAGGTCCATTCAGGGCTGTCACCTGAGTCCTCATTTCCTTCCTCTAGAGTCAGACTTCTCAGCAGATGACTTGCTCAGTGTAGGATAAGTGTTTCATCCTTGTAGCCTCCTTTTTCACTCCTTTTTCACAGATCTCCAAATTGTTCAGAACTGTCTGCTGATCCCATATCAGTGAGAAAACAGAGTTTAGCCTCACACAAACTTTGGCGCTGACTCAAGGACAACAGTTTTCTACCTGCCCCGCTCCTGGGCTAATCTTTACAAATAACCCCAGGCACATAGGGATGAGTGTGTCACATCCAGCACTCTTTTTCCACCCTGATCCCTGGCCTCCCACTTCGACCTACAAGGTCTTCTGGAACAGAGGGGCATTTGATAAGATGTCTGCTGCAGAAGCTGCTTAAGTACAAATGAATAACAACAGAAAATATTGAGAAATAACATTGTAGTCATAGTGACCACTGAATCTCCAAGAGAAATGGACACTATATGTCTTTCAAAGAGGCATTCAATCGTTTCCAAGCACTGGGGACATTTGCTTATGGTACATGTATCCTGAATGCTTTCAAAAGATGCTCACACATCTTATAGTGACTATGGATCTGGTATAGTATTACTGGTTTTGATGAAAGAAGATAGTTAGGACCGGCGTTTACAACGATTAGCTTTCCCATAGAAAGACTACTCTCCCTAGATTTCCTCTACAGTCAAAAAAGAAATAACCCCTGGTTATCTAGAGAAGTGGTGATTTAGAGAATAAACAGACAGAAACACTTACAATTACTCCAAAGGGCATTGTATTCTCCAGCAAGAATACACTTTCAGGAGATGCTCTTAGTCAGTCAGACTGTGATCTTTGCAATGCATTGTTTCAGAGGGAACACACCAAGAATTGATTCAATAAATTTGGCAGTGAGAAACCCTTACCTAATCTGAGCTATCTGAGCTCCCTCTACAGCTGTCTTGGACACCAGTTTTAGGATGGGATGTCTTTGGAGGTGTCTCTGCACTGAATATTGACAGAGCTTGAGTATCTCTTTTGCAACAGATACTTCACTTTAAAGCAGATAAAGTTAGGTGAGGCAATTCCCATCATAAAAATGCTTAAGAACCTGAAGGAAATGGGGCTCTCTGTCCTGCTTCATATCACTGTGAAATCCTGCTCTGAATCCTCCTCATCACTGAATACGCTGACTTGGTACATCTGAGCTTCTTGGTTCAAGGAAGCACAAAGTAGTTTTCTGAAAGTGACCTAACTACAGATAACACCCTTTTCTTTAAGCAAATCATACTGAGATCTGACCAACCTAGTGGACTTCCGTGATGGAGTGACCACATCAGTGGACAAGGGAAGAGCTACCAATGTTGTCTATCTGGACTTCTGTAAGGCATTTGATATGGTCCCCAATGTGCGCTCGCAGCCCAGAAGGCCAACTGTCTCCTGGGCTGCACCCAAAGTAGCATGGCCAGCAGGGCAAGGGAGGGGATTCTGCCCCTCTCCTCCACTCTGGTGAGACCCCACCTGGAGTCCTCCATCCAGCTCTGGAGCCCTCAGCACAGGAAAGACATGGACCTGTTGGAGTGGGTCCAGAGGTGGGCCACAAAAATGGTCAGAGGGATGGAACACCCTTCCTAAGAGGACAGGCTGAGAGAGTTGGGGTTGTTCAGCCTGGAGAAGAGAAGGCTCGGGGGAGACCTTATTGCAACCTGTCAGTACTTAAAGTGGACTTCTAAGAAAGATGAGGACAAACTTTTTAGCAGGGCCTGTAGTGAAAGGACAAGGGGTAATGGTTTTAAACTAAAAGAGGGGAGATTTAGACTAGATGTAAAGAAGAAATTTTTCACAATGAGTGTGGTGAAACCATGGCCCAGGTTGCCCAGAGAAGTGTAGATGCCCCATCCGTGGCAACATTGCAGGTCAGGTTGGACGGGGCTCTGAGCAACCTGATGTAGTGGAAGATGTCCCTGCTCATTGCAGGGGGTTGGACTAGATGGACTTTAAACGTCCCTTCCAATCGCAAGATTCTATGACTCTATGATTTTATGATCTGTCTGATGAAAATGAGTGATTTAAGCCTCACTTTTATATATCGTCATTTAGACTATTCCTATGAAAAAATCCCAAAGCTGTCAAACGTTTTAAAATTTAAAAAGACATTACATCTTATGGAGTATATGCACTGTAAGAGACATGTCAGCGGAGCATGTCAACTCAAGAGCTTTCACTAGCATTAAATTAGCATTAATAACATATTGATGTGAAACTATAATAATAGGTCTGTGAGTTTGGAAAAGAACAATGTGAATGATCCAATAGTCTAAGTCTCTTTGCCTCCAAGCCATTTCAAAGAAAAGTCAAGGAAAAGGGATAGAAAAAAAAGGAAAAGCAAAAGAGAAAGAGAAAAGAACAGAGAGAAAGCGAGACAGAGAAATAAAGAAAGAAGAAAAAAAACAGAAAGAAAAGATAAAAGGAAAAGAGAGAGAGAGGAGAGAAGATAAGGGAGAGAGGAAAAGGAAAGGAGGAAAAGGAAAGGGAAAGGGAAAAAAGAATAGTTTGACACAGAAGGATTCGTTTAGGGTTTATGAACATACAAACAGCGAAATGATTTTGCACTGTAGTGGCTTATTAAATCTGCTAAACTCTCCCTTGAAACCGAAGTGAGACAGATTGAAACCATAAGGCACTTTTTCCTTTCTGACATTTCCTTCCTCTGAACTAGTTTGTATGAGCAGGACATGAGGCTCTCCCTCTGCTGAGAACTACAGATCCAGCCTGTGCATGCGTCTGCCTCTGGCTTGAGAAGTAACTCAGCCAGACCCAACGGGCAGCTAATGCATGGGGGAATGGCACAGCCTGCAGTACTGCCCAAGCTGACACTGACGGACCGTGGTGTTCACCTCTCACCCCACAAGTTTATGAAGCTCCATTTCTCTTTGTACCATAGGAAGACCATAATTATTGGAAGAACTGCCTTCTCACATAATCACAGAATCATTAAGGTTGGAAAAGACCTTTAAGATCATCAAGTCCAACTGTTAACCCAACACCACCATGACCACTAAACCATGTCCCAAAGTGCCACATCCACACATTTTTTGAACACTTCCAGAGATGGTGACTCCACCACCTCCCTGGGCAGCCTGTTCCAATGCTTCACCACTCTCTCGGTGAAGACATTTTTCCTAATATCAAATCTAAACCTCCCCTGGAGCAACTTGAGGCCATTTCCTCTCATCCTGTCGCTAGTTACTTGGGAGAAGAGACAAACACCCACCTCACCACAAACCCCTTTGTCTACAACTGTAGGGAGCGATGAGGTCTCCCCTCAGCCTCGTCTTCTCCAGACTGAACAACCCCAGTTCCCTCAGCCGCTCCTCATCAGACTTGTACTCCAGACCCCTCACCAGCTTCATTGCCCTTCTCTGGACACGCTCCAGCACCTCAATGTCCTTCTTGCGGTGAGGGGCCCAAAACTGAACATAGGATTTGAGGTGCAGACTCACCAGTGCCAGATTGTCCAACCTCAGTAGATGTTTCCTAAAATACACTTTTGAAAGCAGCTCCCTCACTTGGAAGGTTTGGTTACAGTTAAGGCATTGTGTCTGTTACAGCGATCCCTGGCCAGGAACAGTGTGATCCTGCTGCTCCTTAGGGTTTTCTATTGAGAAACCTTCCCTGTAAAGTGCTAAACACAAACCCCAGTTGCTAGCAGTCCATCCTTTTGTCCTTAGGACTCTGCTGAAACAGTTTCTTCAATTTCATTTTTATTCTTTCAAGAATTAGTAAGTCCTCAGCTGCCAACAGCTCCTCCAGGGACTTGTGTATAATGAATGCTGAACACGTGTAACTGTCAAGTTACACAAGAACAAAGTAGAGAGGTGAGACTAGAAACACAAGAAGGTTAAAGCAAACATTATTTATTACCAGGTTTCTTTTTTTTTCCCCCAAATTGAGAATTTAAGGATTCCAGAATCTCAGCAGCACCCAGTGCATTGCCAGAGATTCAGCAACTCTCTGTATCTCCATCATTATGCCATTCCCACAACAGAAAGTCTCCACTTTCCAGGGGCACTGTCACCACAGTGATGGGCCTCATAAATGCTTATGATGAAATGGAAAGGGTATAACAAAACCTCCCCACAACACAGCTTATAGACTGAGCAAACACAGCTGTGGCTCACCCTACTCCTCATAATATCCCAAGGCTGTCTCATTTTTCCACTAAAACAGTATTATAAAAATGCACCAACACCCCACTGAACTGCCCCCCAGACTCCCCTGGCTGCTTGAGGACATCCCAGGTGACTGCAGTGGGAGTGTGGAGATCTGCATTTGCAGGGCTCCCTCCCGCTTCATCAGCACAGCAGCCAGAAAATGCGGTTCCTTGAGTAACCACACATTCAGTGTCTGGCACTGTTCAGGGGATGCTAGAGGGCAAGCAAAACTGCTACTAAATATTATACCCCAGAGAGCATTCGTGCAAGATACACTTAAGTTCCCAGGCAAGAGGATGCTCTTCTTTGGCTCCTTCTGCAGGAACGGAGAAGCAAGACTCCTTCAGGGGGCAATTCAGAGGAGAAACCCAATTTAGGTGCCCTGATTTACCCCTGAAAAAGCTATCCTCTTCCTATTGGTTACAGGGGGAACCCAAGGACACATGGTTCCCAAGTTAGACATCTATCAAAGGCACCACAGTTACATCCATCCAATTAAAACAAGCATGGTTGGGTGCATTCCTGGGCACAGAGGCCAAGGCACGTTCAAGCCCGCGTCTCTGCTAGCAAATGGTCTTAGCCTCCAAAACAAGGTGGCTGCTGACCATGAACACACCCTGGTATGTTGTAAGTACCCGTCTGGGTCCTAGAAATGTTCCGACAGAGTGTTAGCTTGCCTGAGCCAAAATGTGCCAGACACCAGTGCAGAGGAGTGCATTACATTGCCCAGGGATGTTTCTGGCTACACTTATAGTTACTAGTTAGATACAGCCTGTAAGTATCATCCTTTGCTATGAACTTGGTAATAAAGATCAAAAGGAGCCTCTTGGGCAAAAATGCTAAATTCATTTTATGGTCACAGGTCACCAACTGTTAAATGCATTCAGTTCAAACAAGAACGTGGGAAAGGGACTGAGTGCACAGCCAAGAAATGTTGTATCCTATTTAAGTAGGGACAAGGGAAATACAGGGAGTTCTGGCATTTGCTAAACCCTTGAAGTCCTTTTGAAGGTGAAAACAGAAAAAGAATGTTAAATTATTTTCCTACACTTTGCTTCCTGACCTGCCTCACACCAGAATTGTTCACATAAGTGTGAAAAATACTGTTTCCTCCACAACATGGCAGGTTGTGCTATGCATTTATGCCACCTTCTCACCCTGGATCCAAGCTTCTCTCTCCTCCTTTTGTCACCATCCACTGCCTTTTTTTTTTTCTCATTTCTGTCTGTCCCATGCTCTGGATCTTGATTCCAAAAGGGACCATCCTGCTACAGGTACCCACAACCCAACAGCACACATGAAATGACTACACAACCCCAACACAGGGAATGTTGAACAGCCCAACAGTCCTATCTCCAAGTTGATCATACTCTAACTCTTAGCCTATCTTCAGAAGCTCCTGAATCTTGGTGAGGACTCATCTTTCCTAGAGATGCCTATACTGCAGGATTCACTTATAGCCTCTCCTTCTCTAACACACCCACACAAATGCAAGAAAATCGTTGGACGGCTGACAGCAGACATATATTGTCAAGAGGACTGATGTAATTAGCACCATTTAAGTGAGCAGCATACAGAATTAATTTGCACATGCTCCCACAGGGAATAAATGGCACTATGGGAACTATGAATATAGCATCGGGCCTCAGCACTTCCGAGCTAAATGGCTTGTGTCTGCCCCTAAACAAATACACAGACTGTGTGCCAAGGAGCTTGTCAGCAAACAGCACAAGGTTTTGAGGAAAGCAATTAGCAGCTGCAACTCTTTCCACCCAGGCTGAGAGCTGATTGCTACTCTGGGGCACGAGTCCATCACTTTCTCTCTGGTTCTCCCATCTTGGGAAAGAGGTGAAGCTTCATCGTGCAAAGTGTGTTCGACCCCAGTGAACTGCAGGGTTTTGCCATGAAAATGTCTTCATGCTGATGACCTATAAAATATTCAACAGGATGACAGTATGGAGTTAAGCCGGAGCATATCTTCCAGAAGCCAGCAGCCACAGCGACAAGCCCTTCCCCAGTGGCTGCTCTACGGGCACAGGATGGCCATGTCACTCCTGACCAAGGGGCTCCTTGGGACAATTTTAGCTGTGTTTACTACCTGTACTTCATGGGCTGGAGAGAGCAGGGTGCTGCAAGGCTGAGAGAGTTTCCTGCTTGCCCCCGTGTCCCAGATGAAGAACAAGGATTAGAGGTACTACTCACCTGGATGTGGGGAGACAAAGCTACACCACCTACTGAAGTGAGGATCTCAAAAGTGCGGAAAGAAGAGATCAGCACACGGTGCTTCTCTAGGGACGTAGATGGTGATGAATAGTCTGTGGACGGCAACAGAAAGCGCTCCAGGGAGACTGTCCAACCTGCGGACCATCTCACAGCTGCAGAACTGCCAATCATCCAAAAATTCCATTGTTCTCTCTCCCCTTCTCACTCATGAATTTTTATAAAATAAGGCTTTTATTTTCCTGGATTTTGCTAACAGTGGGTATGGATCAATTCCAATATTCATCAATATAATGAACAAACGAGACTTCTGTGGTCCATAAGAAGAGCTGAACCGAAACATCTGTGCTTTATACTCCTTTAAAAACTTATAAAGATCAGTACTACATGTGCAAGTGTCGATTGTAGAAATGGGAGGAGAAGCATCTCCTCTAACAGAAGTGGATCTCTTTATCTTTTTTCCTGTGATATTAAACAAGTTATATGGAAGCAGAATTTTGCCAGCAAATTTCACAACAGGAAGATAGTAGCAACAGTAGCAAAAAAATGTTAAATCTCTTATAGCAATGTCTAGTTTTAGGATGGACTTGAATGTTGCAGAATGCTATTGACACAAGAGAGAAGGTGGGTTTTTTTCATTTGGTTTTATAATAGAAATTCTGTGTTAGTCCTGTAATTGAAACAACTGAGACTAAAAATAAACTCAGTGCAAAGCTTCGGTGAGTTGGCTTTCGCTGAATAGGAACATTACAATATTTCTGCTATAAAACCCCATCAATCTCACTTGCACTCGGCATTCATGAAAGGCACATTCCCCAAATGAGCCCAACAGAGCAGTACAGCTACAGATCTGCCGAAGCCACCAGTTCCCACTGCTGTCTGGAGGTACATCCCAGTCTGTCCATTATCCTCCCATGTGCCACAACACAGAGAAAAGAGTGTAGACTCTCCTAATCCAAACACTGTCAAAACGGTGAGATGCCAAGTTAGGGTTTATAGCTGATTTTAAACAAACGAATCCTAAGAAGATGGAAAATATTATTTTATTTGTGAAATTGCTACAAAACAATAACTTGTCCAGAATAATAACAAGAAATACAGGTATGGCATTCTGTTACTTCGCAGTAGTTCCAAAAGTGAATTAATTAGAAGCAACTTGGTTCAAAGCTGATGCCTTTTCAGCTGATCAATAAATATACACTAGTTGTTCTCAAATATCCTTCAAGAGAGATATATAGCTCAAGGACATGTTTAAGAGGGACTCTGACTGGTTTTACTCTTCTGGTGTAATTAGACAACTGCAAATTGAACAGTATCATCTTCCATGTGGGTATTTTTGGGGGCTACTATAACAGTGGCTATGGGACTCTAACCAGCAGCAGTATAATTATAACACAAGAGCAAAGCAAGGAAATTCGCATATAAATACAAGACTTGACCCTGGTTAAGAGTTTGGGTTTTTTTTGTTAAGAATTGTAACATCACCTTTGCAAAATAGAGGGGTTTTAAGATAAACAAGTGACTTTAGTTTCCTCTTGGAAGCAGCCAGGATAAATTAACATCCTGACAGAAGAGCCTGGATGCACCTCAGCAAACTCAGCAGTTTGCCTGGTTGCAGTCCACATCCTTCCACTACCTGAATTTCACCTTTCATGGGCAAGACGCTGAAGTGGCCACACAGAGGCAGAAGGTAGCGGCAGGCATATGCAAGGCCCCATCACCAACTGAAGAAACCGATGTGACACTTCTTTGGTGGTAGAGCTCTTCAGAAGAGATCTTTTAAGAGCAAACCAACCCTCTGGTAATCTTCACAGGGACAAAGCTTGGGGACACCAATGGAAACAGCGTAAGGATGAAGTGATTCATCATGTGAGAACATGGGCCTCTCCCAGACTGGGTACCACCACAAGCTGTTGGCTTTCAGAGCTTGGTAACTTCTCTGGTTCTGCTTTCCAGTATGCTACAGAGTCCAGCTGGAAAAAGACATTATTCAGAATGACTGAAGGATGGCAGAATGAAGACCAGTGTCTGCTTCCTTACATGCAAAGAGTTTAAAAGGGTCATTGACATTGATGTTTGGCATCTTTACAGATTGAAAGACCTTGAAAAACTATCTAGGTTTTACATCACTCAAAGACATTTTAAAAAGAGCCAGACTGAAAACATTGGGTTCACTTCTGACTTCTGTTTTGAAAGATAACTTCAGTCCAATATTGATTTTATCCGAACAAACTTATCCATCTGCCAGTTCCCATACATGCCACCAGGTCCATACTTTCTAAGGGGTTTACATGAGACATGGACACTTTACTCTTCTGAAGCCTAAAAGCAGACAAAAGAAAAGCAACTAAGTGGTATGTGTTTTTGAGGATATCTGCCCCCTCCTCTTTCTGCTACACAAAGGATGTTACAACTGGAGCCTGGAAAGAAAGTGCCTGGGAGCTATAAATCAAAACAGGCACAACCTGAGCTCTGTTCCTCGAGCCAGGTGCGCATAGTTCAAATGCATTCTTCCTCTTCCTTTCCCCCCCTACAGAGTGTTCCCCGCTCAAAAATGTCAATCACTCATTTTTAAGGAGAAAAAAGAGGTCTGAAATGATGCCTCAGACAATACAACTCTGCAAGAAGGGGAGAGGGAGAGAACCAACCCAGAGTACAAAAAAGAAACAATTCAAGAGACAGAAAGCATGCAAGCATCAATCAGCAGCTACAGCCCTGCCACTTCTGGATACTGAGGTCTTCACTCCCCACTAAGAGCCTTTCTGTGCCAGAAAAGCCCCCATTTATCAAACCCTGTGCCATAATACAGGGCTGCCACACTGTGCAATACACCTGTGTTTTCTTATTCGTGTATTTGGAACCAAATTGTGCTATTCTTCCGCTAGCAACACAACCCGAGCCTCCACACAGCCATGCCAGGACGAGTTAATGCTGTAAAAGTCTCAGCTACGTAGCCACACAAGGTACACCCCAGCGTGAGAGAATGGGTGCCTACAGAGGACCCGCAAGCTCGGAGCGACTGTACCCGTCCCCAAAGTTCCTCTCTACGGAGCCGGGCACGCTGCCTGCCTGAAAGAGAACATCGTTTGCATTGAGGTTTTAAAATATATTAAGTAATTTACATTTTGAACTGAAAACGGAACTTATTCGCTTTGCAAAAAAAGGTCAAAATAAGCCATTTTAATAACTTCAAAACTTTTCCTCGATCTCTCTCCATCACCAACAACTTATCTAAACTGGCTTTTCCCAGGAAGTTTCAATCTTGATGAATTAGCATTTGCCTTATGGCAGGCATTTAAGAGGTCCCAAACCAATTCTGAGAGGTTTCTTTCACTACACATTGTAACGTCCACCAGCCCATGCACATAGGGGTATAAGGTGCGGAAGGTGGATAATTTTATCTGCTGCCAGTTAGGAAAGAGAGATTTGAAATTGATGTTTAAATCAGAAACAAAATAAAAATTGCAGGCAGAAGTACAGTACTTCAGTTCGAGAGCCTCTGATGAGCCCTGAAGGACAACTTTCAGCAATTGCTCATGCTGCACACTCCTCTCCAGTCTGAGAAGCAAAGCAGTTTCAGAAAAGCTCTTGTGGACTCAGGAAAGGACACATTTGCTGTCATTTGAATGCCTCAGTACCAACTCAGCAGAAGTTGTCTGTAGTGAAACCCATCTTTAGCAGGTGTCCTTGCAGAGTCACTGCATATTTTAAAGCACCAAGTCCCACAGATGTGATGTTCTGGCTTTTTTTGTTTTTTAATTTGCACATCACTAATTTTTTTTCAAGGACCCCTGGAACTTTCATTTCAAATTTCGGCCAAGTAAAAACTCCTTTTGGACTTTTTTTTTTTCCCCTAAGTGATTCTTCTGCAGAGGATATACTGGGAATTGCTGCATCAGGTGGGGCTATGTAGCTGTGAAATGGGATTTCACAGTCAGCTCCCCATCCTTGGTCTGCATCACCTGGCACGGGGATCTACCGCGATCCTCCTCAGCACAACCCACCATGTCTTTCCCCAGGCCAGCTCACCTCCATTGGCTCCGGCACGGCACTGGGTGGACACAGTCATGTAGCCTCAGAACCCCCGATGGTCTATGCCTCAGTACAGCACCGAAACAAGGATGGTCTGCTTGCACCAGAGCCACACAGGCACTGAGGATTGGTCAGACTCTACTGTTTTTTGGGGGTTTTTTTCCCTATCGCACATTTTATATAAGATACTGTTCCCCCTTTCTCCATTAGCATCAAGGCAGATTATTACTAGCATAGTCGATACCCAGAAAAGTAATTCTTGGAGCTCTTCAGCGGTTATTTCCCACACTCTGTATAGAGTCTGTTGGGCACAAAGCAAAACAAAAGCAGGGAGGAGCAGGGACAGAGCTTGGGTGGATGATCATGTGTCTCTATACAAAAAGAGGGGACAGCTAGAAGGGCTCATAAACTCCTGGCAAGGGACAGGGCAATCAGCTTTCGTTTTTATCAGGGAGCACTACAGAAAAGCATCCCTGCAGAAAGCTCCCTGAGGGACATTCCCAGTTACCCATAAGATCAAGCAGCAATGGGGAAGGTGTGTGGGTACACGCCACAGAGGAGTTAGACAGCTATGCAGCTACTGATCAAAGCAGAGCTGTTATTTGGCCTGGATCATAGCATCTGTCCCTGATGGGCTATGGGAAAATAGTACTGAAGCTTTACTTACTAGGGAAGTCGCCTGTTCAGGGAGGTTTATCCTGCAGTTATACATTACCGATGCACAGGGAGAACTGGAAGAGGAGTTAATGTTATGGTAGGGTGGATTCCTCCCCTCTTAAAGAGAGACTTGAGCCTTAACTGAATGTGGTGAAGGTTTGTGCATGTTTACCTGACTAGCCTGCAGAAGTACAGCCCTGGGGAGGGGATATTTTATGTGCTGACCTGAAGAAGAAATTGTTTCTGGACAAGGATCACAGGAGAATGAGTTTGTGCTTCTGGAAGTGTATGAGGGCACGTACTGGGCTGGGACTTTGTATGTGAAGGAAGGAACAGTAGTGAAATCTGCTACAGAATTATGGCTAGACACATTAAAGCTTTTCATTAGCACTTTCTGATAAGATTATAAATATTCTGTATAATTACCATTAGCTTGAGTGGCCAAAAGCATGAGGTGGCAAAAAGTATAAGTTCATTATAAAAATTATGCAGAATACACGAGAGGGCAATGCAGAGTATGGAAAACAGAGCTAAGGAAGTTAATCCATTCCTTAAAAAAAACTTTTAATAACTCCAAAACACACCCCACAAGTCCCAGTGTGGACCAGTTGGCCCTTTGCCACCTTCTACTTCAGGGCAATGGAAACGGGATCCATCAGCTCAGCAAATACCACCAGTGAACAAAGGCCCCACTGCCAGGATTTGTTGGCACCGGCACCATTCCCACGCATCGTCCCACATCCCCTCCAGAGAGCAGGACTGCGTATGACATGTTTAGTCCAAGTGTCCCTGCCTGGCACCAGCACCCGAAGCTTTGTCCTCTTCCCCTCCCCATTTCCCCCTGGGTCTTTCAGAGGCCTGTCTGAACCATCCGGGGGGTTCCCTCACGCACTGAGCCGACCTCATTGTGCTCTGCCCCAGTGAGCACAACTAATAACCACAGCTTGCCTCCTTTAATTGAGGCTCTGAATAACCCAGAGCAAGTAGCAACCCCTCCAACAAAGGCAAAGCTATCCTTACCGCAGAGCACAGCTGCTGCCACTCACACAGGTCTGCGCTGGTATTTCACAAAAGATGGTCTATTTGCATGGAAAGTGGCTATCACAAAAAACAGCTACAAGCAAACGGAGGCCAACGCGAATTCCAGGGAAGTCCCCATGGCAGAGAACATGTCTAGCTTTCTGTGCCCCACACTTGCTGAGAGCCAGCAGCTTGGTTAAATTATTTTGTCCTGCAACAGGATTTTCTAAGCAGCTGTGGAAGCCCACAAGAATGACATACATGCTGGTGATGAAAATTACTGCAAACCAGAGGGTGTTTTTCAGCTCAGAATACAAAACAGATTGGCTTTTCTGCAGGCAGTTGCAAGAAAAATACTAATTAGTGCTAAGTGTGGTGATAGGCCAACTCACTTCCTTAGTTACTCATTCATTAAAGTGAAATTAATCTGGATTTAGATCAATGTAAATGAGTGCAGAATGTAGCTGGGTGTTTTGTTTTGTGAACACCCGTCTGCTGTTGATGCTGATAGCAGAGAAACAAAGATAAAAGCACAACACAGGACGCCACAAACTAAGCTCTATCCCTAATGACCAAGGCCTGCTATGAAACAGTGATGTGTCCTGTTATGGCTGCTCGTCCCCAAATCTCAGTCTGAGGATGCGGAAATATGTAGATGAATGGAGATTAATCTAGATAAGGCTCACATAAAATTATTGAGGAGCAAACAAAGGAGGCAGGAAAGGCAGCGTGCTTTAAGTTCCCCGGGTGGAGAGGTCAAAGCCTTGGCTTGGTAACAGTGAGAAACCCTTATATATAATACATCACATTCTTGGCCTTGGCCATGAGATCCCTGACCTTCTGTATTTCACTAGGGTCCTCATCCCAGCAACACCTCAGATTAGACTTCACAGTTCACTGTACAGAAACACAAATCCACATAGGAGACGACACCATGAAGAATGTGACGTGCGTTAGGACCACTTACAAACCCTATAGCTGTGCCACTGAAGGAAAGATGATGACAGCATTCGGGACTAGCTGAGGGAACCCCCCACCCATGCCCCAAAATAGTGTAGTATGGACGAATGTTTTCACACTCAAACATCCCATCTGCTTTACAGTGCTCAACGCTTCTATATTTCTATAGAAACCAAACTCGTTCTTTGGCCAGGAGGGCAAGAAGGCAGAGCCAAACTATTCTCCGTACTCCCATCCACCCAAAACCAGGATGCCACATTCCCGCTGCCTATTAGGGAAAGGTTCCTGGCCTGGGACTGTGCTATTCCCTGAACCATGTCTGGTTATTGTTTAGAAATAGCTCATTAGCACAGTCTGAACCCATCCCACCGAGTGTCCCATGGGCTATGGTGGGACAGTGCCAGGGCCCAGGCCTTGTACTGGCAGTGGTGTAGCTTCCAAGGGCCTGTGTTAAGACAACACATCCCTCTAGGGTTTTCTCCTTGCTCCACTGTGCATGCATGTATAGAGTCAAGCTCTCCATCACTCCTCCTCAGCACAGTTATCCATAGAGAAGGATTCCTTACCTAAAGTGGTTGCCTCAATCACAGATCTCATTCTGAGCTCTCTGGAACCAGCAGGAATGTGGCTAACTTGATCCAGCACTGATTACAACGGAGCACAAAGGAGACAATTACACGTGAAGTCCTTAGGTACCAGTGGTAGCTACTACTGGTAGCTTAAGCTTCACCAGGAAGTTGCCTTAAGCTACTAGTGGTAGCTGTCCTGGCAGACAAGAGGAAACACAGGCAGAATTATCCTCTGATGTCCCTGAGGGACACCACTTGTCACTCTCCTGGTTTCACCTGGGGTAGAGTTAATTTTCTTCACAGAAGCTAGGTGAGGCAATGTTTTGGATTTGAGATTAGAAAATGTTGATAATGTGCTGATGTCTTGGGTTGTTGCTAAGCAGTCACAGCTTTTCATGCTGGCCTGCCTCCTACTGGGAGGGGACACAGCTAGGACAGCTGACCCAGGCTGGCCAAAAAGATATTCACAGAATCACAGAATTACAGAATCGCTAAGGTTGGAAAGAACCTTCAAGATCATCAAGTCCAACCATTAACCCAACACCACCATGCCCACTAAACCATGTCCCAAAGTGCCACATCCACACGTTTTCTGAATACTTGCAGAGATGGTGACTCCACCACCTCCCTGGGCAGCCTGTTCCAATGCCTGACCACCCTCTCAGTGAAGAAATTTTTCCTAATATCCAATCTAAACCTCCCCTGGCGCAACTTGAGGCCATTTCCTCTCATCCTGTCGCTAATTACTTGGGAGAAGAGACCAACACCCACCTTACCACAACACCCTTTCAGGTAGTTGTAGAGAGCGATGAGGTCTCCCCTCAGCCTCCTCTCCTCCAGACTGAACAACCCCAGTTCCCTCAGCCGCTCCCCATAAGACTTGTGCTCCAGACCCCTCACCAGCTTCGTTGCTCTTCTCTGGACACGCTCAAACACCTCAATGTCCTTCTTGTAGTGAGGGGCCCAAAACTGAACACACTGAACCAAAAGGATTCGAGGTGCGGCCTCACCAGTGCTGAGTACAGGGGCACGATCACTGCCCTACTCCTGCTGGCCACACTATTGCTGATACAGGCCAGGATGCTGTTGGCCTTCTTGGCCACCTGGGCACACTGCCGGCTCATGTTCAGCCGGCTGTCAACCAGCACCCCCAGGTCCTTTTCTGCCGGGCAGCTCTCCAGCCACTCCTCCCCAAAATTGTAGCGTTGCCTGGGGTTCTTGTGACCCAAGTGCAGGACCCTGCACTTGGCCTTATTAAACCTCATACAGTTGACCTCGGGCCATCTATCCTTCCTGCTCTCCAGCAGATCAACACTCCCACCCGATTTGGTGTCATCTGCAAACTTACTGAGGGAGTACTCAATTCCCTCATCCAGATCATCGATAAACATATTGAACAAGACTGGGCATATGGTATTCCATACCATATGTCGTCATGCTTGGTATATAAAGTTGGGACGAAGAAGAAGGAGGGGGTGGGGGAACGTTCAGAGCGATGGCGTCTGTCTTCTGAAGAAACCATTACGCCCGGCTTCCCTGGAGATGGCTGAACACCTGCCTGCCCATGGGGAGCAGTGAATGAATTCTTTGTTTTGTTCTGCTTACGTGCACAGCTTTTGCTTTACCTATTAAACTTTATCTTGTCTTTATCTCAATCCATGAGTTTTCTTGCTTTTACTCTTCCGATTCTCGCCTCCATCCCACCATGGGAAAGTGAGTGAGTGCCTGTGTGGTGCTTAGTTACTGGCTGGGGTTAAACTACAACAGTCACCAATCTCCATCTGGACAATAAGCCATTGATCACTACCCTCTGGCTGTGACCATCCAATTCCTCATCAGCTGAACAGTTCACCCATCAAATCTATCTCTCCCTAATTTAGGGAGAAGGATGTTGTGGGGGACTGTGCCAAAGGCCATACAGAACTCCAGACAGATGACATTGGTAGCTCTTCCCTTGTCTGCTGATGTGGTCACTCCATCCCAGAAGGCCACTAGGTTGGTCAGGCAGGACTTGCCCTTGCTGAAGCCATGCTGGCTGTCTCCAGTCACCTTCCTGTCCTCCGTGAGCCTTGGCATAATTTCTGAGAGGATCTCTTCCATGATGTTCCCAGGCAAAGAGGTGAGGTCGATGGGTCGTTAGTTCCCAGGGTCCTCCTTTGTTCTCTTTTTACACGGGTGCAATGTTTCCCTTTTTCCAGTCTGCTGGGACTTCCCCTGACTGCCAGGACTTTTCCAGTCTCATGGAGAGTGGCTTGGCAACTACATCATCCAATTCCCTCAGGACTCTGCGATGCATCTCGTCAGGTCCCATTGACTTGTGCATCTTCAGGTTCCTCAGCTGGTCTCGAGCCTGATCTTCCCTTACAGTGGGAGGTGCCAATTATTGTCTTGCAGTATATCCACTCGAGAGGTGTGGGAAGAGACACTGCCAATGGAGACTGAGGCAAGGAAGTCATTGGGTACCTCAGCCTTCTCCTCATCCATTGTTACCAGCCTGCCAGCCTTGCTCATCAAGGCGGGTACATTTTCTTTGACCTTCCTTTTCTGGCTGGCATACCTGTAGAAGCCCTTATTCTTTGCATCCCTTGTCAAGTTCAGCTCCAAGCCGGCCTTGGTCCTCCTGACCCCATCCCTGCACAACTGGGCAGTACTCAGCCCAGGATTCCTGTCCCTGCTTCCACCACCTGTGCATTTCCTTCTTGCCCTTTAGTTTGCCCAGCAGGTCACCACTCAGCCATGCAGGTCTCTTGCTTTCCTTTCCTGGCTTCTTACACCTGGGGATCAAGAGCTCTTGTGCTCTATGGAAAGTGTCCTTAAAGATCTGCCAGATCCCTTGTCCCTGAGGGAAGTTTCCCAGGGGGCTCTATTGACCAACTCCCTGAGAGATGGAAGTTTGCTTTCCTAAAATTCAGGGCCCTGACTTTACTCTTTGCCTGCCCCATATCCCTCAGGACTGCGAACTCCACCTGTGCATGATCACTGCAGCCCAGGCTGCCTCCAATCTTGGTGTCACCAAATAGGTCACATGCGTTGGTGACCAACAGGTCCAGTATGGCATCCCTTCTGGTAAGGCTGTCTATTACCTGGCATAGGAAATTGTCCTCCATGCACTCCAGGGATCTCCAGGAGTCATCTTCATCAGAATACAGTTTGCTTTCTAATCAAAGGACACGTTTTCCATTTTTTTCCTTCCTCCCATCTTCCACACATGCCAGTGACAAGATGCTGCAAACAATCGTATACATATAGACACAAATTTAATTGTCCCTCCCACCAATGTCTAAACGCTAGAAGTCTCTGAGAAAGATGCCCTAATGGCTCTTCTGCTGGGATAAATCATAAGGCAAATATATTGGTGAGCTCTCAACAAAGAGCTTTTTTTCTCTCTCTCTGCAGATTCACAAGATTTTACAGCCACAGAAAACTATGGCCAGCATCAAGGCCTCTTGCACAAGGCATCAGACATCTCATGTTCCACCGCAATATCTGATCATTTGGAAATGAATGTCTCCTTTCTCAGAAGAAAATTCTGTTAAAACCAACAGTTTGAGGCTGAGCTGAACAAGACCACATCTCTTACAAAGGCATCAGCCTGTGTTTTAAGGAAGCCAGAGGAACACACTCTACCATCACCCTTAGTGATTAATTACCCTCAGAGTCAGAAAAAATGAATCATACATGCCCTTGCAAAGCAACCTCTAGTTTCCACTTTTGTCATGCTGAAGGGATTCAGAACATCAGGGTGCCATACTGTTTTTCAAAGTGTTTATAGTCTGGTTGGTAGCACAGAGGTTACAGTCTACTTAGCAATGATCGTAAGTGCACCAAGTTTTAACATAGCTGATGGGCCTACTGTTTTCACATTTCCATACTTCTCCAAAGGCATGATGGGCACTTAGAATCATATTTCCTAATATATTATTCCACTGGTGGTTTGGGAATTTTGATCATTAGCTGTACAGGTACTTAATGTGGCATGAATTTTATAAGTCAGTGGAAGGTCATCTACAGTTCCAAATAATAAAGTAATTTAAAGGTAAGATTCAGATTCAGCCCAAAGCAAATAGTAACACACTAAACAGACTGGTAGTCTTGTTCTAAGGGAAGTATATTTCAAACTGTTTCCTTAGACTAGGTTAACTAGTTAGCTAGGCTTGCCAATATGACGCCCATCAACAAGAAAGGCCGGAAGAAGGATCCCAGGAACTACAGGCCTGTCAGCCTGACCTCTGTACTGGGGAAGATCATGGAGCAATTCATCTTGAGAGTGCTCACGGGGCATGTGCAGGACAACCAAGAGATCAGGCCCAGGCAGCACAAGTTCATGAAAGGCAGATCCTGCTTGACCAACCTGATCTCCTTCTATGACCAAGTGACCCGCCTAGTGGATGAGGGAAAGGCTGTGGATGTTGTCCACCTGGACTTTAGTAAAGTCTTTGACAGAGTGTCTCACAGCATTCTCCTGGAGACACTGGCGGCTCGTGGCTTAGACAGGTTTACTCTTCGCTGTGTGAGGAACTGGCTGGATGGCCGAGCCCAGAGAGTTGTGGTGAATGGCGTTAAATCCGGCTAGCAGCCGGTCACAAGGGGTGTTCCCCAGGGCTCGGTTCTGGGGCCGGTCTTGTTCAATATCTTTATAGATGATCTGGATGAGGGAATCGAGTGCTCCCTCAGTAAGTTTGCAGATGACACCAAGTTAGGTGGGAGTGTTGATCTGCTGGAGGGTAGGAGGGCTCTGCAGAGGGATCTGGACAGGCTGGATCAATGGGCAAAGGTCAACTGTATGAGATTTAGTAAGGCCAAGTGCTGGGTCCTGCACTTGGGTCACAACAACCCTATGCAACGCTACAGGCTTGCGGAGGAGTGGTTGGAGAGCTGCCTGGTGGAAAGGGACCTGGGGTTGCTGGTTGACAGCCAGCTGAACATGAGCCGGCAGTGAGCCCAGGTGGCCAAGAAGGCCAACAGCATCCTGGCCTGTATCAGAAATCGTGTGGCCAGCAGGAGTAGGGCAGTGATTGTGCCCCTGTACTCGGCACTGGTGAGGCCGCACCTCGAATCCTGTGTTCAGTTTTGGGCTCCTCACTACAAGAAGGACATTGAGGTGTTTGAGCGTGTCCAGAGAAAGGCAATGAAGCTGGTGAGGGGTCTGGAGAACAAGTCTTATGAGGAGCGGCTGAGGGAACTGGGGTTGTTCAGTCTGGAAGAGAGGAGGCTGAGGGGAGACCTTATCACTCTCTACAACTACCTGAAAGGGTGTTGTGGTAAGGTGGGTGTTGGTCTCTTCTCCCAAGTAATTAGCGACAGGATGAGAGGAAATGGCCTCAAGTTGCGCCAGGGGAGGTTTAGATTGGGTATTAGGAAAAACTTCTTCACTGAGAGGGTGGTCAGGCATTGGAACAGGCTGCCCAGGGAGGTGGTGGAGTCACCATCTCTGCAAGTATTCAGAAAACGTGTGGATGTGGCACTTTGGGACATGGTTTAGTGGGCATGGTGGTGTTGGGTTAATGGTTGGACTTGATGATCTTGAAGGTTCTTTCCAACCTTAGCGATTCTGTGATTCTGTGATTCTGTAACTAAAAAACCCACAATGTCCATTCTTTTAATCAGAATATGTCACTGGGATCATGTTTCTCCAAATATAATAAAGGTGAGAAGCTCCAGAGATACTATACAGTCCTTTTAGTAAACACTGAGAGCATAGAGACAATGGCAGTATTATCTCTGGGCAGTGAAGTTCTGACAAAAGGCCAAACTCATCCCTGGTCGGAAACAAATCTTGCATCATAAAGCAACTTCACACCTGTTGTAACTACTGATCAAGAATTAACTTGGACATATACATAGAAAACAGAGTCACAAGACTAGACTATAGACACACCTCTTCCACTTTGAAAGAAGGGCTGGGCAAGCAACAGCTAAAGACAGGGCAGTGTTTCAATGGGTCTATATTGGAGGCAGTGCCGGTACCATGTCCACAGTGTCATGACTTGACATGTTGCACAAATACTGAGGAATCACAAGTTTTCATACAAACTATCTGTCCAGACAAACATAAAGCTGCACATGTAGATCCAATTTATTATTTGCATTGACTACTTTATACATGTAGATAAGCTACTTTTGAATTAATGTTGCCATGGTGTACCTTACTAGAATCACTTCCTGAGCTGTCCCATTTTAACTAAGAGAGTATCCACCTCCCACAGTTGGATTTCATCTCTTTATGCTTCACCTTCGTTGAAAAGAGCTGCCATAGCAGAACAAGTAGCATGGAAGGTTAAATGCTGTTAGGCAGAATAGCAGGAGAGTAAGCACTGTGTTACATTTTCATCGATGAAAGATAACATTAAACACTTCTTCATGCTATCACCCTAGCACAGTTCCACCTCAGCTACAAACCCAAAAGTGTAGGGAGAATCAAACTTAGCATCCAGTCTGATGTTTCAGACAGAAAGTGACATGAAATGCTCAGCCTAAGATCAGGAAAACACCCACACACTGGTTTGTCTTTACTGACTTCAGCTGCTTTTTCATAGGTCTACCAACCCTAGGAAAATCATCCACAATGTGTCAGAAAAAAACAAACACCACCAAAAACCCTCAAAAAAATACAGACATGACTATACAGTTATAGATACATTGCAGTTACATGTCTACATTCTCCACTTTCCCATCCAAAATTATAAAATTAAACATCTACTGACTTAATGAAAACTGTCTGTAGTATTCTGAAATTAGGACACTCCACTCGCCCCATGGGAGCACAGATCCACCCAGCACGAATAGCATGTTTAGCCACCCCTGTGGTTTCTATTCCTTAGATTTTATTTGCAATTACTGAAAGAAAATCCCTTGATTCACTTCCAGTTAAATATATGTATATAAGCATATATATACATTAAACAAAATAGTGGATGCTATAAAAAGAACTGAGTGCAGAAGAGGAGAAAAGAAAAGATGCTGGATAGAGCCTGTTCTCTAGAAGAGGCTAATTTCAAGGTAGGATTGTGGAGGATGCTCAGGTCCATGGGAGATGTGGAGTCTCCCATCAGTGACCACCAGGAAGGGCCTATATCCACAATCAGATGACCAGCAACACCTTCCACTTAGTGGCTTGATCAATACTTCATCTCCTGCTCAGTCTGAAACCATCCAACCACAGGCAATGGCTCCTGGGCAAAGCAGATGAAGGGGGAGTGCGTTTGGTGCCCCAAGTCCTGTTGCTTTCTGGTGACAGCAAGTTACTTGGAAGCTTATGCTGTAATGAAGTGTGGGGCGGGGGTTAAACCACAGACAAACCAGTCTCTGTGACTATGAACTTATTGGCATAAATTTATCTGCTCTTCTTGGCATTTCTCCCTCTCATTCCACCACAGCACAGAGTTACGGGTAGAAAACACTTTTCCTGAAAAGCTGTTTTTCTCCTGTACGTTTTGTGGTGAAGGGAAGACAATTATTGAGACAAGAAAAGAAAAGAACAGAAGATGAAGGGGCCAGCCTCGCACAATTACAGCCTCAAGTGCTCCTGTACCACTCCTGAACTGCACCAACATAGCATCGTCCTGCCACGACACTGGTGATGCCTGTCAATCAGCAGCAGCAGAGACCTGAGCAGAAACACCATCTGGAAACCCACAGAACCAGGCCAGGTCCATCTTGAGTGCTGGAGTGTGCTGTGCACACTAGGAAGATGCAGGGATATATCCTCCATACCTAATACCTCCATACATATCCAGGAGTGAGGAACAATCTGCTAAGAATAATTTCTACATTTGTTTCACATATCTTCTTCTCTGCTAGTAAGACAAGGCTTATTTTAAGACTGAAGAGCTTGGGTCCAACACCAGGATCTCTAAGGCCCAACACGTATCCTCTTCATCTTTGGGTGTATCGAACTTCTCATGGAAAATCTTCAGAGTTTCCCAAAAGGAACAAACTGCACCACATGTAAATAAGGTCAACCAAGTTTTTTTTCCGAGGTCTTTTATTGCCCTGTTGTGTGAGCTTAAGAAAACCATTGGATTCACTAGAAATAACTCAGAACTGATGTAAATAGCTGTACAAAGTTGTGGCAAATCAGAGTCTAATACTTTCTCAGATGTTTGGTTAGTTAAACAATTATTATCTTGCTACATTACTAGTTAGCGGAAAATAATTAGCAGTGTAATATTACTGAGCATAAACACAGATGAGTGAAATGAGTCCACGGCCCAGAAGAGAGTCCCAAAATAAAAGTTACTGCTTTAGTTATAGTCTAAACTAAGACCATTAATGTTAAAAGAACTAAACAAAGGAAACTACCTGCTGTAGGATTTGAACAAGGAAAAACTTTCTTGTCCCTGTGAGACCAAGAGATGGGTTTGAAAATTTCAGCAGGGCATAACATTTTATGATCAAGGCATGCACCCATGAAAATCAAAGAAAAAAGCTGAGACTTCTTTTATTACAGATCCCACGCACTAAAACAAGTAAATATACCCACCTCCAAAGCCAACTAACTTGAGAGATGTAATCATCTCAAAAATAGCTTCTAGAGCTGAATGTGGTGACGGGGTGTAGCAACCCATTCACTAATTCCATTTGTTTAGCTGTCCTATGCTGAATTCTTTTGCTGTCAGCAGGTACCCAGGGCAGTATTTTTAACTACATAATAATATGTAAAAGGATTTGTAATGAAAAAAAAAAATTCCCACCCACTGGGAAAAGATGCTAATTATATATTATAAAAATCCTTGACTCTGAAACAGCCATAAATTAAAGACATTCCTGTGTACCATCTTACATTATATGAATCTACAGTGTCTCTCAGCATTTAAAGCTGTGAGTGTGTAAATATCCAGTTGGTGATAAATACATTATAAATATATTAGCCCATGGAAATTAATTCTTCAGGATATTAACAAAGCCACTACAGAGTCAAAGAACAGTTTATCAGATAGGTAAAAAAGCCAAGCATCAGATGCTAAGCTTGCTAATAGAGATAGGGACAGCTAGTGGAAATTATGTTGAATTTTCAAATGTCTGTAGCTATGCAAATTTTACACTAGTCCTTAAATAGCTCTGTTAAAAATCAACATGCATCACTCTATTCCGGCACAGAGCTCTGATAGCTGGGAGGAATACTTAGCAGATACCTCCCCAAATATATTGATTTGTACCTAACACCGTAAATTTTCTATGACATATTACTTTTTTTCATGAGTTGTTATATAATGAAAGTTCAAGTAAGCCTCATGGCCTATGTGATATGGCTAAGATAATGACGACTTCCTTACACTGTGCTAGCCTTTTCATTGAAACAGTGAGCTCTGAACTAATAGGGCCACAAGTGTAGAAATGGGATCATTTCTCCGGAAGGGGAGTCGTGAGTGCACGTTGTCAACACGCTGGACCAGGGCAGGACAAGTACGCCCTACGTCTGCACTCTAACAGGACTCCTGGGGCTGGGCACTGCCAAAACATAGAGGGAAAAATAGCATCAGGAACTGAAAAAAAATAGATATAGAATCATAGAATAGTATCAGAAGGGACCTTTAAAGGCCATCTAGTCCTGAGCAGGGACATCTTCAACTAGATCAGGCTGCTTACAGCCCCCTTCAACCTGACCTCGAACACTGCCAGGGATGGGGCATCTACCACCTCTCTGGACAACCTGGGACAGCATTTCACCACCCTCATTGCAAAAAATTTCTTCCTTATTTCTAGTCTAAATCTACTCTCTTTTCGTTTAAAACCATTTCCCCTTGTCCTATCGCTACAAGCCCTGCTCAAAAGTCTGTCCCCATCTGTCTTCTAAGCCCCCTTGAAGTACCGGAAGGCTGCAATAACGTTTCCCCAGAGCCTTCTCTTCTCCAGGCTGAACAACCCCAACTCTCTCAGCCTGTCCTTACTGGGTGTTCCAGCCCTCTAATTATTTTTGTGGCTTCCTCTGGACCTGCTTCAACAGCTCCATGTCAGTCCTGTGCTGAGGGCTCCAGAGCTGGACGCAGCACTGCAGGGTGGGTCTCAGCAGAGCAGAGGGGCAGAATCCCCTCCCTCGACCTGCTGCCCACGCTGCTTTGGATGCAGACCAGGATACGGTTGGCCTTCTGGGCTGCGAGCACACACTGCTGGCTCATGTCCAGCTTTTCATCCACCAGGACCCCCAAGTTCTTCTCGGCAGGGTTGCTTTCAGTCTCTTCATCCCCCAGCCTGTATTGATATGGGGGGTCGCCCTGACCCGGGTGCAGGACCCTGCACTTGGCCTTGTTGAACCTCATGAGGTCCAGGCCCATGCCTCGAGCTTGTCCAGGTCCCTCTGGATGGCATCCCGTCCCTCAGGTATGTCAACCACACCACTCAGCTTGGTGTTGTCTGCAAACTTGCTGAGGGTGCACTCGATCCCACTGTCTATGTCATTGATGAGGATATTAAAGAGTCCTGGTCCCAGTATGGAACCGAGGGACACTGCTCACAACTGATTTCCATCTGGACATTGAGCCAGTGACCAGTACCCTCTCGATGTGACCATCCATACAATTCCTCATGCTCACAAAAGTCCACCCATGTCCTGGTTTCAGCCAGGATAGAGCTGGTTTTCTTCACAGAAGCCAGCATGAGGCTGTGTTTTGGATTTGGGATGAGGAACTGTTGATAATGTGCTGATGTTTTGGGTTGTTGCTGAGCAGTCAAGGACAGTCCAGCTTCTTGTGCTGGCCTGCCAGCAAGCAGGCTGGGGGTGCACGGGGAGCTGGGAGGGGACACAGCCAGGACAGCTGACCCAGGCTGGCCATAGAGATATTCCCTACCATACCACGTCATGCCCAGTACATAAACTGGAGTTGGCCGGGGGGCGGAAATTGCTGCTCGGGGACGGGCTGTCGATCACGGGGTGGTGAGCAATCTCTGTATTGGGCATCACTTGCTCTTGTGCATTCCTTTGTTGGTATTATCATTGTTGTTTCCTTCTTTCTTTCTGTCCTATTAAACCGTGTTTATCTCAACCCACGAGGTTTTTCCTAATTCTCTCCCCCATCCCGCTGTGGGAGGGGGAGTGAGCGAGCGGCTGCGTGGTGCTTAGTTGCCAGCTGGGGCTAAACCACGACAGTCCTTTTTGGCGCCCAACGTGGGGCCCGAGGCTTGAGATAATAACGGTTGCAGGTCACAATATCAGTTTATTTGATTTGCATCATGCTCTCGTCTTTGCTGTACATGTTAAGGATCGGTGTTGGTTTCTGCGGGCTGCTGTACTCTGCAATGATTAGTAATGTCTCGCCTGTGAATTTTGTTTTTAGAACTCTGACCTTGAGCTTAATGTGGTATCATCTGAGCTCTGTACTAAAGCCGTTACTGTATTTTGGCTACTGTCTTGTGGAGACGATTAGCAATTATACTTCTGCCTCTGAAAGGTTTTTTATGGAGGAAATGCAGAATGGTACCTTTGCTACCCTCTATCATAACATTTCCTCCTTCATCACAATAATTTTTCAGTATTTTGAACACCCTTGGGTAGTTAAAATACCTCTATTGCTACTTCTGGGGAACATTGTTTCGGTTTTGTCTAAGGTTGGCAAGCAATTTAAGAATATCACCCGGAGATCTGCCCCAAGGCTGGATAGTTATGAATGGCAGGGTGTGTGGAACAGCATGGGCAAATGCCTGGGGCGGTGGGCACCTCCGGTGTTTTGGAGCTTCACTCCCGAACAAGTGCAGAATCCTGATAAACTAGCAGAATATCTGGAAGAAGTATGCTGTCAGCCTGGCAGCTCCAAGGAGACACAAATCATTGCCATGTGCTGGGGCCTGGCCCATGCCTACCGAGCTCTATTTAACACTGTGCAAAGGGGAGAGAGGCTCTGTGGGTCTGATGGCAATGTGGCAGGCACTGTGACTACTCCAACCCCTGTGGCAGGCACTGTCACTACTCCAACCCCCACGGCGGGCACTGTCACTACTCCAACCCTCACGGCGGGCACTGTAGCTACTCAGACTGTTGCAGCTGAACCAGAGAACCAGCCCATCCCGGTATCAGTTGCCCCTGTACAAAAGAAGAAATCTTGGAAGCGGAAGTCAGCTCGTTTAGTAAGGGAGGAGGAAGATCCTGCTAAGAAGGAGGCAGAGGAAGAGAGTGAGGAGGCAGAGTGCTCTGAAGCAGGGCCATCACAAGCACAGAAGAGGGAAGAGAGCGAGTCATCACTTGAAGAGGAGGAAGAAGAAGAACTCATAAAAGAGACGGTAACTACCTGATCTCTATCCCTGAGTGAATTGCGAGATATGCGAAAGGATTTCAGCCGTCGTCCAGGTGAGCACATTGTCACCTGGCTGCTCCGATGCTGGGATAATGGGGCCAGTAGCCTGGAATTAGAGGGTAGGGAAGCCAAGCAGCTGGGATCCCTTTCTAGGGAAGGGGGCATTGACAAAGCAATTGGAAAAGGTGCACGAGTCCTCAGCCTCTGGAGACGACTCCTGTCGGGTGTGAAGGAAAGGTATCCCTTCAAGGAAGATGTTCTATGTCACCCAGGCAAGTGGACCACCATGGAGAAAGGTATCCAGTACCTGAGGGAGCTAGCTGTGCTGGAAGTGATTTATGGTGACTTGGACAATGGAAAATCATCCAAAGATCCAGATGAAGTCAATTGCATGCAACCTATGTGGCGGAAGTTTGTATGGAGTGCACCATCATCATATGCCAACTCATTAGCAGTAATGGCCTGGAAAGACGGAGAGAGACCAGCGGTGGATGAATTGGCTGGCCAACTCCGGCAATACGAAGAAAGTCTCTGTCCTCCCTACGGGCCTGCGTCTCTGCTGTAGAGAAACTGTCCCGGGAGTTCCAGCAATTCAAAGAGGATATGCCCTACCCTCCACCCATACGGACCAGTGTCTCAGCCATTAGGAGTAAGCGCTCTTCTGTTCAAGAGAGAAGATATAGAGGATACACACCACGAGCCACCCTGTGGTTTCAATTGCGTGACTACGGAGAGTACATGAGGAGGTGGGATGGAAAACCTACCTCGATCCTAAAGGCACGAGTACGCGAGCTGCAAGGAAAAACAACTACAAAAGGGGGTTCAGGTTCCTCAAGAAAAATTGTCGCTCCACTTTCCAGTGAGCAGCTTCCCAGAAAGAATAGAAGAGCTGATCTCACCTCTGGTCCTCTTGAAGGGACTTCTGATTCCTATTTACAAGAAGTGGGTAACGAGTACTATGAGCAGGATTAGAGGGGCCCTGCCTCCAGCCAGGCGGAGGAGAGGGACAACCGAGTTTATTGGACTGTGTGGATTAGATGGCCTGGCACATCAGACCCACAGGAATATAAGGCTTTAGTGGACACTGGTGCACAATGTACCCTGATGCCATCAAGCCATACAGGGGCAGAACCCATCTGTATTTCTGGAGTGACAGGGGGATCCCAGCAGCTGACTGTACTGGAGGCCGAAGTGAGCCCAACTGGGAATGAGTGGCAGAAGCACCCCATTGTGACTGGCCCAGAGGCTCCGTGCATCCTGGGCATAGACTACCTCAGCAGAGGGTATTTCAAGGACCCAAAAGGGTACCGGTGGGCTTTTGGTATAGCTGCCTTGGAGATGGAAGGAATTAAACAGCTGTCCACCTTGCCTGGTCTCTCAGAGGACCCTTCTGTGGTGGGGATGCTCAGGGTCAAAGAACAACAGGTGCCGATCGCTACCACAACAGTGCACCGGTGGCAATATCGCACCAACAGAGACTCCCTGATCCCCATCGATGAGCTGATTCGTCGGCTGGAGAGCCAAGGAGTGATCAGCAAGACTCGCTCACCCTTTAACAGCCCCATATGGCCAGTGCGAAAGTCTAATGGAGAGTGGAGACTGACAGTAGACTATCGTGGCCTGAATGAAGTCACGCCGCCACTGAGCGCTGCCGTGCTGGACATGCTAGAACTTCAATATGAACTGGAGTCAAAGGCAGCCAAGTGGTACGCCACCATTGATATTGCTAACGTGTTTTTCTCGATCCCTTTGGCGGCAGAGTGCAGGCCACAGTTTGCGTTCACTTGGAGGGGTGTCCAATACACCTGGAATCGACTGCCCCAGGGGTGGAAACACAGCCCTACCATTTGCCATGGGCTGATACAAACTGCACTGGAACAGGGTGAAGCTCCAGAGCATCTGCAATACATTGACGACATCATCGTATGGGGCAACACAGCAGAAGAAGTTTTCGAGAAAGGGAAGAAAATAATTCAAGTCCTTCTGAAAGCTGGTTTTGCTATAAAACAAAGTAAGGTCAAAGGACCTGCACAAGAGATCCAGTTTTGAGGAATAAAATGGCAAGATGGACGTCGACAGATCCCAACGGATGTGATCAACAAAATAACAGCTATGTCTCCACCAACTAGCAAAAAAGAAACACAAGCATTTTTGGGCGTTGTGGGTTTCTGGAGAATGCATATTCCAAATTACAGTCTGATTGTAAGCCCTCTTTATCAAGTTACCCGGAAGAAGAATGATTTTAAATGGGGCCCTGAGCAACGACAAGCCTTCGAACAGATCAAACAGGAGATAGTTCATGCCGTAGCCCTTGGGCCAGTCCGGGCAGGACAAGATGTTAAAAATGTGCTCTACATGGCAGCCGGGGAGAATGGCCCTACCTGGAGTCTCTGGCAGAAGGCACCAGGAGAGACTCGAGGTCGACCTCTAGGGTTTTGGAGTCGAGGATATAGGGGATCTGAATCCCGCTATACTCCAACTGAAAAGGAGATATTGGTGGCATAAGAAGGAGTTCGAGCTGCCTCAGAAGTGGTTGGTACTGAAGCACAGCTCCTCCTGGCACCCCGACTGCCGGTGCTGGGCTGGATGTTCAAAGGGAGGGTCCCCTCTACACATCATGCGACTGATGCTACGTGGAGTAAGTGTACATTCCTTTGTTGGTATTATCATTGTTGTTCCCTTCTTTCTTTCTGTCCTATTAAACCGTGTTTATCTCAACCCACGAGGTTTTTCCTAATTCTCTCCCCACTGTGGAAGGGGGAGTGAGCGAGCGGCTGCGTGGTGCTTAGTTGCTGGCTGGAGCTAAACCACGACTTCTCCAATTAAAAGAGAAAGATGCTGTGGGGAACTGTGTCAAAGGTCTTACCGAAAGCCAGAGAGACAACATCAGTAGCTCTTCCCTTGTCCACTGATGTGGTCACTCCATAGTAGAAGGCCAATACGTTGGTCAGGCAGGACTTGCCCTTGCTGAAGCCATGCTGGCTGTCTCCAGTCACCTTCCTGTCCTCCATGAGCCTTAGCAGAGATTCTAGGAGGATCTATTCCATGACCTTCCCAGACACAGAGGTGAGGCTGACAGGTCTGTAGCTCCCAGGCTCCTTCTTTGTACCCTTTTTAAACATGGGTGCAATGTTTCCCTTTTTCCAGTCTGCTGGGACTTCCCCTGACTGCCAGGACTTTTCCAGTCTCATGAAGAGTGGCTTGGCAACTACACCAGCCAATTCCCTCAGGATTCTGGGATGCATCTCGTCAGGTTCCATTGACTTGTGCATCTTCAGGTTCCTCAGTTGGTCTCGAGCCTGATCTTCCCTTACAGTGGGAGGCACGTTGCTCCTTCAATTATTGTCTTGCAGTACATCCACTCGAGAGGTGTGGGAAGAGACACTACCAATGGAGACTGAGGCAAGGAAGTCATTTGGTACCTCAGCCTTCTCTTCATCCATTGTTACCAGCCTGCCAGCCTTGCTCATCAAGGCGGGTACATTTTCTTTGACCTTCCTTTTCTGGCTGGCATACCTGTAGAAGCCCTTATTCTTTGCATCCCTTGTCAAGTTCAGCTCCAAGCCGGCCTTGGTCCTCCTGACCCCATCCCTGCACAACTGGGCAGTACTCAGCCCAGGATTCCTGTCCCTGCTTCCACCGCCTGTGCATTTCCTTCTTGCCCATTAGTTTGCCCAGCAGGTCACCACTCAGCCATGCAGGTCTCTTGCTTTCCTTTCCTGGCTTCTTACACCTGGGGATCAAGAGCTCTTGTGCTCTATGGAAAGTGCCCTTAAAGATCTGCCAGCTCTGTTCTGCTCCCTTGTCCCTGAGGGAAGTTTCCCAGGGGGCTCTATTGACCAGCTCCCTGAGAGATGGAAGTTTGCTTTCCTAAAATTCAGGGCCCTGACTTTACTCTCTGCCTGCCCCATATCCCTCAGGACTGTGAACTCCACCTGTGCATGATCACTGCAGCCCAGGCTGCCTCCAATCTTGGTGTCACCAAATAGGTCACATGCATTGGTGACCAACAGGTCCAGTATGGCATCCCTTCTGGTAAGGTTGTCTATCACCTGGTTTATTACCTGTATGTGTTGGGGAACCCTGTCAAAGGCCTTAGAGAAGTCCAGGTTCTTAATCTAGACACCTGAGTGATTTTCTTTCCCAAAGTGTCGAGCAGACCCTTTTACTTCTACTGGAGCTGTGCAGTGATTTGTACCAGCGAGCACTGAGACTGAGCTTCAGAAATCTGTGACTAAAAGGCCTCTCTGGATCATTTCAGTCCTCTGGTATTGTCTGCCCTGGACACATCGTCTCTCAGTCATGATCCTTATTACATTTGCCATGCTTATGTACAAGAGTCAAGATATTTAAAACAAGCCATGCTGTCTTCTAGCAGAGTAGAGACTACTGCAGTGCCACCATTAACATGGACACTTCTGCAAATGACACTTGCAGTGAATTTGTTCAAAACTTGAATAAGGATTCCTTTGATTACCTAAACTCATACTTAGGAACTCCACCGGTTCACGGTCATTTTCCAGTTTTCCAGTCCCATTCATAGCCCCAAACCCACAAGATGCACCAGCAGCCCTTCCACTGGTTTTTTTCACGAGGTCCTTACAAGTGAATTCTTAGTTTGTCTGCGTGGGAGAACAATGGGTATGAACCAGTAACACAGACCTGGTCAACATGCGAGCTGGTCTGAGCTGGCATCCTTCCCATTTTGACTACAGTAGAGTACAGTTTGTTTTGGGGTCTGACTTCATTACAGTGAAAACCGGAAAGATCATTAAGCAAGAGTGGATTTGTGGGCCTGCCTCAGAATGCGACCTTCATGCTTCAATTAACAACAAAAAAAAAGGCTATTTGCAGCAAAGGTGTCTTTCAACAACATTAATTAAAAAAGCTGTCTCCTCCTCTGTTACTCTTAATTGTATTTCAGCCATTAGTTGCTTTTTAAAGCGTTATCTCCTTTCTATAATGAGTCAACAGACTGTAGCAGGTAGTACCGCAACGTACTGCACTTTAAGGGCAAATTTATCACATTTAGAAAGAAGCCCAAGAAAAGGGAGAGGAACCCATTATTTTCACAGTAGTCATCTCTTAGGGATGAAGTACAATTTAGCAGTAACAATGTTTGACCCAAAACATATGGCAATACTTGACAATAGCTCTCTAAACTGACATCATCTCCTGTAGCTGCACAAATACTGCAGCGTCAGGGAGCTAGATGAGAAATGGAACACACAGAGCTGAGCTTACAACCACACTGGCCCATGTATGCACCAGTAATGTAAATCCCAACAGATTGATTTACTGGCATAAGGAACCAAGTATTATTGTATTCCCAGAACACAGCGGGGAAAGATTCAACTCTTCTGCTTTCGGCTGTCAAAGTGAGGAATCAAGTTATCCAAGCTCTCTCAAAAGTTAATGAAACGAGATAGGCACTCAGAGGTTGAATCATGCCACTCGTCTTGCACAGTCTTCTTGAAAAGAATGAATCACCCTCTGGTGGTGTCTATTCCTTTCCACTGACTATCAAAAGGGTCCAGACAAATAACTTTCAGGCCACTGCAGTTAGATGATATGAATCCCACTGAAGATACCTGAATATAAAGATACAATATTGTTTAATTTAATTTATGGATCTCAGTTCTGATCCAACAGCTGTTTTAAACTCAGAAACACCCTCAAGCTATTAGAATGATTTGCCAGAAAGCGTTAGCACTAGTGACTAAAATTCTGCTGCACCATCCTACTTGTGTCATATTAGTGTTGCAGTCTCTCACAGAGATGTTATGTCTTCACTGCCAACATGGAGAAGTTGTTATAGTAGATAGCTAATATATGCTATCCATTTTGCTATAAAACCCTGGGGGAACAAAGCACAGTGATTTCTACTGCAGTGTAGCTAAACGAAGTCTTGCCCAGAGGTGGTGGATGGGGATGATCATGTGTAGTTACACTGCAGTAAAAATGTCCTGTATTTCATCTTCACTTCGGCTTTAACAAGTTACGGCTTTTTATCTACCTCACTGTAACAGAAAAAGACTGATGCTTCAGGCTGAAAGGACACAGCTTGATTTTTGAGAAGTTATATACATATATAAATATATATATAAATAAATGTCTTACACACACATATATATATATGTATTTTATACGTAACTTTCTTAATCTCCTAGAGTACAGATCAAGTTATAGCCAAACTGACACTAAATGTTGCCTATTAAGCTGTAAGGAAATGAACAGAATTTTGAAACCTGACATCATATAAGGCTGCTATTCAACAGTTTATGACAGCAAGTGACAAAACCCACAGTAATCCACCATCTACCTTCCTTAAAAGATACCTTCCCTAACTGTGGTCAGCATTAGCAGTAAGTACGCACAGTTCCCAAAATGGAGAGCATGCCGAAAGGCATTTTATGCAGAACTCAACTGTTCTCCATCATTAGTAACTACATTAATATAGCAGATCTTGTTCAATCTCTTATTTGCATTTTAAATGATCTAATTAGTACTTTACCAAAAAGCAGTTCTCCTACGTGTTCAAAACGCTCCTACTGCTTTTGTTTCACATTATAAAGAAGATTACTGATTTGAAAAGGAATTTGGTATTTGGGTGTAACTTGTAGGGAACTTGATGGGATTGAAACACTAACCCTACAATTTACCAACAAAAATAGCCCACCATCTAAACCACTTTGCAGCTCTACCTCTGGGGAAGAAATATTCTCAGCAGACCGGTACATTACAATTCAATTTTGCCTGTTGGCTCAGTTCATTTGAAAACAAAATGAGAACTTGAAATTCAGTGACAGAAAGGGCTGATAACCTTTAAAAACTTCCACAGAGGAAAGAACGCACCACTTCATATTACCAAAGGATGAAAAAGGAAATGGTTATGTCATTTGAGTTTGAACTGCAGTAATAACATGAAGATCTGTTTTGCAGAGTCCACACAAGGTTTGTACACACATGTATCAGAGATCTACCTACAGCTCCAAAGTAAGCCCTTAGAAATTTAAATGACAAGCTTTGCTTCGGTCCTAAGCACAGGGATAAACAACACTGGCTTCTAAAAACAGCTCAGCAAGACACAGAACTAGAAGCAATGGTTTCATCACAGATCTTAAAAATAGGTGGTCCTGCCCAATTTGTTTCAGGTGTTAATGTGACATCTTATCTAGGTCTGAGAATGGTTTTGTTCTTACAGTTCAATTCTGCCTGTGAAATTGTTTCTGAAATCAGTTTCACTTTCACGTGATGCAAAGACCTTGATTCAACACTGTGAAAGGTCACAAATTTTCCAGTGAAGTTATTTGATGAGAAAGTAACCATGTGCTAAACTTTTGCCCAAGTGTCACAGGCAGCCTGTGACCAGCAATGGTTGTGTCCCTCCTGCAAGACCCAGCACCCCCCGTGGCACCTCCAATCTCCCTCATTACCTGGAATATTAGGATCTGCAGCTCTCGTTGTAGTTATTCATCACAAGACTTGATGAGGCTTGAATGTATGGAGCCAGGAGCAAAAAAACCAAATGAGCCCTGAGAGACCAAGCTCACCATTGCTATAGGGGTTTTAAAGAAACATTAATTTCATGAGAAGCTGCGGGGTTCAGGAAATCCCCTGGGTTTCAGGAAAAGTTTAATATGCTATGATGGGACCTTTAAGGCATTGCATGGGGTTTTGCACGCTCTGACAAACATTCACACTTTATCATTTGCAGCAAATTCTACCAGTCTCATCAGCAGAACTGGGACTAAATCTCTATAGCACCTTTCCAGACTTGGCTTTCCCTATCCTAAAGAAAAGTACATCCCCAAATTGAGGGAGAGCAGAGGAAAACTTTAATTTACAGGTGCAACTAACCAGGGCAGGTGATGGTCTAGCTCCATTTGTAGGCTGTGCTGAAAGATACCATTAGATTTTTATGGGAATAGCCACATAAAGAGTAAAAAGAAAAAAGAAGGCAGGCCCAGAACATTAAGCGATGTCCTTTCAGTCTGAGGTCAGTTTAGGGACTGTTAATGAAGGAGGAAGAAAGCCCTGACTGCACAAGAGCTGCTGAGGTTTAAAATATTTTAGCTTTGTGAAGGACACATGGCAAGGATTTTCTCTTCAACCCTCTGTTTTTCTTGCACAGAAAAGCCTGTACCTAAACCTGAAACCTCAGAGGTTTTTGTGTGCCTTGCCCTAGTCTCCTGCTGAGCATCTGCCCAGCTTCATGGGTTATTCTTCCTACTGAGCATTCCTTATCAGCCCATCAGAAAGCAAACACTAAGATAGACAGTGCTGTCCCGGGGATGAGTCCTCTCTTTTACACTGTCATTTGGACTCCACTGCAGCAGACAGAAAGTCTCCTTCTGATTGCAGCTGGATAAGTATTGGGCTCTACAGCCTAATTTTGAAAGTGCTGAGCACCCACAGCTCTTGCAAAATCAATGAGGGCTGCAGGCGGTGTTGAAAAACAAGCTACTAATAACTTTCAGCACATGACAATATGTTCCAGCTTTTTGCCTGTTCCTATTTCTGTATTTCTCTTTCATTCCTACACTATTTAGAAATGGATCCCATAGTCACCATATCTTTCCCTTTTTTTTCTCTGAACAGCACATTACTTTTTCATAAGATGTAATTTCTGCTGCCACTGAGGCCCATACTTTTCCTGATTATCTCAATGTTTCTTCTTAATGTCTGGGACTTACTTTTATTTGTTGTGAGTCTAATCGTCTCTCTGCCTTTACAATTAGTTTAACTGTACATCAAACATTATTCACAGAGATTTCTTGTCTGAAATGCAAGAAAAACTATTACAAGCTAGGAGAGATGTTATCATTCATCTAGATTCTGTGATTTCGGACAAGACGTTGTTGGCAGTCCATAGATTCATCTCTTTACGTAAAGTGATTGTCCATGCTTTATGATGATACGATTTGTATGTAACTGTTAAAGAAAGAAACTAGAGGTAAGAAAGGCAAGTGCAAAAGGTCTAGTCTATCTCATTTTGTTATACTTCTACCTTCAGAGTCCCTTACTAAGGTTCCTAGCAGTCTGTACGAAGCTGCAGGTTTGGAACAGACTCCTCTCAGCTGTATCAAAGAAGAGTAGAAGTAACACCATTTTCTACCACAGACTTATTTCTAGAACTCTGTTGTTTGGATGACTGCTGGATTCATACCTTTGCTCCCTCAGCAAAAAGAAGAAATCAGGCCACAGTTGCTGCAAGGCTGAATTTCCTCCTCACTTGAAGGCAATGTCAAAGACATTGCTTTTTCTAACATACAAGAGAAGAAAAATAAATCGATAAATCACTTTCCAAAACTATAACAGAGCTAACATTACTTCTGGGGGAGAGATGCTACCTGGGTGCAGGATCACAGAAATACCAAAGTGCTGCCTGGAGGTACTGACACACAGTCTGTATCTAAGGGAAGGTGGTGGTCAGCTTGCTCATCCCACCTACCAATGACTCCCAGCAAGATGCTCCCAGGCAGACACAATGCGTGACTGCGGAGGGAGAGCTCTGTCATTACAGCTACATCCCTGAACAACCAGAAGCTAAGTCAGTGGTGGAGCAGCAATAATTATGCATACTGAAAAGCCTATTTAAGGAAAATGGAACAGAATCATGACGAGATCCGTCTGCAGTGGGATATTTTTCTTAAACAGGCCATTTATTCAAGGCAAGCAAGATGTGCTGAAGCCTAGAAGTGGTGTTTGAATGGGAAGAATCTTCTTAGCAATCCACTTTGTGCACACTTAAACCAGAGGATAGCAGAGCACAAGCTCACATTTACAGTGGGAGCACATGGAGGATTTTCCTCAGCTTTCTGAAGTCTCCAGATAATGTTCGTCAAGCTGATATGAACTAGCACCATACCCAAGGATGCAGTCCAGGTCTTCCTCCCACGCCTAGTTACTTGTTCTCACCTTGTGCCAGTTCCTCCCCTGGGACAGCAAATGTCCATGTGGCTGCGTGGTGAACTAAATCTGAGTAAAAACTAATCCAGGAAAGAAAACAAGGACATTCGTTGGCTCCCTGCTGTAGTTCGTGGTAGGGCCATGTGAATGCCTGTGCTGGCAGATGGGAGAAGGAAGATAGGAAGAATAAAACCTTCTTTTTTAGCAGTGGGGCTGGCTTTAACTGGTCATAAAACAGCGCTGTTGCTAATCTCAGAATAAACCTATTCATTTCAGAGTCCCAAGAAAAATAGGAAGTTATTTAAATTATATGGAGATTACACAGTGGCAGAACAGAACTGTAGTCACGATCTGGGAAAACAGTCACTTCTACATGATCTGTGGAGGAACTGAGGACCAACCAGCAGCCACTGCTCACTCCCTGAGCCCAAGGATTTCTGCCTGCCAGACACCAACTCTGGAACTGTCTTGCTCTAAGTTGGTGGTGACGGGATCAAGTGGAAAATTAGATCTGAGAGTTTCAGGTGTTTGAGTTGAAAACAAAAAAAAACTGTAAGAGAAAAAGAATATCTTTGCTGTGCTTCCTGGAGCCATAATCCAAGATACCAGGCTGTCCCCAAGATACCCACCCAATGGCAGAAGAGAGTTGCTTAATGTTATCACCACTAACCCCATCAAGTATTTTATCTCCTCCCAGCATATCATCCATGAAAAGTGATTTTTTTTTCCTTGTCTTTCAAGCAAAAGATAAATCGGTTGGAAATTCTCTCACAGGCCTTTTATGCCTTTGCAGGAACCCACAGCTAGCCAGGAAATGTGGTCATGAAAGGATGTACGATCCTGTCATCTGTGACATGAGAGATTGCTAGAAGTTGGAGGTGTTACAGAATTTGACAAAGCCACCACTGCAGCTGCAGAAGAAGAGCATCAAGAAGCAACAGGTGATATCAGAGGTGATACCAGCTGGGTCACTGCCTAGCTGCAGCTTTTAAAAAAGCAGCAGTTGTCTGCTGAACGTCAGACATCCCAAACCATATGGAAGTGACCAGATTTTCAAGTTAGAATGAAAATGCTAGTAGCTGCACATAGCCTGGACATACTCTTAAGCAGCCAAATATGGAATATTGCATTAAGAATGCTGCCTGTGGCAGGATGATGTATACATGAGCTAGAAGCACAAGAGTTAGATTATCTTCATGGGACACATTGTGCTAATCAGACTTTAACCAGTCTGTTAGACATCAGTTATTACTCCAAAACATCTCAACCTTCTCTGCATTCAACACGAAGGTGGGTGCCACAGATTTTTCCAAGTACATGTATAGGTGCACTTGTGGCATGTACCAAGTTCTGCCACATGACAAGAAGCTATGTTCACATTTGTAAAAGGTCTCTACAAGCCATCACAACAATGAAAAAGAGCTCTTGCAATAAGACCAAGCAAGACTTGGAAATACTGCTAAGCTGAACTTTTGAAGAACCCAAATAAAGTCATACTCCAACTATGAAAGTAAAACCAATCAGCAAATTCCCAATTCCACAAATTCTGCTAAACAAATTAAAAGAGTTACAACTACTACCACAAGTGAGTTCATTAAAATACTTCAGGATTCTCACTCCTGCCAGCTTCTTGTGTTCCACCTCCTTCCCTACTACATGATGCCTAATGCAATGCTATCTAGAAAGTAACGTTTTTAAAGTGCTCAGAGCTTAACAGGAAATATAAAATGGGGGTGAAGTTAGGCAATACTATTAGGCACTGATGTATTCAGATATTTCAGTACTCATGTCAGATTTGACCATATTGAGAAGTCTTCTGGGAGCTGTCAGTCAAGATATCGCAATTCACAGAATCACAGAATCACAGAATCACTAAGGTTGGAAAGGACCTTCAAGATCGTCAAGTCCAACCATTAATCCAGTGCCACCTTGTCCCCTAAATCATGTCCTGACATCCACACAATTTTTGAATACTTCCAGAGATGGTGACTCCACCACCTCCCTGGGCAGCCTGTTCCAATGCTTGACCACCTTCTTGGTGAAGAAATTTTTCCTAATATCCAATCTAAACCTCCCCTGGCGCAACTTGAGGCCATTTCCTCTTGTCCTATCACTAATTACTTGGGAGAAGTGACCAACACCCACCTCATCACAGCCCTCTTTCAGGTAGTTGTAGAGAGCGATAAGGTCTCCCCTCAGCCTCCTCTTCTCCAGACTCAACAACCCCAGTTCCCTCAGCCGCTCCTCATAAGACTTGTGCTCCAGACCCCTCACCAGCTCCGTTGCCCTTCTCTGGACATGCTCAAACACCTCAATGTCCTTCTTGTAGTGAGGGGCCCAAAACTGAACACAGGATTCGAGGTGCGGTCTCACCAGTGCCGAGTACAGGGGCACGATCACTTCCCTGCTCCTGCTGGCCACACTATTGCTGATACAGGCCAGGATGCTGTTGGCCTTCTTGGCCACCTGGGCACACTGCTGGCTCATGTTCAGCCGGCTGTCAGCCAGCACCCCCAGGCCCCTTTCCGCCGGGTAGCTCTCCAGCCACTCCTCCCTAAGCCTGTAGCGTTGCATGGGGTGGTTGTGAGCCAAGTGCAGGACCCTGCACTTGCACCTCAGACTCCTGCCTTTTGTCATGGTCTCTGTGCATGAGATATTTTTAACATTGAAGGCCAACATGAAACAGCTTGCTGTTCTGTGAATATACCATGTACCTGAGCAAAGCTGACTTCCAAAAAAGACATTTCTGAAGCCTTTACACTATAATTTTGAATGATGTTCAAAGTGTTACCTTGAAGGCTAGGAGCCCTTTTGCATCAGAAACAGAACAGTGGTATCATAAGACTTATATTTTATGTACTGCATATACAACCCAAAGTCAACAGAGACATGTACAAATACAAAAATGAATTTTATGAATCATCTGAGCATATGACTGCTTTTGATATTTTATCACAGGCCTCACTATATCAACTGAAATCAATAACAAACCATTAGTACCAACCAGTCATTGAGACATTTCAGCTTCATGTCCTTGTCTTTGCAAAGCGTTTGAGATTCATATGACATAGTCATTTGGTCTTCCACACATTTGAAGAGGAACCCGTCACGGCAAGTAGCTCATCACACTCACAGACAGCTAAAAACTGGTTGTAGACAGGACTACATTACACATGAAAGTCCCTACTGGGCATAGACCAATGCCAAGCACAATACTCTTGAAGTACTTAGAGAACATCTGCTTGTGTTTCTCTTGTTACTAGCTGTAGAAAAAAACCAACCCAAATCTTAGCAGAGACTGTACCCCTAAAGCCAAATTTATTTTCAAGCTGTGATATCTGACTTTTGCAGTCAGACTTTTGCAGAGGCTTAGTAATCGCACATACACGCCACGTACTCCCGAGGGTGCCAAATCACAGGCTTCTGCTTTATGGAGCCGGTAAAGAGTGAGAATGTTTTTAGAGAATGTTTTTGCTCAGCTTTGCAAACTGTATCTTATCACCTGCCTGGCTTAATGATAACAGCATAAACTCAAGTATTACAGTATCCAAAGCATCGCAATCAGTGTTTTTGAGAAACAATTATCTCTGGGTAGGTATGGGTGTTTTAGGTCACCATTGTAATGTCTCCCACCATTAAGGCTTAAATGTCAGATGCTAGCGTTAAACCCCAGTGCTACTAGATCCAAGCCAAGTTGCAATTTTGTACATGCAGTAATTTATCAAATCCAGCTTTAAATTAAATCTGGGTTGAAACAGAAGAAATTGTCTCTCTTTGACAAGCATAAACCTACTATTTACCTACCAGAAGCAGATGCTAGTGTATTTTTAAATATTCCATATCAGCAGAAACCCTATTTAGGAAGCATGTAGCATCTCTGGAATTTTTAGCAGAATGCGTGTCTCCTGCTTTCCTGTGAAAGCATCATCCATTTTTGCCTGCTAACTATAGTCCAGAATGTAATGGAGATGTTTGGCAAAAATATCTCCCACTGCCACAATGTCCCACTGAGCAGACATGTTATTTTTCGATTCTGCTATGCTTACTTCCACAAGATCAAATGAGAGCTAAAACGCTGTTAATGCACTTATTGACAGGTTCTTAGCAATAAATTCAGTCAAATATAGCAAGATGCTATGACTGAGTCTAGGACAGACTAGTGAGACCAGAGACAAATGATTCTGAACAGCTGCTGGCATGAAATTCAGTATTGGCAACACTACATCTTCACATTTCGGTAATACAGCAGTACAAGCACTGGAAGACTCATTATTGGTGAGTACGACAAAAAAACTTTCTACCATTTCCGCTGTTTCATTCCTCTGTCTCCCAGGAGCTCACAAAGGATTATGTCTATTAAAACACGACCTTGGCTGTGGCAATATATATGCTTTTGTCTTAGAATATGCATGAACTAAACAGCAGTTTGGCATGTGCCCTCGTCACGTCCTCCACCCACTCAGTGATTTGTATGTTCCTGTTTTTGTATGTTCCTGTTTTATACAGTGCTGTGATATTAAAATTACATAAACTACAACAGCTATTAAAAGTTTTACCTCTAAATACGTGTAAGGCATAACCCTTACAGTGAACACCTTTTCTGTTCCTACTCTGTTGACATGAAATTTAAAAGTGGCACATGCACTAGAAAATACTTGGTCCTGTTCTCTGCCAGCCCTTTCCCACCTCCCAAAACAGTTCCATCATCACATATTCAGATAACAAAAGAGTTACCTGATCTCTGCATTGATACTTCTGCTGATGGTGCTCTCACTGTCTCATCCTGTTTTTAACAGTCAGCTTCAGTGACAGCAAGAATTTCTTGTTTGTTTAGGACTGATCTAAACATCATGCGCATTAAAAACATTTTGCATGCAAACCAATAACTTTAATAAGTATGACAAGACTGCCAAAGAGCAGTTTCCCTGCTTTAAATCTAAGAAAAGGCTTAGGGGAGGTACGTAACATCCTTCCAAGCAGAAAAGACTGATGCTGAGAGGAAGAGAATAAACTCTTCTTCATATCGAGTGAAAACAGGACAAAAAAGGACTCCAGCTGCAGTGAGAGGGACTGAGGCCAAACACTGAGAAGAAGTTGTCCCCCATCAAGACTGGAATGAAGGATCGGGGGATGTTACAGCATCTCAGCAGAGTCCTTGGATCTAAAGAACACCCAGGAACACCTATGGCAGGCCTACCTTTCCACTGCTCTTTCTGTGGAAAATCAGTCCATTGCACCTGTGTTTGGTGCCTTTGTTGATATCTTCTCTTTCTACTCTGCACCCACTTCTTCAAATCCAGCTGCATCACTGTGTCCCATGTACCTGGATACTCAATTCCCCTGGTCACGGTTAACTTCCTTACATCTCATTATTCTGCCTGAGTGATCTTCAATATGTGCACACTATCTGCTTGTTGTTTGTTCAGCTAATTTCCTCCTCTCTGCTCCCTTCCTTACTAATGTTCATTGATGGTACTCTGACTCCCTTTGTTCTAACATGGAAACTAATCCATTTAGCAGCCTGTTTTCCCCTTAAAGGTTCCCTGTATCTAATAAAACTAAACCCTTCCCTTTCACTTACTCTTTTAGAGGCTTCATTTCTCCTCACCAAACCCACTAGTGCAGGTGGAAGCAAACACCTAGGAGAGTGACTGTTGTCACTCCGGGTGAAGGATGCTCCCAGTAGTCCTTTGTGATCTAACGAGGAGTGGTATGCACACACGCATGGACTTCATATGGGCTCAGAAAGCCGCAGACAAATCGCATTATACTCTGGCAGGCGGGTAAATGATTTTTTGAGAAGGTGACAGACACAGATCCAGGTACAAAGTACTGAAAACACTTGCTTTAGAAAAGGAACATAACAGAATTTCAAAGGAAAAACACATTTGGGGAGTTCAGCAGCTGCAGTAGGAAGTTGAGTTGTTTGAGTGTGCCCACCAGAAAGGTTTAGCCTTTATTCTACCCCAGTCCTGTGTACAATTACAGAAGATTTTTGGACAAAAAGACCCAGCTCCTTCAGTCTGTATAGTTTATAGTCAATACCCACCATGACTTCCACTTCTGTTGGGATTACATTATCCATACCCCCTTTTATTCAGGCTGCAAAAAAAGCAGTCACACATGGATATTGTGGGGCAATATCAACTGCTTTATGCCTGCTTGTGCTAGTCATTCTTTAAGAAACACACATAAGCCCAGAACATTATGTTAGCACATTTTTCTTGCAAATGAAGGTAACAGAGAGCAATAAAAGAGCCTCACAACACCACCTACAAGGCCTGGTTTTTTTCACGCAACTTATTGTCACCTGATCTCTTCTCCCTGGAATCCAGTGATAGGATGCGTGGGAATGGTTCAAAGCTGTGCCAGGGGATGTTTAGACTGGATATTAGTAAGCATTTCTTTACCGAGAGGGTGGTCAAACAGTGGAACAGGCTTCCTAGAGAGGTGGCCGATGCCCTGTTTCAGTGTTTAAGAGGCATTTGGACAATGCCCTTAACAGCATGCTTTAACTTTTGGTCAGCCCTGAAGTGGTCAGGCACCTAGTGGACTAGATGATCATTGTAGGTCCCTTCCATCTGAAACGTTCTATTCTAATCTGTTCTGTTCTGTTCTACCTGACAGTAACACAAGTTCCTGGCCTGCACACCTGGTCATTGTAACACTGCAACATGTTATAGCATCACACAGGGAATCATCTGCTGTCTTTCAAGTTCAGACCTAGGAACCAGAGCAGTGTCTTATGATTTTGACCCAAAGAACTCACAGTAACCACAAAACACACTGCAAAAAGCAGAAAAAACAGGTAACTTTTATGTAACCACCAAGAACAATAGAGGGATTTATCAGTTGTGGAAGGAAAAGGGGATATGTGATTGCTGTTCCCATTAAAAAGCTGGGAGATGCTTGTCATAATGCCATTACAATCATCTTCACCAGGGTGCTAGAAATTCAAAGTTCATTTATTCAGTGTGAATTTAATTTTAATTTAATTAAAAGTCATTCAAAACATCACCAAAGTTTATGTGGTTGATAGCCAGAGCACTAGTGAACACCAGTGGTCAGTAGAGTTGGGATGCTGAAAGGCAGAAAAGCACAAGAATCCTTTTGCAGCACCCCTAGCACTCTTTACGCACTCTAATGACAGACAATAAGGGGAAATAAACTGAATTATTGGTTTAAATAAGATGTTACCCTTCATATTCAGTAGTCCAAAATATTATAAAATTACTGAACTGTATCAGTACCAAAAGGGAGTTCACTTTTTGTTCTCTAGTTGACCACTGGAAGTTGACCTATAGTTAATAGGTTCTTCTAAAGAAGAACCCAAAAGTGATCACTTCATCATGCTCCAGGTAGTAAAATGACTCCTAACAGAGTGGAAGACACTAAAATAAAGAATTATCAGCATAGAATTATAAGCATGAAAGAAAACAGTCACAGATTTTCATACTTATATGCTAACTGAACCTATTATAATTCTAATTGTGTAGAACTGGGAGCTCTACTTACTTTCACAGAGACGTCTTCTCAGCTTCCCTCTAATTTTATCAATGGCATTGTAATCAGAAACATGGAACACATGAGCAGACTTGGGTTCTGAAGCAATCTCATCAAGTTCCTCTTTCAAGGCTTCACCAACACCCACAGCAAAGATTCTAATCCCAGCCTGATGGGCTGCAGTGGCTGGATCCAAGACATAATCCTGGCTCCTTCCATCAGTCAGAAGGATAGCCACTTTTTTAACAGTTCGATCACTAAGTCTGCCACCAGCTTCTTTGGAAAAACTGTAGGTGTTGATGTATCTGAGAGCATCTCCAGTGTTCGTATTACCCCCATAATACTTAATTTTTCGTGCAGCGTCTTTGATTTCCTCACGGGTTTTGTACTTTCCCAGGTCAAACTCTGTGGTTGGGCGATCACTGTATTGCACCACACCTACACGGGTTTTGTCTGGGCCAATCTCAAATGTTTCTACCAAATTAGACACCCATTGACGAACTTTCTCAAAATCTTCTTTTCCGACGCTGGAGGAGGCATCCAAGATGAAGACGAGGTCATAGTGAACATTCTTGCAACCTGCAAAAGTGGCAGAAAATATCACTAAGGGAAGCTGAAAGATGAGTATCGGATATACTGAATATTCCCTAGGCATAGCTCTCTAGTGAGCAATCTGGAGGAGGCAGCAAACCCCTTCCCTATCCTGCAGAGAAAGTGCACATTCTCAGCCTTTCTTCCTTGTGATTCCCCTCATCTGTTTCAGGACATCTACAGTAGATCAGAACACACTTCGCTTTGAAATGCAAACTCTTTCTTTTCCTGCACTACTAACTGCCGCTGCTCAATCTTTCACCTACACCATCTGCATGTATATGAAGCTATTTTTCTCAAACTCCACTGCAGTGCCTTTGCTCAGGCAATGCTGCAAAATGACCTTGGCAGATCAAGAGACCTGCCTTGAACTTTCCTATGCCAATCCTGACCATGACTACTGAAGCTTTCATGTTCCCTCTTGCATGAACATTATGTTTTATTTATGCTTAGTTCTTTTGCTCGGCATGATATCTGGGTGAAGCAAGTTTATAACAAGATTATTTTGATTTTGAGGCTCTCTGCCATCGACTATTGACTGAAGGATGACTCACTGGATACTGGGATGGCTTCCCTGATGACAAAGGGCAGGTGCTTTGTATCAGAAAAGTTCACTTATACCCATAATCGTCCTTTTGGCTCCAGCCATGATATTTGCAATCTGAGGCCTGTGTAATCCAAAAGGAGAATGTATTTTAATGGCACCTTGTTTGCCCTGTGAAGCCAGACTTGGTCACATATTTGCCAGGTGCTTGATAAGAAAGTAAATCTCCCAGATGTTTTCTAGATCTTTCTGAATATACGCAAGCCAAGAGGCAGTATATTCACAAATGTCTCACGGATGCCAAAGATCTATCAACATAATGCCCCAACTGGATAAAATGTATATCTATACATATGTTTATTTAATTCACTATTATAGACCACAGTCCCAAACAAATTATGAATTTCAAGATTGAAAGCTGCTCTACAAAGTCAGTTAATCTATGGTCACAACCATTGTTTCTCCAGTAGTTCTTGTCTCACATCATCGCACAAAGTACTTTTGAGCTTTTTACCTTTGGCTTGTTTGAACCAATGGTTAAAAGCTAATTTGACCAATCATGTGGAGAACAAAGCACATATAACATGATACAAGACAGAGAGCTGGTCCATACCAGTTTACGTCTCTCAGAGTAACAGGGGTCTTCTATGTCCCACTGAACTGGAGATGTTCTATCTGTCCCCTAAACTGTTGGCAATTGCCTTTAAGCCCTGCTGTTTTACCAGCATCTGAGCTGGTAGCCCACACCTACCCACACATACTGAGACCAGATCTGTTCTGTGGCCTCCTGTTTCACCGCGGGGCCCTGATTACAGCTGTTCCCACTATGACCATGTTAATAACCTCCTCTGAGCTCTGGCTTGGGCTGACCAAGCTACCTTCCTTGGTCAGAAAATCTGAGAGTGTTTGTGAGAATACATAACTCCAGGCTACGTCCACTGAGGACAGTTTAGCTCTGCATACATTAAAAAGTGACATTCCCACTGTACAGTTTACATGTTTTCACATCAGAGTAGTTCCAGCCAGGTTCCAACAACTAAATATCCATCAGTGACTAAGACCTCAGACCTGCCTCAGCTCTGTGGACTTTCCTGGAGAATGGCTGACCCTGGCTGCTGTCTTTAGACCTGAACCAGACTTTGACTTGCTGACTCATGTTCCTGGCTTGACTTGGATCTACTTCATCACTGTGAGCTTGTCTGGTACGTCGGATTGTCTGTTGAGCCTGGTTGCTATTCCCCAGCCTTCCCTGCTCCATGGCTGGGGGTCGTAGGACAGGCTGTGGTTGGTGAGACCCTGTCCTGCCAGACCAGGAAGACCTGGGGAGCTCCAAGCTCCCCATCCCTTAGGAAGTAGTGTGTCCTTGCTACAATCCTGGGCAGAGCTAAAGCACTGATGTAAATACACCCAGTGTGTATGTTAGTTGAGGACGAGGATGTTTTCCCCTGGAACAGACCAAAGAGTATGGAGGTATCATACACAGTTCAACCAGTCAAACATTGGCTTGTCAGCCAGCTCAGTGAACAGAAATATGAATCATGCTGCCCAAGGGTGTGGGGAATGATGCTGTTGCCATATTTCTTCACTGAGTTCCAGCATTTGAGCCTACAGGAAGGTCAAAAGTCTTCTCTCACACACAAATTTGACCTTATGGTTCATAAATTAGGTCTAGTGATTTTGATTAGCCTGGGGCTGTGCACCTGCCCTGAAGAGGACAGGAATCCCAGAACAGCCCACTGCACTGGAAAGGAGAGTGTGGGTGGCTTAGCCACATGAAGAGGACTTGCCTTCAGATAAGAGTAAAAGCATTATAGGTAGGCACTATAACTCTGTAGAGCAATGCTCTTGGTATTGCATGATGGCAATGATGGTTGTGAGAATGGTTGAAGATACACCAGGTGTGTTGTGAGTGATGATGAAAAATGAGCATCACCAGTTGCTGTGTTAATTTCCATAGCAGGGTACATCCCAGAGACCTGACCCAGGCGTGTCAGGGACAGGAACAACCTGTAGACGTGGGATTGGGACACGTTGGGAACAACCTGTCCACATTGGATCATGTTCTGTGACAGCATTTTGAGAGTGAGGGAACACTTGTCTCTAACCACAGAGCAAGATAGGGCTGGCTGGAAACACACAGTAACTCTCTCAAAGGTAACCAAAGTGTGGAGATGAATATATTATTTTCTATTATTGGATGTAAGTTACATTACATCTGTGTATACCGGCTAGACTGCCCAAGTGTAGTTCTGCTTGATTTTTGCAGAATATAAAGGATATAATATATAACAGTAAAGGGTAAGCAAGAAATCTCCACTCTGCACCCCCAGTTCATTATTATATTAATCTGTCTAAAAGGATATTAATTCAGTGAGACTAATGAGAGAATGTAATGGTTTAAGTATAAAACTCACAAGGTATAGACCTTTTTGTTGATTATTTTACTGACTCTCAGCAGGTGAGATGACTGCAATTAAAAACCAAACAGAACAGACGGAAGGAATCCTGTTGGTTTTCAAGGGCAATGAGCCTTAAAACAAGGGAGGTTTAAGGTTTAAAAAGTGATGTCTCTTCAGTCCGTGTGCAAGGAAGAAAAAGATGGTCTTTCAGGATCATTCTCTTAGAGTCAGTGACTTTGCTTATAGACCTGATGGCAGTGAGATGAAATGCTGCAGAAAAGCTTTTAGTAAATATTAATCTGTGTTTTTAACACAGTAATGTCCACTGCTGGGCAAAATTGATTGTTTTCCAAGAATGTTATAATAATGTTGTTTACTGGCAGAAACAGTCCACATTAAGGGAATATGGGAGACAATTCATAGAAAGTGAACTTTCAGTTTTGTAATTACAGGAATACTCTCTGGAAGCATAATTCCAGGAGCTGTATTCATCCACTCAGACACTGAGTCAACCGTTTTGCAATATTGCCATTAAAAATAGTTCACAAACAATCCGTAAGCCCAAAATTATTTAAAGTAATCACAGAATGAACATATAAATGGTACCACCATATCCTTCCTGTGACTGATCCACAGACAAAAAAAAAAAAGATTTCACTTTCTTTTGTTACTAAGTACTTATTCCTGTTAAAAGTCACCTGAAAAGCCGTATACAGATCACATCATAACAAAACTGTAAAGTAGATATTCCCTTGACTTAGAGAAGGTCTAAAAAATCCTTTTCTTTCTTATAAATTACCCAAGGCTACAGAACAGCATCTTTCCTAGAAAAAGAGAAAGCCTCCGTCTCAAAGTACCTTTGGGCTTTCATTCCAGTAAACTGCATGGGTCTACAACTGTTTTCTGTCCCTGAGGTATAGCATCATTCATAGCCAGATAACTCAGCCCTTCCTACTCTCCCCAAAAAACAACATGTGCTTGTCAAGGCTTCCTATAGGAACAGTCCCTCAGCTGCATCATCCTCTAATGCGTTCAGTGGCGGTTGGGAGACAGTGCTCATCATCACAGGCCAAAAGCCATGCCAGGGACCATGCTAGCAACTAGACAGCATGAACCAAGCGAGGGTATGAACAGTGCCCTGGCCCAGTTTGGCTCACTAGGGAAGTCCCAGCCGGATAGATTTACCAGATCTAATCTGAAACCCACTGAAGGCAATGGAAGAAGTGATCTCCATGCCGGAGCAGGGTAGATGAAGCATATCCAGAGCAGACTGCATACTACTCCCCTTGCTCTGGGTAGCTGAGCTAACCTCTCCAAGTCCACAGCAGAACCAGAGATCCTAGGTAAATCATAACCTTGATCCCTGAGCTACCTCCAACCCTAAGGTCTATTTTATGTCTTTTCAGCAGTAAATGTCTTGCTTGGGATTTAGATTGTTTTTCTCCCAGCAATAATAGCTTCTCAGCCACGTAAAAGACCGAGCAGCTTCTTAGCATGAGGCAGTAAGCCGAACGGCACATACCTGCTCTTTGTGCCTCAGTTCTCTCCCCGCTGAACACAAATGTGAGAAGAACCAGGAGATGGGGCACGCGACATCTTCCCGTAATGGACATATCTCCTTTCTCACATCAGCTTGTCTTTCCACCGTGGTGAGAAGCTTGCTAGAAATACAATCCGTAGCCTAAAATAAAAAGCAGGTGTTATCTCGTAGAAACACAAACAGAAGTAACGATGCAAGTCATGGGAGCAACGTTTTGGGGAGTTGTCTCTTTTGCCTGTCATTTTATTTGACTAGACACAAACCGCTCAGACAAAGAGGCAGGGGTTCACCTACTTTTCAAAAGCTACTTGCTCTATTCAGTGTGCAGCAGCCTGCATGGAAAAAGGAGAGACATTACCAGATTATTATACTTTAATTGAGCCCAGTGCCAACCACACAATTAACGCACTGGAGTGGAAACCATTCCTGACCTGGCCCTCGCATGCATTCATCATTAGGAGATAAACAATGCAGAGCCGAGATACAAACCACTGCAAATCACACTCAACTGATTGTCACTTCACCCAGTGCTGCCTTCAGTTCCGGAATCTCAGAAATGACAAATGCTAAAATTACGTGGCTGTTTTCGTATGTTTATTTGTTGCTCTCAGTCCTTCTCTATAGAAGTAAACTCAGCAGCTTCAAAACACATCTTTCAACTATTTAGTTTAAAGGAGTGCAAAAGCTCAGGCAGATGATCTTCAACTTAAGGTCATTGGTTTGAGTGTACCTTGACTGCAGCCAGTCAGACAGTATTGTAACATAGCCAGGTAAAGTGTCTAGGCTGTTAAAAGTTTAGCTATGTTTTCTAACACTAAATCAACTAATTTAAAAAAATATATATATTTATTTATTGCTGTTGTTTTTATTATTTTTTGTTAGACAGACCATAAAATCACCGCAGTTCTATATACTATGTACACACACAGAGGGGGAAATAGTTTCCACTCTGTAGCTCTTTACTGCTTAAGTAATCATTTTGGAACACTTTCTCTCAGCTCCTGAATCCAGCTTTTCCTCTTTAACGTACAAACTTCTTTGTTCATTTTCTTAGGGAATTTCTGCTTCCTCTGTCTTTTAACATGCACATCAGCTTCTCACTGTTGATAGCTGGGTAAAAGAGGCATGAAGGGGACACTGTATGTTGTAGATCATGCTGCAGGGTCGATTATGCATTCTAGGATATTTCTTTTCAAAGCACTAGGGTTCTGTGGGAATCACAGACAAAAAGAATGGTGGTGTCAGCGTTTGTTCAAAGCCAGTCTTGATCAGTCAAATGTTGGGCCTATTTCTACCACGTATCTCAGAAATAAGTGCATGTCACGCTGGTTTAGGAAATAAAAAAAGGCAAAAATCTTACGTAGTTGTCAAGATGTAGCTGTAAATCCTTATTCCCTGGACAAAATACAGGCTCCTATATTTTCAGAAGTCATTATCATATGCAGACAAGGAGGAAAGCAATACATCTACTAAACCCTGCACCCTGCAAATAAAATTTGGAAGTATCTGCCAGCAGTGGAACATAAATGCAAGAATTAAAGAAAAAAAAAGGAAAAAAGCATGCTTATTCAGCTACCATCCCCATCCAAAGGGGGCAAGCGGGTGCTGTAGTTTACACCTCGGCCAGACGGTGTCCCTACGAGACGGTGAGGTGCTGAGGGTTGAGCGAGCTGGAAAAGGTTGCAGGGTAAAAAGGGCATGACAATATCACTGTGCCCTACAGTCGTTAGAATTTCCTTTTAAATAAGTACATTACTGAAATACCGATCAGGCAGCGGCTGCAGAGGGATCAGGATAAGCATTACCTAAAATAGCTATGGGAGCCTTCAGCCCAAGGTTTTTCCTCCCGTGTATTTTTTAGGAAACATTGTGTTCTGGCACTGGTGACGGAAGAGCAGGTTAGTGGCGGCAGCGAGGGATGGGAAATAAGATCTGCTGTGCGGCATTCTGCACTTCCAGTGCCGAGAGCTCAACATGCCCTTTCTCTGTGTCTGGGCTTGCATGGCTGCGAGGTTTTATAAATACATTATTAAAAACAGCTTTTGCCAGCTGCTGACCCAGAGGAGGCCAGGATAAAAGGAGCAGAGCACCAGCTGGCGTCAGTCAGCAGAAGGGCTGCGGGATGGACCCGGCGCTGGCTCAACAGGCAGCGGATGCGGCGTGATGGGGAGCTTGGTGGATGTGGCTCACTTGGTACATGCGTGACTTCTGCCCCACCAGAAGGACTACCTACAATGGCCAGGCCTGAGAGCTGCGTCTCTAAGGCGTTATTCCTCTCCACTCTTCGCCAAAACACTTCAAGAGCTCATTGCTGTGCTATAAATGCTGCAAGGTATCTCAGAACAGTCATTTAGGCTAAAAGTAGTGGGGAAAAAAACCAAATTCAAATCAGAACATCTGCTTAAAATCTATAATCATAACCTGTGGTGGCTTTAATACACATTTGTGGTTCAATATTATTCTTGCATTCAGGCCAAAATACATCATTTTATCCATTTTTATAGCATGAAGAATTGAACCAGGTCTTGCAACTATTTTATGTGTGGATATATCAGTGAGAGAAAATTGCCCCATTCACATCAATAGGACTCATATCATGGCAAGAAAGTCTTCAGGGATATTAGAAGAAAGATTGGAGATAAAGCATTTGGGTTTTCCATACTGGTTTCTTTTCCACCTCAGTCTTGTCACCGTGAGACTGAGCCCAGTTTGAGATTACAGCAGCTGATCAACATTTATTTCCCCTCCCAGGAGAACAGGTCGAAAAGGAGACAAAAATGGGACAGTTTAGGCTTCAGAGTAACACAAGAATAAGAAATTCTCTTTAGTTGACCCTATTTCCAAATGGCCAGTGTGGATTTTTCTATTAGTATTATTTTAAGTTCAATGTATCATGTGGGAATAATTTTTCTCAAAGCGGCCTAAGTCAATGTACATCCTTTAAAAATACCTCCTTTTTTCTTTTTATCTCACAAATATCACTTTGGGATTCCCTTGTGACACATTCAGATGTATTAAGTGATACTGCAAAAAGAACTGGCAAATCCTGTCGCCCGAGTTTATTACCAAACTGCGGACTCTGTGTCTTATACCCCTTTTTTAATCATTTATTGGGAAAAAAAGAGGTGAATAATTCTGACTATATGCAAACATGATGTGGGAATGGCATGCAGGCTGAAAAGCATGCTGGTAAATGTTAAAGTGATCTCTCTACACTTAAAATACAGGCATAGTAATAAGCTATTCATATTGCCTCACAGCTGAACAAACAACATGCAGAAGATAGACACAAGCTCTATGTAACCTTCAGCTTCATTATGGCTTTTTCAGGGGGTTTGCATAGAGTTTTAGGTCAGCGAGCATCCATGGTAAGGCCTCTCTACTGTTGAACAAGAAGTAAACACTCTTTGGGAAACGTGCGCGCATAAAAAACAGCATTACAAAAAGAGCTGAAGAAGGGCGGGGTCTTCTCATCTCAAACATATTTTAATATTTTGCTCACTGTTGGGCTTCCCTTGCACTCCTGTATTTTAAGGGATGCTGCCTTGTCTTCTCAAGCTTTATCCCTTGGGGTTGGGAACAGAGCTAGGGCTCTGCTTTCCGAACGATTACATGCAAATCCAGAATGGAATCACCTAGCTGGGCTGCATTTTATCATGGTGTTTATACCTGATTGAACCGAAGTCAAAGAATATACTGACATCAGATTATTTAGAAAATGAAACCCCTGTCCATTGTGAATAAGATGATGGTGGTTTTTATCCTGCTTTCTCTGTCTTTGTCCTGCCAGAGCCGGATCCTGAAGGGACAAATGCTGACTTTGTTCTAACCGTGCTTTTCAGATAATGCTGTCTCATCATTGGAATTCAGGGCACAAGGAGGAAAAACTTGTATGAAAGAAAAGAAGCAAAACTGCTTGTTTAGAAATGGCATCTTGAAAAAATAAAGGGAAAAGAAAGGGCAGATACAAAGAATGTGACAGAGAAGAAAACTTCACAGCATTTCTAGGACAAGCAATTTAAGCACAAGCACTGGATATTCCCTATCTCAGCCTCTCCAGAGACTGCTCTTCTGTCCTGGTTTGAGAGATGTCATCAACAGCAAAAACCACACTGAGTTAGAGATGGAAAAAAACAGAACACTTTCTGTGATCTCTTTCATCCTTCAGAGGAATGATTCAGTCACAAATATTAATAAAACAAAACAAAACAAAACTGAGTCAATAGTAAGATGAGCATTTCAGGAGAGTGATTTAATAAAAGTGTTTCTACCTCATGCGAACAAAGGTTCAAAGACCCTACAGGGACAGTACAAAGATCGGTGATTCAAGGCTGAATGAAAAAAGCATGTCCAGTTATGGACTATAGTCTGCTCACTAACGTATCTGAGCTTCTACTTACATCTTACTAAATTATACCACCGAACTGTTCATCTTACTGTTACATTTAAGGGGGGCCGATACTATTATTGTGCTTAATTTCATCCCTTCGTCTGCTGCCACTGAACATCACCGTACGCCATATAACTGTACTAACTATGCTGGCACTTATAATGTGATTTTAAATGTCTTGGGTATGTTCCTCTGAAGAAGAGGTTAGCCTGGGGTGAAAAAGACAGTGGCCAATTATACAGCTTTTCACACACACACACAAAAGAAAAAAAAAAACAAACAAACAACAACCCAGGACACTAATACGTCTCACATCTTGTTGATCATGCTTCTTCCAACTACTGAACTAAGCAATTTAATTATCTAAATTATTGCTGATATGAGCAGGAAGCCAACCATATAAAAGAGAGATGGGACTTTCTTCCCCCCGATCAGCCCATGCAGTCATATATCTTTGTTCGATGCTTTTTAAAAAGATCATCCAATGTCATTTCTGGAAGATATGCATCTTCCCAGGCCTGATCCAAAGCCAACTGTAGTTAATGAAAAGAGGGCCATTGATTTCAGTGGGCATTATTTCAAAACCTATGTGAATATTAGAGCAGAAAATTCTCTGCTAACAGCAGAGTTGTTCCTGAGGTACTCTGTTCAACTACAACTGATCCAAAGTCTGCTGAAATCAATGAGGAGAATGTCAGCAGCTCCACAGTATGTTGGATGGGGACATTCATGCACCTTGATAGCAAACAGCTCTCCAGCCTCTGCTCTAAGTGCTGGCAAGGCTGGAGCAGCTGAGAAGTTTCTTCTCTTCTTTTGCAATATCATGTCTCAAGAGCAACTTCTACCCCAATCCCTAAAAAACCAATCAGACACAGAGAGATGGTTAGTGTGAACGCCAGCCAAAGCAATCTGTCAGTTTTATAGGAGATGAAATAGGGTGGTGGGAAAGATCAGCAGACCATTCAAACCCATCAATTTTTTTGCCTTAGCTGAACTCTATTACTGCCCTGAAGTACTCGGTGCTGGAACTACCAGGGCTCATGAATGATTAATATTTCTACAATTGGAAATAAGTTTGATTGTGCAAGAAAAAAGAAGTCCATACTGAACAATTAGGAGGGGAAAAATAATAAATAGCTTTTTCGTAAGTGACAGGTATCCGTCCAGGAGACAGGATGAGACAGGAATCGAATGGGAAAAAATATCAGAGGAGCATAACCAAGAGTCTTAGAGGGCCATAAAGCATACTCCAAGGGAGACTGGATTAACTCAGCAGGGGCATTTCCTTTTTTCTGCATGCTCCACTTTGCAGCCTTAGAAATGTTTTAACCTCTGTGGTGTTGCACACACACACAAGGAAACCTGAGAGAAGGTCGGAATTAGAATTCAGCCACTCCTGACTCCTTAACTTACGCTTGGATCATGCATCCCTCAGATTAACCCCTTTGTAAATGCATCTTCCACAGACGCTTTAAAACAAGCTCTTACTGGTTGCCTGCCAAATTGCTGCAATTCTAAAATACCCTAAATGCTAGACAAGGACTTTGCAATGTATTTTTGCCTGCTGCAGCCATGCAATGTCTGCAGGCTAAAGCCTTGATGCAATACCCCCAAGTATAACTTTTCAGTGATTTGTCCAGAGGTAGTAACTCCAGATTTAAGTTGTACTCTTGCATGTCAAGCTTAGAAATCTTTCTACTGATTGGCTAAGAAAACCCAAAACTATCCTGCGATAAAAAGACTCTATGGGAGAATCTCCTAATTCCTACAGTCTGTGGTTAGGGTGCTACCAAATCCACACCACCATTCCTAAATTAATTTTGTTAACTCTCCTATAAATCGGCTGCACTCACATGGTGGGACCAATCATGTGCTGTGTCTATATCCCCGCTCCCTGATGGGACAAGACATAGGTACACTCCTTTCTGCAGTGCCCCAGATGCTGTGCCCCACAGACCAGATGTCACAAAGTGATACCCCCAACATGTTACATCTGGCGAAGTGGCTCAAGCAAGTCTTAAGGACATGCCACAAAGTGCAACTGTCTCTCGGTCTCCCGACGTAACTTACCAGGAGTTAGAAACAAGCTACATCCCTTGCTAGTGCGGAAAAACCACATTCTCAAGCAATGTTTGAGAAAGTTACATCCAGCACTTCTTTGGCTTAGGCATTATAGAATCATGGAATCTTTGGGTTGGAAGGGACCTTTGAAGGTCATCTAGTCCAAACCCCTGGCAGTGAGCAGGGACATCTTCAACTAGATCAGGTTCCTCTGAGTCCACCAGTCTGTAAGGAAAATCCATACTGCACCATATGAACACGTATTTATTGACCAGCCACGTGGTAACCTTGTCTCACTTCAGCTAATAAGGATTTTGAATTTCAAAAGAAATTCTACATCTCAAACGCTGGCTCTGTATAAAACACTATTCCGCAAGCATCTTAGTTAACTTGACTGAAATAATTATCAAGGAAAATACTCGCAGGAAGTGTCTCAGAGTGTATGTGGGGTCCAAGGGATTAGGAAAGCTGATAAAAAGAATGCCTGGAAAGCAGGGTTTGCCCAAGAACCAGGCACCAACAGCTATAGTGCTCATACTGACAGCTTCTTTCCCCAGGTTTATTTACTAGCTGGCAGAACCAGGAAGAATATCTTGAACTTGAAACTGAAGCATCGATCCAGTACTTCTAGATACATTTTTCATTATAATGAAGTAGTCTTCAGTGCTGCATTTTTTTTAATCAATTTTTTCCCCTTAATTTTTACTTACTTTCCTTTGGAAAACACTGGCCTGAACCTCTTTAGCATGGACGAGGGAATTAGGAACAGAACAGGAGACTCAGAGGTCAGTTAACTCATCATAATCTTATTTGGGAGCTATCATCTCCTACCAGTGAAACATCCCCAAATACATAATTTGAGTCACATAGATTGCAAGCAATTTATGTAGCATGTTAGTACATATTATGCCTCTGCAGTGGCTCATTCATTGGTGTGCAAATGTATTTCAATCCTATTGATATTAATACAATGAAATAATTAGATACATAATAATTTGTGAATGGTGATGGACTTACTAGGGGAGAACACACACTCCAAACTACATGACTCAACAGGAGCTGTACAGCTTACCCATTCCAATAATGACTCTATCACACCCTGGTTAAGTTAGAAGACTTTGTCCTTACTCCCTTGCCTACTTCTTTTGAACTTAACACAACTCTGAAATGTCTCCCATGTTGTCACTGAAGCAGGCTTTGCAGCATACGCATGTCCTGGAAAGTCCACCACGCGCATATAATACAAGGCACACTGGCCATTTAGGGTAATAGGTAACATAACATTATTCACTGGCCTTCATGGGAAGAGGAGCCCAATTCATACACTGAAATTAACAGCCACTGCTGGCTGCAGGATGTCCAGATTAATGAGGAGTGATATAAGCAAGACAAAGATCAAAATTATATCCGCAGAGGAAGCAAAGAGTTCGAACTGTAGAAATATTTAGCTGTGGAGTGGAAAATCCTGAGATTTGTCCCCATTACTACATGCTCAGACTGTCCTTACTGCCGTATGTGTGGAGCACATTGATTTATTACAGGCTCTCAGAACACCAGTCCTTTGGCCTAAGCCCCATAACCTGTAGGGGGAAAGTCCCACAAATCCCATTTCCTCTCAGGCAGAGGCAGAGCTGTTCCAGCCAACATTAACTACTAGGAAGAAGCCCTTAACATTGAACCCCTCGAGGCTATTCAATATGAGAGTCCTCTACTCTTACAGGGCCCATTTCCTGCTTTTTATATCTTCATGGAAGGTCTTCCAGCTCTTGGAATGAAACCTAATATTTTCTTTTTTAGTACAGTAGAGGATTATGTCAGTAAAAAGACCCATGTGTCATGGCTTTATATAGTCAGCTAGTGAGAAATCGGGATGGGGTAACAGCCTAAATCTGTTTGGAAAATAGGCTACATACATACTTTCTAACAAAGAGGAACCTAGTGAATGCATTTCCCAGAACTCCTACTGGGGCCAGTGAAAGGAAGAATTGCTTTGGATTCCTTGCCCTATGCCTTATGATAGTGGCCTGGATAAGGATTACCAGAATCCCTGCAAGCTCCAGAAATGAGCTTATACCAATTGTCTGTCACTCTCAGGTTTATTAACAGGGTTATGCTAATTTGAAATGTACCTTGCACTCACCCACTACTTCCCAAACAACTGTCCAGATGACAGAAAATTCCCCAAATTCAGGAATATCGATGCCTCCTACTGGCACTATGTGGGTGAATTTCTCCTCCACATGTTCCAACAAGTTGATGACCATCTAATGTCATAGAAGTTTGTTCAGAAACAACAACTACGTTGGATTAAGAGATTGTAAAGCCTTTCCACGGTCTAATTTCCATGGTCTTGGCCTTTGTAATGAAACCCAGAACTCTGTGGACGCCAACACACCAGCAAAAGTGAAAGCTCTGTGACAAAAGGCCACGAAAACAAGATATACCAGTTGTTACTTGGGGAGGTGCAGACAGCAGGGTTACAGCCTCAGCCTTGCCGCTTTCTGAAGCTTTCCCTCTTTACCCAACAATTGCAAGAGGCAATGTCCCTTGTGTGGTACCCACTACCTGAAATCCACCCAAGCTGAGTATCTCCATGCTCTTCTCTACTGAGAACAAGCATTGCCACTTCTCTTTTAAAACACAAGAAAGAAAACGGACGGCTGAATGGATGTAGGCAACTTGCAAGCAACCCTTTCCCACCAGGTATTTCTAGAAGGCGGCCATTGTTTGCCTCCTTTTTGCAGCAGGGCCCCAGGATAGAAAGCAATTCACAGTAAGTTGACATTGCAGCATGGCAGCAAAGCATTTTGGGAACTGACCTGAAATACAATGTGGGACTGGAACCCATGTAGCTGCTTTTTTTTCTCATAATTGCATGACTCAAATCGGTTAAGGCAGAGACAATTCTGGGAAGACCCAACAACAGAACTCTAAAGTTAGACACCTTAACCAGTTTAGGTGTCTGCAGAGTGGGGAGGTTGTATGGAGGATTTGAGACTGAAAATCTTGAAAGCAAGTGCCTCAAGTCTTTTTTTGGCTCCAAACCAAATGCTTCTCTCTCCCATGAAAGGAGCTGGGACTACGAGGAGAGGAGGACTCATCTTCTCTGACCATAGAGGTCTGCATTGTGGATGTCTTCACTACCAACACAGACTCCTTTAAAATAAGAGACATAAGAAGCACGGCCTTAATGCAGCACCAGCTTTGAGTGAAGACAAGTTGGATAGCATATCCTTGACGTCTCAGCCATCTCTGCCCAGCACCATGGCCACCATCAACATGGGGCTAGCAGGTAAGGGGAACACATGGGAGTCAAGCAGAAGCAGAGTTTATCCAGTGCCAGAGATCCTGAGTCCAAGACTGAGCTAAAACACACTTTACTCCTCTCAATTCTGAATGCAACACCCAGGAAATCGCTGCCTGTGAAACTTTCTGTGATCTTGCCATGATCATGGCAGTGGGAAACCTGCAGCAAAGTTCTGCCTTGTTACTTTTCTTGGTGTTGCTACTTCCAGGGCTGCGAGTAAGATGGAAAAGAGGAAGCTGATGAAGATGACACTTTAAAGAAGAACAGCAAATAAGGGTCTGAAAGCTCTAAATTAAACAGGGGAAAGACTGTTGCCAAAGAAAGCATGTGAACAACACCCATTTTCTACCAGGAAGGGCTCTCATCACCACTGTGACTTGCATAGAAAGGGTAAGAAACCAAAAGTTGTGCTCTACAGCCCATACACAGCTCTCATGACAGGCAACTGACAGACACAGGAGACCTATCACTTAGTAGCTGATAAGAAATGTCACTACCAGTTACTCCTGCACAACAGCTGGGTCTACCTGTCTGTGCTTAAGGCAAGCTGGGGACAGTGTCAGGTCAATAAACCTGACATTGACTGGAAGGGTTTTGAACCATCTCAACTCACACCCCACCCCACCCCATGCCCTCCACTCTGCTCTCTTCCTTTTCATTCTTCCCACACGTCTCAGAAAGAGCAGTGCTCACTCTGTTGCAGGAAAGCAGAAAGCAGAAAGGGAGAGGGCCATGAAAGGAATAAAGGAGTATAAGGAATCACATAGGTGAAACATGGAACAACATCAAACTAAGGTCTTCCTAACTTTCTCATTTATTCATATCTCAAATTTTCATAATTAACTGTAGGAAGAAGTGTGATACCAAGCTGTCTCAGAGAGACCTGAAACCTAAAAATTGACTTAATTGCCTTTCCTTACCTTTTCATATGTAATATCCTGAATTTGTACCTTAAAAGAAGAGATAGCTACTGGGTAGGCAATAGTAGGTACAAAGATTTTATCTGATAGTTGGAGGGAGGATATTTTCAAATGGATAAGGACTCAAAAATTTTCAAAGTTTCCGTTACTTCCAAAACTGATGAAAACCTTGTAGGCTGAATTGTTATCTCAGGAACAGCGTATTGATCTTTAGGTATAGGTCTTTTATGATACTATATCTATATCCATCTGCTCTGTTCAGGCAGATGGCCAAGGGCTATGTGATGACATCAGGAAAGCAGTACTTCCCTGAAAACAGAGACTACTGAAAATGAGAGAGTCAGGATCAGATGGTGGGACATACAGCAGTTACCATGAAAACAATAGCAAATGAAAAATTGGAAACCTGGGTGGAGGAGAAAGGACATGGAAAAATTGTAGAAATGGAAAAGAGATACCCACTCAGACAGAAATGTTAGAACTTAAATCAAATTACATCTGTGCCCTTCTGGACTTTAAAAATTAATTTAAGGTACTGTTTCACTAAGCTATTTCCTAAGACATTGCAGAGCTTTGGCTGGGATTTATCTCATTTAAGTTTAGATTGTAGGTGTCTACCTAACATTGTATGTGGGTTTATAGTTGAGCTTCTTAGGATGGGTCCCCTTTTTCCAGTTCATGGAGAAAAAGAAAGAAAAATCCATAACCAGATTGATTTTATCTCTTTCTAAGGAGGATGACTAAAATAAATGAGCTACTCACTAGAAGGGCTTATTTTCCCCAGATGCAATAAAAGGAACCTAGACAAACAGCTAAGATTTAGATATTGATATTTCAACAGATGTCTATCAGGTCAAGGTGACATAAGAAAGTAAGCCAAAAGCAGGAATGGCTAAGACATGGTAATGGCAATAATAGGAAACTTTAACAAGTTCAGAGGCAGAGGGTGAAAAGACTTGAGTATAAAGTCTTTGTCTAATGAGGAACAGAAGCACGTATAGATTTCTAAAGAGATACCCCTTCCTGAATGACGAAATTGTCTTAGAAAAGCAGGTTTGGGTAGAAGGACCAAAATGGAGCTAGGAAAAGCAATGCCTTTTTGAACTTTTACACTAGTTTACACAAAGACAGCTTAAGAACATCCTGTGCAGGATTTAGTTCAGTTGCTGCATGAATTATAATGGATATGGGAACTAAAACTATGGGGCATTCATGGAATCCTGGATTGCCTAAAGGGTTGAACTTCAGTCTGAGTTTTCTGTAGCCATAAACTGCATTGGATGAAGTCAGCCCTGACGTTCAACTGCCCTAAATGCCAGTGGGTAATGTTTTGCTCTCACTGACTCTGGGAATCTGGGAGATTCCTGGAGTGTGTGGAGGATAACATCCTGATGCAGCTGGTGAGTGAGCCCACCAGGGGAGGTGCCTTGCTGGACCTGCTGTTTACAAACAGAGAAGGACTGGTGAGAGATGTGGTGGTCGGAGGCTGTCTTGGGCTTAGCGACCACGACATGATAGAATTCTCAGTTGTGAGTGAAGTAAGGAGAGGGGTCAGCAAAACTGCTACCATGGACTTCCGGAGGGCAGACTTTGGCCTGTTCAGGTCACTGGTTGAGAGAGTCCTTTGGGGGGCCATCCTGAAGGGCAAAGGGGTCCAGGAAGGCTGGACAGTCTTCAAGAAGGAAATCTTAAAGGCGCAGGAGCAGGCGGTCCCCATGTGCCGTAAGAAGAGCTGGCGGGGAAGGCGACCGGCCTGGCTGAACAGGGAGATTTTGCTGGGACTCAGGGAAAAGAGGAGAGTTTATCACCTCTGGAAGAAGGGGCAGGCAACTCACGAAGAGTACAAGGATCTCGTTAGGTCAAGCAGGGACAAAATTAGAAAGGCAAAAGCCCAGCTAGAGCTCAGTCTGGCCACAGTCGTAAAGGATAACGGAAAATGTTTTTACAAATATATTAACAACAAAAAGAGAGGCAAGGAGAATCTCCATCCCTTACTGGATATGGCGGGGAACATTGTCTCCAAGGACAAGGACAAGGCTGAGGTACTTAATGCCTTCTTTGCCTCAGTCTTTAATAGCCAGTCCAGGTATCCGCAGGGTATTCAGCCCCCTGAGCTGGAAGATGGGGATGGAGAGCACAATAACCCACCCATAATCCAGGAGGAAGCAGTTGAGGACATGTTAAACCACCTGGAAACCCACAAGTCTATGGGACCTGATGGGATCCACCCGAGAGTACTCAGAGAGCTGGTGAAGGAGCTTGCCAAGCCACTCTCCATCATTTATCAGCAGTCCTGGTTAACAGGGGAGGTCCCAGAAGACCAGAGGCTTGCCAGTGTGACACCCATCTACAAGAAAGGCCGGAAGGAGGATCCCAGGAACTACAGGCCTGTCAGCCTGGCCTCAGTACTGGGGAAGATTATGGAGCGGTTGATCTTGAGAGTGCTCACGGGGCATCTGCAGGACAACCAAGGGATCAGGCCCAGCCAGCATGGGTTCATGAAAGGCAGGTCCTGCTTGACCAACCTGATCTCCTTCTATGACCAGGTGACCTGCCTAGTGGATGAGGGAAAGGCTGTGGACGTTGTCTACCTGGACTTTAGTAAAGCCTTTGACAGCATCTCCCACAGCATTCTCCTGGAGAAACTGGCGACTCGTGGCTTAGACAGGTTTACTCTTCGCTGTGTGAGGAACTGGCTGGATGGCCGAACCCAGAGAGTTGTGGTGAACGGCGTTAAATCCGGCTGGCAGCCGGTCACAAGGTTCTGGGGCCGGTCTTGTTCAATATCTTTATCGATGATCTGGATGAGGGAATCGAGTGCTCCCTCAGTAAGTTTGCAGATGACACCAAGCTGGGTGGGAGTGTTGATCTGCTGGAGGGTAGGAGGGCTCTGCACAGGGCACTGGACAGGCTGGATCGATGGGCTGAGGTCACCTGTATGAGGTTCAACACAGCCAAGTGCTGGGTCCTGCACTTTGGCCACAACAACCCCATGCAACACTACAGGCTTGGGGAGGAGTGGCTGGAGAGCTACCCGGCGGAAAGGGGCCTGGGGGTGCTGGCTGACAGCCGGCTGAACATGAGCCAGCAGTGTGCCCAGGTGGCCAAGAAGGCCAACAGCATCCTGGCCTGTATCCTGTGTGGCCCGCAGGAGTAGGGAAGTGATTGTGCCCCTGTACTCGGCACTGGTGAGGCTGCACCTTGAATACAGTGTTCAGTGTTGGGCCCCTCACTACAAGAAGGACATTGAGGTGTTTGAGCGTGTCCAGAGAAAGGCAATGGAGCTGGTGAGGGGTCTGGAGCACAAGTCGTATGAGGAGCGGCTGAGGGAACTGGGGTTGTTCAGTCTGGAGAAGAGGAGGCTGAGAGGAGACCTTAACGCTCTCTACAACTACCTGAAAGGGGGTTGTGGTGAGGTGGGTGTTGGCCTCTTCTCCCAAGTAACTAGTGATAGGACGAGAGGAAATGGCCTCAAGTTGCGCCAGGGGAGGTTTAGATTGGATATTAGGAAAAAATTCTTCACTGAAAGGGTGGTCAGGCATTGGAACAGGCTGCCCAGGGAGGTGGTGGAGTCGCCATCTCTGGAAGTGTTCAAAAAACATGTGGATGCGGTGCTTCAAGACATGGTTTAGGGAACATGGTGGTGCTGGATTAATGGTTGGACTTGATGATCTTGAAGGTCCTTTCCAACCTAGTGATTCTGTGATTCTGTGATTCTGTGACTCTGCAAGTAGGGTCAGGATACTGGAGGCCTGAAGACAGTCCTCACCAGTAAAATAAAGGTTACAGAAAGGCACTGAGTATCTTGGCCTTTTCTACATCTTTTTTTGTCACTAGATTTCCTGCCGCCTTTGCTTTCCTTTTGATGCCAAGGAAAATGCCAAGTACTAATACACCACCATCATGGGCAGAGATGCACATGAATTTATCCCATATACAGATAAGAAAATATTTCAAACACAGTTGTTCTCTGCAGAGTAACTGTTTTAATCTATCTGTTGCCAATTAAAAAAAAATATTATGTGATTGTGCTTGTTTTGCTTTTTTATCTCTATTAGCAAGACTGACAGCCTGTTCCTGTTTAGATAGAAACAGGTGTTATAACTCTTGTTTTCCACGGATACATATTTGACCTAATTTAATGTATGAAAGTTTTTCATATTCATGCTGATGTGTTCAGGGAACAAGTCTTATTTATAGATTATTAGAGATGAAAGGCATTATTATGTACAGCCTGACCTCCTGGCCAACATAAGTCCAAAATTATTCTTAATAATACCAGTAACTCATCTATATCTTGGACAAAAGTTGCAGTACTTTTCCTGCTCTAGAGGGCCATCAGTCTTGATTTATGAGACACAATATTCTTGCACCAAAACTAGAAAGTTGTTCAAGTGCTCAGTTACCATCGCCTGATGTACTTGATCTCTAGAATGAATGCATTCATCTTCTGTTTGCAGTGTCATGTTTTAATCCGAAAGCTTTCCCTGGTGTCTAGGGCCGAGAACAAGTTGCTAGGCTGGTGGTTAATAATGAAAAAATTTGATTTTTTTTCCCTACTAAGGTAAATGTGAACCCCCACAATGCTGTTCCATAGCCTGAAAAGAACCACAAACAGATAAACAAGTAAGAAATTAAATAACACACTAGCTCAGCTACATTAGTAATGTTTCATTTTTACAATAAAGAGAAAAAAAAACAAATTCTCAAGATCAGCATAGCACCTCACTTTTTTCTACTCTCTCCAGAAACTCTAAGCACTGCTGCTGCAGTGGCAGTTTAAATGCTTTAGGAGAGAATCCAATCACAAAATGATGCTGAATCCTCAGACTAAGAAAAACTACGCAGTTGTGTATAACTAAACAGTAACTACCTCAAGAAGTTCTTCACAAAACCCTGCTGGTAACTATAGCAACTCCATTCATTGTATTTTTACTAGAAAGCATTTTTTAAAGCTACTTAAGAAAGTACATTTTTCAGCCATTATTTCCATATCTAACTTCCAAGCCTTTCGATGCAATCTGCTCTCCATTCAGCTTCTACCCTTCCACTTCCACTTGGCATGCACGGTGTGTGAGTTGCTGGGGTGACTCCTAAATTCGGGGAAGGAATTTTCTCTCCAAAATTCAGCAGGCTTATATCTAAACTGCTGAACTGTGTGGCTTTCATTTCTAGTGAAACACCGTGCCGGCACAAACACTGAACATCTCTCAGGCAAATCGGACATCCAAGGAGAATTACACTTCAAGCAGTAACTGGTGTAAGTCCCAAAACACTATGAAGGGGATGGGAAAAGAAATAATCTTTAAGAACCCTAAACTGTTAGATCTGGAGAAATATTCACTGTGCCAGAATTCTGGTCTTGCTACATTTACTCACTAGCAAGTGCTGTAAAGCAACAAAACTTCAACACTGCTTGGGATATGAAAGCTTTGGAGCCACTACACTTAGTTCGTCTTACATAAATTGTGCTCTTCCATGGCACAGTCTTCTCTACACGATTGGCATCACACAGTACAATAGCCATGTTTGACTGCTGACATGTTTATCTGCTGAAAGGGATAAATCACCCCCCTTGAAATAGCTACGTGAGACCAGATGAGAGCGCTGCTGGTTTCCTGTATTTGAATCAACCACCTGAGCAGAAGACTGCTGTGGGCTTAACTCTTCTCTCTGGTGCTCCCATCTGCATGAACAATAGCTTTGACTCTCAAGTCTGAGAGAGAAGTACACTAGCACGTCACAATTGGTGTCCCCTTTGAGAAGGCACCATTTTATTTCCCTCTGAGGTGTACAAAACAAAGCAGAATGCAGGTCTTCAGTCTTGATGCAGACCTTCCACTTCTGAAGTCTGCGGAAAAATGTTTGACAGAGCAAATTGCAAAGCATATCCACTCTCACATCCCCCAAGTCCCTTCTCACAGTCAAGGGACCGCTTCTCGCTTTTCCACACCACTACATTAGTTTGATGTATTGATTCATTTATTCACAGGTAGTAGCGTGTCTAACTTGCCCGTGACTTCACTAATTATGAAGAGCTCACCATGAAAAACAAAACAAAACCCACAAAAATATCCTTAATAGCATACTAGTAGATTTCTCCTAAAAGCTTTGCTTTGAGACACTTTTTATAAAAGCTAGTCTATTACTTTTATAGAGCATTTAGTTATATCCACAAAAATGCTGCTGTATAACCATGAGACCAGTGTTTTCCCTGTTTCTGTGTACTTCATAGGTGAAGTCCCTGTAAGGTTGAAAACATTAAAAGACAAAAAACAATGTTAAAAGCTATAATACAGTTTTCAGCTTTAAGACTTTTGATGTCCACCTTAAGCTAGAACAAAGATAGCTGCAATTCAACATAACAGAAAATCTAATTCTTCTGTCACACATTGCTGTGATGTTATCACCAATATTATTCAACATTCCAATATATTAAAGCATTATGATACCTGGAAAATATTCACAAGCTGTCATCTTGTTCCTAATAACATCCTAGAGGCAAAAAGATTTCTTCCCCACATACCAATGCACAAGAGTGTCAGTTTTATGACTCCTGCCTATGAATTGCAGCAGGAGGAATCAGTTTCACTGGCAACAATTCAAGCACAGGAAAGTCAGGACAATTAAACGACTTCAAAGGAACATGAGTTATTGGAAAGATCATGCAAGTGCAGGCTAAGTATTCAACCTTAACACTTTTCAGTTTCATCAGATTCCAAAGAGCAGGAATCAATTATTTTTCCATAGGAGCAAATCTCTCGTATCTCAGAGACTGGCTCCATCCATGTGCAGCTGCAACTCTATATATTAATGTAAATCACAAAGAAAAACTGAAAACCAACAACAACATAAAAAAACAAGTCCCAGTGGAATTACACAAGTGCAAATTATCAATAAAGCCTCACAGACCCTAATCTGAGGCTGAACCACCTTTCTGCAGAGGATAAGCTCTTAAAATAAATGTTACCGAAGCATTTGAATCCATTCAACAGTTACTCTAAGACGACTCTTGTACTTAATGAGAGACTTCTCTTCAACCACAAGTTATAAATAGGAGCGTTGCCTTTGCATAGTGTGAATCTCACAGCGAAGGGAACATTTCTGGGGGAAATGCAAAGGTTTCATCTAGGACTGGGTTGTTTTATCCCATTTCCCATCTTAGGAAAAGAATGAGAGGAGGGAAAAGTATTTTTCGCACCACGTGGCGCTCAGCCACGTTAAGACCTACGTTATTTCTGAGCTCTGTCCTGCGGCAGAGGAACGCCTTTCTGGCAGGCTACAGCCCTGCAAGCAAACAGGCAGGGACGGGCAGGATGTGGGCAGAACTTGGGATCTACTCTACCCCTCCCAGGGACCAAAGTAGCCTCACAGCCACCACAAATGCAGAAGAGAAGGATGGTAACGAAGGGCCATCCTTGCTGTTACCGCCGGGCAGCCTCTGCCCTCACCCCCCGCCTGGCCCGGGGCGACACACGGGCTCTGCTGAACATCCCTTTCCTCCGCAGACAGATACAGCAGTCTCTGCGTGGCTCCCAGCACCGCCACTCCTCTACTGGGGGACGCACTGGTATTTGCAGACACCCGTTTAATTCGGATTGCTGCCCGGCAGTCAGGGGTCAGTGGCTTCTAGGCTGTGGTTTCAAGCATTTCCTGATGCAATCGCCTAGAAAAGATACCGCCAGAAATGTTCTAGCTCACCTGCTTTTGCTATAGAGAGCAGTCTGAGTGCATTATTTTTTCAAAACGTATCACATACACATTCTAAAAAAGATTTAAGGCATAATTTTAAACATACAAATTTTGGCAATTATTGAAACCATTTTAAAAGTTGTGTATTTAAAATAACTTTCTAAAATTTTAAAATTTATTAAAATATTAAAATAACTTTTAAAAGTTATTTATTTTTAGTACTTTAAGTGTTCCTACCAAACTCATCACATCAATGGGAGCCAATGCAGACAATTTTTTTTTTTTAAATACCACACCTTGAATTATCTGATTCAAAAATTACTACAGTCTTTGCTAGCTCTGCTGATTTAGTAACTCAGCTTGCAAAAAGGTCAATGCTCAGACAATCCCACTGGTATCTCAGCATACCTCTTAGCAGATTAAATCACTCCATAATTTTTTATTGGAATGACAGAGTCTGCCCCTAAATAAAGACACCATGGTAGAAGCCTCAAAATGGGAGTCATTTTCCACTTGAGTCTGTATAACACCAAACACACCGTTGAAACCTTAAATTACATATAACTATTGGTAGTGACAGAGCCCTCCTTGGACTTCATGGATTTATTCCCAGAAAGCATTAAACCTACGGGAAGGCTTGCATCAATTTCCCCATCTTTACTTCCCTTTTTGTTCAGATAACGTTTAAACCATATCCCAAAAATTGATTTTTACTGCCTCAGAAAGCATCAATGTGAACAAGGTCAGAGGTCTTTCCCCAAACTCAGGTGATACAGCAAAAGAACCTAGAGGAAGGGATGTCTGTGCCTTAAATATAGAGCTGGATATAAAGCAATCCTTGAGTAATCCCTGAGTTCCCACCCATCCAGAAAATCTGCTTATATTCATTACCAACTTCTCTCATTAGAAGTTTGGGACTTGGGATCCCACAGCCCATGGCATACAAGCAGGCACTGAAAGAGAGATGCACGCCACTATTTTTATACATGGTCACCCAAAGAAGCAGCTTGTGTTTTCAAATGCATCTTAAAGATTAACTTCAGTGGAATTATTGAAGGAAGATTTGTTTATTTTCCTTCAAGTGTCAGGCTAATTTTTTTTTATTTAATAAGACATGGCTACCTTAATTCTCCTTTCGGCTAGAAAATAGCATAATCTTTTGAAAATTTGTCCCGTTTCCTAATACTTCACAATCCCCTTTTATAAATTTCAGCTTTTAATTCCCATTCTTTTCAATTTTTGTGGTACGTAGCAAAGTGATTTCATACTCCAGGGGCTGAGATTGATAGAGTGTTTTGTGATTCAGTTTGACTTGTCCAGAAAGGCCAGAAACTTGTCTTTTGTGATAAACCATGAGCTGAAAAGGACCATCTGCAGTAAAACAGAAGATTGCACAACTCCTAGGACCAAAGGACAGTGCTGCTTCAATATGCATCCTTTGAAAGGATAAAGCAAGCCCAACAGTCATCCCGGTGCCTAGGAAGAAGGCTGCTCTTGGCAGCAGGCAATACACTTGAAAGAGTAGCAGTGCCAAAAGCATGAACAGGTAGTAACTGACTCTCTTTAAAACCCAGGAAGACAACAGGGAGTTGTGAGACCTAGTGTAGAACCTATCAGACCCTCCTGGACACTTGTCTACTGCTCAGGAGCCTGGATGGTGCTCTTGGCACTGCCACAGCTCCCAAGCAACATAAGAAGATACCAAGCCAGAAGTTTTCAGGAAGAAAGAGGAGTTAGTCAATGAATAAACAACACAGGCAGATGATGGGACAAATAGGGGTGGGTTGGGCAAATCCATTCCCCAAATCTTCTTTTAGCCTGTTTAAGTCTCCTGAAGCATAATTGTGTGGATCCTCACCTCAGATCTTGTCTTAGTGACGGTCCTTGTTACAGCACCTTGGGGAATTTTGGCGGGGGAAGAGTTCAAAGTCAGGCTCTGCCCTAAAGAGTTATCCAAGATTCACCCATGGTAGCTCCTCCAATTTTACCTATCCTGAGTGAGCCCCTTTAAACTCCAAAAATAAAATGCTCCCTCATGCGATCTTCGAGATGCTATCATGCCTCAAGTCTTCCATCTGGATATGTCTCCCAATGCTATGAACTGAGTTAGAAACAGGTCCTGGAGGGATAGGGAAAGGGTTATAACCAGGCTCTTCACCTGTCACCTGGTCTTTAAAATGCCAGTTTTTCACACAGGGGGCTTGGACACCGAACGATTTGTTTTGTATAAGGTTACTGTGACAGAGCAGGAATTAAGCTCAGTCCAGTAGCCCAAGTCTTGCACCAAAAGGAAAGCCCTCCTCTCCCACATTATCCCTGCTGGAACAGGAGCAAAGGGTGCCCTGTTTAAAAGACATGATCATTGTGCCAAAAGAGTTTACAATCTAACAGACAGGATTTCACAAATCCTGTGAGTACACGGCCATAAAGCATTCAAAGGGGATTAACAGGCTCCTCACTCTTCCCATTATTAAGGAGAGTATTTAAGGAGAAAAACTCTCCTATCGGCTTCTCTGCCACCCAACACAGAATCATGTCACAGAACAGAGGAGGGATCAGCAATTATCATCTGATCAGGCACACAAGCTAGTTAAACAAGAAGAGCTGGTAATGAGGCAGAAAAGCTGTATGCACAATGGCATGGATCCTCCCACTTAGGCATGGATCAAGAGTATTCATAATAAATAACTAAATAACTAAATGTTATTTGAGAGACTTCATAGATAAAGGTTGATTTTTGCAGACAGCATAGGACTGACAGTGGAAATATCCATGCTCTGTGGAGCCCTTTAATGACAAATCAGATTTAATAAACTTTATCCCATTTATAACAGGAATAAGTGAAATGGTCATTCACATAACTGTCTGTTTCACAGAAAATTGTCACCATGTTCCAGCAATTATTTTTGCTGGCTCATTTCAGTGCAAAAGAAACACTGTCTTCATGTCAGTATTGTCTTAAATTGGCTACAGGGGGCAACTAAATCTACCCAAAGGCTAGAATTCTCCAAAAACAATGTAATCCCTCCTCCTGCATGGTCCCTGGAGGAGAAAGGGAAGCGCTTTTTTAAGATCATGTCCAGCTGAACAGCCTAATACTTCCTACATCATCGATACGTGATGGAGCACTTAGCTACATGACATCACTGTCACACTGCGTATCTCCTGAAAAATCCTAAATCTGATACCTGGGATAAAATTGTCACACCAGCCTGCTATAGCTATTCCAGATCCTCCTGCTCACCTAAACTCCTCTGATAGTTTTAATCGATACAAAGCTTTTCTGCAGTGTTAATTTATAGAGAGAGAGATGACATTGTTGGTCAACAGCCATAGCCCCCCTCCAGCCTGCCTGTGGGGAATGCAGTCCTGCTAGTTAACTCTGCTGAGCAATGCACTGAGGCTTTATTGAAATTACAGGGATTAATCTGACCAAATAGAGAGATTTATAGTGTAGTTGTGTATATCTGAGTAAACCACCTACCAGCCCTTTATAATCCATAGCGAGAAACAGACACTTCTGGGGAGTAATACATTTCAAACAGGTCAGATGAATCACCCTGCAAAACCTCCTCTTTTTTTTCACCAGCTCTAAAGGGAGTGAGGGATGTCTGGCTGAGTGGGAGAGTCTCCAACAGACATCTAAAGTTAGGTGACGTGACCCATTGTGACATCTTAGGTGGAAAGGGCCCATCCCCAGACTTACTGGGCCTCTCTGCTTGAGGTGGACAGACCCAAGAAAGGTTAAATGCCGCACAAACGAGTGGCACAGCCACTGTCCTGGGGCTATGCTCATCCACGCCACGTGCCATAGTAACTATTTAAGGGAATTCAGCCCATAATATGAAGAAACGTCAAGTCATTAATGAAGGGAAGGACAAAGGCATCCTGCTAAGGGGACAAGTGACACTGGTTAACACAGAATTGTTCCTGCTTATTTCTGGTGGGGTTTTTTCTTGTTTTGGTTTGTTTTTTTCCTTATGAATCCTGAAGACCTACAAAGCTGCCAGCAACTCCTCCAACTAGGGAGACAGACTCCCCAAAAATTGATATACCTCCGAGCTCCCTCTGTGTCTTCCTTTGTTAGCTAGGACCTGCATTGTGGGTTATTACCTTCAAAAACAATCTATGGGAGAGAGATGGGCAGCAAAACCATAAAAATGGCAATGAGGGGAAACTGAAGTAAGAGTAACTTGGTTTAAGTTGTTTATCATACCAGTAGAATCTCTCATAAGGTTACTTTACGCTTTATCTGTTTTGCTGCGTGCAGTATTAGCACAGAAACTGCTGAAGGAAAGGTGATCTCTCTTTATGTTAGTAGACGTCTTGATCAGATGGTGTCCTGGAAAGCAGCATTTCTCTGACTTCCCTGTATCGTTGTATCTAAAATTAGCAACTTAATTCTATAGCCCACTCATAACTGGCACAGTCTTCTTGGTGTCGTGGCTTGTAGTCTGGGAGCAGCTGCCAAGGGAAGTGAAAAGGATGCTAAGGGAAAGAAGAAAACATGACAATAGAGATATCTACTGAAAAGGAAAAAAAGTCAAAGAAGGAAATAAAAAAAGGCAGAACAGTGAAATAAAAAGAGGAAGAAGAAAGTACTTGGAAATGCACAAATAACTTGACTGATAAAAGAACAGAAAATGCACTCAGCAATAAACCCAAGGGATGGCAAAGAAAGAAGTTAAAATAAGGCCACTTATAAACTGTTTTAATTTCAGGTATCAGTCATAAAACTACTTACTCAATTAAGAAAAGCCTCTAGAAAACAAAAAAAACCCCTAATAGAAATACTGAGGAGGTGGTACCATAATTAAACACAAAGCACGAGAGGGGAAATTGGTTTGAAACAACTCTGGCACAAGGTGGCTTAAGAAATGTCAGGCTTGAACAAAGGTTGTCAACCCATCTGTTAGGAATGAGTAATGCACTCCTGCCCCAGCCTCGCACAGCGGTTGAACAGTTTTATTACCTGAGCTAAAGCGTTGTCCTTTACAAAAGGAATGATTTTTCTTTTTTTTTTTTTTTCTTCCTGCTGCAGGAATGTGAAGTCACTGGCCATTGCAGGACTAGATCATCAGGTCCCACGTTCAGACTGAGAGCACTCTGGGCTGTGATGCCGCAGATTGTATAAATGAGGCAGATTTGAGCTTTGCCAGCACTCACACAGGACCAGCTGAATTTCAGGTGCTACAGAAGGGTTGTGCCTTGCTGCCTCTTAGCAAGTACTCAATTAATTTCCCAGTCAGGATTTAAAACTACTGTGCCTGACGACCCTGTCTAGATCTAGTCAATGGGGTTTCTCGAAGATTTTCTGGTATATTTTGCAATGATCATCACTGAGCACCCTTCTCTTATCAAGTACTACAATGGACTGAAAACCATGTGTTCCTTTGCATTCCTACCTTATGATTTCATTAGGGTATTTCATTTACTGTGGAGAAAAACTGTGTCCTACCACTGAAACGGATAAAGGATTACAAGGATGCCCAGTACAAGAAGTGCTTTGAAATGGGTACCAGCTGCTGTTTCATGTCTAAGAACTGCAGTGGTAATCAAGACAGTCCATGCAGATTATTTGTAGCCTTTATCTGCTGATGAAATTGGAATTACGGAAGTTCTGTCATACAAGTAGTAATTCGTTTTATACTAAGTGTAAAGCCAAAAGAAATCCCCCAGTAACCTCATCTCTAAACTTTCCAACTCAAAGAAAATCTTTGCAATTGATATGCAGAATAATTCTTCTTATGACAATCAATATACACCTGGTTTCTCTGGAAGGAAATACCTGGATGCTGCCAATAGGGACATAATTAAACATGGTTAAGCAAACAGCATTGCAAAAATTGCACTTGGGTAATAACCAGTCAGACCATAAACAAATGTTGGCTAAGCTTAGATCAAAGAGCATGAGTCCAAAAATATTTAGAATTGTCAATTGTTTAAACTACCCCTCAAATGCGATGTGAAAAATAGCAGTTTTGGCATCTCTTAGTAAAATCACTTAAGAACCAATATTCAGGACATAACAATAATCAAATCTAGTCACTTAAATCTAACTCAAGGGATCCTTCTATTTTGCAAAGAATCAAAGTTTAATTTCTAAGGAACTGAATCAATACAAAGTTAATAGATTCTGATAAGTTGGGGAACGATAGCTTACGTCTACTGCATAGTAGATAAGCTCTGCTATAGCAGTACTCCCTGAGCAAAGGAAATCTAGACAACTGCATAATCAGGACTGACAGCACTTGCAAAATATGACCCATAACTCAATTTCATTCATTCCTAATGAATTGTCAAAGCTAACATAGCTTGGAGAAGCTTTGTGACATGTAACCAGATCACCTCCCGGTTTTGCACATTTACACTTCCATACTCCCCAAAAATTGGATCCAGTTAGTCTCTCCTTGCAACTCTAATTCTGGAAATGTTCACGATCATTAGAGTATATATTTTACAGATAAATTGATATGTATATAAATAAATAAATATTTTATTATTTATTATTGATTTTATTTTATTATTATATAATTATTTATATAAGTATATATATTACAGATAAATATATATTTGCTAGACCTGCAGCCACATCCAGCCTGATGTGGGATTTGTGACTTTTCGGTGGGCTCTCAGGAGGGGTTCTTTGCTATTTCTGTAGCACAAGAGTTTGCAAGAAAGTGCCAGGGCTCACAGGCAACTGCTCTCTTTATATCGCTATATTTCCTCCACACTAGTTTTTAAAGAGTATTCATACTGTTTTTCAGGAAGAAGCCTTTCAAAGTCAAAATACTTCCAGAAATCTTCGGCTCCTGTTTGTCACTACACAAAGATACTAGGTATTTGCCATGAAAACCTCAATATAATAAAGAATGGCAACCTGTCCCACTTTGAGCCTCACAAGCAAAGAAATTCTCTTTTTTGAGGTCGTTTCTAGCACAAGGAAACAAAAGCTATTTCACTACTTGCATCACCTGTGATGTGAAATTAATTTTCCACTAACCAGTAGGAAGTAATGTAACTGTTGTATGTCAATAATGTTTATTATAGGTGTGGGTTGTTTCTTTTTTCCCCCACTCCAGATTAAATCTTTAATCTATCCCACAAGTCCCTGGCAGGTGATATACCCACCATCTACCCACCTACTGCCAATTCTGAAACAGTTTTCTCAAGGCAATGATAATGTGTGCATACTTTTTCCTTGCTAGGTGGAGTATCAGCTATTTAATCTTCATAGAGCTTTTTGTGATGCTGAAAAATAAATATTATCAGCCCCCTGCCACCCTTTTACTCAGACTAGGAATGAATAAGCAACTTTTCCCTCAACCAGAACTCTCGGTCCTGTTTTGCAGATCATATTCACATAATAAAATATTTCAGCCTAGTCAGTGGAGCTGGACATCGGGAGTACAGTGGGGAGAAGAAATCAGTGCACACCCCTCCCCATGCCCCTGGCCAAGCACCATGGCTGGGCATGTCAGCCTGGGGTTTGCAATTGCTGGTCACAGCCCTCATGGCAGTTAGCACCAGCAAGTGCAAAGGAGATCACAGAAAGGAAAAGTCCCGAGATGGAAACAAGGGTTGTAGCATTCTCAAGTGTTGCATTACTACCTCTGAATAGAAGACTACGTCATTTTTGCTCACATTTTTCAATAACTGGAGTACAGACACACTGCAAGAGTCATGGAAGTGGGCTGGGAGCATAGTAAGGTACCCTCCTGTACTTGTTGGTCATGAAAAAAGGGCCCTGCCTGCCTCATTCTGCAGCTTCCTTACTCTTCATGGCTTCAGAGCCATGCCAGGGTAAATCTGGGTTCCCAGGGCATCATTCCCCCGCATAAAACAGCTATGGCCAGATTTTTTTACCAGTGACATACTCCAGGACAGAAGGGGAGAAATATGTTAGAGGACAAGTCATTCCATACTTCCCAAAAATTGGATCCAGTTAGTCTCTCCTTGCAATTCTAATTCCGGAAATGTTCCCAATCATTAGAGTATATATTACTCAAGGAATAAGAAATCTGAATGTTTTGCACTAATAAAAATCTTTTCTTTTTTTTTTTTTTTTTAGGATCTCAAGGTCACAATTGATGTAAGACCTCCTTCTAATATTCTCTCTCATTCACAGGTGGAAGAACTGACTGTGCTAAAGTCTGTGCAGCACATCTGCCAGAGCAATATCCTCTGTCCGTGGCCCCTTACTACGATCCAGTGGGCTTTTTAGCTGTAACGTTAAGGCAAAAATCCTTAATTCCATCTGTAATTTACTGACCCTTGATGTCATTTATAAATCAATATCATTAGGACCAATACCTCCTCTCCCCTCTAACACCTCCTCTCCCCTGTAAACACCCCAAAATCTAGCGTTTTTTAAATTTGAAACTGAAAACTATAAAATTAATGTTATGATTTATTACCTCAAAAGATCTTCTACTTGCTTGCCAAGGAGAATGTAAGCCTGAGTGCAGCTTGAGCAGACCACTCCAAGGCTTAAGACAAGTAAGTCTCCCAAAAGCACAACAGAGTTCTTTGCAGAAGCTTCTCTCCCTGCAAAGTACATGCTTCTGCTTGGCTCTGCTAATTGAGCTGGGACAGGGTCATCTCAGCTGAGCTTTGCCCATGCCAGCTTCAGAAGCCTGATGTGATTTCCATTGAAGGGGATCACAAAACTTTCAGCAGCAACTGGAACAAGCCGTTAGGATAACGCCAAGTAAAATGAAGTATATGATGCAGGGAATTCACAGAGTGAGCTTATGCCCAAATAGGACTAGATAGTTTCTAATATGTTAATTTTCCTGCTCTTTCCCTGTTCTACCTACATTTGCTACCAGAATTTCAAAACAGGCTCCAAATTCCTCAGCTACAGCTTAGTGATTTCTGTAGATGCTGTCTCCCCCTTTCCTCATTCCCCAAATTTGAGCTCTGAAGCTCCAAAACATCTTCTTAACAGTTGGTAGTGCCTCATACAAAGTAAGCAGTATGCAATAAGGACCCAACATTACTGTCTTTAGACTCATTTGGCTTAAGAAAGACCTGCTGGAATGACTCCTCTCTAAAGAGCTACTTGTAAAGGCAGAAATGCACTGCCACATCTCCCTCACTATGGAAAACACAGTTGGAAAGATTGGAAGGGGAAATTTCAGTGTCATGGGAGAAAATACATGACTGAAGTTTACCTAATTTGGCATTGCCTGAACAGTTGAAATAGCCCAGTATCACCTGTATTATTCAGGTATGGTGCTACAGACAACACGTTGAAATAATGCAGGTTTTTTCTTAAAGGTTTTGCTCCTCATCATGAGAAAAGAGAAGAGTTTAAGAATGGCTTTTAAAAGGAAGGAATTGCAGTGACTCAGCAATGATTAATCAAAACAGGTTTTAGAAGAAAGTGTTGCAGTATGACAAATTGAAGTATCCTTTGAAGCCAAGAGAGTTACTGAGCAAATCTCAGAAATTTATTTTAGCAAGAAAATGCATTCACATGCTGAGGAAAAAAAAAAAAGCATTCTTTTGCTCCTATTATTTTCAGTATCATAATGTCCAGAATGAAAAGTTAGCTCCTGCATGTAGCAAAAATGTTTGTCCTAAAACTGTATGAAATGTCAGCAGAAGTAAGAAAAGACTTATGTGTATGTATAGGTGTTACAGACACACTCACCCACACATTGTCTGGGTCTCTGAGCTCAGAAAAATCTTCCCACTGATCACAGAAACAAGCTAATTCTTCCACCTCTGTTAGGACCCCACGGGGGACCTTGTTCTACCACCATACTAGCATGAGTCATATTCATGAGTCATACTGATCCTTCCCCCACAATAAGTCCTCCATCAGATGTACTATTCCAACCCAAAGCCTGTTCTCATTCATGGCACTGGTCTCACTCAAATTTGAGAGTCACTTAAATTAGAGGAGATACTATTTGCAATGATAAAACAAGCAAGATTCGTCCCCAGACTGATCCCAGGAAGGAGTGACACCATCGTCTGCTGTTCTGGAAGGCAGAAGACCTGGTTTCTTCCCTTTGCTTTGCAATGCGTTCAGGACTGCCCTTCTGCAAGTTACTTGGAATAACTCTACCCAAACCCAGATGACATTCATCAGTTGGAAGGCTGCCCATTGCTCAGTTCAGAATGGGACTCTTAACTTCTCTGAGCCTCAGTTTCACCAGAAAGGATCCCAAAACAACACATTGCCTCTTATTAGAAGCCGCAGCAACACAACACACTTACCGAAGATACCCAGTGAATCTGCAATACATACTCAGAACATTCTTTTGTAATAATATTGTAATAATATGTCATAGTGGAAGGTACTTCAGAGCACCTTCCCAACTGTGGATAAAGAGCATAGTCTCTGTATATTCCAACTAGCAGCATCATGCTGGGAAATACACATAACAGTTGGTAGAAGCATTGAAACTTCAGTAAAAACGTGCTTACTCCTAAGAATAATGTAGCAATGGAGCTTTTGAAGTTGAATAAACCTTGCAATCGCCTACCTAATCTATTTGTGAAACTGCCCCTACTATTTTATCAATTATTATTTATTCTTCAGTATTTAAACAAACTCCCCTGAATCAGATGTCTAAACAGGCATTTGTAAAAGAAAAAGAGGAGATTCAGGCATGCACCTAGAGTAATCCTGGGTGGAAATTAACCACACAGTTACATAGATAGATTTTGCAGGTGCATCGTCCTGAGAATTATTCCATTAGTGTCCACACTGCGCAGATGGGCTGTGTTATTTTAAGGTTTTAATCAAAATACATGCAAACAGGCACAGCATCGCATGCATACTAATGCCTGTGAAGTGTCAGCTGTGAAGCAGTCAGTACACTTTTTTAAGAACACTAGCTATGTAAAAATACAGAAGCGAAAGAACTGCTGAACTGGGCAGTTTAGAGGAAGTCTTAGAGGCTATAGCTAGAAAGTGATGCACAGCACATTTGTAATAAATAAGAACTGAAGAAGACATTATCCAGTCAACATGGCATAGTATTCCTGCATGCTGATAGAAACTGAACGTCACACAGACAGAATACAAGAAGGTGTTAGGTCATCAAAATCCCAAGGTATGTATGATTAGGAGAACCAACCCCAAAAACAGTAATTATAATGTAATCTTGACATCTATAAACCTCCTGTCAGGTCTGAACTTTTTCAATGGTTTTCCTCGATGAGGGCATTACCCATTCCTCAGTCTCTGCTTTATCATCTGCAATGAAGGCACTTTGTATCCACTAATCACAACTCGAGGGCTGAATCAGACCAAGTTCAGATGACAGACTCACTTAGCAGTCTGTGGTCTGAAAACTTTGTTGTCTAAAGAAAAAAAATCAACAAACCCAGCTTAAGAATAAAGATTCTCTTTTAAAAAGGCAGATCCTGTTTCTGCGCATCTGCTTACTTAAAAAAAGATTTCTGCTTCTGAACTTGAGCTGCCTTCCCTGTGCAAGGAAACATGAAAAGGACAAAAGCGAAGGTTGTGTTCAGAGTCGCAGTGCCCCGGGTGCCGGGCTTGTAAACCCCAGAATGTCCTCTTACCTGCACAAACACTGCACCACCCAAAGTGGTGCCCGGCTCCCGAGCCGCGCTCCGCACGCAGCCGAGTTGCGCTTTGCAGAGTTGTCAGCCCGGGCGGGGACGTGTTGTGGCGATGGGCGTGCGGGGGCAGGAGCAGCCACACACGGACACACGGACACACGGACACACACAGACACACACCCCCCGCACGTTCCGTGCGCTCACACGGGCTCACAGGGACATGCTGCTGATACCGCGGGGGTGGGCAAAACGCTGCATCCTCTGCCCACCCGCCCCCGGCCTGGAGGGGGAAGCCAAGGGGGAGGAGAGAAGGGAGAGAAGAAGAGGAGAGGAAGAGAAAGAAACGAGAAAGAGAGACAGACGGAGTGGAGAAGAGGAGAGGAGAGAAGTCAAAAGAAGTGGAAATTAAAAAAAAAGAATTGAGAAGAAGAGACAAGAAGTGACAAGAAAAGAAGTGAAAAGAAGTGAAAAGAAAAAAGAAAGTGAACAGCACTGAAAAGAAGTGAAAGGAAAAGAAGTGAAAGGAAGTGAAGCGAAGCGAAAGAAAAGAGAAGCAAAGTGAAGCGAAAGAAGTGAGGAGAAAAGAAAAGAAGAGAAAAGAAGAGAAGAGAAAAGAAAAAAGAAAAAGAAAAAGAAAAAGAAAAAGAAAAAGAAAAAGAAAAAGAAAAAGAAAAAGAAAAAGAAAAAGGAAAAGAAAAAGAAAAAGAAAAAGAAAAAGAAAAAGGAAAAGGAAAAGGAAAAGGAAAAGGAAAAGGAAAAGGAAAAGGAAAAGAAAAAGAAAAAGAAAAAGAAAAAGAAAAAGAAAAAGAAAAAGAAAAAGAAAAAGAAAAAGAAAAAGAAAAAGAAAAAGAAAAAGAAAAAGAAAAAGAAAAAGAAAAAGAAAAAGAAAAAGGAAAAGGAAAAGGAAAAGGAAAAGGAAAAGGAAAAGGAAAAGGAAAAGGAAAAGAAAAAGGAAAAGGAAAAGGAAAAGGAAAAGGAAAAGGAAAAGGAAAAGGAAAAGGAAAAGGAAAAGAAAAAGAAAAAGAAAAAGAAAAAGAAAAAGAAAAAGAAAAAAGAAAAAGAAAAAGAAAAAGAAAAAGAAAAAGAAAAAGAAAAAGAAAAAGAAAAAGAAAAAGAAAAAGAAAAAGAAAAAGAAAAAGAAAAAGAAAAAGAAAAAGAAAAAGAAAAAGAAAAAGAAAAAGAAAAAGAAAAAGAAAAAGAAAAAGAAAAAGAAAAAGAAAAAGAAAAAGAAAAAGAAAAAGAAAAAGAAAAAAGAAAAAGAAAAAGAAAAAGAAAAAGAAAAAGAAAAAGAAAAAGAAAAAGAAAAAGAAAAAGAAAAAGAAAAAGAAAAAGAAAAAGAAAAAAGAAAAAGAAAAAGAAAAAGACGAAAGGAGGGAGGGCGGAGGGCGAGGACGGGGGGCGCGGAGCGCAGAGCGCAGCCGGCCGGCGGGGCGCGCAGGGCGGCCGCCGGGTTTAAGGAGCGAGAGGAGGGGAAGGGGCTGGGCGGGAGGGCTGCGGGCCCCGTCGGCGGCCGGGAGCGGGGGGCGGCCCGGGGATGGGGATGTGTTGGAGGGACAGGGCTGAGAGATCCGGGGGCTGAGACCCTGGGGGCCGTGGGGCAGAGGGGGCTGGGGCACCCGGGGAGCTAGAGGTGTGGGGAGATGTTTGAGGGAAGGGGGCTGGGGGGCACGTCGGGCAACCTGCCCTCCAAGGGGAAGGGCAGAGAAATGCCCCCCCCCGGCAGGGGACAGAGAACCGGGGGGAGACGTGTCCGCGGGCACTGTGGGGAGGCGACGCCCTCCAGCTCAGCAAGCAGGTGGCCTCTGCTTTTACCTCTCCCTGAGCTCAGCGTCTAAATAAAAAGCCCTCGGCTGGGATATTTTTGCTTGAATTTCAACTCTGACTTGTGTGCTGGCGCCGCTAGCCCTTCACCCCTCCTCCATACACAGCCCCCTGCTGCAGCACATCAGGGCTTAGCTTCTCCCCATTAGGAACTATTTTGATAGCCGTCCCCTGCTGTTTCATCAGGCATAGGTGTCCATCAGAGTGGCTCACGAAGCAGCCCAGTCAGTCCCAAACTGACTACTTTTAGACTAGGTATTACGGAAAACGTCGTTACGGAAAGAGTGGTCAAGCATTGGAACAGGCTGCCCAGGGAGGTGGTGGAGTCACCATCACTGGAAGTGTTCAAAAAACGTGTGGACGTGGCACTTCAGGACACGGTTTAGTGGGCATGGTGGTGTTGGGTTGATGGTTGGACTTGATGATCTTAAAGGTCTTTTCCAACCTTAATGATTCTGTGATTCTGTGAAACTGCTGGTCCCACACGGGGGCCACGGGAGATACACAGGATGTCGTCAGCGCGCTGTATTCCCACGTCCGTATTTAGCACAGCGGTAGATGCAGTTGCATTTAGAGCAGGTCTGTGAGCCAGGATCTACGCCAGGTTATGGAGATGTTCCTGCATCTGATAAAATTTCCCAGTGCAGGATTGAGGCCTCAGGTGTCAGCAGGTTTGCATCTGCTCAGCTCCATGAATGTCAAAACAGCTTTGCGTGGCGGATTATAGTTTTATTTTATCTGGTCTGTCTGCTACATGTTCTCAACAGATGCAGAAACCGATTTCTGTTATGGCATAGCTCACCTCCGAGCTGAAGGAGCACTGCAGGTTCCCCTCCACAAAGTTTTCAGCTTTACAAAGAAAAATCATTGACTGAATTCAGTTATTCCCAGAATTTCAAAACTTATCGGGGAATATGTATTCACTTTATATATATATATGTATGTATATATATGTATGTATATGTGTGTGTGTATAATTTACATTTTTAAAATGTGTACACATAATTTCAATGGCTTGGTAAAAAAATATTATTAAACATAAGTTTTACAATATTTCTTAAAGTAAATAAATAAATCTTTACATTACATTATTTTAGCATTACTGCAGCAGTTACTGGCAGCTGGGAGACTGAACTGACCTGGATGCTGTTTTTTCATCTGGCCTCTCTCACCACATGCCTGTCTACGTCTGGCAAGTGCTCGCTGTAAACTAACACACAGGAGGAAGGCCCCGCGGCATCCTGCGATCGGCATCTCTGGGGCTTTGCCTCCGACTGCTGTGGGAAAGAAGCGGAGTTACACAGGGCAGATTACGTGGTGCTCACAAACTACCCCAAGGATGGAGGATGCTCCAGGGCATCCAGAGCGCTCAGGAGCTCACTAGGCCACTGTGTACCTCTGGGGGGTTTCTCCTTGCATAATACCTCCAGCAAAACAGAGCTCCCCTTTACAGCTTTTAGCTGTGCATACAGCTGTGCACACAGCTGAAAGTCTTTTGACAGACACAGAGATTCAGTGGCGTCACTTCAGTTTATTTCAGGTACCAAAGCCTTGGTGCACGCAGCCAAAACGTGCCTCAGTGGAGAGGATTCCTGTCCTGTGAGATGGCCGGGGTGGCAGCTCTCCAGTGCTTTCTGTAACCCCCCCTTGCCAGTGACATGTTATTTTCACTCCCTCCCGTCTCCTCTCTGCTACCTCCAATGAGACAAGGTATGACAATGTTATCCTTTGCATGCTATTAAGACCAATTCACAGCCATCCTACAAGAGACCTATTTCATCTATGACTTCCTTAGGCAGAAGACATTCCCTACCTTTCTATAAAGACTTTGCTAATGAAGAAGGATCAGCACCTTTGCTGTTCCCTTTCAGGTTTCCTGCAGGGATCATTACCTCAGTACAACCGAGAGCCCGATTCAGCAAACCACGCAGGCACATGTTTACTGAATTGGGACTTGAAGTTACTGTTCGTAGTGTGGCTGTTGAAACTTCCTTTTCAGGATTGCATTTTAGGCACAGGTTATTAGAAAATCTGCTCAGAAGCATGAAAGAAAACATCTGTAAGTGAGTGCGGGAAGGTGAGAGATTTCTTGAGGACCCACAACCTGCTTGACCTCTGCACAGCTTTTGGAGTGCTTGCATGGTTTATTCACAGCTCTACCATCAGAATCAGCCTTTAATTAGTCTACAAAAAATATATACAGTATCTAAGCCTGCATATGCATCTATTACCTTGAAAAGGAAACATCTGTCTCAGGCAGTTCCCTTTCCTGCACTCACAAACTGCATCAAAAGAAACAGGAGGATAGGGGGTTGCTCAACTCTAGACCAAAGTAGCAAACCGGTATTTTCCCCATAATGGAATGCTTCACTATCTATGCTGACTTTCTGCATACCTTTTTCTTCAGGCTGCTTTATTTTTCAAAAAAATATTTGATTAAACATTATCTTCACCAAAGGTCAAAATGTTAAGTCTATGGGATGCTGGTGGTTTTCTCCCTAAAGCTTCACTAATAGGAAAGGGATCTTTTCACCAACCATCAGCTTGACCAATTGTAACAGATTAAAACAAGTGGTATATCAAAGATGAGTCTTGCATAGTGAAGAAAACCTAATATCCTCACTCTGTCTTTAGGAGTGGCCTAGTATGTATTTATATTTTGCAGCAGTTAGTATTTCCACTACTGCATATAGTAAACATCTGTCAACATACTCCAGGCAAGCTCAGTTGTTAAAGCTGTTGCTCCTCTTTACATCGTACCAAGGTGATTAACAGAAAGGAAATCATTCCTCTTCACAGATATTTTGTCTTCAGTGATGTGTGGAGAAGCATAAACTGTTTTAAGAATATGTAGATGGTAATTCAAAATGCTGTCTTATTAGGATCCCTACTGGAAACAGCACTGAAGCAGCAGCTCAGAGGGCTATGACAACCGTTGATGCATAGGTACATAATTCAATTTCCCCACATCTTGCAGTTCTTTCTGTTCTAATTGTGAGCCTTTGATTTCCATTTTCACTCTGGGCTTAGAAATATAGGAGATGGCTGTACCAGGTCAGGGAGAAGGTCTGTGTAGCCTGATATCTTATCCTTAGGAATGGATGCCTCAGCAGGTGTGGAAGAAAACAGTAATCGTTCCACAATGCATCCCCAGAATAGCTTCTCCGTCTGCGACTGTGGCATGGGGATTTCCTCACAAAAACATGGCATATGGCTTGAACAGCTCACACTCCTCTCTTCTTCAGTAAATTTAGCCAGCCACATTTGAGTCCATATAAATATTACTTTTGTGGCAACGTATTCCACAATAGTTCATTCCCAGGGATTATGCAGTCTGCAAATCACAGTGCTTTCACTGCCTGAAACTACCAGTTTGATCACAGATATAACCATGACACCACAACCATCAGCCACTTTTTTCTTCAATAAGTTTGCTGCAATTGGGCAGCCCTTTTTCTTCTGACTGGTTAATGGTGTCTCAGGGATCTGACAGGTTTTTTTACAAATTTCCTGAAAATTCTAGTGCTGGAAAGGCTCAGATCAGTAGCTCTGTGTTGGTAACTCATAAATTCCTAGGAAACAAGGGAATATTCACTGGGGAATACTCCAGTGCCTTTTATATTTTTATATATATTCTCTCGTACACATTATGTGTTATAGTCCCAAATGGCTTTCATTTCAACGCATGAAGCACATTCAAATGGTCTCTCTTAAAGAAAAAGACTATCTAGCATGTAAATGTTTTTTTTCTTTCCTGCAGTGTAGAATTTTCTATGCCAAATCCTATTAAAAGCAATGAAAGAAAAATACTAAATTCTGCAGTAGAATATACGTGCTGTCTCGCGTTGCATTATGCATCGTGTGCTCTATCATGTTATTGTGCTGTATGTCATAGTTTAGTTTGTTATAGGCTTTATATGATACATGTATCACGACACCATGTTATTTTGGTCTAACTTCTTATTATCTTACTTTGTCGTTGTTAATGAATGACAGGATTTGTCATTCCCAAATCCTGACTCATAAATAATTTCTCTTTCATGAGCACTGCACATAGCACTTCATCCACTACCGAAAGTTACAAACTCATGAATTATGGAATCCTCACTGTGTAGTGAAAAGACTCATAAAGTAAATCTAACAACAATTAAAATTTCTACTAATCCTACAGTACTTTTTGGAATAAAATCTGGAGAGAAATAGCAACAAAAATGAAAAAAAAACCAAAACCCCACCCTTGTGGGCAAAAAACTTTAAAAATTTGCTGCCTGGTCTTTAAAAAGATCATTCTTTAGTTCACTACTTGAGCCATATATAATTAATTCCTGCTTTGACAACACCAGCTACATCTAAATCCCATTTAATCTAAAACAGTTGTAAGAACAATAACTCATGCAAATCATTATTCTTGTTATATTCTAAGTATTTCTTTTTTCCTGACTTAAAGATAGACTCATACTGCTCCATCTCTCTAATGCACAGTGTCTCTGTTTATCCATCTCCACAGTCACCAACTTGTGACTCTTCACTCACAAATGACCTTTATAAAAATGTAACTTTTAATTTGATGAACTAGGAGATATTGTACCTAGACCACATCACTAGTGCAGTATTTAATAACACACCATTTTTCTTCATGTAATTTGGGCCAGAGAATGTTATGTTAGGGAAAAGGAGAATACTTTCTTTATAATGGCCCAACTGTTTGAAAACCATTTTTATAAAATGTAACTGTTTTTAAGCAGCTTATTGGACTGACATATGATCACCATGCATAGTGGAACAAAGTTCTACATATATAATAAAGGTGATTAATGGACTTGATGGGTGGATTGTTGGGTGGATGAGGAATTGGTTGGATGGTCACATCCAGAGGGTAGTGGTCAACGACTCAATGTCCAGATTGAGACTGGTGATGAGTGGTGTCCCCCAGAGGTTCATAGTGGGACCAGGACTCTTTAATACCCTTTAATTAGTGACATAGACAGTGGGATCAAGTGCACCCTCAGCAAGTTTGGACACAACATCAAGCTGAGTGGTGTTCCTGACACACCTGAGGGATGGGACGCCATCCAGAGGGACCAGGAGAAGCTTGAGAAGTGGGCCCATGTGAACCTCATGAGGTTCAATAAGGCCAAAGGCAGGGACCTGCCTCTGTGTCAGGGCAACCCCTGGCATCAGTACAGGCTGGGGAATGAAGGGATGGAGAGCAGCCCTGCTGAGAAGGACTTGGGGTACTGGTGGATGAAAAGCTGGACATGAGCCGGCAATGTGCGCTCACAGCCCCGAAGGCCAACCATATCCTGGGCTGCATCCAAAGCAGCGTGGCCAGCAGGGCGAGGGAGGGGATTCTGCCCTTCTGCTCTGCTCTGGGGAGACCCCCTGCAGTGCTGCGTCCAGCTCTGGAGCCCTCAGCACAGGAAAGACATGGACCTGCTGGAGCCTAGGGTGAGTCAACGAGCCCCACGCATCAAGACGTCCTTAGTTAAGAAAAAGAGGAGGGTGATTGTTGTAGGTGACTCCCTCCTAAGGGGTACAGAGGGGCCAGTATGTCGACCAGACCCAACTCACAGGGAAGTCTGCTGCCTCCCTGGGGCCTGGGTGAGAGACGTCACCAGGAAACTCCCTGGTCTGGTTCGGCCCACTGATTACTACCCACTGTTGGTCATGCAGGTTGGCAACGATGAGGTTGCGCTAAGAAGCCCAAAGGCAGTCAAAAAGGACTTGAGAGCACTGGGGCGACTGGTCAATGGAGCGGGAGCACAGGTAGTGTTTTCGTCAATCCCTTCAGTGACGGGGAAGAACGCTGAAAGGAACAGGAAAGCACACCTGATCAACACGTGGCTCAGGGCTGGTGCCGTCGTCAGAATTTTGGGGTTTTTGACCACGGGGTGGTTTACACGGCACCGGGCCTCCTCGCAGCTGATGGAGTGCAACTGACGCCGAGGGGCAAAAGGATTCTTGCTCATGAGCTGGCAGGCCTCATTGAGAGGGCTTTAAACTAGATTTGGAGGGGGGAGGGGCTAAAACCGGGCTCACTAGAGTTGAACCTAGGGGTAGGTTCAACGTGCCAGAGTTGAAATCGAGAGCCCGGCTCAGGTGCATCTACACCGATGCACGCAGCATGGGCACCAAACAGGAGAAGCTGGAAGCCATTGTGCAGCGCGACAGCTATGACGTAGTTGCCATCACAGAAACATGGTGGGATGCTTCTCATGACTGGAGTGCTGCAATGGATGGCTATAAGCTCTTCCGAAGGGATAGGCAGGGAAGGAGAGGCGGTGGGGTGGCTCTGTATGTTAGGGAGTGTTTTGATTGCATAGAAATCGAAGATTGTGAAGACCAAGTAGAGTGCTTGTGGGTAAGGATGAGGGGGAAGGCCAATGAGGCAGATATCCTGCTGGGAGTCTGTTACAGGCCACCCAACCAGGATGAAGAGATGGATGAGACATTCTATAAGCGACTGGCGGAGGTCTCGCATTCGCTGGCCCTTGTTCTTGTGGGGGACTTCAACCTACCGGACATCTGCTGGAAGTATAACACGGCAGAGAGGAAACAATCTGGGAGGTTCCTGGAGTGTGTGGAGGAGAACTTCCTGACACAGCTGGTGAGTGAGCCCACCAGGGGAGGTGCCTTGCTGGACCTGCTGTTTACAAACAGAGAAGGACTGGTGAGAGATGTGGTGGTCGGAGGCTGTCTTGGGCTTAGCGACCACGACATGATAGAATTCTCGGTTGTGAGGGAAGTAAGGAGAGGGGTCAGCAAAACTGCTACCATGGACTTCCGGAGGGCAGACTTTGGCCTGTTCAGGTCACTGGTTGAGAGAGTCCCTTGGGAGATAGTCCTGAAGGGCAAAGGGGTCCAGGAAGGCTGGACAGTCTTCAAGAAGGAAATCTTAAAGGCGCAGGAGCAGGCCGTCCCCATGTGCCGTAAGAAGAGCTGGCGGGGAAGGCGACCGGCCTGGCTGAACAGGGAGATTTTGCTGGGACTCAGGGAAAAGAGGAGAGTTTATCACCTCTGGAAGAAGGGCCAGGCAACTCACGAAGAGTACAAGTATCTCGTTAGGTCAAGCAGGGACAAAACTAGAAAGGCAAAAGCCCAGCTAGAGCTCAGTCTGGCCACAGTCGTAAAGGATAATAAAAAATGCTTCTACAAATATATTAACAACAAAAAGAGAGGCAAGGAGAATCTCCATCCCCTACTGGATATGGCGGGGAACATTGTCTCCAAGGACGAGGACAAGGCTGAGGTACTTAATGCCTTCTTTGCCTCAGTCTTTAATAGCCAGTCCAGGTATCCACAGGGTATTCAGCCCCCTGAGCTGGAAGATGGGGATGGAGAGCACAATGTACTCCTCATAATCCAGGAGGAAGCAGTCAAGGACATGCTAAGCCACCTGGACACCCACAAGTCTATGGGGCCTGATGAGATCCACCCGAGAGTACTGAGAGAGCTGGCGGAGGAGCTTGCCAAGCCACTCTCCATCATCTGTCAGCAGTCCTGGTTAACAGGGGAGGTCCCAGAAGACTGGAGGCTTGCCAATGTGACACCCATCTACAAGAAAGGCTGGAAGGAGGATCCTGGGAACTACAGGCCTGTCAGCCTGACCTCAGTACTGGGGAAGATTATGGAGCGGTTGATCTTGAGAGTGCTCACAGGGCATCTGCAGGACAACCAAAGGATCAGACCCAGCCAGCATGGGTTCATGAAAGGCAGGTCCTGCTTGACCAACCTGATCTCCTTCTATGACCAGGTGACCCGCCTAGTGGATGAGGGAAAGACTGTGGACGTTGTCTACCTGGACTTTAGTAAAGCCTTTGACAGCGTCTCCCACAGCATTCTCCTGGAGAAACTGGCGGCTCGTGGCTTAGACGGGTTTACTCTTCGCTGGGTGAGGAACTGGCTGGATGGCCGAGCCCAGAGAGTTGTGGTGAACGGCGTTAAATCCGGCTGGTGGCCAGTCACAAGCGGTGTTCCTCAGGGCTCGGTTCTGGGGCCGGTCTTATTCAATATCTTTATTGATGATCTGGATGAGGGAATTGAGTGCTCCCTCAGTAAGTTTGCAGATGACACCAAGTTGGGTGGGAGTGTTGATCTGCTGGAGGGTAGGAGGGCTCTGCAGAGGGATCTGGACAGGCTGGATCGATGGGCTGAGGCCAACTGTATGAGGTTTAATAAGGCCAAGTGCAGGGTCCTGCACTTTGGCCACAACAACCCCATGCAATGCTACAGGCTTGGGGAGGAGTTGCTGGAGAGCAGCCCGGCGGAAAGGGACCTGGGGGTGCTGGTTGACAGCCGGCTGAATATGAGCCGGCAGTGTGCCCAGGTGGCCAAGAAGGCCAACAGCGTCCTGGCCTGTATCAGGAATAGTTTGGCCAGCAGGAGTAGGGAAGTGATTGTGCCCCTGTACTCGGCACTGGTGAGGCCGCACCTTGAATCCTGTGTTCAGTTTTGGGCCCCTCACTACAAGAAGGATGTTGAGGTGCTGGTGCGTGTCCAGAGAAGGGCAACGAAGCTGGTGAGGGGTCTGGAGCACAAGTCTTATGAGGAGCGGCTGAGGGAACTGGGGTTGTTTAGTCTGGAGAAGAGGAGGCTGAGAGGAGACCTTATTGGTCTCTACAACTACCTGAAAGGGGGTTGTGGCGACGAGGGTGTTGGTCTCTTCTCCCAAGTAACTAGTGATAGGACGAGAGGAAATGGCCTCAAGTTGCGCCAGGGGAGGTTTAGATTGGGTATTAGGAAAAATTTCTTCACTGAGAGAGTGGTCAGGCATTGGAACAGGCTGCCCAGGGAGGTGGTGGAGTCGCCATCTCTGGAAGTGTTCAAAAAACGTGTGGATGTGGCGCTTCAGGACATAGTTTAGGGGACATGGTGGTGCTGGATTAATGGTTGGACTTGATGATCTTAAAGGTCCTTTCCAACCTAGTGATTCTGTGATTCTGTGATTCTGTGAAAAATGATTAGCAGAATGATGGAACAACTCTCCTGTGAGGACAGGCTGAGAGAGTTGGGGTTGTTCAGCCTGGAGAAGAGAAGACTCGGGGACACCTTCTTGCAGCCTTCCGGTACTTAAAGGGAGCTTCTAAGAAAGATGGAGAGAGACATTTTAGCAGGATGTGTTGTGATATGACAAGGAGTAATGATTTTAAACTAAAAGAGGGGAGATTTAGACTAGATCTAAGGAAGAAATTTTTCACAATGAGGGTGGTGAAACCCTGTCCCAGGTTGCCCAGAGAGATGGCAGATGCCCCATCCCTGTCAACATTCCAGGTCAAGTTGGACGGGGCTCTGAGCAACCTGATGTAGTTGAAGATGTCCCTGCTCATTGCAGGGGGGTTGGACTAGATGATCTTTAAAGGTCCCTTCCTACCCAAAGATTCTATGATTCTATGATTAATCACACAGCTCCCTCCACAACAGTCTGCAAAAACAATGTAAAAGCCAAACATATAATTTAGTTCTAATTAGTTATGTAAATATCAAAGAGGTCCAAGTATCACATCATTTACATTGGTCTGATTTAATTATTCCAAATTAAGACTACTGGTAGATTTAGTAGCTTCCATAAATCAGCCTATCGTAGGTGACAGTTCAGTTTTATAATTAAACGCTATTTCTTCTCTCCAGCTATAGGTGATAAACTTCTGTCGTGTTCTGGATAAATCACGTCACACTTGAAATCAGGACACCTTTAATGATATTGATACGTTGGAAGGTGACTTCTGAATATGTCTATGACTCAGTGGTTCAGGTAGTCAATGAATTCAAAATGGAGCTCACCTGATGGAGTAGCATTGAATGGTCTTTGTTGAACACCATTTCAAGTACTTGCCTGGAGTGCACTTCAACTTCACATTTCCTTGTAATATGGTAAATTAACATCAGTGCTTCTTTACTGGCATTTTGGTGGAGCCAGGCAAAGTAGACATGTCTCTGGTTGCTGAAGGAAATACCTAAATGGAGGTTATCTCCATCTCTGTCAAGATAGTGAGAGATCTCTCTTCCTTCATTCCACTTACATCTCAGTATCCTTGCAATCAGCAAAGAATCTGGAATTCCACAGTCCTAATTCATTTTCAAACACCCCTGATCACTGAGCTCAAAGACATTGCATATGCCCAGACTAGGACTGTATGTTAAATATCACCAATACATTACTGTATGTAGTTCACCTTTAAATATGGGCACAATTTTTTTTTTCCCAGCATCTTCTTGAGAATGTAATGAAGATTGAGAGAAAAGGTACATGCTATACACTGTCTTTCTAGGTAATCTTACTTTTGCATATATTCTCTATTTCTTTAAAACTTCTGTTTCATTAAAATCAGTTATTCTTTGATTGCGCTCAGATTATCAGCAATTCCGAGGTTCTTTCTGGCATACCATACGTACAACACCGAGACATTACATGTATATTAAAGACAGAAGTTCCTACAGGGTTTAGTAACCCAACTCCTTTTTTCAAAATAGAGATTTGGGCTACTGACACTTTAGTTCCACAGGCTTTTTCCTCAGCAAGAGGACTACTGGTTACACACGGTACTGAAGAACTGTTCTATTACAATCTAGTTTAAAAACGTGACAGCTAACACGTGAAGAGAGACAAATATAACAGGAGCAGGAATTAAAGATATGATTAAGACCCTAGAGTTAAGGGTACCAATGTAGATATAAAATATTACAATCTGTACTTCGAATGGGACAGCTAACCAGCTTCATGGCCTTCTGGTCACTCATGACCTTGTAACAATACCTATAGGAAAAGAAATTTATTCTGATATTATAGTCAGCACTATGACCCTTATTTGTGCTGAAATATCCTTTACAAGCAGTTGATCTGAAATGGTTTGTTCTCCAGCTTGTGCTGATTGATATATCCAGCAACAGCTCCACATCAGTTAAAACTTGTTCATGTGCTGAGCACACTTGCTTAATTCTAGAACCACTCTGGAGAATTTACAACTGAACTTACCCGCAGTGTGCAAGCAGTAAATCAAATGTAAGAGACTGTGCATGTCATACACAAAGGAAACACGTGAGGGTGAGCGGTACTGTGGGTGTAAAACCTTTCACAATGCACATCACATGAAATGTGGCTGTTACTTATACATAAAGGAGCATCCTAAGCAAGTGTTAATCATACATTTCCTTTTTGCACTATATTAGCCTGTCATCTGGTATGTTAAATGGTTGGAGGCTGATGTTGTTTATCCTATCAACCATAGATTCCCATGCTTACACCACCCAAGTGTCCTTCTCTGTGAAGCCATTTTAAAAGCCCAGAAATATTTCTGTAACATTTCTCTCCATATATTTTCAATGCAAAATAACTTTCTCAATGTAGAAATAATTTTCCAATGTGAATAATTTCTTATCTTGGTACCTTCTGGGTCTATAAGTCATATTTTGTACCCCATTGGGAAGTAAAAATCTCATTTTAGCCAAAGATAAAGTCAAATTTCTTCTCCCATGACTTCCAGAAAACAAAGTGCTGTAGATTTTTATATACAGAAGACAAAAATAATGACCCAGACTGAATATGGTTTATTCATGGCCTCAAGCCTAGACAAATATAGAAGGAAATTTTTAAGGAATAAGTCTGAGAGATGAAGATGGAATTCTCATATAGGATAACTTATTTTAAATGGTAACTGCCTCACGATTTTTCTATTTTTGAAATATTACAATTAGTCTGGGAAGAAAGGTTAGAAGGTATTGAGCTGGTGAAGTGGTCAAAGGGAAATAATATATTAATTTATTATATGAATATCATAGAATCATAGAATCTTTGGGTTGGAAGGGACCTTTAAAGGTCATCTGATATCCAAGCTGATATCCATAACTCATGTATAGTATATTTACTAGACAGAACATTTTTTTTCTTTCCATTAGACTTCAAAATACAGAGAAAAATCAGTGTCAGCCATGATGACAACAAATGGACCCAGCTGCTATATATATACAGCCTGAGCAAGGTGGTGAAAAAAACCCTATGAATATCAAATGCACAGGAGAGGACTGAAGACAAGGTTTGTCCTATCAGACATGTGGGATGAGGTGCAAGTGAGGAGGAGAGTAACTTTGGAGATTATTCTGTGCATATAATACAACACACAGCTGGGTGATCCAGACTCTATTGCTGGATGCAAGGGGCTGCAAGTTTGGTCTTCAGACATAATGTAAACCATGAATAGATGGAAAATTTGGGAAGAGAAAGAATTCTGAGACTTCCGAAGCAGCACTAAAGAAGCTTGAATTTCACATGGTGCACATCAGGCAGCTTAGGGCAGGATGATAGGGTGACTTAGTAGAGTGGCAGGCCAGAAGAATTATTCTATTGGTTACATTTTGAAGACTGTGGGATAATGTATGTGTTTTAGAAATTACAAGAACGTAAGAAGAGCTGTACTGAGTCAGACCAAAGTTGTACTTAGCCCCTAATCTTGACTCCACTAATAGCCAATGAGACATGCCTAGAGAAACACAAATCTTTAGGGCAAATTTAGAGTGAAGCTTTCCCAGAATAATCCCCCTTGCTCCAGTACTTTGTCGTTTAGTTTGTTCCAAGATGAGAAGGTGGTATCTAACAACTGTCAGTGGATTTTTCCCTCATGAAATATAAAATTCCTTTTTGAACCCATGCAAACTTATCCTGCAGAAAGTTTCAAAACTTTACCACATTGTGCAAACAACAAACTCCTCCTATATATTTGGCATCTCATAATTTTATTTGATGACCCATAGTACCTTTATTAGACTAGAATGAAATAATTCCTTGTTCAACATCTCCATACCAGCTATGATTTAATAATCCTCTATCATACTCGTCATCTTTTCTTGCAGTTGCTTGATCTTCATATGAAAACTGTAGCTCAGTTGCTTGATCTTCATATGAAAACCTTCTCAAACATCCAACCATCCCTGCTAGTCTTCTCTGTACCTTTCAAATTCCAGTTTATCCATATTAGGACAGGGACTTGTTTGGGAAATCACAAGGGCCAGAGTCAGTAGTCATGATTTGCTCATACCAAGATTTATATGGTGACTTAATGATTATTGCTTTGCTGTCTATTCTTTTCCTTATAATTGCAACAACATGCTCTTTTCTTTCACTGCTATTGAGTGTTTCATAGACCTACCTAATAAAATCCCAAGACCTTGTTCCAACAATTGGGTAAAAACTTATCACTCTGTGTACACATTTGGGATTGGCTTCCCATGTGCACCATTTTATATTTATCTATAAGGAATTTCATCTAATGTTGTACTTCCCAGTCCCTCGCTGTCATGTAGTCTTCCTGTCCCTGTGTGCAGTTGGTTTATCTCTCTTCTAACATGATTTAATTATTAGAGAGTTTTGTCCCCTTGTTATTCAACTCTCTTTCTAGGACAAGATCTCACACCAACCCCAGTGAGACTCCAGCGGGTGACCTCTGACCACTGTGAAGCTTTACACTGTGCTACACACTGTAGGAAGCTGTAAGTAAGCTAAGAGACTGCCACTTGCAGTGGAGAGGCCGCCTGAAAGACTGGCAGCAGTTTCCAACTCCTGCTGACTATGCGTAGTTGCTTTCTGGGAAAAAGGCATATATGTAAAACAGAATCTGCTTGTCAAACCCCAGATGCCATTTGCTGTTCAGGGAAAGCTTTACATCTTCCCAAAATTGCTAAAGATCTTTTCCCTGAAATACAGGCTGAAAAAAAAAAGAGGTGCTGTTCAAAGCAAGATACCAGTTTAGCAAGTGAATTATGAGGTCTTGCTCCTTTGGATGGTCTGATAAGCTGTACTACATGAATTTTACTTCTCCCTCAGTAAGAGGGAGGCATCATAGAATCATTTAGGTTGGAAAAGACCCTTAAGATCGAGTCCAAGTGTAAACTTAACACTGCTAAGCCCACCACTAAACCATGTCCCTAAGCACCACATCTACACATCTTTTAAATATACCTCCAGAGACTGCAACTCAACTCTTCCCTGGGCAGCCTGTTTCAATGCTTGACAACCCTATCGGGGAAGAAATTTTTCCTAATATCCAGTCTAAACCTCCCCTGGCGCAACTTGAGGCCATTTCCTCTTGTTCTATCACTTGTTACTTAGTAAAAGAGACCAAGACACACCTTGCTACAACCCCCTTTCAGGTAGTTGTAGAGAGCAATAAGGTCTCCCCTCAGCCTCCTCTTCTCCAGACTAAACAACCCCAGTTCCGTCAACTGCTCCTCATACGATTTGTTCTCTAGACCCTTCAGAAGCTTTGTTGCTCTTCTTTGGACATGCTTCCAGGACCTCAATGTCTTCCTTGTAGTGAGGGGGCCAAAACTGAACTCTGTGTTCGAGGTACAGTCTCACCAGTGCCGAGTACCAGGGCACAATCACTTCCCTACTCCTGCTGGCCACACGATTTCTGATACAGGCCAGGACGCTGTTGGCCTTCTTGGCCACCTGGGCACACTGCCGGCTCATGTTCAGCTGGCTGTCAACCAGCACCCCCAGGTCCCTTTCCGCCAGGTAGCTCTCCAGCCACTCTTCCCCAGGCCTGTAGCATTGCATGGGGTTGTTGTGTCCCAAGTGCAGGACCCTGCACTTGGCCTTGCTGAATCTCATGCAGTTGGCCTCAGCCCATTGATCCAGCCTCTCCAGATACCTCTGCAGAGCCTTCCTGCAGTCCAGCAGATCAACGCTCCCACCCAACATGGTATCATCTGCAAATTTACTGAGGGAGCACTCAATCCTCTCATCCAGATCATTGATAAAGACATTAAAAAGGACTGGCCCCAATACTGAGCCCCGGGGAACACCGCTTGTGACTGTCTGTCAAGTATATTTAACTCTATTCACCACAACTCTTCAGGCCTGGCCATCTAGACAGTTTTTTACCCAGCGAAGAGTACACCTGTCCAAGCCATGAGCAGCCAGTTTCTTCATTTCTCCATTCAGGAGAATGCCGTGGGAAATGGTGTCAAATGCTTTATTAAAGTCCAGGTAAACACCATCCACAGCCTTTCCCTCATCCACTAGGCAGGTCACCTGGTCATAGAAGGAGATCAAGTTGGTCAAGTAGGACCTGCCTGTCATAAAGCCATGCTGACTGGGCCTGATCACCTGGTTGTCCTGTATTTGCCATGTGATGGCCCTCAAGATGACCTGCTCCATAACCTTCCCCAGCACCAAGGTCAGACTGACAGGCCAGTATTTCCCTGGATCATTCCTCCAGCCCTTCTTGTAGATAGGTGTCACATTTGCTAACCTTCAGTCAACCGGGACCTCCCCAGTTAGCCAGGGCTGCTGCTAAGTGATTAAAAGTGGCTTGGTAAGAACTTCTGCCAGCTCCCTCAGTACTCTTGGGTGGATCAGATCCGGCTCCATATATTTGCGTGTGTCGCAAAGTGGTGCAGGAGGTCGCTAACCATTTCCCCTTGGATTATGGGGGCTTCATGCTGCTTCATGTCCTTGTCTTCCAGCTCAGGGGGCTGGGTACCTCAAGAACAATTGGTCTTACTATTAAAGACTGAGGCAAAGAGGGAATTAAGCCTTTTCCTCATCTTTTGTCACTATGTTTCCCCCTGCATCCCATAAAGGATGGAGATTCTTCTTATCTCTCATTTTCTTGATAATGTATTCATAGAAACATTGTCTTTTACTGCAGTAGCCAAATTAAGTTCTAGCTGGGCCTTGGCCCTTCTAATTTTTCCCTGCATAGCCTCATGGTATCCCTGTAGCCCTGAGTTACCTGCCCCTTCTTCCAAAGGTCATAAACTCTCTCTTTTTCTTGAGTTCCAGCCAAAACTCTCTGTTCAGACAGGCCAGTTGTCTTCACTGCTGGCTTGTCTTTTGGCACCTAGGGACAGCCTGCTCCTGTGCCTTTAAGATTTCCTTCTTGAAGAATGCCCAGCCTTCCTGGACTCCTTTGCCCTTCAGGACCGCCTCCCAAGGGACTCTGTCAACAGGCAGAAGTCTGACCTCTGGAAGTAGCAGTTCTGCTGACCCTCCTCCTTACTTCTCTGAGAATCGAAAACTAACATTTCATGAACGCTGTGCCCAAGACAGCCTCCAACAATCACATTACCTACAAGTCCTCCTCTGTTTGCACACAACAGGTCGAGTGGGGCGCCTTCCCTAGTTGGCTCGCACACCAGCTGTGTCAGGAAGTTGTCTTCCACACACTCCAGGAACTTCCTAGAAGGTTTCTTCTCCACCATATTGTTCTTCCAGCAGACATCTGGTACATCGAACTCCCTCATCAGAACAAGGGCTAGCTACCGTGCGACTTCTCCCAGCTGCTTACAGAATACGTCATCAGCCACTTCATCCTGGTTAGGTGGTCTATAACAGACTCCCACCATGATATCTGCCTTGTTGGCCTTTCCTGATTCTTACCCATAAACACTCGACCCTTTCATCATGCTCTGACAGTCAAAACACTCCCTAACATACCCCACTGCCCCTCCTTCTTTGCCTATCCCTTCTGAAGAGATTATAGCCATCCACTGCAGCACTCCAGTTGTGTGAGTCATCCCACCATGTTTCCGTGACTGCAACTAGATCATAGTTTTCCAGCTGCACAATGGCTTCCAACTCCTGCTGTTTGTTGGCCATGCTGTGTGCATTGGTGTAGATACACTTCAGCTGGCCTATTGATCCCATCATTTTTGTGGGAGAAGCCCTAATTCCTGTGGTACTGTTCTCAGGTGCTTCCATGTTTTCCAACACATCAACAACCCTCGCGTCTTTGCTGCCATGTGAATCAACATCCCCTGCCTCCACTGAGATGGCTGTGTTGCAGGCATTAGTGCAGGGACATTTCATATGTGCTCCAGCATACTCAGCACATCATGGAGCAGATTGAAGGACCTTGCTAGCACACCATCCCTCAAACATTGGTGTGCTGCCCTCAGGCGTACCTCTAGCGAGCCTCTTTGCATCCCTTTCCCCCTTCAAATCTAGTTTAAAGCTCTTTCAATAAGCCCTGCTAACTCTCGCACAAAGACCCTTTTCCCCCTTTGAGACAGATGTACCCCATCTGTCACCAGCAGGCCTGGTGTCGTACAGATCGACGCATGATCAAAAAAACCCCAAATTCTGCTGATGACGCAGTCAGGGAGCTAGGTATTGGCTCTTCCTGTTTCTTCCCTCATCATTCCCTGCACCTGGAAGCGTAGAGGAGCACACTGCTTGTGCTCCCGATCCCTTAACCAGTCGTCCCAAGGCCCTGAAGTCTCTCTGGATTGCCGTTGGACTTCTTATTGCAACTTCATTGCTGCACACATGAAAAAGCAATAATGGATAATAATCTGAGGGCAGTACCACAGTAGGAAGTTTTCTTGTCACATCTTTAACCCAGGCCCCATGGAGGCAGCAGACTTCCCTTAGAAGTGGGTCCAGTCAGCATATTGGGCCTTCTGTTCCCCGCAAATGAAGGTCTTCTATAAAAATAACCTGTCTTTTTTCTTTATGGAAACAGTTTTGACACAGGGTGTAGCCCAACTTAACCTTGGTGACAACTCCAATGTGAACCACTGTCCTCATCACGGTTCGGTTCCATTTGCAGACCCTCATACCCATCATGCCGGGGCAGCTGGGAAGGTGGGGTGGTCATGGAGGAGATGTGCCTGCTGCACTGGGCAGGAACTCGTCGCCGTTGCCCCCACCCCTTAAGTCGCCGTGTTCAGCCGGGCGGAGAGAGGACAGGGACTCCTCCATACCCTGTGTCCTGTCTGCCTGACAGGCCTGTCCCAGGGAAGGCGGGTGCAGTCCCCATAGTCTGTCTCCCTCTCGCACTCCCTGGTGCTCCCCAGCCTGCTCCCCTCCTCCCGGAGCTCTGTCCCCGAGCGGAGGAGCTCCTCTCCCCGGGTGCACCTCCCGCAGCCGCGCTCTGCCGGGGAAGCTCTGCCAGTTACAACGGGTGCAGAGTTTAGAGAGGACAGGGCCTTCTGCCAGATACTATTGCTCCCTGGTCGCGCAGGCAGAGTTCCAGCACCTCTCCTATGCGCCCTTCTGCGTGAACTGGAGCTGCTTGCCTTGGCAACAGGTTTTGTCAGCTGCAGTCGTGCGAGCTGTGGGATCTTGCCAGGTCTCTCTACTCCCCTGAGGTTTCCCCGATTCAGGAACTCCCCTGTACACTACACTAGAGTGCTCTGCTACCAAGCATGCGGCACCAGAGCTGCTTGCCTCAGCCTCCTTTAAAGCAGCTTTTATACTCTAGAAGACTTCTCTGCACCAGAATACTTGGAAGAGCATGCTTTTGCACATAGAGGCATCTGTTCTTTCCTCACATTACTAGTTTTAGTCCTCTTATAGTCTGCTTATAACTTGAAACATACTGCCCACATTGTTCCCAGGAAGACCCAGACTCAAGTGGGTCTTAGTGGTTCTTAGTCCTTTGCTATGGTGAACATGAAGCCTCTCAAGAAATGATTGGTAGATCTCCTGGGATGTTCACTGGAGGACTTGTCCCAAGCATCTTCAGAAACATCTCAGCTCAATCTGTATTACATAAAGAAATTGAGGTTGTCCCGATACGGAACAAGCCTCAAGATGCCAAGGTAAGCTTTGGAACTCAAGTTGAGGAATCCTCTTTCAAAGTGCAAATCATGGTAAACAATGTGAAAAGTAGGTGAGCTTAGTCTGAGAGTAAACTGACATCAAAGATGTGCTGCTTCATAGATTATTTCCTGCTCATTTGCACTGTCTTCCCTTGTCAATGTTTTCTAGAGTGTAATGGCCAAAACAGCATCCAGTGCTCCAAATGAGGCCTCACAGGCTGAGTGCAATGGAATAATTGATCCCTCTGCCTATAATAAGATTTTCTCTTTTCTCCAGTAGAATACTGCTGCTTGTTGCTGGAAATCTACATACAGGAGTTAACTGTGGTAAATCAGACATAACACATGCCTTAGGAAGACCATGGAAAAGGAAGGCAGGTAGTTGTGTTAAGGACGTACACAGCCCCATTGAAAGTCACCAGAAAACAAAATGTACAGTAAGACAAGGCTAAGAAATTCTGGAGGAGGATATAAAGGCCAGACTACAGGAAAAGAAGACAGCAACGATTTTCTGGATTAGCCATTAGTGTTTTGTCGCACAGATGGGCTTGTGAAGAAACTCATTCAATTGCCCTAAGAAACAAAGATGTAGAAATAACAAAACAAGTAAACAAACCTCAGCATCTACAAAAGGTAAAAAAACTCACTAAAAATATTACCGGTTGAAAATGTCCTTTTTTCTTTCTAGAATTCCCAACATCTTTAATACAAAAATTTTAATTTTCAGATTTTTTGCTAAAAGCTTATTTTGGGGGAAAACTTTGTGAAGCCATCTGATCTTTTTTTAGATTCCTCACAAAACACATTTTTTATTAAGTCCTCTTAACTACCCTATGCACAGAATAAATGTCTGACCTTCAGGTATGGGTTTCCCAGGATACTCGGTTATGACATGCATGAAGGAAGGCACTGTACTTGGGGTCTACCTTGGGCAAGGCCAGACCCTTTTCTGGTAGTGACAAATGTGGTAAGCATCCATCACAACAGTCATGATCAGTAAGTGCAGCTAAGAATTGAGAAGGCAGATTTGACCTTTACAACCTCTTTGCCCTCCCAAATGCCAGAGCAGTTAAGGAATTGCTTGTTTCATCAGATGGGACATTAATCTCTGTCTGGTCTTTTCAGCTTGCCATGTTCTTTTTACTGAGATGAGGGTTATGTGGGTCTGGTGAAAAGCCTCATCACAACAGATTTTTCATTGACTTTTTATAGCTTTCCCACTAGTGATTAAAAGAAATATTACAATGGGGCCAAAAACGGGCTCAGTAATTTCAGTGAAGTGTTCAACATGGTTTCAAAAATGTCTCCCAGTAGGATCTAACTCATGGTCTCAAATGGAGCCTGAGAAAACATTTCCCCTGCTTCTGTCAATGCCGAGTGCTCTTCTCCTAAACTGAAAATAGTAGTTAGGTGTTATAACTTGTGATGACTGCAGGATATCCCACTCCCGTCACAGTCTAAGCAAAATATCAGCAGTGAGCACAGCAGAACAAGTACATTCTCTTCAGCACAGTCTTAGAAGGAGTCTGCAGTGTCATTCAGAAACTCTAAGGAGTGACAATGCTACATGGTGTATCAGTGAGCTTCGTTCCATCTGTGTCACCAACAAGTGGGTACAGAATTCACCTTACTGTACAAAAATATGCATGTTGTCAGGACAGAGACCAAAGAGTCTTAAATGTTTGGAACCTTCCTTATGTTCACTGTCCATTTCCATGTATTTTATCCGCCACCATAAATTCTTCCACACGAATGACTAAAATAGCTGTAACTTTGTGAACAAAGCTTCTGCTCAGCTCCACTAAAAGCTACGGTTTTAAGTCCCTTGTGACATTACTTGTGATTTATTGTGACTGTGTTTTGAGGCAAATAAACAGCTTCATAAGGTTCTTCCATTTAACAGAAATTTGGGTGGCAAGGTAGCACAGACTGGCACCTGATGGCTTGACTGAAAGTAGACCTGGCTCACACAGATAAGGAAAAATGTGAACATTTAGCTCTGCAAGTGATTTATTTCTGAACTTATTACTATATAGAAAGTCACAGTTCCTCTAGAATGATCTCTAGACAACCAGTGTCATCTGGCTACAGCTGCCTTCACAGGTGACTCCCAGTTTTGGAAGCTTCCTGGTGAGACAGTACCACTGCAACATGCACGATACTCTCAGACTCATTCTGGCTCAAGAAATGGCTTTAACCTGCTCACAAGATATTTACTCCTCAAACAGCTCTTCCAGCCTTCTACAGGAGGAAGACTATGAACTAGACAGAAATGCCTCATGGACTGGGTTTGCCACGTAGGCCACCAAATGAACCTGATAACTTAGACCATCCCACTAGAAGTCTGTCTAACCTGAGTAATGATGATTGCCCTCAGAAATTATTATTATTTTCCTCATACTTGGCAGTTGTTAAAGTTAGAAAGTTCTTCCTAAATGTCCTTTGCTATGAACTAAGATGCATACTGCCTCTGCAGAATGAACTGGGAAAAGATAATCAAAGAAATTATCTGATTACATAGTTGAACAGTGCTCTTGGGTTCCCCCTCAGCACTCTCTTTCTAGCCTAAAAAAGACAGACTATTTCATATTCTTAAAAGCTTTTCCCACCCTTGTTACTTTTTGCTCATACCACTCTAATTAGTCTGTGTATTGAAGATTATGTCAGTAACTGCACATACTCATTCATTCATAAATAAACATAAATAAAGATAGATTATTTAATCTCAGCTTTTTTCCACTGTCATGATGTTAGCTATACATTTACTGAAATTCACTCTCTTCCATCATCCAAGTCTTTAATGAAGATAACTCAGTAACTCTGGATTCAGTACAGACTCTGCTAGGAGCCTACTCCGCATCTCCACTCAAACTGACTGAATACTTGTGGGAGTGATTTTCCAATCTGTCATTCACACGTCATCTTTTGCTCATTGTGTGTATTTGAAAATGTCAGAGCAGCCCTTACCAAAAGCCAGCAGAAGTCACGAACGACCATTATATTACTTCCTCTGTATCTACCAATCCATTACTTCTTAAGGAAAGTGAATAAATTGCTTTAATGGGATTTACCAGATTGCTGGACCCAACAATTTAGCAGTCAGAGAATTTCATGAGTGAGGATTATACCATGCTTTTAAAAGGGGACATAAACTATCAGACTTAAAAGCATTAGCGAATGTCTCCCACGGAATTAAAATGCTTTTCCATGCCCACAGCATCCCACACTGATCACCTATGAGGTTAATGGTACCTTCTTTAAATATCAAAGATGACAACTGTCAGACAGAAAACACTGCCCTGGATGACCTATGGGTCTGTTTGTTCCTGTGGCACAGATGGAATGCGAAAGAGGACCTTTTGAAATACTTTTCAAAGTATTTTTTTTCAAAGCACTTTTATGGGTCTGTTCACATTCCAAATATAAATTCCTGTACAGTTATATGGAATACAGGCAACTATGCAAATATGTTTAATCCCTTCACCTCTTCACCTGGACAGGGCATTAAACTAACAAAAAAGAAAGGCATATGTTGAATTGACAACAACCATGTGGCAGAACATGTGCTTTCATTTGCAGACCAAAAGTCGCTTTCCAATACTCTTAAACAATAGCCTTTTACAACACTCAGTGCTGTGTTCTGTTTCAGGCCCTACATTACAAGAATAATGTGGTTGAACTAGACACAATTCAGAGAGCTGGATGAATGCTCAAAAGTCAGGAAAACATGACCTAAGGAAATAGATAGAAAGGAATGGATTGTTTAGCCTAGCAAAGAGGAAATTGAGGGTGGACATGACAGAAATCCTGAAATATGTAAGAGGTTGCTGAAAGAAGAAAGGTAGTAGATTTTTCTGCATACCTATCTGAGTTAGGTCAACAAGCAATGGACTTCAGTTGTCTTTAGGGAGGTAAAGATAAGTTGTCAGAATAAAAAACAGTATTCACAAGGCTACTGAAATAGATGTGAAATCTTTAGTCTTGGAAAATTTGGGGGTTGCGGTTGGTTGTGGGGTTTTTTTAGGATTTGAAAAAGCATTACTAGGACAGATTTATATGGAGCAGGAACATGGAATAGGTGAGAATCTCTGGAATTCCCTTAAGCCCTGTTTTCTGTGATTCACTATGCTACAGTATTCACCCCACAGCTGTGGTTCCCTGGCCATAACTTCATCTCTTTACTGAAATGCAGTGGCAAACATCAAATTGTCCATCAGCTTAGCTGTTGCAGAGATGGCAGTGATGGTACCAGTGTGTCAGTTCTGGATAAGCTTCCATGTATGTAATTTATGACACTTAGACTTGGGGACTTTTTTTCTCTGTTTTACTTCAATAGTTGGGAAGAATTTGGATTTACCTACTTTTGCATGTGATGAGACTGAAAGCTGAACGATTTCAGGGCACGTTTCTGTCAGAAGCAACCTGAGTCCAACAGCTCCCAGTTTTTGAAGATTTGCTTGCTTTGCTGTTGAGAACGCTTACTTTAATTCACAGATCTGAATGCCCAAGAACTACAAGACCATCTCATCCGGCCTTTTTTGTTTCATCTTTCATCCTCCTATTGAGACAAACCAAATCTGTTGCTTAAATACATTCAGCCTTTTCCCTTTGGTTCTAGGGAAGGAGAACAGCACTTACTCTAGCATGACCCAAAGAGAATCCATCCAGAATAAAAGTGTTAAATACATTAGCAGCACCAGTTCTTTAAAAAGAGAGTTGAACGAGGAATGGCGTTTAGTGGCTTTTCTTCAGGGGATAGTGAATCTTTTCATGTCAGCAATTTACTTTTCTTTGTCATATTTGTCCTCCTTGAACTACATAGGCTTGGTTTTATTTCGAGTTTCTGTAACGAATCCAAAGAAGAAAGAGAGCTGCTGTATTAATCAATAGCCGAAGGAAATAAAACTCTGCTTTTTCCTGCAAATCGTGCTGCTGCATGATGTGCTTTCCTTGGGAGGGTTTTATTCATGACAGAAGCCAGCCATCTGCTGGAGTGCTGCTGCAATAACCCTTTCTAGGACCACAGGACAGAGCCGCTCGCTGTTTGAAAAAATCCGTATTTTTCTTCAAACTTCATGAAAAATAAGCAGCTTGGAAAAGAAGGTGGGGAAACTATGCAGAGACATTTTAAAAGTAGGCCACTAGACAGGTGTTAAATGTTGACAGAGGCAAAAATCTCTGTGATGAGCAGGGATAGAGCATAAAATGTTAAGCACAAATTCACCATTTATCTGCATGGTGAAAACCTAACCAATGAAAACGGGAGCACTGAACAAGCTGCTTGCTCCTCAGACCTTCAGAGGAGACGGACTAGAACATTGTCCTGGCGCGGAGCCAACCAAAGACACTCCTTCCCCAGAAAGCCATGCCACCTGAACAGTTTGTTGCCTAAAGGGGTACAGGACTTCTCATGGAAAAAGCATTTTGGGATTGTGTAAAATTTAGGGTGTAAGGTTCTAAGGGAGTTATGGAAATGTGCAAAATGTATTATGGGGTGTTTAGAGGAAGAACTGAAGGTAGGGTAAGGGAGGGATTGAGGTGAACTGGGGAGAAACAAGATCAGGGAAGTAAAAGGAAAAGAATCTGAACATGTGTTACCGTGTTACTGGTGAGTATATTTCTCTCACTGGACAGGCAGTGCTTCATCACTACAGTCTACGCTGTATCCTCATGAAATCCTATTTCCAGCTACCCTCTCTATTCTAAGTGTCCATGTGTGCATATGTCAACATCAGTGAGCTGCAAGGTGGGCTGGCTGGTGACTGGGATAAGAGGTCTGGGTTCCAGCAACTGGAGAAGACCCTGGTCCAGGGGCTGGGGGTCCCAGCAGCTGGAGACACCCACATCATGTGTGTGTATTCCAGTAAGAGCCTTTGGTCCTGATCAGCCATAGGGGAGGAGAGGATTGAGCCATCTTTGGTCATGTTTCTGTCAATAAAAAAATTTTAAAAAAGTAATTTCTGTCTGCATTAGTCTGTGTGTCTGGGCACATGTGGAGTCTGTAGTGTGTGTGCCTATTGGGAACACGTACTCAGCCTCACTCCAGGATGAACGTGGGGGCATAGAACCACAGCAGCCTTGCAGCCATTGGGCTGAGAGAGGAGGAGACCCTCTGGGTCCTGAAGCCCAGTGGGTTTGGCTTCCTCTGGCAAAATAGGAGTGAAATTCCAAGTCTGATCCTTTGGTAACTAAAGCCAGGAGAGAAATTATCAAAGGCACCTAGGTGACTTCACAACATGTGTTCAGTTTCCAAAGGTAACTGAAGGAGGAAGAAGGAGGCAGGTGGAATGAACTGACCATGATGCTCAGCTAGGAAACTGGGACTGTGTTTTTATTCTTTTTCTGATGGAATGTGGAGCTCCTGGTCCCAAGCTTGTCTTTTACTACTTGCCACTATGGCCAGGTATCTCCCCCCTCAATACTCTGCTCTTTGCTCCAAAGTTAAAGTTGCTATTTAATAATGGTGTAGGAAGCCATAGCTCAGCAGAAAAAGGCTGAATATACTATTTCAAGGCAAAGCTGATTAGCACCTTTACTTGGGTAGAGAGGTGTATCCCGTTAGCTAATGGGCCTGAAATAATTACGACTTGCTTAATAGTCTCTGGCAGGAACCTGGTATAGCACTGCTTAGAAATGACAGCATGATGACAGGACAAACTGGTTGATTTACCAAGTGAATTACCACTGGAAGTGCACCCAGACCTCAAACTGTGATTTTTAACTTAACACCAAAGTTTACTTCCTACCCACGCAACCCTGGCTTGCTTACACTTTCATTACGTTCCACTGACAGATTTCTAAAATAAGAAAATGATGAACAGAGGGAAGCTGGTGATGGAAAAACATTAACTGAATTAAAGACATGAAAAAGGATGTTCACTTTCAAAGGAAAAATTGAAAAAACTTCCACACCTCTGCTCCTAATACAGCAGTCTTGGGTTGCTGGGACTAAGAGACTATTAAAGGTGGCTTTACATTCTGCTGCCTGTGGATATAGAGATTGCTCAGCTGGCTGGGCGACTAGACCAGGGACTATCACTGTGTTTCTCACCTGCAGAAGAGTGGCAGTGCTCCTCTCTGCGCATCCAGCTTGGCATCGGCACGGCCCCTGGGTCTTTTCATAAATGGCAAAATAGTCTCGCCACTGAAATGTGGCCTCTGGAAAAACAGTAAATCCAGGGCATGGTCCCTGCCATCTATCTGAGTGTCTCGGGACAGCTCTGGAGCGTACTGGGTGTACAGGCTGTCCCTGCCCAGGCACTGGCAGCGGGGGCTGCCGGGCGGCCGCTGTGAGGAGCGGCCGGGGCTGCCCGGTGCCGGACACAGCCGGTCCCAGCCGGTCCCAGCCGGCTCCAAGGGCCCCAGCGCAGGACACAGCTGAGCCCCGCAGCCAAGCCGGAGGCGCCGGGGGGGAAACAGGACTCGGAAAGGGCCCAAGGCGGCACCGGCAGAGGAGGAGGGAGCCCAGGAGGCGGCAGCAGCAGAGGGAGCCCGAGGCCGGAGGAGGAGGAGGGCGGGAGGGGCTGCAGGCCCGGAGCAGGGATCCCCCGCAGCCCTGGAGAGAGCCCGCGGGAGCAGAGACCCCCCCGCAGCCCGGGGAGGGCCCCAGGCCGCAGCAGGGGGATATTTCCTGCAGGAGCTGCGGCCGTGGGGAGCCCGGGCGGGAGCGGGTTGTCCCTGAAGGGCTGCAGCCCGGGGAAGGGCCCGCGCTGGAGCAGGGAGACCTGTGAGGAGGGAGGAACGGCCGAGAGGGGCTGGGAGGGGCTGACCGCAACCCCCGTGCCCAGCCCTGCGCCCCTCGGGGGGAGAGGGGTCGGGAGTGAAGGGGTGAAGGTGGCACGGGGGGAAAGAGGGTGGGGAGAAGGTGTTGTTTTAATCTTTTTGTCTTTGTTTCTCACTATCAGAATGTATTTTCATTAGGAAAAAAAAAATTCCCTGTTTCGAGTCTGTTTTGTCCTCGACGGTAATTAGGAAATGATTTTCCGTTCCTAATCTCAAAGAACAAAGTGGAAATGGAAACGTAAGGAGAAAAGCTCCACCCAAACTTTCATTTTGCAGCAAGTTAACAACAGGAACTCCACACTTACCTCTCCGTTATGGGATCAGTAATCAAGTGACTGCTTTTCAACATGTTTTTCCCCCGTACTCTCATGTTAAGTCTGCACCTACCTCTTAAAACGTGCAGCCTAGATAAAACAAATACTAGCCAAACAAGTCAGCCAAGCTGTCTGAAGGCAGGTCTGCAGAGAGGATGTAACTTACACAGCGGGAGTGAATTGCACCTGGGACGTTTTGGGATTTGCTTTTGAGGTGTTTTTAGTGCCTCTAGTCTCACAGATATCTTTCACTGTGCATTTGACTCACCTTTAACATACAGTGTAGTACTATTAAAATAAATCCCTGTTCAGGTGTCTGTCAGGAGTTGGATAAGTGTAGCTGCAGGAGACCTAAGAAAAAGATTGCCTCAGAAATTCACTGAAGTCCTGCTGATAGATTCCCATTGACTACAAAACCAAATAAAAATCCTTGGTCACACCAAGACCTCATGTGCTCTTTGCTCATCTCAACTTTATTGGACTTTTTGGATCTTTCTTGCTCTGAAAACCTGTCTGATGCAGTCAGAAGGTGCTTGCATGCTGCTTTCTGTTCCTTACTGGGCCAGAAACACTTAAAAGGCCTTTCAGAGCTTCTGTTCCTATTTCCAGCAGGAATTAGCAAGAACAGAAGTATGAGGAAGAAAAATGCACTATGTGTTTTGTACCTCTAACAGCCCATGTTTTGGGTTTCCTTCTGGGTTTAGCTGGACGATCCACACATCCTTTATTTTAACTGAACCAGTTTCAACTTCTGCTGCTACAATAAATTTCTGGAGACAGAAGAATTGTCAGCAAGCTTGCCCAGGGTAGAAGCCCATGTGCTTAAGGAACAAAGTTAAAAGTACTCTTTGCTAATGATTTTCCAGCACTGCTCCTTTTATTGACATTTCTGCTGCAATTGCCTGAAAGTATGTCACTCCCAGGGCCTCAGTGAATATTCAGAGAATGATTATGTTTAAAATCATGTCTCTCTCAAACTGGAAGTTAAGGCAACCTGTTGGTACAAACGGCCTGAGAGCATTAGCACATTGATCCCAAAGGCAAGCGTGGTGCCAGCCCATTTCTGGAGTTGTAAAGCTATTTTCCAAGAGTTTAATGTGCCCAGGTTACATGAGCAGGAGAAATCAGAGCCAGCATTTACGCTTTCCCAGTCTCTCACTGGCAACTAGAAATCCCGGGTTAGAATAATGTATTTTCCCTACTGCTGCTAATTGCTGAGCTCTTCTGCAAAGAACCCTAGTGCTGCTCAAACTCCGACTCAATCAGTACACAGTCAGATCACAGCCTCTGGTGTGAGATCCTCCTCCCTGTGATTCACCCCAAGGAAGTGCATGGACAGACTTTAGTGCAGAGTCTTTGATTCATTATCAGTGGGCCCAGCGCAGGCTCCTCCAGACTTGCACCAACTGCTGGATGAAGACTTTGGGATTTTTAAAACTTCCACTCTTAACAATTTGAAGACACAGGGAAGAGCTTACAGCAAGCAGGAACGGCAGTCAGAGTGAGGACAGTCTCTGGACACCTCCTTGGTTCCATGTTTCTGGTTCTTATCTTTCTTTCCCTTCCTCTAGCCTGTTGATGACTGCATTGTCGTTTCCTATAATTCTCTATAAATTACATATGGCAATCACTGGCAATGTAAGGGCAATTGCAAAGGAAATCTAATAATAAGTAAAAATAAAGATAAAAAATCTTAATCGGCTGTTCCAGGTTCTCACTTTTAAAAGCTTTCCTGAATTTCTTCAATGTTGTCTTGCCTTCCATCCAAGACTGAGTTTTCCTGCTGCAGGCTGAGAGAAAGAACTGCAGGCAAACACCCAGGCAGTGTCTCCAGGGACATTTCTGCACGTTGTAGGGGACAGCCAAGACATTTGGCTGTTTTACAGTGTTCCCATCTGTTTCAAGTCGTGACTGGGATCCAGTTATCTCTGGGTTGTCCTTTTCACACTTCCAATGAGCCACCATGTCTGGCTCTAGAGGTCTATGAATCAGCCAAGAATTTGCCATTTTTTCCTCATCACAGGAAGTATTTTGCTGTGCTATGAGGCCTGTAAAACTCTCTGGGAGTGGAAGGTGCTATTTATGAAAAGAAATTCCTTAATTGGATAATTGTGCCACTAGTCTGCAACTTTTGCTCATGACTGATTTGGAAAGGATCTCACTATTCCACTTGCTCTGTGTTTGTTGTGCCTGCCCACTGTCTCTTTGTTTTACATTTGAGGCTAAAAAATCTTCGGAGTGGGGACCATCTTTGTGTTCTGCATTTCCACAGCCTAGGGGCAAGGGATGGAGCTTGCTTTTGCAATACAGAAAAGAAATTATGACCTCCTGGGTTCCTGCATTGCGAAAACATTGGAAGACCGAAAAGTGGAATATGCAATCAAAGGTTTTCTCTTGGAACCACCAATTGAACAGGTACATGGATATGAATCCTTAAAGCATTATTTATTCCTTTATGAACTTTATTTACATAAGAAAGAATCTCCCTCATTACCTAGTTGCTAGATTTTTTCCCTTTATACTCAATATTGGAGAATGTTTTTATGGGTCAATCAGATCTCTGCTCCACTGACTGTGTCATCCTCAGTTCAAACACATTATTGAATCAGATTTTGTCTGATGTCAGTCTGAAGAGAAAACAAGTGAATTGACTTCAAGAAGTGATGCTATACGTACAGCATGTAAATGGGAGCAGAGCTTGGTTCCCCTCCACAATACCCACCCCGATGTGGCCAGAGTTCTCTGGCAAAAATCCCCTTTTGCCCTAATCTTCCTTTTTCTATGGGATTCTTCTGAAATTACATTTGCCCTCTAAATGTTTTTTATGTGTGTTTTTTCATTAATCACTTTATACCCTACTAAGCATTAGATAACATCGTCACACCTGTTTTACAAGCAAAAGGCAACATTTTGGGACCATCCTCTTCTAATGGTTTGGATAAGTACGACAGTTGCCCTGATGCTCCTGCACTGATACAATTTTCCATTATGGAAAACATTTGACTATCATCACATTTCACACTGAATAGCTTTTAAACCACAGTAGAGCAGAAGGATGCACAGATTCAAAACAGAGAGTGGAGCATGATATTCCCTAGACTGCTCTTCCAGCTAATACTGGCCAGGCATTTCTAAACCAAAGCCACTATTATTCTTCAGTATACAAAATCTAAGGATGGAGCCCAGATTTTTCAAGTATTTGTATCATATCAGACAGTCCACTGTGTTCCTTGGCACTTTGATATGGTATTTTATTGCCTTCAGTGTATAGTTTAGACGCATTTTAACATGACAGAAGTACAGTTAGTCACCCAAATCCACGTGTTCTTCCCTGTCTTTGCTTCCTTCATGCTGACATAAGCACTGCTGAAGCCATTCAGTAAATCAAGACTGGGATAGATCCCAGCTGAGAACTCATCTTTTGGGGGAATTTGTTGGTTTAAATTATCTGTTCTAGGTCACCGTGCTGCTGTTTGAGAAGCAGTGCCAGCATAAGGGGGGGGGTGGGAAGGTCTAACCAGCACAAAGAGGCAGGACAGCATGTATTTATATTGGATGAAAGGGACAGCAGCCTGAATTAAAATGCTGCACCCAATTCCTGTATGAATTTCTCAAGATTCATCTTCCACTAAATTTTTAATATATTTCTTTTCCTTCTTCTTAAAGAATCTTGGATAAACTACAGATCAAATTCCTTCCCTTTCAAATGGAAAGTAAGTTTCCCAGAATTCAGACTAGCCTTCTAGCACTTTTCCAATAAGTGAACATGCTTTTTGAAGCATTGAAGTCCACGTAAAGCTGGACACTGGATCCTAGAGACACAATTTCAGCAATGACCTTGCTAATGTTGGAGGTGGAAAAGTTTTTAGTCCCTTCCCCTAATCAAAAGTCTCCTGCCCATGCATCCAATGACAATTTGCCACTGCAACTGCAGGACAAAGTTGGGACCTCTAAGTCCTTTTCAATCTCACTGTTTTACATTTTTAAAGCAACACTTCGTCATTTTTTCCTGGACACATGATTTAATACATTTAGTTGCATTAAAAGAACTAAGTAAAGTAGTAGAGCAATAGCAAGTCATTCTGATACATGTAGTGACCTTCCCACAATTCCAGACAGTTGCAAGGTGTTCATCCTAGCTGAGTTGTCACTGTATTTCCAAGGCAGGTGTCTCAACCAGGTGAGCTCGAACACCCATTTGAGGAATGTTCTTACATTATGGCTTAACAAAGGGCAACAGCTTCTCAGGTGAGCCAGGACAAACTCAAGAACTCAGGTGTTCTCTCATGCCATCTCTCTTCTACTGTAAACTGCAAATCTTAGTAGCATTTTCTTTGGAGATCACATTAATGCTGTCTTGAATACTGTCTAGCTGTGAACTTGTGAGATACCACCAAAACACATTGTGATCGCAGTTTGATATTCACAATTAAGTAGGTGCAGTGAGTCAGAGATGCAGACGAGTTTATGAGTTAAATTACTATTTCTCCTTACTGCTCAGACATCACACGGGGGACATACCTCTCACATTTTTTTATACCTGGCTTAGCATCTAATTTTAATTCCTTGATTTGTGTTAAACTATTACAGCAGTCCTCATTCAACTTGAATTATCTGGCCTACACAGCTTTGAGCCTCATTCCCCAGTTACTGTCACCATAGAAATTTGACAGATAAAGCTGGTGGCAAGTCACAGGGTAACTTATTTGTGTAAGCACTGCTACTGCTGCTGTGACAAACCTAGGCGTAGTTTCAATCCTGGTAATGTCTGTTTTCTCTTCAGCAAGAAATGCTCAGGAATGAATTCCAGAAGAACCTCTGGATACTGGTTTTTCTCTTACTAAGAGAACAATCAAGGAACATGTCATCAAAACAAAGTTTCACCTTTTCTGGCATTGTTGGAATGCAGAAAAAGACTCAAATAGTTTTGAAGACCTTGTCTGCTCTGTATTTGGCTGTCTTCATCATGTACATAGAGGAAAGAATAAAAGGCAAAAGTAGTCTTACTTTTTTTCTATAATGAAAGTGCTTCTTTCTTCTTCTCTCCCACCAAACCCAGCATGTTTAAAGGCTGAGTTCTGATGTTTCTAACCACCTTTTGTTTTTCTAAAGGCATCCATGTATTTTTGCCAACTCTTGTAATTTTATGGCAAGTCTCACCATTGTTTCTTTAAGTCCCAGCTTCTAAGGTCGTTTGATAAGCAGAAAAGACCACCTTCACTAAAAAACAAATCAAGCAACCAAACAAGTGAACTACCAGAAGACAGTGAACATCCTAATTTTTGCTGTAAAAGCCACTTGCAAGACAAATCTCATTACATGTTTATATTATTAATAGCATTTGAACTGCGCTAGCATCTCTGTCAGCTTGTCATAATAGCTGTTTAAAAAAACACAGAATATTTTTTTCTCCCTAAAAAGATTTCTGGGACTAAGCTGAGACCATGCATGCTTGATTTATTTCATATTTTACCTAAAAATAATATTAAAAAAAAAGTTGATGATCTTAAAAGGTGACCAAAGGTGAACAGGTAAAAAGTGCAAGACAGAGTTGTTTGAGACAAGACAAGGAAAATATAACGATTAGTTGTTCCTCCTTTTACCAAGAAATTGTGAAAGAACAAACAGAAGTAGGTATGAAGAAATCAAGGAGAAGCAGTCATCTATTAGATGCTACCTTCTGAAAGATTCAGTGAATACCTTGACACTAGCTATAAGACAATGAAGAAGAATCAGTGCAAAGTGAAAAGTTACTTTTATTGTACATTTTTGCACTATATGGCTTGGTTAGTAGCCCTGCAAGTAGACAACCGAAAAGATAGACCAATACAATATAAGAAAATAGAGGTTGAACGACATTACAGAACATCTGGACCTTCTCACGTCTGAATGAAGGATTAACTTTTCTGAAATCATCCTTGGCAGGTGTTTGTCTAATGTATTATTTAAAATTTCAGTGACAGAGATTCTCATCTCTGTAAACAGTATTCTTCAATGTTTATTGTCCTTAAAAGTATTTCTCCTTTTCTAACTTGCTAGTTAGAGTCTCTTGCTAACTCTTAAGCTAATTACTTTTTGTTCTGCCAACAATAGATATGAGAAGAACTTTTTAGTCTTTTTTTTCTGAAACAAACTTGCCACAGCTGAAAGTGGAAGGGCTGTATTCTCAGGAGCAAATGGTGTTATTTCTTTTTGTCTTGCCCCAGACACAGTGTTTTTTAGGTTCCCGTTTTTCTCTTGGCCCCTCCACCCAGTCCACATCCAGATTTTTCCTTCATAGTCCACGTGTGTCTTGAGAAGTTGTACTCTGTGCTGGAATCAGGACTGTAGCTGGGGCCTTTCTAGTGTTGAGCAGGGTAGGAGGATATTTGCCCTATGAACTACTTGTTTGAGCATCTCAGAAACGACAGAGGTGTTCAACAATATTAACTTACTTTCACTTTGTGTCTTCTAATGACTCCAGACATTCTTCTGAAGACTTCTATCTATACAGGTAGACTGAAACATCTTACTGGATAACTGTTGTGTCTAAACCACTGTGTATTATATGGTGCGTGATAATTAGTCTTCATCCAGCTGAATGATGTCTCCCAAGGCCATCCTTCGAGTAGACTGCCTCCTCACAAAACAGGCTTCATCCATTTCCCCTTGCTTTGCTCCTCGTTCCTTCTGCTTTTTGGCCACGTTTTCAATGAGCTTGCTTGCATCCCTGAGGGTTTTTTGTGTTCGTTGACCTGCAGAATTCTGCTTGCCTTCTCCCACACTTGGATCTGTGACTTTTAAGGGTTTGGCTTTCCCATGGTCTTCCTGCTGCTCTTTCATGTGCTTTACTTTGAATCGGCGCCGAGAAACATTCTGACAAGGATCAGAGATGCTGTCAGGGCTGTTAGACTCTTCATGCATATCAGATACCTGGAGAGTGGGGATTAATGGTTTACGGAGTATCTTGGGAGCCTCTTCAACACCTGGTTGTTTAGTCAACTTAGAGGTTGTCTCTGAAGGCAAAATAATTTGAATTTCTCCAAGAGGTTTGCTACTTTTAGGGGGTAGAGAATCATCTTTATTCTCCAGAGCAGCCTTCTCACCCAGCTTCATCTTTTGAAGGTTTTCCAGCTCCCCCTGAGCCTGATTCTTTACCCTTTTCACATGGGGTTCGTTGCTGATGGAGTTGATAGCTGTCAGCTTCTGAGCAGCCATTTGGGCTTCTCTCTGGATACTCATAATCTTTTGGAGCTGGGCTTCTTTTACTCCCACAGGGATCTCCAGGGGGGCCAACTTCACTGGCCTCTTCAGGGTGATGTTCTCTGTGCTACCAAACTCATTTGCACGATGCAGGCTGGGAGACAAAGGCCCCTCTGTTTTCACCTTTTCTGGCCACATTTTTTTCTCTCCCTGGGATAGCCTCTTCTCTGAAATCCTTGGAGAAGGAGGATGGAAACCAAGGTTTCTATGTTCACTTTCTGGCTTCCCTCCTGGCAAGGAGAGAATGGGATTTTTCTCAGGCTGCAGGTTCACAATGGTGACTTCACTGAAATTGCAGTTATACTTGGGCTTTTCTTCAGCCATTGGGACACCCTTAAAGAAAGCAAACAGATGTGGAGATCACTATCATACATTGTATTAATCATAGAATCATAGAATCTTTGTGTTGGAAGGGACTTTTAAAGGTCATCTAGTAGAACCCACCTGCAGTTAGCAGGGACATCTTCAACTAGATCAGGTTGCTCAGAGCCCCGTCCAACCTGACTTTGATCACTGATAGGTTTTTATGTGATGTTTGGGAGTTTGACAAGAGTGCAAGCTTGGTGTCCCTTCAAGCGTACTCCTCATAACCATAATCCTAAGAACTGCGCTCCATATTTTGGCTTACCCTCGCCTAATCTAAAATAAAGGTCAAATTTAGCCTCCATACCTGGAGTCTAGATGAACCTGACAGCTGAGGAATAAGGGCTTATCTCTTCCCTGACTGTCACTGGTGCATCTCAAACAGCATTACCATTCATTCTCCCATTCTGTCCCAAATACTGAGTGTCCTTTCTAAGCACTGAGCAGCACCAGACTGCACACTGCAGTCACTAATTTAAAGGAGAGTTAGGACCTCCACAACACACGGAAAATACCAGAAAATTTATATTAGCTTGGAGAAGCTCCTAACTGAGGCTCAGGTGTGGGTCCTTCCCTTTTCCTCTGACATGCTGAGTGACGGACATTTCTGATGAGTGTGATCGCCCAGCTCACTCCTGTGCTATACTGACCTGTGCTTTATAGGGCAGGGCAAGTATCGTCATTTCTGCCAAAATTCAGCGTAATTTCACAAGGTACTTTTCCATAAAGCATAGACAACTAAACCAATGATGATTTTGCTTGTGTCAATAGAAAATACCCTTAAATGGGCCTAGATTATGTTCAGAATACTGTGGATATTGCTCAGTTTCAAAAGCAATACTTCTGAGGTGCTAAATAAAGGAACTGCTAAATGTCAGATGTGGCAAACCTGGAGTTCATTTCTTGCCCTTGTTCAGAGAAACTTTATGTCATGGTTGGGAAAAGTTCCGTGTTTTCATCAATAATATAAGCATCTTGTTGTAAACAGGGCTTTGCTGTTTAACTTTCTACTGCTGTATAGGTTATGGCAGGCTCATGGGTAGCATCAGGAGATGGGCTCTGTCCCCGCTTCTGCCAAAATGAGTAAGTCCTGTTCCCTAAGGTGCCTTTTCCATTCCCACTCTCTGTTTCTTGTACAGACTATACATTTTATGGGACAGTCAAGAGCAATATTCTTGACTGTATCTCAGACTTCTAGACCTTATTATGATAAAGGTATTCTATTAAATGATAGTATTAACTTGTTTTTCCTCTGACAAGCAGAGAACATGAGCTGTTTTGCTTCACAGCTCCTCTCGTCTCATCTAACCAAATCTGCGTTGGTAATTCCTGTTCACTGATATTGGTGGGATTTTTTTTTTAAGTACCTTTTAAGAGCTTAGTATCATTGTAAAAAAAAAAAAACACTATACTCCTCTTGCCCTTTCTGTGTCTTGCTCTGTTCCAGGAAAACAGTTAAGGCTGCCTACAGCTCTGTAAATGCAAAATTAAATAAAATTAACTTAAATAAACACTTGTCCTGAAAATTAGCAATGAGACAGAATGAAAGTTCCAATGCAAAGTGAGGTATGGGAATGGAAAGGAAGAAAATGTAAACAATACAGTACGAACAAATTATCATTTTTAAAAGATCTTGGTTGAAAAGCCTTTTAGCTGCTGTACTTTTAGCGAGTACCCAACTAAAACCCATCCATCCATCCATCCATCCTTCCAAGCCTATAGAACAACCTACCTAGACAACGTTTCTTTCTATGGCCATTGTTTGTTTTCACGCTAGTTTCAGACAAGAGAGAGTATGTGATTGGATCATTCTCTGCTGCATTCATCTGAGGAAAATTCAGCCAAGTTAAGAAGGCTTGGAGAAATTTTACACACCACCTAAATCCGATTGGAGTCCTAACATTAAGACACTTAAAACCCATCCCAGGCTAATGTGCGAGATAAGCTGCACTCTGTTACCTGCACACACTACTCAGTACCTTCTCAAAATGTCCATTTGCTATGTATATACTCCTACTTAAAATTTAATTAAGTAATTGGCCCAATCTTGTGTAGGTAATTGCTCTGTGCCCAAAATTCCCTTTGCAGTCAATGAGAGACCCATACAAAGAATGACTGCTTCAAGCTCTCAGGATCAAAGTATTACAATAGTGGTATTATGAAAGGGACCACCAGTCTTTATTTAGAAACCACAACCTTCATGTAATTTAAATACTTTCCTTCCCAATCTCAGCTTGCTGATCCTTCTGATATAAACTGCACAGTAATGGAAAGGCAGAGACAAGAAGGGTCACTGTACTTTATGACTATTTTACTAAATTTATGGCATGCGCTGTATCACAGAATCACAGAATGGTAGGGTTTGGAAGGGACCCTTGAAGATCATCTGGTCCAACCCCCCTGCCAAGGCAGGATCACCCAGGGCAGGTTGCACAGGAATGCGTCCAGTCAGGTTTGGAAGGTCTCCAGAGAAGGAGACTCCACAACCTCTCTGGGCAGCCTGTTCCAGTGCTCCATCACCCTCACAGAAAAGACGTTTTTCCTCATGGTGAGGTGGAACTTCCTGTGCTGCAGTTTGTGCCCATTGCCCCTCATCCTACCACTGGGTACTACTGAAAAGAGACTGGCTCCATCCTCCTGACAGCCACCCTTCAGTGACAAATTAGCATGGAGTGTCCTTAGATCTAGGAAACCTGGTGTCCCCCATAAACAGGAATACAACAACCCTTATCTTAGTGCCCAGACTGGATCGTCCTCAGAGAGAGGTATTTCCGCTATTTTTACTTCACTTTGATTTTAGGTGTCTGCTCATTGCAGGACAATAAACCCTTGATTTATAGGAAGAAAGTGAGATTTGCAATAGAGCCTTAAGGAAATCTGGTGCCATTTTGAAACCTTGTTCACCAGCTTAACAACTACGTCAAGAGAAGGGATTGAGCTGAGGTTCCTCTACCATCTTGGTCCTCAGCCCCTCTCATTCTACAACCGATGAATCCAGACTGATTTAAAGCAGCTTCAGGAGCCCTGGGGTTTTCTCTTGGTATGTATATAGCAGAAATAGGGAAGAGCAAAATGGGCCAAGCATATCGCACATGGGATGCACTTAAATACCCTGACAACCAGGTGGGCTTTAAGCATAAAGTGAATCTGTCAGCAGGAGAAAGCAGGACGTTGTGGTGGTACCCCAAAGCTCTGCAGGGCTTGAGATTCAAAGCACTATTTTATGCAAATCGCTTGGCTGTATGGCTCCAAAATGCTCCCTCATTTCAGTCCTATTGTGAGCATAACCACAAGGAGGCAATACTGGGATTATAGTATACATCATTATAGATACATCATTGTTGAAAGGAATCTTTTAAAAATATGTTTCTTTCTTTTAAAGATCCCTGTTTTCTTAGTCACACTTGTGAAGTTTCCTCTCCTTGCTCAATGAAACCAGATTCATCGCACATTACATAAAAAAACTCCCAACAACAACAGCAAACCAACCAAACAAAAACCAACCCTAAATCCCAAGCTCTTCCTACACAAGGAAAAGCTTTAATCTCATTACTATAAGATAATCTGTAGTGATAAGCAGATGTTACACAACTCGGATGTGTTCCTTCCCACCATCACGTGTATCAACTGACTGCTGCGGTTAAAAAGGGAGGACAGAAATACATAAGAAAGGAAGTTCACAGATCAAATCCTTTAGCTTATCTGGTTGAAAGCTTGTCCCCAGAGTGGAGGTTTTTTAGTTCAATTCAAAAATAAACACCAATCCTTCAGTGTGCCTTAATTCTCCATGTGATGCCTGAAGCTCTGCTACTGAAAAGCCCTCTGGCATGTGGAGATCCATTATACATGCTGTCATTCAACAGGGGAGAGAAACGATTCAGTTTAAACATCTAGAAATGAACGGTTTTGCTTCCACTGCAGATTCTGCATATGCAGGAAATAGCTCAGGTCATTGTGAATGGACAATGTAACAAACAGACCGGCACCCAAATAACTCCCAGAAAAGCCTTTAAATATCCATCCTCACAGTACTCTGCCTGCTTTTGTCAGCTGGCATAAAGATCACACCTGAAACATCAAGGACTTGCACCGGTGCGTCATCATTTATTGTACCAGAAAAATTTAACAAAACAATGTCTGTGAGCCAGTGGGTCCTGGTAGGTCAAATGGTCCATTGGGCTGGTGAAGGTAAAACATAACTGCCTGTTATCAGCAGTACTGAGGACAGTGCTAACATCACACCTAGCTGTCTTTGATCCCAAAATACTCCAGGTGGAGTGAGTGAGGAGAATTCACACAAGTCCCTGCTGAGTCTCCTCAGAGCAGGATCCAGAGATCATGTGTCATTCTGTCACAGCTCCCTTTCCATTGTGCTACTGGGTATCTTAAAACAATGATAGCAAGAAGAGTTTCAAAACAGAACAAAGGAAGGACAGTTGAGTGGTCTGAACAACAGCCCAGTATCAAGGATCCCACTTCATATCCCTTTTCTAACACGGGCTGCTCATGTGGTGGCAGGGAAGATGTTTTGTCCCTCTGTGACTGTGTTTTCCACCTGTAAACTTGTGCTGATTCCCTCTCCTAACCCATAGGAGCATTTTGGATGTAGGTATACTAGAGAGTATAAGTTACTCAGCAGCAGGTGAAACAGAGTTATATTAGTTCCCAATTAGTTCAATTTCAGATAACTTAATTTTCAGAAAACAAGTGCTCTACAGAAGGTGGTACCTGTTGAATAATCAAAGACAGAAGCATGAAAAAATCTATTGTCACTTGAAAGTTACGTCAGGTAATGATAAGCATGTATATGCAACATTTTTCTCAATGCTGTTATGCCAATTTATTTATATTTTGTAGGATTTTACAGATCCTTAGTACAAGTTTTGCTTCACAGAGGTCTTGTTTTTACAGTATGGGTTTTATTTTGTAGGTGAGAGAAGGTTTTGGACATGACAGTGTTTGCAGTCATTGACCTAAAGGAATGTTTCATGAAAATATATTTAAAATTTGTTCATAAAGTTTGGGGTATCTTAAGAGGAATTACACCATTTCATACAATTTTGCAGACTCTCATTCCTAATGTTACTGCTTTAATAGCTCCTCCAGAGTCCACTCTGAGTTTTAGGAAACCTACGGCAGACCTGCCCTTGCAGGCACAACCGCTTTGCAAATTGTGGAGTCTCCAGACTTCCCACACGACTGCCAAGCTTTACTGAACAACGTAACTCTTGGGAAGCTTCTTGTAGGGATGTGCAATATTGCAGGAAAGAAGGCAATTTGCAGAACTCCAGTCCTGGGCTTCTTATTGGCACTCTGTGATGACAGGTAACTCACCTAAGCTAACTTTTCCAGCTTCCACATCTATAGGTACACTGTTCCTTATTTAGACCAAGACAATGATTTGCAAAAAACGAGCAACTAATATTAGACTTCTAAATCCAGACTGAAGATATAAATAAATTACCTGTTTGTCAACAGTAGCAATGGCTTTTCAGCCAATTTCTTTAAGGATCTAAACCATAATTCAAGATTTTAACTTCAGCTTCAAACACCTTAGTCCCAGCTGTCAGAATAAGGAGATTGATTTCCCGAAGTCCTGAGCACATGCAGGTCATGGCCATTTCAACAAGACTGTATGAGAAGTAAAGGTCTGCAGCTGCAGTTGGACCCATGCTGTCCAGACCTCCCAGGATGTGGACTGGGTTGTGTAGGTGTGTGTGACATTACAGCACTAGCCTAAATCTTCCCCCTGCTGTGAGTGGAGTGAGCAGAAATGAAAAATGCATTATCCCCTGCTAACTGCCAGCTTCTGCTTACATGTCCACTGATGTGAGTTGACCCTGGCTGGACACGAGATGCTCACCAAAGCCATTCTTTCACTCCCCTTCTCATCTGGACAGCATAATGAGAAGCTTATGGATTGAGATAAGGACAGGGAGAGATCATAGAAACATAAAATCATAGAATAGTTTGGGTTGGAAGAGACCCTTAAAGGTCATCTAGTCCAACCCCCCTGCAATGAGCAGGGACATCTTCAACTAGATCAGGTTGCTCAGAGCCCCGTCCAACCTGACCTGGAATGTTGCCAGGGATGGGGCATCTACCACCTCTCTGGGCAACGTGGGACAGGGTTTCACCACCCTCACTGTGAAAAAGTTCTTCCTTCTGTCAAGTTGAAATCTCCCCTCTTTTAGTTTAAAACCATTACCCCTTGTCCTTTCGCTACAGACCCTGCTAAAAAGTCTGTCCCCATCTTTCTTAGAAGCCCCCTTTAAGTATGGCAGGCTGCAATAAGATCTCCCTGAAGCCCCCTCTTCTCCAGGCTGAACAACCCCAACTCTCTCAGCCTGTCCTCACAGGAGAGGTGTTCCATATCTATGATCATTTTTGTGGCCCTCTCTGGACCTCTCCAACAGGTCCATGTCTTTCCTGGGCTGAGGGCTCCAGAACTGGACGCAGCACTGCAGGGGGCGTCTCACCAGAGTGGAGGAGAGGGGCAGAATCACTTCCCTTGACCTGCTGGCCACACGGCTTTGGATGCAGCCCAGGACAAGGTTGGCTCTGGGCTACGAGTCCCCACTGCCATCTCATGTCCAGCTTTTCATCTACCAGGACCCACAAGTCCTTCTCTGCAGGGCTGCTCTCCGTCCCTCCATCCCCCAGTCTGTACTGATGCTAGGGGTTGCCCTGACCCAGGGACAGGACCCTGCACTTGGCTTTGTTGAGCCTCATAAGGTTCATACAGGCCCATTCCTCGAGCTTCTCCAGGTCCCTCTGGATGGCATCCTGTCCCTCAGGGGAAGCAACAGCACCACTCAGCTTGGTGTAGTCTGCCAACTTGCTGAGGGTGCACTTGATCCCACTGTCTGTGTCACTGATGAACATATTAAACAGTACTGGTCCCAGTACAGGCCCCGGAGGGACACCACTCATCATTGATCTCCACCTGGACATTTGAGCCGTTGACCAGTATCCTCTGGATGTAAGCATGCAGCCAATTCCTAATCCACCAAACACTCCACCCATCAAATCCATCTCTCTCCAATTTAGAGAGAAGGATGCTATAGTGGACTGTGTCAAAGGCCTTGCAGAAGTCCAGATAGATGACACCTGTAGCTCTTCCCTTGTCCACTGATGTGGTCACTCCATCCCAGAAGGCCACTAGGTTGTTCAGGCAGGACTTGCCCTTGCTGAAGTTGTGATGGCTGTCTCGAATCACCTCCCTGTCCTCCATGTGCCTTAGCAGAGCTTCTAGGAGGACCTGTTCCATCATCTTTCCAGGCACAGGGGTGAGTCTGACAGGTTGGTAGTTCCCAGGGTCCTCCTTCCTACCTTTTTTAAAAACAGGTGCAATGTTTCCCTTTTTCCAGTCACCAGGGACTTCACCTGACTGCCAGATCATTCTCCAGTTAGCATCATGGGCAAAACAGACTCAACTTGGGGTAATTAGTTTATTGCCAAGGAAATCAGAGTAGAATAATGAGAAATAAAACAAAATCTTAAAACACCTTTCCCCCACCCCTCCCATCTTCCCAGGCTCAACTTCACTCCTGATTTCTCTCCTTCTTCCCCCCGAGCGGCGCAGGGGGACGGGGAATGGGGGTTGTGGTCAGTTCATCACACGCTGTCTCTGCCGCTCCTTCCTCCTCAGGGGGAGGCTCCTCACCCTCTGCCCTGCTCCAGCCTGGGGTCCCTCCCACGGGAGACAGTCCTCCACGGACTTCTCCATTGTGCGTCCTTCCCACGGGCTGCAGTTCTTCACAAGCTGCTCCAGCCTGGGTCCCCCCACGGGTGCCGTCCTTCAGGAACAGGCTGCTCCAGCCTGGCCCCCGCGGGGTCCCAGGTCCTGCCAGCAAACCTGCTCCAGCCGGGGCTCCTCTCTCTCCCCACGGGGCCACAGGCCCTGCCAGGAGCCTCCCCAGCGCGGGCTGCCCACGGGGTCACGGCCTCCTTCGGGCATCCCCCTGCCCCGGCGTGGGGCCCTCCCCGGGTGCGGGTGCAGATCTGCTCCCCTGTGGAGCTCCATGGCCGCAGGGGCACAGCCGGCCTCCCTGTGGGCTTCCCCGGGGGCTGCCGGGGACCCTCTGCTCCTGCCCCTCCTGCTCTGGGCTGGGGGCTGCAGGGCTGCTCCTCTCACACATCCTCACTCCTCTCTCCGGCTGCAGTTGTGCCATTTTTTTCCCCTTCTTAACTCTGTTCCCCCACAGGTGCTGCCACCGTCGCTGATGGGCTCGGCCTTGGCCAGCGGTGGGTCCATCTTGTAGCCGCTGGCACTGGCTGTGTCGGACATGGGGGAAACTTCTGGCAGCTTCTCACAGAAGCCGCCCCTGCAGCCCCCCGCTACCAAAACCCTTGCCACGCAATCTCAATACACCCACAAAGATAGCAGCATGAGGAGAATTTGCAGAGACAAAGAGATTGAGCTCTTCTTTTGCCAGTTTTTCTTAATTTAGAGCTTGGCACTGTAAAATCCAGAGAGATGGAGCTATCTGCTACAGTGGAAACTCATGTCTAGGAATTAATTTGGTACCCTGCACTATCCCACTGATAACAGAGGCCAGCACCTTGGAGGCAGTGAGAGCAACTCTGCAATCATTCAATCTGCCTGTTCTCTGGATGCCACTCATCCATTGCACTCAGAAATACCCAGGGAGACAAACACCTTTTCTCAGCTCTCCCTTGCAATATTTCATTCTGAACGGAAGAATGAGCATCCCTGTCTTCTGAAAAGGAGGTGTCAGCAGTGCTTTCTGAAAACATATAGGCTAGGAAATCCACTTCTTAGGGGAGAGATCCTCAAGCCCCTGTACCCCACCTCTCCACAGCATTGTGGGGTCATTACTCCTGACAAAATTGTTCCTTTTTTTTTTTTTTTTTTGTTAGACCAGTTAGGCCAGAAGTGAAAAACTGGCATGCCTACACAGGCTGGCAGTAAGGGCATCTTCTGAGGTGTGCTTTGACAAGGATAACTTAATATAAAAAGCTCCACTACTAAAATCTTCCTGAATATCCAGCTAGAAAACTAAAAGCTCCTCTCTCACTTTCTTACCCCTTGCTACAGTAAGTTTTCATCTCCACAGCTCCAACAGAAGGGACTGAGATCGATCCTAGCCCAGGCTTACCTCGCGTTTTAGTTAGCTCGTGCTTTCAATGGATTGCTTCAGATGTAGTCTCATCAGACCAGAGGATTCCCTATAGTAGGAAAAGCTTTGGGAAGGCATTTGTGAGCTATTTGAAGGCTGTGCACAATGGACAGAAGTCAGCTCTGCTCTTTTCAGCTATTAGAGTCCAATCTGAGCTGAATATCTAGGGCATCCTCAACAGAAATGAAGAATGACCAGTTCACACTCTCCAAAAACAGGTACTTCAGACAGTACCTCAGATAATGGAGTGACTTGTCTTCCAGGAGATCCTGTCCCACTTCAATGACTTTGTGGCTTCAGTGGCTAAAGGTAAAGGATGGAGACTCAGACTAGGAGCCAGCAGTGGACCAGAGCCTGGGAAGGAGACCCCATCTCCTTAACGGCTGGGATGAGTCCTGAATGTTTAGTCTACCCATTGTGATAATTTTTTTACCCACATTCTATGGCTGTTACTCACTTCATACTGCCACTCCATGAATACATTTTTCAAATGTTCCCATTAAGATGTAGGCAGAATATAGTGTCATACCAGTATTAATGTTAAAGCAGAATTACCTGCTAGTCCTGTTAATCCACTGATGCTTTGACAGCAGGGGTATTACAAATAGAGCTTCTTTGTAAAAAAAGATTAAACATGACCTGAAAGTCCACAGCTTTCCAATTCCCTGAAAACCTACTATTTCCTTGTTGAACGCTGTAACGTTTAAGGCCAGAAGAGTCAACGACAGCCCATCCTCTGATCCGCTAATGACATGGATGTTGAAAGATTTTGATGTCACTTCTTTTATCTTCAAGCCTATTATCTGACTGTTCTCCCTTTCGCTCTTCAAACAGAGGCTGCTTTATAGAGCAGTGCAGTGGGCAGGCAGGGGATGTAGAAACTATTACTACTTTTTCTATGGACTTGCTCCACAGCCATAGACGAGTCACTGAACATCTCTATGCCTTGTAATCAATGGATGCCCTTTAGATATTTTTCAAAAATTGAGAGTCTGTTAAATCTGCTGGGCTGCTTGAGAAAATCAGTATAACCTCTTCCAACCTAAATTTACCTCTAGCTTCAGCAGGACACTGCTTGGTTTATTCCATTCTGCCCAATGGTCCTAAAGTTGCGCAGTGTTATTCAGCTACTATGCTTTGCTCTGGGAAGGGCTACATTTCAATGACATGTGGATCCCTGCACCATTTGGAGACTGCTGTAGGACCTTCCAGATGGTAAGCAGAATACATTAATCTATGTCATGAAAATTTAATTCATATGAAGGTAATAAATTGTTTATGTATAAAATAGGCAGGACTAATACATTAGCATTCAGGGCTGAATTGCACCAAGATACAGGCACACACAGCTCACAGTGAACTCAGCTTTTTAGCTGTTATAACAAGAATCAATTTAACAGAATTATTAAGTGCAGATACTCTGTATTTGGATAGAATATGCCAACACACTAGCTACTGAACTGTTAAAACAACCCGCCCTTCTCCATAGTAAATTTAACTCAATCATAAGAAACCAGCCATGATTTAAGAGAGAAAAAACATAATGATAGAGAGAGCATGTAACAGCATGGGCTTGCTGCTACATTTGCATTGACGTCAGAGCAAACAAGATTAAATGAAGGCAAGCACAGCTACAGAAATGTGACCTTAAACACAGCCCCAGAGTTGCAGATATTGCCAAAATCTTAGCTGTAACTCCACCTGGTTTGCTGACGTAGCCCCAGAGATAATGTCTTCAAGAAGCAGCTGAAGATCCCTGTGGCAGCTGGCACAGTGAGAGCCTTTCCCACTTTTGAGCAAAGGGCATATTGCCACTGAGAGGGATCAGGATGGGGCAGAAAGGACCCTGCTGGCAGAGTCCTCTTCAAGGAACCATTGAGGCTGGCAGAATTTGCAGCAGCCTCTTAGCTGCTATAAGCTCTGCTGGGGCTGCTTTGGCCTCTGCAGTCCAGGAAAGACAAAAAAAGGCTCGATCTCATTTCCCAGTCACTCACTCTCCTTCCCTTTGCCCAGTGTAACCTTGACACTTTTGAGATCCAGATTTGGAAAGCCCAAGCCACACAGAGAACCAGACTGCTGGGAAAGGGGGTTGTGGTGACGTGGGTGTTGGTCTCTTCTCCCAACTACTAGTGATAGTACGAGAGGGAATGGCCTCAAGTTGCGCCAGGGGAGGTTTAGATTGGATATTAGGAAAAATTTCTTCACCAAGGGGGTGGTCAAGCATTGGAACAGGCTGCCCAAGGAAGTGGTGGAGTCGCCATCTCTGGAAGTGTTCAAAAGACGTGTGGATGTGGCGCTTCAGGACATGGTTTAGGGGACACAGTGGTGCTGGATTAATGATTGGACTTGATGATCTTGAAGGTCATTTCCAACCTTAGTGATTCTGTGATTCTGTGAACAATGGATAATGGCACCTTCAAAAAGCTACGAACTATTGCAGCTAAAAATCTGTTACCATAGGAGCAAAGCCCATTCATGTCTACCCATTCAAATAAAGCATGATTGCACAGTGACATTGCCAAAATCCATACCACTGTTCACTGAACAAAAAATGAAAAAAAAAGTCCACAACCGAGAAAAAAATTCTGGCAAGAGAACATCCGTTAAACAAGGAGCGCTGCGAACAGGATGGGCAAACAGGCCATGGCAGCTCAGCCAGGGCACAGCGCGGCAGTTTGTGCAGCAGTTCTCGCTGAAGGGCGCGCAGGGAGGGCACCTCTTTAAAGGAGGGGCATTCCACTGGCCGAGTGGGACACCTGAAGTACACGTAACCCAGCAGCTGGGCACTGTTCTGTGACCATCTGCACAGGTCAAGGGCACTCATCCCACCTGACCTTCAAGGCGGAATGGTGGGCACTCAGCTGAGAGTGAAGGCTGCCGCTCTGCCTGGGGGGTCTGCATCACCTACCCCAGCATGGCCGATGCCTCCACCCAGACGGAGCTGCTGAAGGGAGAGGCTGCAGTGCAGACCTCAGACTGCAAGAAGAGCCTAGACCTTTCTCCTGGGGTAGGGAGAGCAGGCAGACCTGCCTGCAAAAGGTGTGCCCAGGTGGAGAGCCTGGTGCAGCAGGAGGCGATGGGAAGGCTGCGTAACATTAGGAAGGCTGAGGAGGAGTTAGATAGCTCGTTCCAAGTGCAGCCTGCAGTGGACCCACAGCCCACAGCCAAATGGCCAAAAACTCCCTTTACCAGCAGACACAGAAGGGAAGGGAGGGACAATAATGCAGAAGAATGGATGTTTGAAAGGGCAAGGACCAGCAGGATGAAGATACTTCCCCAGAAGCCTGAAGTGCCCTTGCAGAACTGCCTCACCGCTCTGCAGGCTGAAGAGGAGAGACGTGTCACATCAGGAGAGATGCTGGAGCTGAGTAAGGCAGCCCGATCTGTTCCCCATAAAACAACCAGCAAAACTAAGAAAAGGCGACGGGTGATGATCATAGGAGAGTATCTTCTGAGAGGTACGGAGGCACCCAGTTGCTGACCTGATGCACTCTCTCGAGACGTGTCCTGCTTACCTGGGGTATGTATCAGGGATGTCACTGAGATACTACCAAGCCTCATACAGTCCACTGACTATTATCCACTTCTATTGTTTCACGTGGGCACCAGTGACACAGCCAGGAGTAGTCTGAGGAGTATCAAGAAGGATTACAGAGCCCTGGGAGCAATGGTAAGGGACTCTGGAGCACGCAGGTAGCTTCTTCATCAATCCTTCCAGTCAAAGGGAAGGGGTTTGAATGGCCCAGTTGGATCTGGCAAATCAACAAATGGTTACAGGACTGGTGTCACAGCCAGGGGTTCAGCTACTTAGACCATGGGACTTGCTTTGAGAAACTTGATCTAGTGGGGTTTGATGGGGAATACGTTGATGATAACTTCCTTCTTCAAGTGATAGAAGAGCCAACAGGGAGAGGTGCTGTGCTGGACCTGGTTGTCACCAACAAGGAGGGGCTTGTGGGGAATGTGAAGCTCAAGGGCAGCCTTGGTTGCAGTGACCATGGAATGGTGGTGTTCAAGATCCTTAGGGCAGCAAGGAGGGTACACAGCAAGCTCACTACTCTGGACTTCAGGAGGGCAGACTTCGGCCTCTTTTGGTAGAGTACCATGGGATAGAGCCCTGCGGGGAAGAGGGGCCCAAGAAAGCTGGTTAATATACAGAGATCGCCTCCTCCAAGCTCAGGAGTGATACTCCCAGGAAAGAAGTAGTCAGGCAAAAACGCCAGGAGGCCTGCATGGATGACCAAGGAACTCCTGAGGAAACTCAAACACAGAAAGGAATCCTACCGAGGGTGGAAGCAAGGACAAGTAGCCTGGGAGGAATACAGAGAAAATGTCCAAACAGCCAGGGATCAGGTTAGGAAAGCTAAAGCCCTGATAGAATTAAATCTGGCCAGGGACATCAAGGACAACAAGAAAAGCTTTGATAGGTACGTCGGTGATAAAAGGAAGACTAGGGAAAATGTGGGCCCTCTCCAGAAGGAAATGGGAGACCAGGTTACGCAGGCTATGGTGAAGGCTGAGGTACTCGACGACTTTTTTGCCTCAGTCTTCACCAGCAAGTGCTCAAGACACACTGCTCAAGTCTCAGAAGGCAAAGGCAGAGACTGGGAGAATGAAGAACCACCTACTGTAGGAGAAGATCAGGCTTGAGAACAGCTAAGGGACCTGAAGGTGTACGAGCCCATGGGACCTGATGAGATGCACCTGTAGGTCCTGAGGGAACCAGCAGATGAAGTTGCTAAGCCACTATGCATCATATTTGAGAAGTCATGGCAGTCTGGTGAAGTTCCCACTGTCTGGAAAAAGGGGAAACATAAACCCCCATGTTTTAAAAGGGATAAAAGAAAAACCTGGGGAACTACAGGCCAGTCAGTCTCACCTCTGTGCCTGGCAAGATCATAGAGCAGATCCTCCTGAAAACTATGCTAAAGCACACGGAAAACAAGAAGGTGATTGGTGACAGCCAACATGGCTTCCCTAAGGGCAAATCAAGTCTGACAAATCTGGTGGCCTTCTGTGACATGCAGCGTTGGTGGATAAGGGAAGAGCGACTGACTTCATTTACGTGGCCTTGTGCAAAACATTTGATACTGTCCTGCATCCGTGTCTCTAAAATGAAGGGGCATGGATTTGATGGATGGACCACTCAGTGGATAAGGAATTGGCTGTCTGGTCACACTCAAAGAGTTGCAGTCAACGGCTCAATGTCCAAGTGGAGCCCAGTGATGAGTGGCGTTCCTCAGGGGTCAGTACTGGGACCAGCACTGTTTAATGTCTTTATCGACAACATGGACAGCAGGATTGAGTGCACCCTCAGCAAGTTTGTCGACGACACCAAGCTGTGTGGTGCAGTTGACACGCAGGAGGGAAGGGATGCCATCCAGAGGGACCTTGACAGGCTTGAGAGGTGGTCCCTTGTGAACCTCATGAAGCTCAACAGTGCCAAGTGCAAGGTCCTGCACATGGGTCCAGGTAATCCCAAGCACAAATACAGGCTGGGCAGAGAACAGATTAAGAGCAGCCCTGAGAAGAAGGACTTGGGGGTATTGGCTGATGAGAAACTCAACACAACCTGGCAACGTGCACTTGCAGCCCAGAAAGCCAACTGTATCCTGGGCTGCATCCAAAGAAACGTGTCCAGCAGGTCAAGGGAAGTGATTTTGTTCCTCCACTCCGCTCTGCTGAGACCTCACCTGGACTACTGCGTCCAGCCCTGGAGCCCCCAGCGCAGGAAAGACATGGACCTGTTGGAGCAAGTCCAGAGGAGGGCCACAAAGATGATCAGAGCACTGGGGCAATTCCCCTATGAAGAAAGGCGAGTTGGGGTTGTTTAGCCTGGAGAAGAGAAGGCTCCAGGGAGATGTTATAGCAGCCTTTCAGCACCTGAAGGGGGGCTACAAGAAAGCTGGAGACGAACTTTTTACAAAAGCATGTACTGATAGGACAGGGAGTTATAGCTTTAAACTGAAAGAGGATGAATTTAGATTAGATATAAGGAAAAATTTCTTCACTATGAGGGTGGTGAGGCACTGGAACAGGTTGCTGAGAGAAGTTGTGGATGCCCCATCCCTGGCATGGGATCAGTTCAAGGCCAGGTTGGATGGGGCTTTGAGCAACCTGGTCTAGTGGAAGGTTTTGCTGCCCATGGCAAGGGGGTTTGAACCAGATGATCTTTAAAGTCCCTTCCAACCCAAACCATTCTATGATTCTTTGAAAACTATGCAGATAGATCCCAGTCTTCCCGGACACTGTGATTTGCAGTGAACGAATATGTTTCCTTTGACTCAAAGGATGTGATTACCTGCCGTGCATCATTTAAACCTCTCAAAAACAGGCTTAATTGGGGTATAAATGATATAATGACTTCACTGGGTCTCACTGTTCTCACCATTATTTCACTTTACGTTTACTGTAAAACAGATTCTACTTTTGATCTACAGGTAAAGCACCTTTCTAAAGGTTTATCTAAAGATTCAAGTGGAATCAACCAGAATAGTAGTTTCAGACTAATTCCCCTATTTGGAGGAGGCAATCCAAACACAAAGATACGTCTTCCTTCATGTTTCTGTAAGGAGGAGTCCTGGAATGGTTAAAGCGTACTGTGAGAGCTTTGGCAGACAAGTTACACAGTAACACCTTCTCCAATCAATTTATCCCAGCTGAAGAAAACTGGAGATAGTTTATCCATGAAGTGTTGAGAATTACATTTTTATCCCATTTCCTTCTTGCGGCATCTCTGTCTAGCTATAGCCAGCTGGGCATTTTTGTTTTTCCTGCAACTTTGAGTCCATAATATAATAAGGTAGGTTCCTTGTGGGGGAAAAAAATCGTGTGATAATAAAACTTAGCCCAATAACTGCATTACACTCAGGGCTCCTGTTACAGTACCAGGCCAAGCAGTGTGCTATGAGGAGCTAAAAACCCTTTCAGAATTTGTCCCTGCGGCATACAGAGTTCATGGGGGCTTACTGCCTTTCAGGTCTTGTTTCAGGCTCAACAGTCAGCCACTATTTTTGGGAACAGCAGGAGCTTTTGAGAGCCTCTTGTGTAAGGTTTCAGGATCGGGTATCACTTTCTGATCCTAGCATGGGGAAAAGTGGGGTTTTTTTGCTTTGTTTTGTTTTGTTTTTTATCCATGCAGCTTTATGGGTGCAAATACCTCTGAAGTGCTATTTGGCTTTGATGGGGGTGGGTTTGAAAAAGAGCAATACACCTCTAATCAAACTGCACCAAGCAATTTTCCCCCACCCTTAGGATCCCAGGGAGCTATGCTGTATTACGCTACCTAGCTTATTACTAAAAGGTCATTGAAGACTTGATGGATCCTTCACTGTGTTTCTTCTGTCCTCTTTTTGACATGTAGGACACAAATTATGTTGTTGCATTAATTGCAATGGGTCCTGTTTTGAAATCTTAGAATAATTATCTCATGCAGAACTTGCTGTTACTGGTCACATGGATCACTGGTGGTGTCCTGGAGACACTTGATGTACCACTGAATGTCCATAAAGCAGCAGTTTCCATTTCTTCTGAACCATGAGTTACGAGATCTTAGCACTTTCAGAGTGACTTGTGCTTTTGATCATGTTCTAGTCCATCAGTCAAGAGCTGCTTTTTTGATTCAACACTTAGCAGATGACTTTACTTAATCTGGAAATGTAAACAGACCCTGTGCTTCACTCTGACTCTGTGCTCAACTCTTGGACAAAAGAAAACTAATTCCAAAACAGACAAAAGCTCATTGCAGCTACAGCACTGGCTCCACCCTTTGTCTCCTGACTTACAAGGAACCATGTACAGTTATGGGGATAAGGAGCACCTAATCTACCAAGCCTGGGACCATCTGCATTTTTTATGTATTAATGTCATTCCAGTGATTCTGCCAATGAAGAGTACACTCTTACTTGCAGATGCCCCCATTAGTCCAAGTGTGCACACAGGAGGAGGATCCATTCATTTCATTCTGAAGTTTCTGAATTTGGTCCTGCCAAATCCCTAGGAATTTTGATGACTTGACTCTCCTCCCTCTATTCTATTTATTTTTCTCTTACCTATTGCCATTTCTTTGCACTTAGGAGTTAAGAAGAAAAAGAAAATACCTTTTCTCCTGAGAGTTAAGTACATTTCACTATGAAGAACAAAGCAAGCCTTGGAAAATAGCAGCTCTCCAACACAATGCCAGGAGTAAGGCAGCTTCATGCTCCTCCAGACAAGCTGCTCTCCCTTGAATTCACAAGGACCTCTCCTGCTGCTACATGAGCAACTTGGCATGGAGGCAACTCCAGCTCTTCTGTAGAGTGTAATCTAAAGCTAGAGCTAAGATGCCACAGCCTTCTCCAGTATGCTCCATGCAACCAGTCAAATTCATTATATTATCCATGTGATTTGAAGACCATCCCAACAAAAGATTGTTGTTCTGTCCTCAGGACTATAGCACTGCACTCAGAAATTCAGCTCTCAGTGGGAATCTTTCCATTCATTTTAGTGGGTGTTAGAACTAAACCAACAAGGTCTTCAGTATTATTAGAAGTTGGATGCATATGCTGCGGCACAGAGGTACACCCTGGGAAATCCCTCCAGATCCTAGAAGGCTGTGATCCTGCACCTTTTGCAATCAGTGATGATACTGCCCTTGATTTCAGCAGAGGCAGAATGAAGATGAGGGCTTTTCCAAATTCACCAGAACAATTTTATGTATTACATGTAGTCTTCTCCCAATTTTATGTGTGACTAGAGAACAATGAAGCCTCTCACCCATATACCTCTTAGGCATTATGTATATCCCTTAGCCAAGGATCCATTGTAAACACCTATACATGTGGATCACTGCATGCATGCAAACAGTCTTATCAAGCTTCCTTACAAGGGGAGAAGGGTGATTATGAAACTTAGCCCCTTTCTAAATTCCATGCAAGGCGATAAATTCAAGTCTTAGTAGAGTCTTGCCTCCTCCTGATCTCCTGGAAAAACACCAAGTTTTCCTCGTTAAGTAGAATTGTGCAGTCATTAGTTTCAGTAGGGAGAGCCTCCTGTCTCTGATAAAAGTATCTCTGTCTATACCAACAGTTTTATGTTCAGCATAAAGAAGTCACTAATAACAACACCATCTCCCAAAGACCCCAGACTACCCAATTATTTGTTCTTAGCACCTCCTAGCACCTTAGCTTATTCTTAGCTCTTGGACCTTCTGTCCATCTCCTCAGAACTGTGACTCCCCTTACTCTGTCTCACCACAACTTCTGCCCCTGGTCCCTGCAGTTCACTCATGAAGGAAGCCATTTCTCCCTGTAAGACTTGTAAAAACTTTGTGGGTTTTTTTCTCTGATGGCAGGTGCTGTGGGCTACCTTAGCCATCAGGTCGGTGTGTCTTGACACACACACACACGTATTCTGTGTGCTCATGTTACTTATTCCAATTCAGCAGCCTACTGTCTTATCTTGTCAGAGTGGTTTGAAAGGCAAATCCTATCAGAGCATAATAGGAAGGGAAGTTAAAGCTATTAGTACATAGCACTTTCTTAACAGGTCAGGGGACAAAGGAGAGCTCTCTAATCAGCTTCAGATTAATTTTCTTTTCTTTCTCATAGTCTTGAACAATAAGTAAATATCAGCTCTTCCAGATGGCTTTAGATGCTATTAACATATCCAATAAGTAACCCAGAAAGGTAGCTAAAAAGGGCAAATACATGTGAACAGGCATTGCAGGGCATTGGCTGTGGAGGAACAGTGTTTCCTCATTCCCCATCTCTAGGAACATCTTTAGGGGAAGGGGTCCACACTGAATGGAGTCAGGTGCTGGCTATCCTGCCAATTTTGTCTCTGGTGGAAAAAAAAAGAGGCATGGAGGAACCTAGAGTGAGTCGGGAAGGAGCATCATACCTATAAAAAGAAGGCCTCACTGAAACAAGGTTTTTTTCCTAACATTATCATCTGATCAAGCAGCGGAAAGGAGGGTCTTCCACACTCTGTCTCCTCCATGGCCCTGTACTGTATCCCTGGCTGGATTCCTCACCTGAGAAGTTGTATGTCATAGTGAGAAGGAGAATTTTTTCCATGGTTACTGTCATAAATTACCTTCATAATCAGTCTCCTTAAAGGGTTTACTTCAGGTCTGAACTATTACTCATTTTCCATCCTGCCAAGCTCCCCACACTGTCTACTTGTATCAACTGGCAGCTGGATGGTATGTGCATTGCTGCTTGGATGACATAGTTGGTACCACGTGTGGCTTATTAGCCTCGGTAAAGTCCCTGCTCAGGGTTTTTTTTTTTAAGCAGCTAATTCCCAGTAAGAGTTGGAGCAATGGTGAAAGGATTAAAAGGAATCAGAGCAAGTCATTAGCATCATTCAAGATGATCTTTAGCTATTTCAGAGCAATGGACACCACCTTGTGTATTGGAGTTTTGTATAAACTGTATGCTAAACACATAGGGATTTTGGTTCCTTTCACCATATCAGACCAAAGTTGGGCTGAAGCCACACATATTTACGTGTTTTAAATAATGCCAAATCAAGCCCTCTTGGTGCCCTGCAAGCCATTTGGTCCAGTCCCTCATGGCAGTTTACCAAAAAAAATGGAGGGAATCAGCAAAGATCTCAGCTTTTAATTTCCAAGTGCTTAGACTCAGGAGCAAAAGCAAACCTAACCACTCTTGGTGCGGTTCCCATATTAAAAGGGGAACATCACACAGATTCGCTCTCAGTGTTGTACCACAGGTCTCACAGTTTTTGTGTGCTCTTCCAGTTTTATAGTACCGATGGACTAGGAAAACAGAATGACCAGCACCACTGAAACCAGAATAGAAATGCCAGCTCTCCCCATTTCTCCAACAGGCATTTGAAATACTTTCCTCATTTGGAAAACTACCCAGTAGGACCCCAAGCTCACAAATTCCCTGTGTCTAATAACCTTCTTGTGGGACTTTCCCCCTTAGCTGCCTTTTCATATTGTAGAAATAAGACTAACATTCTGATCTGCTTCCTATTAATTTCCTCATTCAATTCTTGGATCTTGGAGATCTCCTTAAGGAAATTAGGCAAATCAGGCTTAAAATTCTCCTGAAACCCTTCCCCAGTAGTGAAAAGCTGTGGTGGTTGTTATTAGTAGCTTGGCTTTAGAACTACTTACAAGACTGGATAAGCTAGTCTATTTTAGTAGTAGCAGTTTTCTAATCTATCAGAAGCTTAGAAGATTTCAATAGAGAAGACAAATACATCATGCTTTACTTACAGAAAAATCCTAAGGAATGTAGTAAGAAAGGATACAGAAAAGTTGCACGTCTATTAATTTTTAAAAAATACATGGAGTTTAGTAGAGGTCTCCTGGGTTTTGCACCCATCCTAGAGGACTGAATTGGAAGACGAGAAATTGTTGAAGATGCAATGAATTTGGGGGGAAACACTTCCCTTTCATCCACAGCTACAGGTCTCTTCCTCTAAAGCTTACACCAAGTGGTGCTTCAGAGAAAGGTGCCAAAGACTGAACAACCATATTGCATAACGGGAGATCGTCCCTGCAGGTGAAGAAATTTGTAGAGCTTAGACATTCTTTTTCCAGCTGTGTGAAATTGTCACCCTGCTAGTAATAACTGGAAGAATTGAGCTTGCAATCTTATCTGGCATCTTTTGCCAGCGTTAGTTTCAATTTTTACATGCTCCAAAGATCACTGGTTCCTATACACAACCCCTGTTAAATATCCTGAAATATATCTCTTCTGGAAAATTGTTCTGTTTTAGCCATTTTTTTAAATAGATGCTTCCACAAGGAGGATTTTCAGCCAGTTTTTGCTGTACAGTTCATTGTTTCTAATCTCTCCATTGCCATTACTATGGCAATCAAGTGCCTGTGCAATGTCCCAACTAGAAAATGTCTTTTTTATTTGATTAGCTCCCAAGTTCAGTCTTATTACTTATTAATAACCTTGTTCTATGCATGGTCTGCATTGATCCTTCTTATCAGCACTGGCTCCTGCTCTGTTCTCAGCTTTCTCAGACTAACGTTTTCAAAGGTAAAAATTTCCAGCCATGTATCTAAGCAAGACTCCAGTACAATCCATAAGAAGCCCATCGCTTCCACACTTACCAGCCGGCCTGGCAGTTCTTGCTTTGCTCGTTGTTTTATCATTCCCAAGAAGTGTCTCCTCCTCCTGATAAGATCTATTTACTCTGTGGTGTTCAAGCTGCTATGGAAGGGTGTGCAGGGACCAGGTGCCTTGCTTGCTCAGGAGGACTGAAAGGCTTAGAAATCCTACAGAGAGATAAGAAGTGGGAGATTAGGGTCAGCATTGCCGCAGTCACTTAGGGACTGAGCAGATTCTGTATGCCAAAAAAAGGCAAATGTAACTGTGTTGTATTGTTCTTGCTTCTTTAAAGAGAGGAGTATTCTTACTTTAAGAACCCATCTTTAAAGAATATGCCTCTTCCACCTCCACCACATGCCCATCAAGTACCTTTTTCATCCTTTCATTCTTTTGCCTTCTCTTCTGTGCCATGTTTGACCTTTCCCTTGTCTTTTCTCTCTTTTCACTGGGGAATGTGCCCTCAAAATCGTCAAATCATGCCTGCCCTGCAATTAAGGTGTTGATTCCTAAAATAATGCCCCCACATTTGTGCTTCAGCATTAAGTAGAAATTGTCTGATTTTCAGCAGAATCAGTGATGGGGTTTTTGGGTATATTGGATTTCTGAAAGCCCAGTCATTTATGTTATATCAAATCCCAGTGCATGATGGAGTGCGTAAGTCCAAGGAACACTGGTAGCCTATAGTGAGGTATGTGGAGCAAGAGGTGTTTCAAGCCATGTCAAGCCTTTGGTGTTACCCATTCAGATATACTGTGTACATTCATTGCACAGAGCAGAAGAACCTTCATAAGGTCCTGCTGAAAGTGCAGCAAGTTTTAGTCCAGTCTTATCAGAGATTTTAACAGTCCTAATCCTGGTCCACTGACAACATTCCCAGCTATGTGCGCCAAAAGGGAACAGGGCAAAGTGACTGAGAAATGAAAGCCAAGACATAGCCTAGCCTACCAGATCTGGGAGATGACAATGCAGGTATGGGCTAAATTAGTTGAGATAGCAGAGATGTAGCAGAAAGAGTTGACTGTGTGACTAACCATCAAGTAGCAGGGTTGGGTACTCTGGAGGTGAGTAGTGAAAGGCAGGGAGAGAACAGATTTATACCATGTCTCCACTGTGATGCCAAAACTGCTGTGTCCAGCTAAGGACAGCAACCTCCTAGTACTCGGCTTCCTCCAATTGCATCCTAGGAGCTACTTGTCCCTGCCAGCAGCCCTTATGGAGGCACCAGTTGAAGCCATGACATGTGAATCCCTGTTGTTACCTGATAGCACCACTAAAGCAAGATGAAAATCTGAGTTTAGGCTTGTTCCTTCCAACAAGTTCTTAAACCAGCAAGTTTGCTGTATTGTTTGGCTGCGTTTATTTGGTGCTGCTTAACTACCCTGCAGTGTCACCTATGCCCAGCTCTTTTGCATTGTCTTCCTCCTGTGCCCTGTCACCTTCAGGTTTTATTTTCCCATAATATAATCCCATGGCAAGGTCATCAGAATTACATGGATCTTACAGAATTATTAACGTTGAAAAAGACCTTTAAAATCGTCAAGTCCAACCATCAATCTTCTGATGGTACACAGATGCTTTGGTCTGCACTCCTTCACACCCATGAGTCTTTTTAAAAGAAAAGTCTGATTTCCAGACTTTTTTTTTTTCACTGATTCCTGTTTGGGGAAGATGCACATGTTTCTCATTTGGCCAATGCTTCCCTATATCCACTGACAGATGCTTGGCAATGTCAGTGCTTATTTGCAGCCTCTCGTCAGATGTATTGATGAATGTCATGTTTGCAGCAGTGTTCTCTCTGATGTTTTTCTGTTGTGACAAGCAAACCTATTCACAATTTCTGTCAATTGTGGCTGTGCTGTAGCCATAGAGTGGTTCCTGAGACTATTTTTCATTTCTGTCTTGAACAGCTAGGGGAGCTGGGCTTTTATCAGCACCACTAGGAACAGATCAATTCAGCTCCAGGCATCCAGCAAAGAAACATGAGCACTTTAGAAACGCACTGGAATCTCATCAGGTTAAATCTATGCAAATAAATTAAATATTCTTGGGTACATTCTTTCATACAGAAGCCAGCATGCATGGTGCCCCCCATGTCTGTGATAATGAAGTGTACTAGCCTGCAAAAGAGGGTGGCTGCATTCAACCTGTCTCCTTTGCATGGTCCCTGCCAGGTCCTAAGTGCCAACTTGTGCCCAGGAATCATTTGGGAGGATGCTGGTTGTCATGGACCAAAAGCATGTCAGGGAGTCTTCCAGCACGTCAGCAGCACAGGCAGCCCAGGACCAGTGCCCCAAAATATTCCCTGATATTGTTGGATTGACTAGAGCAAGCTGTATCCTCAGAGGGGGCTGGGGATAGCAGTTATTCTGTCAGTGGAGGTGAAGGTTACGGCAGTGCTGAGTTTGGAAAGATGAAGATCAGAGCTGTGTGCTATTTGAAGTGCGATCTGCCCAGCATGGATTGCTGCTTACGACAGGATTGTACAGGAGACAACTCAGTTATACAACCAAGGAGGATTACTAGTGTCACTGGGAGACCAGTGCTCTCCCTCTTCTGGTTTGAAGAGTCCATGATCTTAATCTGCAGAGACTTATTGTTTTTGTAGGGGAATGCTTTGCAAGGAGATAAATGAATATCTCATGTTTTCTTGATGTGCTATAGGGAAAGGCTGCTGTTTTCCCTATCTCCCTATATTTATTCTGAAAGGTCAGTCATCTGCCCTGTAAATAAACAGAGGCTATATCATCATTCCTGCTATGTTATCCACATTTCCCATCTATCTCTGGGTAGCAAGATTGCTTTGCTGTAGGGATGGAAGCCAGGGGAGCTGCAAGTGCCTCTGAGTAGCAGCAGATGAGCATTGACTTTCAGCAATAACCACGATAAACCACATCCATCCAAACAATGTGAGACAGTGCAGACAGGAGCCTTAATTATGCCTCTGCATAGGAACTTGCTTAACTGCATGTTCCTTCTGTCTGCATATCAATATGGGAAAAAACAGACTAACGATACTGTTGTTCTTGGACATTGTATAGAATAAAAAGGGAATGAAAAATTCACAGAAGTTCCAGTTCCTAAGGCCAAATTCAGTCAGCTCACACACACCAGCACGAAGAGCAAGAACAGTTCCAGGACCTGAACATGCAGCTGCTGGCTCCTGCAGGATCAGTGCAAACAACCCCAGACCTTCCTGTGGTCAAGCTGGCCACCAGAACTTCCTAAAAGCTCCTGCGCCCCGTTGTGCTGGGCACAGTAAATACCATTGAACAACAGACCCTCAAATAGTTACAACTTCTATACATAATACAGGGACTTGGGGAAGACACGGAGGCAGCAGAGGGGAAGTCATCCATTCCAGTCACAGCAGGAGGTTAATTGAAGCCATTTGGGCAGCCCAGCTGATGCTGCCTTCCAGCTCCCTTGCTGTTATGGGCTGTGTGTTTCTAATCCTTCGGGCTCTGCTTCTTTCTTACCACCAAAGTATTTTGCTGTGATTTTTTTAGCCTGATTGACCTGGCTGCCTCATGTTAGCCTTGGGAAACACAATCCTGGGCCAGCCCTACCTCTAAGGAGGAGTCGATGCTCCTGAAGGCCCTGAGGGCTTCACCCTCCCAGAAGGACCAGAATGACTCCTGACACTATAAGGTGGATCTTAACTTTCCTAAGCAGGATAGATCCTTCCAGACAGTAATGGTTAATGTTTGGAAAGATTCAGCACTCCCAGTGTCACTTTAAAAAAAAGCAATAAAAAAAGCAAATATGACTTTTCCAGGAAAAAAAAAAATTACTGCATTTGGCTGTTAACGTGATGATTTAAGCACAGCACTCTGGGAACTGGTTTAAAAGACAGAGTTAGTTCTGTTACAGGACTTTCTATTTACTGTGCCAGGATCCTTTCCACAGATAATACAGTCCATAGGACAAGTCCTTCAACCCCTGTGAAAATGGGCTATTGATTTATTTTTTAATTTAAAATTCTGTCCTTTTTTATCCCTGATGTTTTGCTGTTGTTTGTCTGAAGTCCACTGAGTTGCACCAAAGTGAACAGACAAGAGATGGCAGGGAATTGCCAGGGCTGGGCATTTTGAATACCAAAAAGAAGGATGGAAATACCTAAGTAGTTATTATAATCAATTGTTCTTTCTAATGAGAGCATCTCATGGGATGAAGTCAGTCAACATTACGCATTAATGTTTAAAATCCTCCTAAATCAGAGCTTGGAGTGTACTTTCTGGATTGGGAATCAAACAAAAATCATCGATACATGCCAGTATACCACCAAGGCCTTTTGGGAACCCCAGCTTGTGTATATTAACATGAATCTTTTTTAAAACATAGATGTAAAAAGATCCAAAAAGTATCATGAGGACAGCAGTCAACATCTCTGAGGCAGTGCACAGAGTTACTGAAGGATCTACCTGGCTTCTTTCAGCTGTTTTTGAAACATTGGCAGTAGACTACTTCCCCGTGTACCATAAATGCACACTGTCTTTCTCGCATGCTCCTGTGTGCACACACAGAGTAACAACAGTCCAGCCATGTTTAAGGCTCTGATGCCAATGCTCTGTCCTCTCTTGTCGCCTGCCTTTGAAAACAAAATATTCAGAAATCGCCTCAGGCACAAGTGGGTATGGCTCTTGAAAGATTATATGGGGGAAAAAAAAGCCTTTTGCGAGACAAGTTAAAAAGAAAAAAAGAGGATTTAAGTATTCCAAAAGAAAAATATATACACAATCTTGTTCTAAAGTATATGGGAGGAATAAAGGAATAGCAAAAGGCAGATTACAATGAAGACTGAAATGCAATGGAGATAGGGGGTAATCAGCTTATGGGCTGCTTTCACACAATAAAGAAGATCATGCGTAATTTTCCGAGGCACCTTCAGAACTCACTGCCTTCGAACAACATCCCTTATGTAAGCAGAGGCTCATCAGAGCTGACCTGTGCTGTTTTCTGCCTTCCATTCGCACCGTTGTAGACATCGGGGACAAATCCGATCAGAGTCCTCTGCTCTCATGGAAATGAGAAATAATTTCAGCTGCATCTATTTCATACAACATGCTAAATTACAGCTTAGTTACTGTCTGTAGAAAAGAAGGGCGGGTGACTTCTTACACCTATATACGACAATTATGTTAACAATTATGATATATACAATATTCTTTTCAAGTCCAAGACAGTTGTTTATGTAGGGTTGTCTTCACTATTTGCTTGCACGAGGAAGGGGGGCTAATTCTGTTCCCTTTTAAATATTTGCTCCTGTCTAAATGTTGTTGCAGCCAGAAATTGGGAAGCCTGAAAGCAAACCTGAAGAGCCCAGTGCATTCTCCTTTGCTATTGTTCACGCTTTTATGGTAGACAATAAATTAGAAAAGAAGGTAGCCAGAAATATTAACAGTATGTCTCCACAGGTAAAATTTTTCTAAGACTGCATGCAATATATCCCCATTCTCCAGAACAGACAAATCAGATTTAATCTGCCATACAGTCTCTCTCCAGACCACTACTTAGCTCACAAAGTCTCATGTTGTGAAGCCCGGTGAATTGGAAAAACAGGAACCAGAAAGCTAACTGGTGCTTCTTACAGATTTATGATGGACTTTGAAGCTGTCACACTCAAAATCTTGCACATAGACATGGAGCTATATGAAGCTATTGTTAGTTCAGTTAAAGTTTTCATAATCTAATAGTCTGAACGATTAGTCTAGTCATAAAATTATACATGCATAGTCCAAATTAATACAGAGAAGCCTCAATGATGCTTTTAAAATTGTTATTCAAGAAAAAAAATATTAAAAAACCACCAACTTTTTTACATCTACCCTTTTTTTCAACACTGTGCTCATTCTTCCAGTGCCTGTCTGGCTCTTACGGTTGAGCATTTTAGCCTTACTCAGGAAGACTGGGAGGTGGGTTATGATATGTTGTCAGTATCCTGAGATGTCTGCCACAGGTAGTATGATAATTGTGGTGGGGATTGCTTTATCTTTTGTTCTAAGAGAAAGGATATGTGATGTTGACGCTGATGCTTTGTTCTTCCTCAGTTTTGTGTCTACTGGGATTTATTTTTACATGTTTTCTTAATACGTTCATTCTTCTCATTATGGTCATTGTTTTGTTTTTCTGTTCTTGTTATCTCCAAAACTAGTTTTACCTGAGCAACATAGGGCTGCACTTCTGCACTGACCACAGATTCCTCTTTAATATTTGTCTTTACAGTCTGGGACCTCTGGTATCATCCAATGTCTGCACTCTTCCACACCACATTTTATTTTGAACTCACAGACTGTTCAATCTACACCACAATTCTTTGTTATCAGTATAAACTAAAGCTGATCTAAACCAGACATAGGCCATAGTTACTTGACTGCTAGACAATTGCTATCCTTAATAAAAATAGTTGAAAACAACTCAGCCTAGGCAAGGCAAGACAAGTCATCAGTCTGGACTGACTAAGTCTTGACTATTAGGACAACACAAAGCCTGTGGCCTTTAACTTGTAATAGCAGAAATCATAGTTACTGGGCTGCAAAACCTCCCTGCTCTATATATTGGATCCAAAACTCCTCTCAGATGGCTCTAGAAAGAGGCATCTCTTGGGACATTACCACAGGCAGGTCCCAACCATCCAATAAGCCCTGATAACTCCCACATGATGTATCAGTTCAGGTGTTGCACCAAACCATCCCTGGGTTCACATTACAGGTGGCTGCTCCTTGGCTGCTCTCTTGCTATTGGTGCCTAATGCTTTAGCAAGTAGCTCTCCGCCATTGGGTCAGCACAAGGATTTTCAAACCTCCCCACTTTTCAAATGTCTACGTGTAGTCTTTAACTGGTGTTAAAAGACCATCTCTAGCATCCTGGACTAATCATGAGGTTGGGAGTGCTCAAACTTTGCCAGAATTTTAGTCTACACTGCCACGCTTTGTTACTTTCAACACCGATTTCAGCTGCCTCTGTAACAGCCCTGCTTCGCATCACAATACAATTCTGTGGTTTGCCCTGCATTTCTGTGTATCAGTAAATGATAACTTTCAGTGTACTTCAAACCCAATAAAAAAACACTGAATGTCATAACCTTCTGAACTAACTCCTTCTCTCTGTTGCTTTCTCGCTGCAGTACTCCAGTCTTTGTGAGTGCAGGGTACCACAAAGCAGACACTCTGATTTTTCAGCAGGTGGTTTCAATAGTATTCACAAAGTTGGAAGCTTTGCACAGAACAGCTCCTAGAATCTTTGACCAAAAAACCTCTCACTGAACTGAAAGGTTAATTAAACATCACATACTGCGGCTCACTAAGTGCATATGAATTGAAGACATCCAAAAAATCAACTTTGGTTTCCTGAACCTATTAAGTTTGTGGTATTTGACTTCAGTTCATATCAAAGCAAAGTCAAGATTTAAAAAAAAAAATTCCTAAGAGAGGCTCCCCATGCCACAAATAAAACCACACAAACAAACAAAAAAATGAAACCAAGCTGGTGATTTTGAAGCTTCCCCAGAATTTAAAGATGAAAATACCCAGAATCACAGAATCACTGGCATTGGACAGGATGTCTAGAGACCATCTTGTCCAACCTCCCTGCTGGAAGCAGGGTCAGCTAGAGCAGGTTGCTCAGGGCAGTGTTCACGTCCCTGCACTGTCTGGCTCACAGCTCCAGGTCTCTAGTCAGGCTGATGCGCAGTTTGGCCACATTTACCTTCCACACAACATTTCTTTGCACGCTTTCCAGAGACGGCAGTGCTGATGCTTAGTTTTGTAATATGTTCCTGTGTGGATATGTGCAGAATGTGGAAGGACAGGCACCACCCTTATAAATCCCTGGATGCCTTCACTCATCCTTTGGTGTGGGGCATGACCTTAGTGTTTCCCACTGCATAAGGACTGACTGAGACCCTGCAAAGCCAAGAGCTTTCTGACACAATGTCACTCTGGTTTTCCTCTGTTGTGCTGTGACTTTTTTTGGTCTAGTATTGCAGTTTGGTAACATAGCTCTGGATAGCTTCCTCCTCGCCCTAAAAGAATGCTGTCATTTGCAGTCTTAATGCCTGGAGGACTCTCTGATGCCTGGTATGGTTTATATGATATACTCAAGAGATGGGCTGATGTCCCAAGACCGTCATACTATTACAGTGCTACTTATAACTGCTATACTGAAGTCTCATTTTAAATGTGACAGTTTCTTCTTCAGTGGGCTCACTGGACCATATCACATTCTGTGTTTTGATGAAGCAAAAGGCTGTAAAAATTGGCCCTTCTTCTGTTTGCCATGTTACTGTGTCATCTTTTGAAAATATTAGCTGATGCTAATTATTCTTAATGCTAATATTAGCATATTGTACTCAAGCTAAGTTATTAGGAGAAGAGCATCTATTCTTATTAACTAAAACTGCTAACAAACACAAGCATATGCTCACTTGTTCAACCTTTCTCCTGTTTTCTGCAGTTCACTCATTTAAGCTTCCCACAGTACTGGTGGCCAGCCAGGGCACACTGGAGTGAAGCTCAACCATCATCCAATGCATTTGAGTACTCTATCAATGTTCACACTGAGAGTACTCACAAGCACCCACCTTCTTTCAGACTTCACACACATACAGAAGGACTCTGGGACTGTAGGAGATGACACAAAAAACATACACCTCCAAATTCATTATTGCTGAGTTTGCAAACAACAGTAAATCACATGTGAGAGTGCTTGAAGATTTGTAACATGCCCTATGTTTTGACCTCCAGATACTTTGCTCTTCCTTAGTTCTATTTTAAGCATAGCTTCTGTGGTAGTAGTTATCTGCTGGAGCCATTAATCTTAATCTTCTTAATCTTATGGGGGGAGTTGGACTAGCTGGACATCTACAAGATACATCTACATCTGACTGATCTTTGATCAGATCTCAAACTGTAGCTGCTCATCAACAGGCACAAACAAGATTCTCCATGTTCTGCAGGGGAAAGGTGCATTTATTCTTAGTACTTGTACTGTGGTCCTGACAACCAGACGCCCATCTTCTTCATCAATATCCTTTTATTCCACTAGAAGGGCTGGATTGACCTCCAGGTAAATAGGGGACATCTTTTCTGTATGCATCTCAAAAGACCTGAGAAATGCATATTGCAGCTATTCCTCTCCTAACCGCCTCAGCATCTCAAACAGGGCTGCTTTATGCTTCTAGAGCTTTACCGTGATGTAATTGCGTTTCTCAACATTTTTCTCCTTTGCCTGACTGTAACTTAAATTGGTTTTTGCCTACCTTTTCTCATGCGATTTACATTCTTGGCCAGTCTACTTCTTTTTCTGTCTCTTCTGTTTCCTTGAGCCTCAGCTCCTGCATTCATTTCTCACTACTTGTTGTTTTTTGCATTGTTCAGACAAAAAGTCCAAGGTCTGATCCCTGACCAACTCGATGCTGCTATCAGAACATTTGCAGGAGGTTTCTGCGTAGGTTTCCGGGTGGTGTGAGTAGACCAACAATTGATCCAGCTGTGATCAAATAGAAAGAGCTCTTGGCATCTCCATCATTTTTTGCCTCTTGCCCCTGCCCTCTGCTCATCTAATTCCAGCCAAATCTCTGCCGTCTCAGATGTATAAAACTCCCTTCCCAAACTTCTGCACTTTCTGTACAAAGAAATATGCTCTATCCATCTTTGAAATTGAAATTACAGATAAAAATCACTGTCCATTCCCATTGGACTAATACAGGATTGATTGTTCCACACAGAATATTATCCAATCTGATCATAAAGGACCCAAATGATAGCTCTTTTAATGCTTTTCCTGGGAGACTCTACCACATGCTGATCACTGTTTTTGCAAGGAGTTTGTGATGATAATCAGATTCATTTTTTCAGTTTTAAATTCAGCCTGTTACTCTGAGTTACCTTCCATTGTATGGCCCTTAATCAATTCATCATTACTATTGCTACTGTTTACATTAATGAAGTAAGCAGTGGAAATGCTTGGCTCCAGTATAATGTTTGCTGGTTTGTATGTGTGTAATAAAACTCTCCCTTGCACTGAAGAGTTTATAATCTCTTTATGACTCAAGATAAGAGGCTGATCAAACACTGAGGACTTACAAGGCAAGGTGATGGTATAACAAATTCATGTAACAAACCGGTCTCAAAAATAGGCAATCTGTCTTTCTGAAACCTTCTCTGTATTACTTGCTTATGAAAATATTTAAAAGCTTATTCAGGGCTGTAACTGCTGCCTCTGCCCCAAGAAGTTTACAGTCTAAGTAACAGGATTATCAAAGATATAGATAGACATGTACATCCCTGCCTCAAGCGCTACTTTCCTAGGTGATACCCATGCATCCTTCTGAAACAAAGGAATTGATCTTCAAATACCTTAATAAGGAATTCAGTGTGGAGTAGGGTGATCCACATTGAAGCAAAACACAACCGTGGATTTCAAGTTACAACAAGGCAAGATTAGAGAAAAAGAGGGATGCAAGATCGATGTTTCTGTCTGTCTTGCTTGCATAAATAGAGACCATTACGTGCAAACCCACCTTGCTCGTATGTCATGTTATGAGATGAGTTGTCCTTGGATTTCTATGTAACGGTAAGCAGACAAAAGGCTCAACCCCTTTCCCCTCCCTCCTCCCCAACCAGCAATAGCACTGCTTTTCTGGGTATCCTTCTGCAGCCCAAAATCTTCCTTAGAGCCTGGAAGTTCCCATTTTGTCTGCTTGTATAGGTCCATCAAGCACCCGGGCCCTGCAAAATTACCTTTTAGCTTCCTGTGGCTGCATACATCCACAGTGACAAAAGAAACTGCTTTCAGCACAAAACATTATTTATTTATTCCTATAAGGTACAAAGCTTTCAGAACAAATTCTAACAACCGCACTCAGGCTAAATGCTGGGATATTAAGTGCATCTTCATAAATTTGCATCCTTTCATCCTTTGGAGTTAGAAACATCTCACTCCGTCACTACATCTTTGTCTCTGTGCTGTTCTGTGAGACAGACAGACTGTCAGCCTTTCACTAACTCGCATTAGCCTCACTTACTCAAACTCCTCCCTTCCTTTCAAGCACTGCTAAAATTTTAGGCCCCCTTTGATTATGTCATTTTTAGCTTCAGAAGATTACTACTTTCTAGCTGAATGGAGCCGTCTAGATTGTGGATAATTTCTCCCTGTAATTCATGGCCAGCTGTTGCTATGTAACTCCTAAACTATGTACCTGAAGTGCTTTATCTGTGTGATGGCTTTATCTTTCTTGCTCGGTACAGTGCCTTTTTGCTTCAACCTGACTGGAGAAAAGGTAAAAAAAAATAAAAATTAACTAGAACCAGATTACCAACTTAATTGAAATTAAGGGTGCATAGAGAGAAGAGCAGGTCAGCACAAGTTAAATAATATTTGGATGTTAGGTGGCTACAAGCCATGGGGACTGATGAAGTATCCTGTAGGGTACATCAGGAACTACCAAAAGCAATCTTTGCATGGTAAGAGATTATCTTTAAGATCTCATGGAGGAAAAGTACCAGAAGAGAAAAGAAGGACTAACAGTACTATCATAAAAAAAAAGGTGAATTCCAGATGAGTCAGCCTAACTTTGATATTTGGAAAGAAAATAGACTGAATAATTAAACAGTTGATACATAAGAACCTAAAGGAAAGGAAAATTATAAGAAACAGGCAACACTGATTTGTCAAAAACAGATTGCTTTCATCCAGCCAAGACAGGACAACTTATCTAGTTAATAAGGGGAAGCACAAACCATTGACATTTCCCACAACTGTGCTCCATCATCATCATGAAAGTTGTACCTTCTCCAACTTCTCTTGCTGGAGAAATGTGGTTCCATGACTTTCAGCAACCTCCTCTCAGTAGACTGTGAATTTTTAATTTAATTTAAATTTTAATGATTTTAATTTTTTTCTTTTAAAATTTGTAGCCTAATTTGCCAGTTTATTGCAGCTCTGAGTTAATGTAATGGTGATTAAAGTACTAGTGCTGCTTCCTTAAGATCTACCTGTTTACCCAGTCAGTGGTGCCAATGGAATTAATACAGCCTCAGCATCATAAACAACCCTCTGGAACAGATGCATTTCCTGGAAGGAGAACATTTCCCTGTGCACAAGAAAAATCATGCAGATATTCCTGGACAGAAGAACATCTGGAGGCAACTCAAACCATGCTTAATACCCACGTGTGGACAACAGAACTGAGCCCTGTGGAGAACCAATCAATGTAGCTGACAGAGCAGAGAGCGAGCAGCAAATAGGGACACTACTCATTGCCCATGGAGTTGCATACGTGCGTACCACTGAGGTGATGCCCCCGTAATCTGTAAACTACAGACGGCAGTTGCCAGGCAGAGTAATCAAGGACATCTCAAATGGAAGTAGACTTCAGGGAGCATGTGCTGTGTCTCCACCAGCTAAATGCAACCTTGGAGACCTAACTCACAGATTGGCAGAAAGACCTCCACAGGACCATATGGCTCCTTAGTCAACACAATCAGTGGCTTCTGGCAAGTGATTCAGCTGACCCTATAGCAGACACCAGAGCTTAGCTCAGTTTTCCAGTTAGGTGACTGTTGTGGTTTAGTCCCAGCCGGCAACTGAGCCCCACGCAGCCACTCGCTCACTCCCCCATGGTGGGACAGGAGAGAGAATCAGAAGAGTAAAAGTGAGGAAATTCATGGGTTGAGATAAAGACAGTTCAATAGGTAAAGCAAAAGCCACACACACAAGCAAAGCAAAACAGGGAATCCATTCCCCACTCCCCACGGGCAGGCAGGGGTTCAGCCATCTCCAGGGAAGCAGGGCTGCATCACGCGTAATGGTTTCTTGGGAAGACAAATGCCATAACTCCGAACGTCCTCCCCACCCCTTCCTTCTTCTTCGTCCCAGCTTTATATAATGAGCATGACATTATACGGTCTGGAAGACCCCTTTGGCCAGCCTGAGTCAGCTGTCCTGGCAGTGTCCCCTCCCAGCTCCCCGTGCACCCCCACCCTGCTCGCTGGCAGCCCAGCACGAGAAGCTGGACTGTCCTTGACTGCTCAGCAATAACCCAAAACATCTGCACGTTATCAACATTTTCTCATCCCAAATCCAAAACACAGCCTCACACTGGCTTCCGTGAAGAAAATTACCTCTACCCTGGTTGAAACCAGGACAGTGACTAATATGCTGAGATTTCTTAGCGGGCTTCCAGGTTGGGCTGGGAAACATCGTACAGAGACTAATAAAAACCCATGCCTTCTGGAACTAGCATCCAGTGGTGAGGTGGCGTTCCTTGGGCAGTTCCAACAGTTCCAGCTGGCTTTCCTTAGATGTTTGAACCTTGCCGTACCTCTGGAATGTATAAACTAAGACGCTCTGCTGACAGGCAGACACTTGTTTGTGGGCACAAAAAGGTAGGACCTCATCTGAGCTGAATTCCATCTTCGTTCACAGTTTCACTCTTGAAGTGAAATAAGGCACTTGCACTTAATGCAAGCCTGGAGAGTCCCTGCAGGGAATTGGTGTGGAGAAGCCAGAGCATCATATACAGAAACAGATTTTACAGTGACTGTATTCTGTAGACAAACCCTGTGACACTGCTGCAAACAAGATACATGGCACTCAGGGATTTCCTAAACACCATCATTTTCTTAAGGCCCCAGAGGGAATCGTTCACTGCAGCTGGCAGGGAGAAGTCTCCAGCAGGAGCACTGTGTCTGTCGCTCGGCACTTCTCTGTAGTGAAGAGGTCGACAAATTGGAGGGAGCTCAGAGCAGAGCAACAAGAGTGATATAGGTGCTGTAAAACATGGCTAATGAAGAAAGAATTAAATTATTGGGTCTGCGGGTATGTGGATGTGCAATAATCACCTTCAAATGTCTGCAAGGGTGATATAAAGAGAGTATCCATGGAGGGAAAAAAAACCCCAGGTGTCTTAGTTTTCACATGGAGACATATGTTATCTAATAGGAAAGGTGTCCTGGTTTCAGCCAGGGTAGAGTTAATTTTCTTCACAGAAGCTACTGTGAGGTGATGTTTTGGATTTGGGATGAGAAAATGTTGATAACGTGCTGATGGTCTGAGTTGTTGCTAAGTAGTCAAGGACAGTCCAGCTTCTCGTGCTGGGCTGCCAGCGAGCAGGCTGGGGGTGCACGGGGAGCTGGGAGGGGACACAGCCGGGACAGCTGACCCAGGCTGGCCAAAGGGACATTCCATACCATATAATGTCACGCTCAGTATATAAAGCTGGGGAGAAGAAGGAAGGGGTGGAGGGACATTTGCAGTGATGGTGTCTATCTTCCCAAGAAACCCTATGCTGTCATGGTTTAGCCCCAACTGGCAACTAAGCCCCACGCAGCTGCTTGCTCACTCCCCGCCCCAACACAGTGGGATGGGAGAGAGAATTGGGAAAAAAACTCGTGGGTTGAGATAAAAACAGTTTAATAGGATAGAGAGAAAGAAACAACAATAACAACAATAATAATACCAACAAAGGAATGTACAAGAACAAGTGATGCCCAATACAGCAATTGCTCACCACCCGGCAATCGACAGCCTGTCCCCGAGCAGCGATTCCTGCCCCCCGGCCAACTCCAGTTTATGTACTGGGCATGACGTGGTATGGTATGGAATGTCCCTTTGGCCAGCCTGGGTCAGCTGTCCTGGCCGTGTCCCCTCCCAGCTCCCCGTGCACCCCCAGCCTGCTCGCTGGCAGCCCAGCACGAGAAGCTGGACTGTCCTTGACTGCTCAGCCACAACCCAAAACATCAGCACGTTATCAACAGTTCCTCATCCCAAATCCAAAACACAGCCTCACACTGGCTTCTGTGAAGAAAACCAGCTCTATCCTGGCTGAAACCAGGACATATGCATGATGGAGCCCTGCTTCCCTGGAGATGGCTGAACCCCTGCCTGCCCGTGGGGAGTGGGGAATGGATTCCCTGTTCTGCTTTGCTTGTGTGCGCGGCTTTTGCTTTACCTATTAAACTGTCTTTATCTCAACCCATGAATTTCCTCACTTTTACTCTTCTGATCCTCTCCCCCATCCCACCGTGGGGGAGTGAGCGAGCGGCTGCATGGGGCTTGGTTGCCAGCTGGGGCTAAACCATGATGAAAGGGAAAATAGACAAAAAACTGTCTAACAGGCTGGGTAGTGGAGCTCTTACACAGATTGCCTCAGAAGGCAAGGTGGATTACGAGCTTCTAAGATGTTATACAAACTTCTGCTAGCAGTGGCCAAGATCTATTGAATCCTGCTGCAGCATGGAAGGGTGACCTCTTCTCATCTCTTCTAATCCTACACTTTTTTGCTTTTATAAATGTAATTCAGGCCTAGCATTCAATCATTTAATTAGTTAGAGTTAGACAGATGGGAACACAGGAACTGAACAAGGAAATGGGGATGTTCCTGTGCTTCATCCAAAATAAGAAAACCATGTTTCCAGTTTAATGATCTTTCATACAGACTCTATCATCCTTACTACTATTTAATGACCTCCTGATAGCACTGATGAGGCCACTGTCTCTACAGAGCCTCCCTATCCTCCCAGTAAAGCTGCCTTTTGGTCTGTCTCTTTTCTGCAGCACAGACAGGAGGATAAACATGGTAAGACATGAGGGAAATGCATGGTCAGGAGAAAAAAGAAGAGAAAATAACAGAAAGAGGAACTGGGTGGAAAAAGAGAGGGGAATTGGTGGAAGGAGAAGTGATGTGGAGTTGCAGAATAAACAACGTAGTGCAAAAGGTGATGACAAGAAGAAACACCCTGGGGCGAGAGAAAGCAGGGAGAAAGCAAAGCAAGCGGGTCAGGATGTTGCATTAGCACAATTCAGTGTATTGCCCTTGACAGAGAGGGAAATAAGAAGTCAAGCACTTTTTTTATTCAGGAAGACTGAGGGAAAACAGGCATAATGTACCCAGCCATCCACTGCTTTTTCAAGCAAGACAAAGTCTGAAGATGAAATGTTATTGCTATCTCAAACAAGAGGTGCAAGAGTGAGAGAGAGCACGGAAGGGTTAACCATCAGATGAAGAAAGGAAGACTGAGGGGTGTCAAGGAGACATTACGGCCCCCATGAGTGCCAGGCGTGAGAGGCGGCTGAGCTTGCTCCAAGGCCCCACGTGGGTTTCACTAAATCACGGGACCAGCTTGACTGCCCACAACGTACCCTTCGGTGCAGGTCTGGCGCTGAGCTCACACACTCGTGGCAACAGAGGCCTTTTTTTCCTCATGTAGCAGATAAGGGGAAGAGAGACTTAGGTCTGTAAGGCTGAAATGATTTGGCTCAATTCAGTGGTTTGTATTTCAGCGAGCACTGCCTTCCTCCAGGGCTAGCATGATTGCAGGGCGTATCATTCCCACGTGCTTTCCAGAAACACACCCATTTCACCAGGAATCTGTCATGCCTGAAAACACAACCTGTATTGCAGCCTGGTGCGGTGCAGCAGCAGCAGCAGCCAAAAAGGCAAATTAAAAAGGTGACTGGCAGAGAATGGTCTTCTTGGACAGACAGCAGCACACCAGGCATCAGACTGTTACCTTCAGTACATTCAGGCGCCATCCCCAGAACAGCTTGGCTTATAAATCTCTCACACAGGTTAAAAAAAAAAAAACAATTTTGGAAAAGGGAAACATACTACGACAAAAAAAATTCTATTTGATATTCAGAGACAGAGCAGCAAGTAGGGGGGTGGAGGGTCGCAGTCAGTCTTGAGTGCAGAAGAATCAGTACATGCAAAATTCAATATCTTTATTAGGAACTATGCACAAACACAATTTCTCATTCTCAAACATTATCCTGTCATGTGTGTATACTGACCTCCCACTCATCGCAGTATTTCTGTATCAGGCATATGGATAGTACCAGATCGTTCTCAATGACTCACTATTTACGTTCAAAATGTCATGAACATCTGAGAGTGTTTTACACCTGGAATACTATATTTGGCAGCACCAAGTGACTCAGTTTTGCTAGCAATGTTAACAACAGTGAGAAAAATAAATGGCAATTTTAATTACATTTTGTAGATATTTTACAGCAAGGTTTTTTATTTTGGCAAATAAAGACATCTAGAGTCTAAATATTTTACCTTCTTTTCTCCCACTGCTTTAAGATGGCAAGGAAGGGACACTATATTACTATTCCCATATATATTTACTGTGTTGTTCGCAGGGGCACCAGGAGCGTAACGCAAGTCCGACACCGTGGAGCGGGACAACAGCCAGCGCTGTGCAGTACTCACAGGAGCAGGGATCTGCTGTAGGCAGGTGATATTGCAGAGGTGTATTTTGAGGTGAAATTAAGCTGTGCACAGGGCAGAGAGGACTTGCCAACCGTGCCTGTTATTTTCTGTCTTCCACAGTCTTCCTAGCCACTGCTCCTCCCGCAAACACCAGCCGTGCCCACGCGGCACGCGGGCGGCGGCGCTGCAGGTAGGTGATGCCTTGGGTCAGGCTCCGACACAGTATGAGCCTCTGTGATTTTCCTGCTCTGCCAGGAGAGGTGGACCCAGACCTGTCCGATAACAAGGCACAACAATAACAACAAAAGCTTTTTTTCCCCAAAGTTTTTTTAAAAGTTTTTTTTTTAAATTTTTTTTTTAAAACCTTCCTCTTTCTAGAAGAAGAGCTCACAGTTTTCTCTCCCTCCTTGCTAAATATAATGAGTACTCTAAAAAAGTCATCACGTGTGCTGGAGTCTATCCATAAGGGACATTACTTTAAATGCTTTCTCTATTGTTGAAGCAAAGAAGTCAATTAGATCCCACTGCAGAGCAGTGAGGGCTACTACCTCCTCTCCTAAATTTATGATCTGTGAGCTAATGCTCTTTCTAATTGAAATAGCTAGTGACTAATGAAAAAATAAAGGATGCAGCCAAGCTTGGCTATACATTGAGAAGTTCATCAATATGCATTTTCCCATGACACTCAAGGATATTTGCGATAAGAAGGCAAGAATCAGCCTGTGAAATATGAAGGCATGAAGCAGATAGCCTTACCCTATTTATCCTGAATACTCACCGTCACAAAGTATCCCTGGACGCTCTTACAAACCGTAACTCATACCTTAAAGTCTGAACCTGGAATAAGTATTTCATCATCTTCCTAAAGCTCCTCTAGCGTCAGTGAAGTTGCGCTTTAACATCTGTGGTATCAGATCTCACATGAGAAAAAAATCTTCTGTTTGGAGATGTGGGCGTATATGTATATGTGCATTTGCTTTTTAACCGTGGACGTGGGAACAAGTAGGTCTACGTGTGCAGAGTACTCCTTTGCAGCTACCTATGAAATAGGAGACAGCTGGTTTTAACAATTTTCAACAAACACTGTGTTAAAGGACAAAATTAATTAATTAAATAATTAATTAAAGACTATTTCACTGCATTTAATTAGCTGCAACTGGGGGAAGAGACAAACATGAATGGCAAAGCAACTGATTCACTCCCATTAGGCTGAGTCAAAACCCCAGCAGTATCTTACGTGTCATTTACCTGACACACTGCTGCTAGGAGGCCTTTCGCTAATCCCAGTTTTTAGCTGAAAGATTTCTAGAGCGCATCAGGTCATGTAATAGGCAGAATTTGTGTTGAGCTGGGTTAAGTCAAGTCTTTAACTTGTTTAACTTATCCTTGATTTAACTTTCACTTAAACAAAAACATTTCAACCAAACCAGGAATACGTGAACTAGGAGTCACACATCTAAAAAATATGTAGTATAAAGTTGCGATTATCCTCCTGTACACTGAAATTCTCCATATCCAGCTTCAGGGTCATTGCCTAAGTAGTTGCCCAGGCTTGGAGGCTCCTCATCACCACACAGCTGAATCCAAAGGTGCTTGGTATCTTCTGTTCATTCTCTTTCCATCTGGAGGTTCTGCATTTCCACCCCAAACACTGTATCAGAGACTAATGCAAAGGCTCCCTCTCCAGGTTAAGTGTGGGGTGGAGGTCTGTATCTGTTAGACTTTAGTTGAAAAGTCATCAACAGTCTCCTTTGTTTGAATACAGTTTCTCTTTGTTTGAATCTCATATATAGGACACTAAAGAGAAGTGAACCATCTAACATTTGTGGAGCTAAACTGAACATGGCTCTTGCACAGGTTTGAACATCACCCATCGTTCTTTACCTGCTACGATGCTGTTCGTCACAATTTTGGCAGCACTTTCCCAGTCAAAGCCTATGCTGACTTTGGAGCTAGCATGAGCAGGGGATTCTTCCCCACAAGCAGTTTGGACATGGCCACCCTACTCACTCACCCACATAAGCAACGCTCGGCCACTTGCCAGAAGGCCAGAAAGTAGCGCCTGGCCCATTTTATTTGCTAAGGAGGATGACTGGTCAGACCAGACAATTAAGACAGTATCCTTTTTATTCTTCATTCTGGTAAACAGAAAACTAACCTGTGTCTCCCCTCCCATAGGATGCTGTCAGGAGACTGCTGACTTTCCTTATTCCAAGCTATTTGCTGCCTCAGCCAGCAAATTTCCTCCTGCCATACTCCACTGCCACCGCTGTTTTTAACCCTGCGCTCAGGACATATGTGAGCTTTGCAGTGCCACGCAGGGTATCAAAAATGAGAGCTCAGGGAGTGGAAGGAGGAAGGAATTCTTCTGATGTGACTGGACAGGACAGGAAATTCTGGTAAAGAAAAATCTAATGAAGTCTTCTGAAAGGTATAGTTGGGAGGTAGAGGCAGGCTTAGTGTCAGAGTGATGTGGAGCTGTGTGATTTCTCCAGAACTGCTCAGGAACTTCTTGCACAGACCCTGGCTTGAGCCACTCTGGTGCCACACAGATACAAAAACCTGCAACGGGTCTCAAGTTGCTGTGGGCTGTATGTATCCCAGCCTCTCCCCAAAGGATGGTTTTGCAGCCCTGGAGGCATCCTGAATCTGGATATGGTAACTCCAGTCACAAGAATTACAATGAAGTCAAAGTAACCAGAGCATTGAAAACTTCCACTAGTGCAGAAATATTCCTGTTTTCCCATGAACTGCTGCTCTGCGTGCTGGCTCTCCACTGTCTTCAGGAGTCACTTCCACTGTGTATAGAGAAGTAGAAGGAAATGGGAGAGGAACCCTGCTAAACTCTGTAAACCTCACACTCCAGACCTCACAGCTGCTGAAAGGATCTGCTGCTGCTTTTTAATCTATTCAATAACCACAATATGCAAGGGATTTTATCAAAAAGGAGGATTTATATATATATATATGTGTATATATACACATAGATGAACTCTTCACTGCATGTGCCATTAACCCAGTGTGCCCCAGATGCATCAAAATGCAACACTGGACATGCAACGTCTGGGTCAATCTGCATAGCAGGAGCTTGCCCTTAGAACAGACACTGTGTCAAAACACCAAATCAGCCAAAAATCAGGAAATGCAATCAGCTTTGCTAAGGTCCTCCCTGTTCTTCCACCACATTTTTACAGGGCACAGTATTGATCCAAGCCCATTATTTTCAAGCATCATTAAGAGTACAATGAAGAGTGATAAATTATTATTTTAATGTGAATATAATGGCGTAAAGACATTTTTACAGTAATTAGATCCTCAGCCCTCAGAGTGTGGAGTGTCATTTTCCCATGAAGTTCATGCAATGCTGACAGTAGTGAGGTTTGAGACGTGCCAAGGGGGATTGACTGCTGCCCGAAGGAACACCTGCAGAGGAAGAGGTCATCTCTCAAACAGGAGGTAGCTGTCTTCAAGATTTCTGCTTGGTCACTGCACAAAAGGAGAGTGGGACTGCCCAGAAGTGAGAGGAGCAGGCAAATTCTTGGTTATAGTGTTGGTTGAAGTGTTACTGCCCATGACTAACCGACCCAAGAAGTGTCCCCTGTTATTTGCACAGTTCCCTTCCCCTCTTCTCACACAAGCAACATGGGTACATGTTTCTGCAGTGGGGTGCCCAAGGCTTTAAACCCCACTCCCTGCCTAACACAGAGCTGATTATTACAGCCTCCTGAGCACGGGTTTATTACAGGAAACCACGCTTTCATGTGCCTCAGTTTACCAAAAGCAACTCTTCAGTTGTTGGGACCCTCTAAAATCATTGCATACAGCACTCCCCTTCTCAGTCACATTGAGTCTTGTATATTCCTGAACACAAACTGCTCTTCATGCTCCCCTGTGCCCAGAAATCCCAGGAGCAACCTGGCTCTGGGGTGTCCCAAATGCCGCAGAGGAAGGTGTGAGCACAATGGAGACCTTCCCATCAAAAGCCAGGCAGCTGTTCACTCCAGTATCTTTCAGGTCCTGGATGCTGTACTGGGAGAGAGGTAGTGCCCTGGTAGCCAGAAGCCAGGCTGCTTCAGGGTCAGCATACGATAACCTCATGGCAATGAGGCTCTGAGTTCATGTTGCTGGTGTCACCTAGTGCTCCCGCTGAAGAACCCCTGCTTTTCCATACCCTTAAATAGGAGGAGAGCATCACTCAAGTCAGGGGTGGGAAAACATAAAACTCATTGCTGTAAATTACTCCAGAGCAGAACAGCTTGTGCAAAGCTAGGAGATGTTCAGGTAGAAGGTACTGTTAGAGAAATGCAAAGTTTTATTAAAAAGGTCTACTTGTTTAGATGTGAGGATTCAGGACACCAAATTGAGTTCCTCCTGTCTCTGCCCAAATTATTGTAAACAACCCTCTGGATTTGACCAGGAATGGCTTCTGAGTTTTAAATCTTGTACAAAATTAACCAAGTAACTGCTTCTCTTGTTACAGAGTAATTTATACAACGGTTAGCTCCTCTCATTGGTCTCTCATGATGATTAAAGACTAAAGTAATGACCAATAACTCTGGGATTAAGGCTTAAATACCACTACCTGGGAAACAAAGACAGCAAAAGGTGGCTGAATGGATATATATGAATATTGAAGTGCCATTCTAATGAAGATGACATAGTAAGTGGCCAGGCAGTGATTAGGATATTATATGGGGATGGATCAGGGTGGAGACCAGAGGGGAGTATATGCCAATTAGCTTAAAATGAGGTTGAAGAACACTTGAGCTGCTATCTCTATTTCTGTAAGTATGGCAACTGGTTGGCTAAGGAAAAACAGCTGAAGTTGCATTGGAGCTAAATTTTCTTTTTTTCCAGAGAGTCATTCAAGACTGGCTAGTGCAGTTCACCATTGATGAGATGTTTAATCAGCAGAAAAATGATTTGAGAACCTACATAGAGATGTTTCCCCACAGTTTAGGCAAAGGATAACTATCTTGCAGTCTTGCAGCCTTACAGATTGCAAGAGCTATTACTAAGCAGCTGATTAGGAGCAGTAGGACAGGTCCCGAAGTCCTTACTTGGTCAAAGATTCACAAGATATCACTGCAGTGTCTTGTGCCTGACCCCTGGATGGAAACTTCTGAGTTTGTTAGAGTCCAGTCCAGAGCATCCCTAAACCTAAGCACAGCAAATCCTACATCTACACATTCATAATAAACTTAATTGAAAAGGAGCAATTTCTCAAGTGGATTCAACACGTCTTAGAAGTCTAGGAGGGTATTTACCCAGAGCTCCCTCTGTCCTCAACAGCAAGAGAAGGGATTCAGAGCTTAGTATGAGATGAATTACACTCTGGAGGTCCCTGGACCTTGCCCCTGGCTTCTAGCTTGGAAGTTCATTTAGCTAAAGTTTTAGATGGCCCTTACGTTTAATGGAAAAATGTGGTGATTGCTGCTTTCATACAGATTCCACCTGTGGAGGTTAAAGGGGACCTCATTAATAAATATAAAACCTGTAACCACATAATTCTTGGTAGTCAGCTTTTAAGCTTTCAAAAGCAAAAAGGGATGGAATTGGTCAAATTATGGTGGTTTGTGGAAAAATGACAGGAGAGAGGTGTTTGTCATGTAGCACAGGCTAATTCAGAAGAGCTAACCTGCTACCGTCACATGTTCACATTGGTCAGAGTCTGTCCAGGGCCCTGCCAAATCCTTAGGGGTGAGCTTTGTCAAAGTCCATCACTGAACCATCTAGCTCAGTGTTACAGCAGCACCTGAAGACTGCAACACCACTTGCTATAAACCCTTTGGGGCTGTGTGGTTATTTGCAAAGCCTGACACAGAGGGGTTATGGTCTGTGGCTGTGGTTTGCACTTGCTATAGTGGTCCAGATAACTTCCAGCGATGGTTTGAACAACATGATGCGGCAGAGAGTGGTTAGCTTTAGGTTGTCCTGAAATAGATAGGTAGGTAGAAGGTCCGTGGTACGTAGGTTGTCCTCTTAAATAACATTTTCAACAAAGGATAACACAATCTTTGCAATAGGGGGGGTCACTCTCACCTCCCCAGGACCCAAAAGGTCCCCTCCTCAGCCTTGCTGTTTGGCCCTCTTGCTGTGCTGGAGATGCTGTTTCTTGATAAGAAAGTGGCTGCTAGTGGGTTCGGATACAGTTTTCCACTAGAGAAAACATCTTTTCCTGAGCACCTAACTTTTGGGGAGCTCTTATTTGTTTAACATAAAAAAACACACAGTCCTGTCATTTGGTACTTTCAAAAATCAAAATACTGCTTCCTCAGAGAGATATTATTAGCCAGAGATAAAATATCATCTTCAGCAATGAGGGATGACAAATGAGTGGCATTAATATTTGCCAAGTGCCTGGAAGATTTAAACAGCTCTATATGTTCAAATAAATTAATATTTATTACGATCTAGAAGACGAAACAAATGCCACCACAGGCCAGGACATTATACACTCCCATTCCTTCTTCACTGACAAACACGGTCTTCATTTGAGTGGTGAATATCCAACTGGATGAGTACACACCGTTCAGTTTGCTGGTAGTGCTAATCACTGGTGACTTTCCTTTGGTACTAAATGGGATGGTTTCAATGCCAAGGACAGGGAGATGTTAAGGAGAAACAGGGGTTAGTTTGGGGTTTTGGGGGGTTATTTGGGGTTTTTTTGTTGTTTTTTTTTTTAATGTGTTTAATGCAGGAAGCAAATGTGAGACTTTGAAGAGGATATAGCAGGTAAGTGCAGGACACTTGAATTTTCTACAGAAGATGGTGTGATGGCTGGTACAGGTACTTTGGGATTGGAAGAAGAAATGGGAGAGCCTGAACTGAGAAAGCCACAGAGGAGGACAATTCTACAAAGGTTAGGCAAAGAGCTGTAGAGGGCATGGGTAGGTTTCAAGGTGGATGGGCAAAGCTGAGAGGAACTTGAATCTGGTGACAGCAGCAGGGGACAGCTTCCAGAGTTAGTGCTGATTTTTAGGGAGGCGCAAGAGCTGTGAGTACGCACAGACCAAGGCAAGCAAATCCTGCTCTTTGTTCAGACACTAACTCGCTGCAAAAGCCCTTGACAGGAGGAAGACATACGATCAGCCTTCCGTTTCACCTCTGCAGACATTGTTTTTCCCATCTGCAACATGACAGAAATTAATATTTGCCTATGGCTGGGGAACTCAATTTTTGATTGCTGGGTGATGCTACAGGAATGCAAAGCAGGTTGCTATGAACAAAGTGCATTTATTTTGTTGCTGACGTAGTTTCCCATGGCAAAGCAGAGGAGAGGGGGCTGGGTGAAATGCAGGATGTGGAGCACAGCAGACCCATTTTCACATCAGACCAAGGCTGCTGCCACATTGTGCCGACTGCTGGTCTCCAGGACAGTATGCCAGATGACCAGGGACATGAGGGCATAGCATCCTCCTTGCCCTTCCCCAGGAGTGTCCAGCTCCAATGACTCTGCACTTCTCAGGGATCCTCCACCTCCCTGGCTGCTGCAGGACACACAGAGCTCAAAAAGAGACATGATGAAGAGTTCAAAAATTAGGGTGGGGAGTCAGAAGATTTTTCTTGCTTGCTAGGAAATCTTTTCACTGGCTCCATAAAATGTAGTTTGAAGAGCCATAGGAAATCACCCTCTCTCCAGGGCTCTGCACTCAAAGGTGGCATCAAAGGGTTTGGTGGATCAGATACTTATTTTGGCCCATAGCAGACCCCTGTGGTGTCCAATGGGAATAACAATTTAGGGAATTATAATATTGTGCTTTACACCGTGGAAACATCAAAGAGACTGAGACAGATCACAGACACACTGTGCCTGTGGGAAGAACTCCTCAATGGACCACCAACTTCCAGTATCCTAGAATCAAAGAATCACAGAATAGTTTGGGTTGGAAGGAACCTTTAAAGGCCATCTAGTCCATCCAACCCCCATGCAGTGAGCAGGGACATCTTCAACTCGAACAGGTTGCTCAGAGTCCCGTCCAACCTGACCTGGAATGTTGCCAGGGATGATGCATCGACCACCTCTCTGGGCAACCTGGGACAGGGTTTCACCACCCTCACTGTGAAAAAGTTCTTCCTTGTATTAAGTCAAAATCTGCCCTCTTTTAGTTTAAAACCATTATTCTTTGTCCTTTTGCTACAGACCCTACTAAAAAGTCTGTCCCCATCTTTCTTATAAGCCCCCTTGAAGTACTGGAAGGCTGCAATAAGGTCTCCCTGAAGCCTTCTCTTCTCCAGGCTGAACAACGCCAACTGTCTCAGCCTGTCCTCTTAGGAGAGGTGTTCCATTCCACTGACCATTTTTGTGGCCTCCTCTGGACCCTCTCCAAGAGGTCCATGTCTCTCCTGTGCTGAGGGCTCCAGAGCTGGACGCAGCACTGCAGGGGGGGTCTCACCAGAGTGGAGTAGAGGGGCAGAATCCCCTCCCTCGCCCTGCTGGCCACACGGCTTTGAGTGTCCAGCTCATGTCCAGCTTTTCATCCACCAGTACCCCAAGTCCTTCTCGGCAGGGCTGCTCTCCATCCCTTTATCCCCCAGCCTGTATTGATACCGGGGGTTGCCCTCATCCAGGTGCAGGACCCTGCACTTGGCCTTGTTGAACCTCATGAGGTTCACATGGGCCCGTTCCTGTATATCCTTTGTATATGAGAGCCTTGCATCTCTCCTCCTGAACTGCAATACTTGTAGAGTTTTCTGAGCCCAGTATTTCTGTTCAGGGAAATCCTACCTATGACTTCTTGAATGTTTCTCCTCTTCTTCCTCCCACCTCTGCACAGAATGTCCCACCGTGAGACCAGGGCACTATGGAGAGAAAGCTCTGACCAGTGCCCAGCCTCTTGGGCTGCCCACGTGCTTTCTGGCAGAGCAGGGAACCTGCACTTCTTCAGATTTATAAGGCATTAAGGAGAGCTCTGGGTGCCTTTGCCTCTATTAAAAACACAGATCAGATGGAGCGGAGCAGCCCCTGTGGTGGGGAAGTGGCTCAATGAGCATCCTGGGGCCATGGGGCCATGGAGAGGGAGGGGGAGGAACCAGACAAAAACTCATCTTACCGAAAGGTAAAAATCTGAATCAATAAACTTCCCTCCCCACTCCAAATCAATACTTCCCTCCCTAAGGACATCACCTGACATTATTCAGCTTCTTTTTCAAGCTCTTCAATGAATTCCCGGTTTCTGCCTGACTCTTAACAGAAATCTTGATGGTTTTCAGGCTCAGGGGGGTTCTTTTCGTGGCAGAGAGCTGACTCTGGAAGACAAGCTAATTCCCAATGTCGGCAGCCGTTACGCTCTTCTTTAGCGAGCAATCGAGCCATGCTTTTGCTCCTGCCAAAAGGCTTCACTCTCTGCTACGCGCAGATTTATAGCAGGGCTGAGGTAAATGGAGATGAGTGCTTTTATTATCTATTTGAAACCATGCAAATGCAGACTGTGGGTTATGAGGTGAGGGAGAAAGGCCTCATTCAGCAAGATAGAAGAGCCAGATTGGGAAGTAAATAAAATGTTGGCACTTTCCCTTGTAGATACAGCGAGGGAGGGGGAGGACTATTTCCACCTGTGAATGCGGTTTCCAAAACTGACAGTAAAAGACCCCAAGGACATTTAATTACAGAAATGTATTTAATGAGCAGAAGTCTCATTGTGAAAAAGAAATTCTCTGAAGCAAAAAGTGATGGGAAATGGCAGGACACAGTTTAACCCTCAGCGCTCCCCTTATCGTGGTTAAAATTTTCTGTTGGAGTTAGGTAGTGAGGCTCACAGAAAAAAAAAAAACAAAAAAACCCCAGAAAATAAAAACAGACAAATTCTGAGGAACCAGAGAATCCATGTAGAAATAGAGATTTTTGCAAATTCCCTGCATTACAGATCAAGAGATGGTGGGTTTGACTTATGCTTTCTGAAAGATAAGATGCAATTTGCCTGTGCATGAAGGTCTGGGAAGTGAAAAGACTCTCAATCTCTGGCTGTTTGTCCAACACAAAACAAGTTCCTCCAAGACCCATCAGATGGAGAATGCTGTCAAGATGGCAAATACTTCCTTTGAAGTCCAAGCGCAGGTTCCTTTAAAGCTGTAGACCAAGAACCCAAGAACAGGATTACTTTTTGAAACCAGACTATGGAGGGGAAAAAATGGAAAGTTTATTCCTAGAAGCAAGGCTTCTACAAGTTACCCAGTGTCTTCCGGAGGAGCAGTCATGTGAGTAATCAATATTCACATGCATGGGTGTAAGCCCCTGGCTGGATAAAAAGCAAATTAAATTTAGCATTCATTAGGGTAAAGAAACTGAGGTTATTTTAATGTAAATTAATTTTCTATTCAGTTAAAGGGCAAGAATACATCTCTTCTGGCAATTTCCCAAAAGCGTCATCAGCGGGGTAGTAGTTTCATAGATTCATATGATAATATCTTAAGACTTAAAATGTTTAAGGATTTTAATGGAAATTAAGGCACAGCCAGGGACATGAATGAAGACTCTTGACTCTTGTTGACTTCGGTGAGTAGCTAATGCTCAGCACCCAGACCTTGGTGTGTGATGGGATCACACCCTCCAAAGGCAAAAGCCAATAAGTAAATTGCCAGCTGAGTAGACACGCTAATGTTTAACTCCTATTAATGTAGTTGATAGTGAAGCTATTAGCAAAAATGCTCAGAATCTTTTAGTCTGGCACTTTTAAAGGGAATCTTTAGAGCCAGGGACCCAACCGCTTTGCAAATTAAGAGCATTTTGCTCATAGAAAATAAAGCTAAACTCATATCTAATCCATCCCTCCTCCTTAAGGCAGGATTAGGTACACTTAAGCCATTCCCACCCAATATTTGTCTACTCTATTCTTAAAAACTTGGTGATGGGACACCCACATCTTCCCAGTTCTTCATTATCCTTATTGGTACTTGACCTGCTGGCCACGCTTCTTTTGATGCAGCCCAGGATATGATTATCGCCTTGGAGCTAGCACTGGTGCAGGCAACACCCACAGTAGGGCTAAAGGCTATGCAAAAGAGGTAGTGACACCAAGGAATTAATTTTACCATATGAATTATTGTTATAAAGAGACTCTTAGACTTCTGAAGACCTGAGATGAGAACCACAAGCACAATGACAGCTCCTCTCTTGTTACCCGAGAGTGTCATGTCTGCATGCCCAGCACCCACACTGCTGTTTCTGTAACGAAAGCACAACCCTGGATTGTCATTTGCCAGCAGCTGTCTTCTATGGATATGCTTGGCTTGATCACTTGTACAGTCAGACTAAGAATAGCTTCCTCTCTAACATCTGATTTCTCTTAAAGGATAAAAATAAAACAATCAGAGCCTGGATATAAAAGAGCAAACTGCTGAATGCTGCACTGCATGCATCTACAGTTAATGAAGGAAAATTTCTCTTTATGAGGGGCACGGGTTATTTGTGTCAACCGTATTTTGCCTCAAGATCAGTATCTAAGCTGCCACTTCTTGGTCTGACAGCTAAATGACTTTTTATATTACAGAACATTTGAGTGTTCTGACCATCCTAGGCAATTCAACTTCTATCATGCCCCCAGTGGGCTTGACTTGGGTGACAACTTTAACACTCCCAGCCAATGCCCAGGAAGGATGCAGGCACCATCACATCTAGGATCATTCCCAGACAGCTTTTCGGAAACGGGCACCCAGCACTGGGCATGGGTTGTGCCATGTACTTGACCTCGGTGGCAAACAACAGACCTTGGCTGGTGTTAGGTGTAGCTTGAGCATCCTGGGGCCATACCAGGCAGCCTAAGAAAGGTGCTTTACTTAGACATGAAGAAGCATGACGTTTCTGTTGAAGAATAGTCTGGACAGCCCAGTTTAGGCTTCCCAGTCTGAGTCCCTGCACAGCCAGTGAAGACAAGTAGTCACAATACTTAGCCCAGATGACTTGAATATAGGTTATAAATAGCACTTGGTCCCTTTCCCTCTGCCCTCCCTATCTTCACTCTGCATTTAATAAGCAGTTCTCTCATATTGAATCATCATAAGACATCTGCAGTACATGGTACCACTTATAAAACAGATTTATTTTTCCTTTTCAGAAACAAACAAACAAAATATCCTAAAAAAAAACCCAACCAAACCCCAGCGGGAAATCAAATGTGATCAACATTTTGCCCAGGATAATCAAACTGAAGGATTCACTAACCAAGGAGGAAATACTGAAATCAAGATAACATTTTATTGGTTTGGGGTTTTTTTGTCACACGCAACAGACCTGTCTCTGCAGTGCCAGACCACCTGTTTCGTGGTTTTTCCTGATTCAAAAATAGCATAGAGTGTGCTGAAGCCAGATACGAATTATCATGTACGCTGAACAACACAATTAAAGCCAAACTTTCAACCGATTGCTGGGGGCTGCAGCGCAAAAAACTGAGTGTGCAGGGCAGGAGGTAACAGTGCCAGGCTCCTGACAAAACCTGGCCCTGCAGCGTACTCTGTGGCAGAAATGACGCCAGAAGTGAGGACCCTGAAGACAATCAGCAATGCGAGTCCATGATGCAAGGCAGCCCAACATCAGTTCAAGCCATAATGCTATGAGACAGGTGTGTAAATGTATTTGTCCTCAGATGACAGGAGAGGGGAACATAATACTTTGGGATCTGATGCTCAAGACTTGTCAGCAGGAAGGTCCTTACACGTCTGATACCTTGCAATCAAGCCACTTTGTGCTCCATCAAACTACAACAAAGGCACTTCTAATCCTACCATCTCCTCAGGCTAAACCTTCTACACATTTGCCACAAACCCTTGATCAAAACCAACAAGGCTGTCCAAGGATGGGAGAAGGGAGTTGTCATCATCTCTGCTTCATGCCCAAGGCACTGACCCACCAGTGAGCAATTTGGCAGGTGTCACACAAAGGGTTTGTGTCAACACTGGGACCTGGGTGCAATCCTCCTGAGTCCCAGTCTGATGCCCTCAACAAGGGTCTGGTCACCCGCCTTGAAATGTGTTATTTGGCAGTTGAGCTTAGCTTGATTTTGGCTGGTAATTCCTCCCCCGTTCCTTCTCTTCTCCTTTCTCTCTCTCTTCTTAATTTGATTTTTCTTCAGAAGAAAATTCTTTTATACGGTCATATTTTTATGGGAATTTTAATGAGTCACTTGGCATGACATTAATCACTGAAGATTTAAAGTGTCTTTAAATTGTATTTTCCTTCCTCTTGAATGCCAGCCACACATTTTTGTTTACAGTGAAATGCTAGGAAAAAAAAATCCTGCAGCCTATTTTCCTCAGTGCTAATTGGAGGTTTATTACTGCTTCATTTGCTTACAATTGAATCAAACAAAAACCTCCATCCTTTTTTCATGGTGCTGCTAATTTAATTGAGTGGGTTATAATGATATTATTGTATATACATAAATGAACATTTTTAAAATAAATAAATGAACATTAAAAATATGCCTCTAAGGACAGAAACTAAGTATTTGACTGCATACATTTCTGAAGCAGATTTTATAGTTATTCTTAAATAAATATGCACGGCTCTTTTCTGCACTCGTATTAACACAGAAATCAGCCAAAGACTGTACTGCTGGAAAGATTGGAGGATGGGATTTTCCAGAGAACCAGGGAAGATGGAATGCCTATTTACAAGGGAATTCTGTTGGGGTTTTGGCACAGAATTTCCGTAAATCCCAGAGAACACTGCAGACCTGGGTGCCCGCTGCATACAGCACTGCACTTGACTTTACAGCTGGTTGCTCTGAGCAGCTACAGAAGGGAACACAGGTTTTAGCTGACCAGTCCAACACTTCTCATTAGTTATAAACTCAGGATTTATTTTGTGAAAATTGTTATTCAAAACAGCCAAGGTTGCCAAAAAGCATTTGTTGTATTTGGTAATCATTTGTGGAGAATGTTTATAGCAATGCAGCCCCGAAAAAACATCTTTCTCCTTCAGCTACATCAAGATTATCCATTCATGCTGATCTCCCAGGTTCCTCTCTAAAATGGTTTGTTGGGGGTTTTTTTTCATATTTCTTTTTATCTGTAAAGTTCTTCTTTTGGCTAATGTGTTTTTAAAGAAAAGAATCTTTCCAAATTCAAGATGATTATTTTTGTCTCATTTAACCCTTCCCTAACTCCAGTGTTGTTCAGATTATGTTACATGGATACTTTAGAGCAGGCATCTGATAAAGACATCACCACCTTATGAGTGAGAAATCGTGCCCATGTTCAGCTTTCCATTTTGTACAGCACTTCTTGGAGTAAATTTATTTTGTTAACCGTAGGTGCACTGTAGCTATTTCATGGACAGCCAGCGCCAAAGTCTGCCCTCATATCATCTCCTTTTAACTCCCAGGAACTCCAGGAATGGCAAGAGGAATACTTCATTTATACAAGCATACACATTTAACAGAAAAGGAACCTGACACCTGAAAGAAAGTCAAGGGAGAAAAAAAGACATGAATGAGTTGGAGAAAATGAATTGGAAATATTTATTTTCTATTTCTCATCATACAAGGATGATAAACACCAACTGAAATGCTCGGGCAGTAGATTTAAAGCAAAGAAGTGAAGCTACTTTTTCAGAAAGCTCATAACCTAACTGCCAATTTATTGCCACAGGACATAAAAGTGGAAAACTGTCCATGTGGAGTTTAAACGCATTTACAGAAGATATGTGAATCTACTAAGTAGAATGGTCTTGATGAAGTCTTTGACTCAGTTGGGTTATTGACTGCTAGACACCAGGAGGGAAAGACTCCCTTGGCACTCACTGTGTTTGAAACATCCCTTCTCTGAGCTTCCCTGGGGGTATGAACCAAGCAGCCCTTTGCTGTGGTCATTCTTATGTGCACTTTCATGTAGCCTTTACCCTTAAACACAATAGATGACGGGCACTGTCTCGAGTTTCTTTAAATGCAGAGGTTCTATGTCAGTAGCTACTGAATCCTGGCCTCATGGGACGTTAAGGGTTGGGTTGGTTTTTTGGGTTTTTTTTTTTTTTCTTTGAGCGATGTAACATATTTATAAAAATGCACTTTGAATATAAATGGAAAAAAATGTGTTGAATAAATTACAAGAGGATTAGCTTCATTGAGTCTGTTTGTAATTTACTGTGGGGTTGCTAGTAGAGCAAATCTATTGGTGACACTTCACATTTCACTGGAACAGTGATCTAAATAAGATGCAATACAGTACATTGAATTTTTATGTACTTACCTGTAGTTGCATAATAAAGCATGAGTTATGACATGAGTGTGCTTATATACAGTAGTTAATAGTCACTCACGTCAATTTTAATAGCATGCTGCATAGAAAGATGCTGCCTGAGTGTTTTTAAAAATAAAGTATGTTTAACCCAATGCTCATATATTAATCCCCTAGAAGCTTGTCACTACTTATTACTAGCCCCTTTTGCCTTGGGTATGTACACAAATTGTTGTTTAGTTATTGTAAGGCTGCTCATCATAAGTGCAGTGCTGCAGGCATTAAGATTTTTTTATACCTGCTCTGAAACATTTATTGAAAAGAAATTATGCACATCTATATTTCAGAGCAGTTCTGAGAAGAAATGCAGTTATGCCACAGGATAAAGTCTGGCATATCTCTTGGTCCTGGTTTCAACCTATCTGACTGTAGGCACCTAAATAACTCTGCTTAGGGAGTCACTGTGTTGAGATCCCTCTGTTGTCAGTGGTAAGGGCTGGAGGCAGCAGCTGGTTAACACCCCAGCCAAACTGAATTGCCCGTAGAAAGTGATTTGTGGTTGCTATTGACTGAGGAGTCAAGGCAGGGAACGTGGGGAGGAGTAGATATGGGGCCACTATAACCCTCAAGGCTTTGCTTTTAACTATATGCACTTTTTTCCCAAACCTACACCTGGAAGAGACTGGTAGAATACCAGACCTTACCTGGAGCAGCAGGCTTGTCTGGCCTTGAACGCTTCTTCCAGGTTTTGGTTGTTGCAGTCAGTAGCATTAATG